>NC_086108.1:80883884-81538884 GCF_963921235.1 Mobula hypostoma
CGGCACAATATATTAATGGGGTAATTTCTAAACAATAAAAAATCTCAACGATTCAGTATATTGAGCTATACTGTCCATAATGGGGAAAGTGGACTTGATCCAGACAATATATCAATTGTAGCATTGGCATACATTGAAAAGGTTAGGAGTGTTTTTTATGGAAGAATGATTGGTCTATACCAGTTGTCTGTCTCAATGTACTGTGATCACTGGCTGTTTGATTGGCACCCACCTTCCAGTGCCCTTGGACCACATTCAGCACCAGAGTCAATCAAGCCATTAATTCAAAAAAACTCCCCACCCTGTGACTGCCATAGGGAGAGCGCTTTAACTTCACACGTCCCAGTGCAAATCTTAACAGACACTGCATAAACGGAGAGGCCACTTTATAAGGTACCTCCTGTACCTAATAAAGTGTCACTGAGTGTATGTTCATCGTCTTCTGTTGCTGTAGCCCTTCCACTTCAAGGTTTAAAGTGTTGTGAGTTCAGAGATGCTCTTCTGCACCCCACTGTTGTAACACATAGCTATTTGTGTTTTGTTGCCTTCTGTAGCTTTGAACCAATCTGGCCATTCTCCTCTGACCTCTCTCATTAACAAGGTGGTTTTACCCACAAAACTGCCACTCACTGGGTGTTCTTTTTTTGTGTTTTTTGTAACATTCTCTGTAATCTCTAGAGACTGCTGTATGCAAAACTCCCAGCATTTCTGCAGTTTCTGAGATACTCAAATCACCCCATCTGGAACCAACAATCACTCCACAGTCAAAGTCACCTAGATCACATTTCGTCCCCATTCTGATGTTTGGTCTGAACTTCTAGACCATATCTACATGCTTTTATGCATTGAGCTGCTGCCACATGATTGGCTGATTAGATATTTTCATTAACGAGCAGGTGTACCTCATAAAGTGGCAGCTGAGTGTACGTCTCATCTCTGCACATGATTTGGTCACAAAACATCGCAGTGCCGTCCTTAATGAATCTGTGTTCCAAACTGTCAGATATTTCGGGGAGATGTGAGTGAGAATTAGCACCTTTTGTGACAAATATCTGGTGCTTCAAAAGAGAACTACAACTACTTATTTTTAGAGTGCGGATTTTATATAGCTTTTCATGTCTATGAATGAAAACTAAATTGAGATTTGCTTTAGAGTCTAGCCTTTGTAGTTATAGATCAAGTGACCATGATATTGACCTTTCTGCAATTAGTGGAGGAGGTCTCAGTGTGGGCTGATAATTAGACCCTTAAACGATTTAAAGAGCGATACCAATCTGAGTTATTTTTATATAATGCATGATAGTGACCTTTCTTGGAAATATGAGAGAACGCACTGTCATATTTCAGTAAGGCTTTCTTTGTGCAACTGGAAGATTGATTTTATTCTGCAGATGATATGAAGACTGGTCATGTTGCAGATAGCACAGATGACTGGCAAAGAATACAGCAGGATATAGATGAGTTGCAGGTTTGAGTGAGAAATTTCAGACAGAGGTTAACGCGGCCAAGTGTGAAGAGTTGCACCTTAGTAGGTCAAATTCCATATGTAGGACCTTTAACAGTGTTGATGAGCAGAGGGATCTTGGGGTCCAAGTTCATAGCTCCCTGAAAGTGGCTGCACAGGTTAATAGGGTGGTTGAGAAAGCATGTGGCACGTTGCCTTTCGTAGTCAGGGCAGTGAGTTCAAAAATCAGGAAGTTATGTTGCTACTTTATAAAACTCTATTTCGGCTGCATCTGAAGTATTGCATACAGTTCTGGTCACCCCATTATAGGAAGGATGTGGAGTCTTTGGAGAGGGTTCAGAAAAGCTTCAACAGGATGCTGCCTGGATTAGAGGGCATGTGCTATAACGAGAAGTTGGTCAAACTTGGGTTGTTTTCTGTGGAGCAGCATGGACTAAGGGGAAATCTGACAGAGATTTACAAGACCTTGAGAGATATAGGTACAGACAGTCTCTGTTTCCCAGAGTTGAAATGTCTAATACCAGATGGCATGCATTTAAAGTGAGGGGGAGCGACTAATTTTAAAGGAGATGTTGGAGACAAGTTTGCTACACAGAGAGTGGTGGGTGCCTGTAATGGACTGCCTGGGGTGGTGGTAGAGGTGGATACATTAGGGACACAAGAGAAGCTTACATAGGTACATGAAGGTGAGGAAAATGGAAGCATATAGACATAACGGATTAGTTTAGTTGGCTATTTGATTATACCTCTTCTCACCTTGTCTCCTGTAAAAATGCTATTCCCTTTTCTCAGTTCCTTCGTCTCCACTGCACTTGTTCCCAGGATGAGGTTTTCCTTTCCAGGACATCAGAGATGTCCTCCTTCTTCAAAGAATGGGGTTTCCCTTCCTTCACCATTGATGCTGCCCTCTCCTGCATCTCCTCCATTTCCCAAACATCCGTGCTCACCCCCATCTTCCGACTGCCTTAATAGTGATAGAGTTCGTCTTGTCCTTAGCTACCACCCATGAGTCTCCACCTCCAATACATCATCCTCCGCAACTTCTGCAATCTCCAAAAGGATCCTACCATCAAACATATCTTTACCTCCCCTCCCTCCACTTTCTGCAGGAATCACTCCCTCAGTGATTTACTTGACCATTTGTCCCTCCCCACTAATCTCCCTTCTGACAATTAACCCTGCAAGTGGCCAAAATGCTACAACTACCCATTAACCTCCTCCCTCACCTCCATTCAGTGCCCCATACAGTCTTTCCAGGTGAGGCAACATTTCACATGCTGGGGTCATCCATTGTGTCCGCTGATCCCAGTGGAGCCTCCTCTACTTTGGTGAAATCCATCATAAATTAGGGGACCACTTCATCAAGCACCTCTGCTCCACCTGCCTAAAGCAAACTCCCTGGTGGCCAAACATTTTAATACTTCCCATTTCCATTCCGATATGTTGGTCCACGGTTGTGCTAAGATAAGGCCACCTTCAGGGTGGAGGAGTAACACCTTATATTCCGTCTGAGTAGCCTCCAACCTGATGGCAGGAATATCGATTTGTCCTTCCAGTAAAAACTGTTCCTTCCCCCTCCCCTCTTCTCTATTCCCACCCTGGCCTCTTACCTCTTTTCACTTGCCTATCCCATCCCCTGGGTCATCTCTTCCTTCCCTTTCTCCTATCAGATTCCCTCCTCTCCAGCCCTTTATCTTTCCTACCCATCAGGCTTCACTTTTTTCCCCTCCTTCCATCTTTTTATTTTGGCATCTCCCCCTTCACCATTTCCCACCCCCCATCCCTCTCTCATGTTATCTCCTTGCCCACCCATCACCTCCCTCTGCTGCTCGTTCCCCCTCCTTCTTCTTTCTTCCATGGCCTTCTGTCTCTTTCACTAATCAACTTCCTAGCTCTTTGCTTCATCCCTCCCCCTCCAGGTTTCACCTATCGCCTGGTGTTTCTCTCTCCCCTCCCCCCACCTTTCAAATCTACTCCTCAGCTTTTCTTCTCCAGTCCTGCTGAAGGGTTTCGGCCCAAAGCATCCACAGTACTTTTTTTCCATAGATGCTGCTTCACCTACTGAGTTTCTCCTGCATTTCGTGTGTGTTGCTCTGGATTTCCAGTATCTGCAAACTTTCTCGTGTTTATCATTTGAGTAGTAATTTATTTGATTCAGCATAATATTGTGGGGCGAACAGCCTGTTCCAGTGCTGTACTGTTTCTATATTCTATGTTCATTACAGCAGGCTATCCAAAAATGTACCCACCTGCTTCATGCAGGCTTCAATTATACCAGTGCCTATGAAGGACATGGTAACCTCCCTCATTGACTATCGACCAGAAGCATTTACATCCGCTGTGATGAAGTTCATTGAGAGGTTGGTGATCAATCTTTGATCAAGCTCCTGCCTGAGGAGTGACTTGGATCTGCTCCAATTTGCCTTCTGGCACAAAGGTCCATGGCAGATTCTATTTTACTGGCTCTTCACTCAACCCTGAAATATTTGGACAGCAAAGCTGTATACATCAGGATGCTCTTTATCGACTACAGCTCAGGATTGAATACCAATACCTCAAAACTAATCAGTAAGCTCCAAGACCACGGCTTCAATTCCTCCTGTGTTTCTTGGATTTACTGAGTATGCTCGCAAGAAAACAGATCTCATGGTTATATATGGTGACATATATGTACTTTGATAATAAATTAACTTTCAGCTTTGAAGTTCTAGAAATCTGACAGTGAAAGGGGACAGAACTTCTGACCTTTAAATACTACTCCTTGGAGGAGAGAACAAACAGGAATGAGACCATAAGACGTTGAAGTAGAATTAGGTCATTTGGCCCATCGTGTCTTCTCTGCCATTCCATCATGGCTGATTTATTATCCCTCTCAATGCTGTTCTCCTGCCTTCTCCCCGTAATCTTTGACACTCTTACTAATCAAGAACCTCTCCACCTTCACTTTAAATATACCCAATAACTTGGACTCCACAACCATCTCTGGCTAAAGAAATTTCTCCTCATCTCTGTTCAAAAGGGACGTCTCTCAATTTTGAAGCTGTGCCCTGTAATCCTTGACTCCCCCACTAAAGGAAACACCCGCTCCACATCCAGTTTATCTAGGCCTTTCAATTTTTGATAGGTTTCACTGAGATCCCCCTGGTTCTTCTAAACTCCAGTGAATACAGGCTCAGAGCCAACAAACACTCCTCATACATTAACCATTTCTTTCCCGAGATCATTCTTGCGAACGTCCTCTGACCCTTTCCCAATGGCACTACATCCTTTCCTAGATAAGGTGCCCAAAAATGCTTCCCCAACTCATCAAGAAAATAACACACAAAATGTTGGAGGAACTCAGCAGGCCAGGCAGCAACTATGGAAAAAAAAAGCATCAAGGAAGTCTCCTTTTTGCCGGTAAGGGTTTTGTTATTGGGTCTCACCATATATAACCTCCATCCCATAAACTTGAATCCTCTCAGCAATGGCTGGGGAATTCAACAGAATTAAAGCCTTGTACTGGTAGTTTGTTACATTAAGCAGGATATTCCTGTTCCAGAACATTATCTTTTTGCAAGCCACATCAAATGAATACTTGATAGCTCCTTTTCTCCAGCCAAACTGTAAGTGTCAGCTCCAGCAGGGAACTGGTAAAATAGAGTACTCATGGAGAAAACAAAGCAAGTGTTGCCTTGTACTTAGATGCAAATATATAACAGTTAAGCAACAGGATTTGTAATTAAGTGGTCTTTTTAGTGACTTGCTGTGTCTGCATGCCAACTTCCTGTGATTCCTGTGTACCACCTCTTTTAATCTCTTACCATTAAAAAGAAACACCCTGCAATTGTATATGATCACCAAAATGGATGACGTCATATTTGCCACTTTACATTCAATCTGCCATGTCCTTGCTCACTCACTTAACTTGTCTATATCCCATCAAATTCTCTCTACGTCCTCTCCAGAACACTTACAGACCCTGTTCCCTGTAGCATCAGCAACCTGGACATACAGTATTATAATTAATCCCTTCATCTAAAGTTTGGTATAGATTGTAAACAGGTGGGCCCCAGCACCTATCCCTGTGACATACAGTGCCTCTAGTCACAGCCTACCAACCTATGGTATTCCTATACCATAAAAACATGCCAGTGCATATAGTTTACATTTAAAGCTCTTTGAAACAGCCCAGCAGCCAACTTAACTCACAATGGTCACAGAAAGCCCATCAATGCTTAGCGGACCGGGGGGACACAAGAAACAAGCTACAAATTCAGTCCACGTTGTCTGATTCTCTGAAATTATAAAGGTAATTTTAAAATATATTATTTAGAGATGCAGAATGGAATAGGGTCTTCTGGTCCACCAAGCTGTGCCACTCAGCAACCCATTTACTTAACCTGAGCTTAATCACAGGGCAGCTTACAATGACCAACTAACCTACTAACCGGTATGTCTTTGGACTCTGGGAGGAAACCGGAGCACCCGGAGGAAACCCACATGCTCATGGGAAGAATGTACAAATTTTCTTACAGAAGATGCCAGAATTGAACTCACAACTCTGAAGACCTGATCTGTACTAGCACTAAGCTAACCACTGTGATGCTTAGAGCAGCAGTTAACACGGCACTGTTACAGCTCATATTAGCATCCAAATACCATACAAACTGTATTCAAAGATGTTTAATTTAATACTTTTATCTGTAATACTAGAGCAATTGTGCCACTGACATCTTACGGAGACTTATAATCGCTATAAGTTAGAGGGAATGACCAAATCAATTCTTAATGTACCTCTGGGATGTTATGCTGCAGAGGTAGAAGACATTGATGATGCTGCATATGGAATTCTTGTTCAGTTTTGATCACCATAGGTCACCAAGCTGGAGAGATTGCGGAGGAGATTTACAAAGTTGCGGAGATTTGAGGGATTGAGTTATGGAGAAAGAAAGCAGGTTAGCATTGTTTAAATTGGAGCACAGAAGAGGTACGTAAAATATAGAGTGATCTACAGGTACATAAATTCATAAAGGGTATTGATAAGATCAATACTGGGTTGAGGAATCAAGAACTAGAGGGCACAAGTTTAAGATGAGAGGGGGGAGATTTAATAGGACCCTGAGGTGCAACATTTTTACCAAAGAATGGTCAGTATGTGGAACAAACTGTCAAAGGAAGTGGTTGAGGCAGGTACATTAATAGCATTTAAAAGATAGTTGGACAAGTACAAGAGTAAGAAAGGTTTAGAAGGATATGGACCAACTATGGACATTGGGACTAGAATAGATGGAAACCTTGGTTGGCACGAACAGTTGGGCTATAGAGCCCATTTCCATGAAGTATATCTTCTTTCTGGTTTCTGCTTTTGAATATACTGTACCCTTAATCTATCCCAGTATATTTCCTTGGTTTTATGTCCTTCAGATTTTTTAATAGCCTTCAACCCATCCATTTATTTGTTCTGCTAGGAAGCAACTCAAAGAGCACTTAACAGATTTGTCAAACGTGAAATTGTTTTCATTAATCAATGCTGAGTCACCCAATCTTAATATTATTTTTTTCAGTGTCCTCCTTTAACTTCCTTAATAGTAGATTCCAGCTTCTCCCTTATTACTGATGTCAGTCTCACTGGTCTATGGTCCCTTGTTTTTTCTTTCCCCCCCTCCTTATGTAGGAGGGTTTATTTACTATCTTCCAGTGGCTCTGTGTATATCAGTGTCAGTGAGCTAATATTATATTTCTTTCAGAGGTCTTGAACAGACGGCACTCTGAATTAAATACTCTAGGGATTTACATATGACAAAAACAGCTCTCCATACACCTGTTTCTGTTCAAACAGTATCATGGTTTGATTATTAATTGTTAGGCAGTGATGCTTTCTTCGGTAAAATGAACTAGAATCTGGTGTAGAGTTTGCTAAGGTTGTGTGTGTTTTAAAATTAAAACAATTCTGATACTTGGTATGGCTAGATAATGTATATAGTATAAATCATTTAAACTTTACTTTGCCAAAATAATGAAAATGCATTACAGTGATGCATTGTTTTCAGAAACATCGAGAAATTGTGGAAAAAAAAGAAAAGATAAGGAACGTGGGAGGAGCTTGGGTCATGCAAGTGCTAGCATGGCCCAGATGGGCTGAGTAGCCTTTTACTGTGCTGGATATCCTACGTTAAGCTTTTTGGTGCTGCCCTTTATGAGTTAGTGTCATAGAGTCATAGAAAATTACAGCACAGAGACAGGCCCTTCGGCCCATCTACATGCCGACTCATTTAAGCTGCCTTGTCCCATCAACCTACAGCCGGGCCATACCCTCCATTTCCCTCCCATCCATGTACCTATCCAAACTTCTCTTAAATGTTGAAATCAAAATCACATCCACCACTTGCACTGGCAGCTCATTCCACAGTCCTACCACCCTGAGTGAAGAAGTTTTCCCTCATATTCCCTTTAAGCATTCCACCTTTCACCCTTAGCCTATGACCTCCAGTTGTAGTCTTGTATGGGGGGTGGGTGGTTACTGCACAGGACCGGAAGAAGGTACAGAAATTTGTAAAATTAGTCAGCTCAGTCTTGGGTACTAGCCTCCGTAGTATCCAAGTTATCTTCAAGGGGTGGTACTTCAGAAAGGTGATGTCTAATATTAAGGAGGGCCATCACCCAGGACATGCCCTCTTCTCATTGTTACCCTCAAGAAGGAGGAAGGAGGTACAGAGCCTGAAGGCACACACTCAGCAATTCAGGAACAATTTCTTCCCCTCTGCCATACGATTCCTAAATAGACATTGAACCCGTGAACACCACCTCACTTTTTTAATATATATTATTTCTGTTTTTGCACTATTTTTATACTACTTAATATATGTACATATACTTACTTTGATTGATTTATTTATGTATTCTTATCTCTGTATTATTGCTGATGCTAAGTTAACACATTTCATGACGTGTGCCGGTGATAATAAATCTGATTCTGATTCTGTGACGCTGCTTTTAAGAAATTGTGGACCTGTATTCCTAGATCCCTTTGTTCTACCACACTCCTCAATGCACTACCACTCACTATGTAATACCTACCCTGGCTGGTCCTCCCAAACTGCAGCATCTCACACTTGTCTGCATTAAATTCCATTTGCCATTTTTCAGTCCATTTTTCCAGCTGATCCAGATCCTGCTGCAAGCTTTGATAGTCTTCTTCACTGTCCACTACACCCCCAATCTTGGTGCCATCCACAAATTTGCTGATCCAGTTAACTACATTATCATCCAGATCGTTGATCTAGATGACAAACAACAATGGGCCCAGCAACAGTCTCTGAAGCACTCCTCTAGTCACAGGCCTCCAGTCAGAGAGGCAGCCATCTACAATCACTCTCTGGTTTCTCCCACAATGCCAAAGTCTAATTCAATTTACTACCTCATCTTGAAAGCCAAGCAACTGAACCGACTTGACCAATCTCCGATGTGTGACCTTGTCAAATGTCTTGCCTTCATCAACTTTCCTAGTAACATCCTCAAAAAACTCTATAGAATTGGTTAGACACAACCCACTGATTTCAGGCTCACCATCCTATTATATCTTGGCTTACTCTTAGAGCCTTTCCTAAACAGTGGAATAACATTGTCTGTTCTCTAATCCTCTGGTACCTCACCTGTGGCTAAAGATGATTTAAATATCTCTGCTAGGGTCCTGACAATTTCTGCACTTGCCTCCCACACAGTCCAAGGGAACACCTTATCAGACCCTGGGGATTTGTCCACTCTAATTTTTCTCATGATAGCAAACACCTCCTCCTCTGTGATCTATACAGGGTCCAAGACCTTGCTGCTGTTTTGCCTCACTTCTATAGCTTCTGTGTCCATCTCCCGAGTAAATACAGATAAAAAAAAGTCCATCTAAGTTCTCCCCATCCCTTTTGGCTCCATGCATAGATTGTCATTCTGATCTTCTAGAGGACCAATTTTGACCCTTGTCCAATTTTGTCTTTTCCATAGATGCTGCCTGGCCTGCTGAGTTCCTTCTTATACTCCTCAGGTACCTCATTTGGTCCTACCTGCTTACATCTGCAATGCACCTCCTTTTTCTCCTTAACCAGGGCCTCAATATCTTTCAAAACCCAAGATTCCAAAAAGCTGTTATCCTTGTCTTTTATTCTGACAGGCACATACAAACTTTGTACTCTCAAAATTTCACTTTTGAAGGCCTCCCACTTACTAAGTACACTTTTGCCAGAAGATAGCCTGTCCCAAACCACACTTGCCAGATCCTTTCTGACACCATCAAAATTGGCCCATCTCCAATTTAGAATCTCAATCCAGGCCTCTCCTTCTTCATAAATACCTTGAAATTAATGGCATTATGATCACTAGAATCAAAATGTTCACCTCCTGTCCTGTCTCATTCCCTGTTAGGGGATCAAATATTGCATACTCTCTCATTGGGATTTCTATGCACTGATTAGAGAAACTGTCCTGAACACATTCGACAAACTCCATCCCATCTGATCCTTTTACAATATGGGAGTCCCAGTCAATATGTGGAAAGTTAACATCGCCTACTATAACAACCTTATGTTTCTTATAACAGTCTGCAATCTCTCTCCAAATTTGTTCCCATAATCCCACAGACTGTCGAGCAGTCTATAATATCGCCCCATTAACATGATCGTACCTTTCTTATTCCTTAGTTCCACCCGTAAAGCCTCACTAGACAAGTTCTCCAGTCACTCCTCACTGAGCACTGTCATGACATTTTCCCTAACTGGTAATGCCACCTCTCCCCCTTTAATCCCTCCTACCACGACTAAAACAGAGAAACCCCAGAATGTTAAGCTGCCAGTCCCTCCCCTCCTGTAAGCAAGTCTCACCAATGGCTACAATATCATAATTCCATGTGTTGATCCATGCCCTCAGCTCATCTGCCTTTCCTACAAAATCTTCTTGCGTTGAAATATACGCAGCTCAGAACAAAAGCTCCAGCAAGTTCAACCCTTTGAATCCTAATTTTGTTTATTTTAACAACATCTGTCTCCACTATCTGTTCTGGCTTATCTGGCTCCCATCCCACTCCAACTCTAGTTTAAAGCACCCCCCGCCACCCCGTGTAGCACTAGCGAACTTTCCTGTTTGGACTCCAAAATGAAATTCTTGTGCCTTTATTGGCAATAACAAGACACACTGAGCTGAACTGGGTCCACAGGCCATATTTCTTGTTGTCACATATATCAAGGTAGAATGGCAAACCTGCCTTACCTACCAATCATGCAGATCAATTCACGATAACAGTGCACTGAGAGAGTACAAAATAGATCATAACACAGTACCTTTCTTACATCTCCATTAGAACCCATCTTGTTTCAATAATATCTGCTATTTACTTTCCGTCTGCAAAAGCCACCCACACATATGAGGGTCTAGTGCGAAGGGCTGATCCAACTGAATCTCTCTCTAAGTGCCATCGAGGCAGTACTTTTGTTATTAGAAACATCTAAGAAATTTTAAGATTGCTTTCAGTAATATGAAAAAAGTTACAAAAAAGAATTTATAATAAGAAATAATAAAACATAATAAAAAAGAAAGTTATGTAAAACACAACTAAGAGAACTTGCTTTACTTTCCTTTCCCCATTTAGTCTACGTTTAAATGAATGGACATTCCAATTCTTGGAAACTGAAATGTCCATTCCAGGGGATCTATAGCATAAGCAGGCTCCTGGTTAAGCACCCTGGGGAGGAGGCCAGCGCCAGAGAGAAGTGAGGTATGAGATAGTGTCTGTAGCTTAGCAAGTGCCCCACATACACTTGGCCCAGTTGATCTGGTGACTGTCTCTGAGCATTGGAAGTGCTGGCCACAGCAGCTTGATTTGGTCTCTTCTTGCAGTTGGAAAATAAACAGCAGATATGATTGAACGAAGAGTAAGAAAGTATTGTGTTATGGTTTACTACATACTACCTTAATGCACTGTTATAATGAATTGGTCTGTATGAATGGTAGGTAAGATAGGTTTTCCATTGTACCTCGGTACATGTAACAACAATAAACCGATTTACCAATTGACCGGATAACTGGACAGTAATAGCAAACCACATTTCTGTTAGTTTTTGGCATCATGTCATAAATCTTAGAACCAACTTACAAATAATCATATTTTGCAAGCAATTCTTCATTAGACTTCAAAAAAAATTGAGCAGGAATGAATTTCAGTGGCAGGGAGATGTGAGACATGAGGCAGGGAGAAGATTGATCACACTGCGGGCAGGCAGGTGAGAGTTAATGCTCCCTCAGGATTATGAAGAAAAATTGAGGAGGCATGTATTCTCCTTCACTTCCACACAATTCCAGCATAATTGATTTAGCAAACTGAATCCTTTCTGTAGGTTTTCTGAATTCTATCGCTTTATTTCCCTCTCTGAAGACCTGACATTTTACCTCAGTATTCACAGTGCAACATCTGTTCACGCAATAGACCTCATACTCTGTGAGTGACTTCATTGAGACCACAGAACATAGATCAATACAACACAGGAACGGGCCCTTTGGTGAAACATATCTACATCAAAACAAAACTAATTCCATCATGTGGTCTTTTTCCAACTATTCCCTGCCTGTTTTTGTATCTCTCTAAATGCCTCTTAAATGTTACTATCATGTCTGCTTCCGCCATCTTCACTGGCAACATATTTCAGGCACCTACTATTCTCTGTGTAAAAAAACTGTGGCCTTCTCACTTTACAGCCATACCTTCTAGCAGTTGATACTTAAACCCTGGGGAAAAGACTATCTATTTATCTGTGTCACTCATAATTATATATACTTCTATCAAGTCGTCTCTCAGCCTCCAACACTCCAAAGAAAAATATTCAAGTTTGTCCTACCTCTCTTTATGGCAAATACTCAAATCAGTGCATAATTTGTCCAGAATTCACCTTAATTCTGGGGACTATCTCACCCATCTTACCCTCTTCCCCCACCCTCATTACCTGCCCACCACTTCCTTCTGGTTCCCCAACTCCTTCTCTTTATTCCACAGTCCACCGTCCTTTTCTGTTAGGTTCCCTCTTCATCAGCCCTTTACTTCTTCCACATATCACCACCCAGCTCCTCACACTCTCCCCGCCCTCAAACATTTACCTTACTCCTCCCCAAGTCTCTCCTATCACCTGCTAAGTGGTCCTCCTCACACTCCACCCCCCCCCCCACCCATCTTCTTATTCTGGCTTCTGTACCCTTCCTTTCCATTCCTGATGAAGGGCAATTGTTAATTCCCCTCCATCGATGCTGCCTGACCTGCAGAGTTTCTCCAGCATTTAGTGTGTGTTGCTCAAGATTTCCAGCATCTGCAGAATCTCTGTGTCACAGGATTATTGAAAGTATTTGCAGCCAATTTATGTTAAAAACACACAGTCTCTATGGTGAAAGAGATTTAGATAGGGAAGGCATTGAAAAATACAGTCCTAACATGGACAAATGAAATTAGTATAAATTGGCAAGAAGGTGTAGTGGGCTGAAGGACCCATTTCTGTGCTTTACAATACTGACACTTTGACTCTGTGAATCCTGGGGACTAATGGAATTAATTGTATGCAGCAGGCCCCCATAACTGCACTGTGCAAAGAACCATATGACTTGCTTTTAAGGTTTTGTTTTCAGACTTGTGTATAGACCAGAAGAATGTGAAGAAGAACTACTTTGTTCCCAGAGTGGAACAATTGAACCTTCTATGTGCTCTGAGAGAGCAAAGAGGCCACAGCTTAACATCTCATCTGAAAATCCACTCCAGTAGTGTTGTACAGATCCTAGCACATCATTTGTACTCATATTTAAGTATCACCTTGCGCAAACTCAGGACATCCCAAAATACTTTATAGCCAAGAGGTACTTTTGTTGCACTATGATTTGAAATACAAAGAAAATTGCAAACAATTTATGCACAGAAGATCACACAATTAGTAATATGTTGACCAACAGATAACTGTTTTGCTTTTGTGGTATTCACTGAGAGTTAATATTGGTTTGGGAGCAGTTAATAACCCTCAGCCAGCAGGATCCTGGACCAGAGGGGTAACTTCACTCATCCCATTACCACAACCTATGGACTAAGTCCCTTCATCTCAAGTTCTTGACACTTATTGCTTATTTATTAATTATTATTATTGGTAATAGTAGTAGTAGCAGTATTTCATTTTTAATTTTCTTTTAGTTGGTGCAGTCTTGCTTCGATTCTTTTATAGTTATTGGATTTGTTAAGTGTGCTCATAAGAAAATGAATCTCAGTGTAGTATATAGTGATATATATGTACTTTGATAATAAATTTACTTTGAACTTTGACCATTTGCCCAACTACTAGGTGTAAAAGTAGTCACCATGGCAACGGCAGAAATCAGGAAACAATCTCAAAAACAGAATCAGGTTTATTAACCTATTTGGTGTGAAAGTTGTTGTTTGCAGCAGCAGGACAGTATAAAGACATAAAATTACTATAAAGTACAAAGTAAATAAATTGTGCAAAAAAAAGGGAACAATGAGATAGTGTTCATGGGTATATGGGCTGTTCAGAAATCGGGTGGTGAGGGGAAGAAGCTGTCCCTGTCTCATTCTGCCTGTTACATTAAGGGTCTTTGGACCCCTGTACCTTCTTCCTGATGGCAGTAACAAGAAAAGACCATGTATCAGATGGTGATGGTCATTAATGACAGATGCTGCTTTCTTCAGATATCACCTCTGGAAAACTCCTTGATGGTGGGGTGGCTATGCTCTTGGTAGAGCCAGCTAAATCTACAACCCTCCGCAACCTCTTGCGTTCCTGTGCATTGGAACATTCATACCAGGCTATGATGCAACCAGTTAGATGGCTCTCCACCGTATATCTGTAGAAATTTGTATGAGTCTTTGGTGACACACCATGTCGCCTCAAACACTTAATGAAGCAGAACTGCTTGGCATGTCTTTTGCATTTGCATCAGTTGTGTTGGGCCTAGGATAGATCCTTTGAGATGGTGATGCCCAGGCACTTGAAACTGCTCTCTGTTTCCACCACTGACTCCTCAGTGAGGACTGGTGTGTGCTCACCCAACTTCTCCTTAGGACTGTATTAGATCGATTGTGTGTGCATGCCACTGATTGATTTTGCAGTGAATTGACAGGGCCTCCTGTGAGCAGGTGGCATTCTCTTTTTGTGCGGGATTTCGAGTGCACGTTTTCATCTTGGTGGGCCTGGTTCTTCACTCCAGCACTGTAAATTGCCCAGCATGTACTATGGTTAACATGGCTCAGCAAAACATTTAATCATACTGTTCCATTAACATTCTTGCTCTGCGTATACGTAACACCCTTCATGCAGTTTACAATCAATTCCTTGGTCTTGCTGATGTTGAGTGTGAGGCTATTGATGCATTCCCATATACCTTCTCTTACACAGACATGAGCGTAGAGAGAGTAGATCAGTGGCCTAAACATGTATGCATAAGGGGCATTTGTGTTGATTGTCAGAGAGGACAAGACGTATTGATTTGCATCAGCTGTGGTTTCCTGATGAGGAAGTCAAGGATGCTGTTGCAGAGAGAGCAACAGAGGCCCAGCTTTTGAAGTTTGGTGATTAATACTGAGGATAATGATGTTGAATGTCAAGCTATAATCAATAAACAGCAGCCCGATGTATGTTCTGCTGTTGTCCAGGTGCTCCAAAGCAGATTGGAAAATCTGTTGTGGCAATCTTCAAAATAGGTGCAAAATCTTCAAAATGTTGTAATTTTCAGAGTAGGTGATCTTTTAAGCCCCCCTGAGAGGGTAGAATGGACCGCAATTTGACAATCTCATCCAGAAAACGGCATCAAGAATTGTGCAGCGCCCTCCGTGAAGCAGCAACTTCACTATTTCTGTCACATCTCTAGAGCTGGAGTCAAACCCCAAACCATCTGAATCAGAGAAGAAAAAGCACTGAGCCATCAATAGCACACTTGTGGAATGAGGAAGAGTGGAGCTCCCAATCAAGCCAGCAGAGTACTTTTAAGATAACAAACTTATTATCAGAGTGCATACGTGACACCACATACAACCCTGAGATTCCCCTTCCTGCAAGCATATTTTGCAAATCTATAGAACAGTAACTGTAAACAGGATCAATGAACAACAAACTATGCAAATTCAAATATAAATAAATAGCAATAAATAACGAGAGCATGAAATAACAAGATAAAGAGTCCTTAAAGTGAGACCATCAGTTGTGGGAACATCAGAAATAGAATGAGTGTAGTTATTCTCTTTTGCCTAATGGTTGAGGAGTAGTAACTGTTCTCAAACCTGGTGGCGCAAGTCCTGAGGCTCTTGTACCTTCTACCTGATGGCAGCAGTGAGAAAAGAGCGTGGCCTGGGTGGTGAGGATCTTTAATGATGGATGCTGCTTTTCTACAGAAATGTTTCATGTAGACGTGCTCAAAGGTTGGGAGGGCTTTACTCATGATGTACTGGGCCGAATCTACTAACCTCTGTAGAATTTTCTGTTCAAAGACATTGGTGGTCCCTTACCAGGCCATAATGCGGCCAGTCAGCCCACTTCCCACCACACATCTACAGAAGTTTGTCAAGATTTTTGATGACATGCCGGATCTCCACAGACTCCAAAGGAAGTAGGGACACTGTCATGCTTTCTTTTCTGTTAAAACTTCTACAAGCAGCACTGAAAGCCTCTTGCAGAATGCATTTTTGCAATTGCAATTTGACTATAAAATGCAGGTACACAAATTTTGAAAGTGGACAATGTAAAAGAGCCAGTGCATCAGTCTATGGGTTGAACTCATGGAGAAAAGGGAATTGACATGTTGTACAGATTGGAACAAGATCTAAAAAATAATATTCAGCCAACCTCGAACAGATTGGAGATTATGAACTTCTGCTTTCCTTGTGTAACCTCATTGTCTTCACATGGTCACAATTGATCTATTCAGGGGCAGCAAGATGTTATTGTTTAAACACTTGTTTTGTTTGAATAAACAAGAATTCCATTTGCTTCACACAATAAGCTCTCTGACAGTCAGAATGCAGCATCACAGCCGTACTGATAGCTCAGCGTCTTTATGCAATTGCACTCATATTTTGTTCCCTTATCTACACACGAACATCCACAAGGTACCTCAAAGATGGGCTACCAGATAAAGTTTGACATCAGAATGGGGTGAGTGGAAGGCTTGGGACACATCAGAGCCAAGGGTCCAAGGCAGCTGAAATGCCTTGTGAAGAAACCTAAGCACATATAGGAGATTAGAGAAGCGAGAATATGGGAATTGCTGACTAGGCAGTCATCTTGAGGAGCACCACAGTGGCTATCTCAAACTTTTAACTCACCTTCTGACTCCCACAGAAACCCATCTGTCTTCACCTTCACCCTTGCTAAAGGTCACCTCCCTCACTGTGCAACACACATAAAATGCTGGAGGAACTCAGTAGTTTAGGCAGCATCTTTGGGGCGACTGATGAAGGGTCTCGGCCCAAAACACCGACTATTTATTCCCCTCCACAGCTGCTACCTTACCTGCTGAGTTCTTCCAACATTTTCAGTGTGTTGCTCACTATTTTCAACATTTTCTGGTGTGTTGCTCACGATTTCCAACATTTTCTGTGCACCCGTCTCATTGTGATTCCCTGGTCCAATTATTGCTCCCCACGTACCCCTCACAAACCCTTGATACTTTCCTCTGCAACCGTAAGAGATGTAACACATATCCCTTCTCCTCCTCCGTAATCACTGCCCAGGAACCTAAGCTTCCCTTCCAGCTGAGGCAGAGAACACCTGCATCCATCTGACCTAGTCTCGTGCATTGGTGCTCTTGATGGGGCCTCCCCCATGCATAGACTAAGCAACTGTTCTGCGGAGCACTTGTGCGCTGCCTGCAAAGGACACTACCAGTTGTATGTCATTTTAACTCTTCTACCCACTCCCAGATCAACATGGATGTTGGCAGCCTTCGCCAATGCGACAGAAAGGCCAAATGCCAGTCAGAGGAACCACATCTCATATTCCATCACAGTAGCTTGTAGCCTAATTGTGTGAATATTGAATCAGTCCAGCTTCAGATAGACCTATGCCATCTGTTGTTCTCTTCTTCCACACGTCCACTTGTCCACCTAGTTTTATCTCCCTTTGTTCACCTCTTCTACCCCTCTCTCCTTACTTGGTTCTAACTGCATATCATCCTCTCCTCATTTAGATTCACCTATCCCACCTCAGCCCCTTCTCTTGCTGCTATGTACTGGCAGATTTTCCAGTTCCTCCTCCACGCTGGGATAGAAAACTCTCCAGGGGTGCGCCAGCAGAGATGTCCCAAAACTGAAATGGCTGACCACCACCAGTGACACCTCTCCAGAGACTTTAGCAGGAAAGTTTCTTTGGAAGCGGTTAAATCAAAGTCCTGTCTGCCTTCTCAAAATGCAGGACTTATAAAAGAATAAGAATGGTACCCTGATCAATATTTTTCCCTCAGCCACTATCACTAAAACAGATTACCAGATTGCCTTTGTGGTGGGACGTTCCATCGTGTAAATTCATCGCTGCGTTTCCCTGTATTTTAATGTCATTTCTGGTGTGTTATGGGAGAGTCCAGGCTCTATGAAAGAGATTATATACATGCAGATCATAAACACAAGAAATTCTAGAAATCCGGAGTAACACATACAAGATTATGGAGGAACTCAGCAGGTCACGCAGCATCTATAGAGAGAAACAAACAGTCGATGTTTTGGCTGGAGACCCTTCATCAGGAAATAAATGCAAATTCTTTAATTATATGTGAATGTAGCATGTAAAATGGATGTGTGGAGGGAAGCCTACAATTGCTCTTGGGGGGGGGTAGGGGAAAGAGGGGAGAGGGGGAGAGGGAGAGGGAGAGAGAGGAGAGAAAGAGAGAGAGACAGAGAGAGAGAGAGAGAGAGAGCTTTTGCAGTATTTCTTTAAGTCATTAACACAGGCTCAAGTGGAGCACTACAACCTGCTGCCACCACTCATTGCATAACCTGATTATGCTTCGATAATTAACTTAGAGGCCTTATAAACAGGGACTTTACACAATTGAACAAATCTCAGGAGGTCCTAGATGGCCTGGAATGCAATTTGGTGTTGAAAGATTTGTAGTGAGAAACAATTCAATGTGCCAACATGAGCAACAATGAGAAGGGAAGATTTTTTTAAAAAGGTACAGCACAGAACCCGCCCTTCCGGTGCAACAGGCCACACCGCCCGGCAGCTCACCAATTTAACCCTAGCCTAGTCACAGGATGATTTACAATGACCAATTAACCTACCAACTGGCACGTCTTTGGAATGAGAGGAAAACTGGAGCACCCAGGGGAAAGCCACACGCTCGTGGGCAGGACGTACAAACATCTTACAGACGCAGTCTGAACTGAACTCTGAACTCCAAGCTGTAACAGCATTGCACTAACCACAACACGACCGTAGCGCCCAGAAAACAGAAAATACCTAACAGACAGCAACTGTGCCAAGGGAAAAAGAACAGTTGTTTCACATCTGAACAGACAGAAATGTTAACTCTCTGGGAGGGTGATGCCTGGATGGCTGAGTATCTCCAGAATTTCCTTTTTTTGTTGGATTTCCGGGAGGGGTGATTGCAATGAAAGGAATCCAGTTAATTATCCCCGCCTGCTGAAGGTTTAATGATTTGTGTGTAAGGGGTGAGCTACAGTTCAGGGATTAAAAAAGCAGGTGATCACATGCTGAAAATACCTTTCCAATAATGCCTCTGCAGTGCCTGATTAACTTTTACAGCTAGTGAAACAAATGTGTTATGATACATAGGTGGAAAGGAATTTTTGTGACATATATTTGTTTTGAAGGGTGGTGGCTATTTCACACCCTTTAAAATGAAGGAATATTTCATTTTCAGCCCTGGTACCAACATTATGGCTAAATTGAAGGCATAATAAATATTCTGCATAGGTCAAGTAAAGTGGGCCGTCCACGAGAACTCTCAAACTGAAAGCTAACGCTGACACTGCAGCCAGGAAGCCAATAACCTAATATCAAATGAACACCGCTCCTTTATGGCAGCAATCTAAATGGTCCCGAAAGAAGGACGAAGGTAGGTAGAGAGCGTAGACGGTTAGGTCTCGAGAAGACTGGAACAAAAGGAGGGAGTTAATACCACCACAATGAAACATTAATTGGCTGCCAAGTGCATACTTGTGAGTATGATTTCCAAACCCGTTCTACAGCCTGCCTGCAAGTGTGGGCAGACCCCACAGCAGAGTCCGTGCTTGTGACAGTAGGTGACATAACTGAAAGATCACCTCATACTTTGGGTCTTTTAATCAATGCCTCCAGAGTAAGGAATGAGAGACAAAATATCGACACATAACTGAAAAGAGATTCAGAACTCAAAGTCAAACGAAACAGGAATCGAGACATGATTGGTTTGGTGCCAATTTCTCCATTAATCAGTGTGATACAAGCAGGACCACAAAGCTCAAGCCAATGCCTGTGGAGGAACAATAAGCAAAGAGAAAGTGAACTGCAATTTTCCAATAATTAAAACTGTGCTCTGCAGCAACCTGCTCGTCAATAGAAAAAACAATGGCCTGGATCTAACTCAAAGATCTCGGTCAGGGCCACACCAGCTCACTAGTCAAATTTCACAATGCATTTGAATGTTGGGCAAGCATGAACAAGTTGATCAGCACAATTTGTTCAGAGGTTTGGTTTAAGATTAAATTACAGATTTTTAACACTTTCCAGAAGAGTCCTGGATTGAACTGGCAACAACAGGAATTCTGCAGATGCTGGAAATTCAAGCAACACACATCAAAGTTGCTGGTGAACGCAGCAGGCCAGGCAGCATCTATAGGAAGAGGCGCAGTCGACGTTTCAGGCCGAGACCCTTCGTCAGGACTAACTGAAGGAAGAGTGAGTAAGGGATTTGAAAGCTGGAGGGGGAGGGGGAGATCCAAAATGATAGGAGAAGACAGGAGGGGGAGGGATGGAGCCGAGAGCTGGACAGGTGATAGGCAAAAGGGGATACGAGAGGATCATGGGACAGGAGGTCCAGGGAGAAAGACGGGGGGGGTGACCCAGAGGATGGGCAAGAGGTATATTCAGAGGGATAGAGGGAGAAAAAGGAGAGTGAGAGAAAGAATGTGTGCATAAAAAAGAGTAACAGATGGGGTACGAGGGGGAGGTGGGGCCTAGCGGAAGTTAGAGAAGTCAATGTTCATGCCATCAGGTTGGAGGCTACCCATACGGAATATAAGGTGTTGTTCCTCCAACCTGAGTGTGGCTTCATCTTTACAGTATTGACTTTATTTCTTACATCCTTCACATACATTAGCAGTAAAAATCTTTACGTTATCTCACTGTCTAAATGAGCAATGTGCAATCATAGTAATTTATAATAAATAGAACAGACAATGTAACATAGAAATACATTCAAATCAGTGTGATTAATCAGTCTGATGGCCTGGTGGAAGAAGCTGTCCTGGAGCCTGTTAGTCCTGTCTTTTATGCTGCGGTATTGTTTCCCGGATGGTAGCAAATGGAATAGATTGTGGTTGGGGTGACTCAGGTCTCCAATGATCCTTCGGGCCTTTTTCTCACACCTGTCTTTGTAAATGTCCTGAATCATGGGAAGTTCACAACTATAGATGTGCTGGGCTGTCTGCACCACTCTCTGCAGAATCCTGCAATTAAGGGAAGAACAGTTCCTATACTAGGCAATATTGCCCTGAGTAATTAGGTTTCCTCCACTCCTAATTTGACAAAATGGCCCTAACCAATACAATGAATGGCATTTCCTGTAACAGTGGCCATGGTTCTGATACAGAATCTTCACCTGAAGCATCAGCCACCCCTCTGCCCACACAGATGATGCTTGACTCAGTTCTTCCAGCAGTTTGTTTAGTGCACCTGGGTGGCTACCATTTCCTCCCTTTTCATCAATTTGGAATTCTTCCAAGAACAAATCCATGTTATTCGCCTCACACATCTTTATGCTGTCCCCTAAGCATCAAAGAGATACCACGAACTTCTACACATTGACTCTCTACCTTCGCCTCAGGCTCCTACCTTGACCTGACACATTAAATCTTTCCAGAGATGCTGATAATCTCCAGCCTTCTCCAGGTATCCCTTCATGCCCTGACTAATCAAGAATCTATCAACCCCTGCGTTAAATATACATAATGACATGACCTCCACAGCTGCCTGTGGCAATGAATTGCACAGATTCACCACTATTTGGCTAAAAAAAAAATCCTTCTCATTCCTGTTCTAAATGAACGCCCCACTATGCTGAGGTTGGGCCCTCTGGTCCTAAACTCCCCCACTATAGGAAACAACCTCCCCACATCCACTCTACCTAGAACTTCAACATTGAATAGGTTTCAATGAGGTCCCTCCTCATTCTTCTAAATCCCAATGAGTACAGGCCTAGAGCCATCAAACGCTCCTCACATGATAAGCTCTTCATTTTCAGAATCATTCTTGTGAACCTCTTTTGAACCCTTTCTAATGTCAGCACATGCTTTTTAAGATAAGGAGCCCAAAACTGCTCACTATACTCCAAGTGATGCCTCACCAGTGCTTTATAAAGCTTGGACATTACATCCTTGCTTTTATATTCTAGTCCTCTCAAAATGAATGCTAACATCGCATTTGCCTTTCTCACCACCAATCCAACCTACAAATTAACTCTTAGGGAATCCTGCATGAGGACTCCTAAGTCCCTTTGCACCTCAGATTTTTGAATTTTCACACCATTTAGAAAATAGTCTACCCAGAGTGAAGGTGGCTAATGTTCCTCAAACGATTGGCTATTGACGCAACCTGAACTCCATGCTCACCTCAATAAGGGCCAATTAAATCAATTACTTCTGTCCTCATGTTCATCCTAGGAAACTTCACATTATCACACTGACATACAAAATACATATTCTAGCTAGTCTTTTTGGTCAGAGTGGTTATACAGGCCAGGAAAGATGGCATGGTGTCACAGTTGTGACGAGAATACACATAGATTAAGATGTAGCTGGCCTGTGCTGGCACCAGTGGGATCAGCAGTTGGTCTGCCACCTGTCTTCAGGAGAGAGAGATATAAGGAAAACAATGGAGCAGCATTTGGAGATGTTAATGAAGGGGAAGGAGAGCTGGCAAGATCGGCTCCCCCTTTGAACCCTGAACTGTTTGAAGTGATGGACAGGCAATACCCCAGCAGGGGGATAAAAAAGGACAGGTTTGCTAAGGCAGGACACACACGACACCCGAGGTAACGAGACCCTGGAAGCGGTGCGTCTCTCACAAGTCGGTGGGAAGTTTTGGAAGGCCGGTTGTGGGACCAGGCCATAGATGCACAGGGTGGAAAGGCACGATTGGCGGGAACCTGGTATGTGTCCACCCTTGCCTGGGTGCCGGGTTCACCGCAGAGAAACGATCGTATCTGGAAATGGAGGGGTCACAGTCGTTGACCTCAGATGACATCACAAAGGACTCGCCCGAAAGCTGACTGCGAAGGTCTGTGTGTGGAAACCGTTTGAATATTCATTCGTTTTGCTCTCTCTCTCCTTCCCTCCACTGTCTGTGAACTGAACTGAACTAAATTGAACTGAACTTTGCGTCACTTGGAAACTGGTCATTTACCCCTAGCCAACGATAGAGCTTGATTGATCCTGTTATCTTAATTCTGTGTACATGTGTGTTTATCATTGCTGAACTGTTGCATTTATTATCCTTTTGATTAGAGTACTGTGTTGCTTGTTTCTTTAATAAAACTTTCTTAGTTCTAGTAATCCAGACTCCAACTGAGTGATCCATTTCTGCTGGTTTGGCAACCCAGTTACGGGGTACGTAACACAGTTGTTAGCTCCACTATCTCACAGCTTCTGTGTCCTGGGTTCATTTTGACCAAGGCTGCTGTCTGTGTGGTGTTTGCATGATATCTCTGAGAAGATGTGGGTGCTCAAAACACTCTGGTTTCTTCCCACATCCCAAACATGTTGTGGTAGGTGAATTAATGACTGTACAATTACTTCTTAATTCAGGTTAGTGATAAACAGAGACAGAGTGGAGCGACGAACATGGAAAAGAGACTATATGTTGCAGAGGTACAGGGAAATAAGGAAAGGGAATCGGACTGTTGGGATTGACCCCCAGAACCCCATTAGACAAATGACCCCCCCTCTGGGACATATAAACTGTAAGGTGTGAGATTGTGGAGTCAGCAGATCTGAGCTAGGACAATGGAAAGATAAAGGAGAAAAACAAAAGAAGCTGTTGGGTGACCAATCACAAACAAGAGAAAATCTGCAGGTGCTGGAAATCCAAGCAACACACACAATATGCTGGAGGAACTCGGCTGGCCAGATAGCATCTCGGAAAAGAGTACAGTCGATGTTTCGGGCCAGGACCCCTCATCAGGACTGGAGAATAAAGATGAGAAGTCAGCATAAAAAGGTGAGGGGGAGGCGGGAAGAGGAAATACCAGGTGGTAGGTGTTAGGTGAAACTGGAAAAGGGAAGGGGTGAAGTAAAGAGCTGGTAAGTCGATTGGTGAAAGAGATAAAAGCCTGGAAAAGGGGGAATCTGATCGGAGAGGATAGAAGGCAATGGAAGAAAGGGAAGTGGGGAGCACCAGGGGGAGGTGATGGATAGGTAAGGAGATAAGGTGAGGGAGAGAAATGGGAATGTGGAATGGGAAATGGTGAAGGAGGGTGAAGTCCATGACCAGAAGTTTGAGAAATGGATGCTCATGCCATCAGGTTGGAGGCTACCCAGACGGAATATAAAGTGTTGCTTCTCCAAACCCGAGTGTAGCCTCATTGCAGCAGTAGAGGAAGCCATGGACTGACATATTGGTAAGGGAACGGGAAGTAGAATTAAATGGGTGGCCACTGGGCAGTCTTGCTTTTTCTGGCATAGGTGCTTGGAGAAGTGGCCTTCCAATCTACATCAGGTCTCACCAATATACAGGAGCCTCATCGGGAACAACAGACACAGTATATGACCCCAACAGACTCACAGGTGAAGTGTTGCCACTTGGAAGAACTGTTTGGGGCTCTGAATGGTAATAAAGGAGGAAGTGTAGGGGCTCCCTATGTGACTCCCTTGTCCATTCATCCATCCTCACTGATATCCCTCCTGGCACTTATCCTTGCAAGTGGAACAAGTGCTACACCTTCCCCTACACCTCCTCCCCCCCAGTACTATTCAGGGCTTCATACAGTCCTTCCAGGTGAGGCGACACTTCACCTGTGCATCTGTAAGGGTCATATACTGTGACTGGTGCTCCCGGTGTGGCCTCTTGTATATCGGTGAGGCCCGACGTAGATTGGGAGACAGCTACGCCGAGCACTTATGCTCCATCCGCCAGAAAAAGTGGGATCTCCCAGTGGCCACCCATTTTAATTGCACTTCCCATTGCCATTCCGACATGTCAGTCCATGGCCTCCTCTACTGTCGCGATGATGCCACACGCAGGTTGGAGGAGCAACACCTTGTATTTCATTTGGGTAGCCTCCAGCCTGATGGCATGAACACCAATTTCTCGAACTTCTGTTAATGCCCCTCCTCCCCTTCACCATTCCCCTCTCTCACCTTATCTTCTGATCTGCCCATCACCTCCCCTGATGCTTCCCCCCTTCCCTTTTCCATGGCCTTCTGCCCTCTCTTATCAGACTCCCCCTTCTCCAGCCCTTTATCTCTTTCACCAATCGAATTCCCAGCTCTTTAGTTCAGTCCTCCCCCTCTCCCAGTTTCATCCATCACCCACCACCTGGCATCTCTTCCTCCCCTCCCTCCATCATATTAATCTGACTTCTCATCTTTTTTTCTCAGTCCTGCTGAAGGGTCTAGGCCTGAAATGTCGACTGTACTCTTTTCCATAGATGCTGCCTGGCCTGCTGAGTTCCTCCAGCATTTTGTGTGTGTTGCTAGGTGACCATTTAAGTTTACGGGCCAGCACTGTCATGGACGTGTACGCTTGGAAATGAATCAGGCTCTCCTAAACAAATGATCTTTCTCTTTATCTGAGAATAAACAGTCTGAGGGCAATGATGGCATCTTGTTCTCCCACATAAAAGTGAACTTCAATGAGATTCCTGCCTCAGTACCTTGGCATTACTGAGACTGACCGCGTAACATCGTTTATTACCTGGTGACAGCTTTCAAACAATAATGTACTGTAAAGTTAAATTGCTTGAAAAGAAATGTCATTTTTCAAGGCAACATGGCTGCCATGTGTATATGTGTCAGTAACTGTAAATAACAACAGCCATGCGGGTATAACAGAGCGTATAAATCAAATGGTTTCTCACAATATCAAAACATGAAGGGCTGTCTGAAGTGGTTTATGACTGTCAGCAGGATCCTGTGGTTGGATTTGAGGCCTTAAACATCTATTACATATTAACCGCAAATTTCAAACAGAAAATGCAGTTCTCATCCCAGAGCTGTCCGCAGGGATATTACTGGCAAAGCAGGTCAAATATGTTGACTGGCTGTGTGGTTGTGACCAAATTTTATTTGTTGCCATGAGGGAAATGTGCTGGCGACCAGTAACAATGAGAAAACACATGATTACTCTGCAAGCAGAATAAGCACATTCTGGTGGTAAAGTTGTTGTGTGAGAAAATAGCTATCATTGGTATGATTCCTTCTCCTTGGCATCAACACAGAGTGTTTGATTTCCTGAGGAATTTAAATGAGGAAAATAATTGTATTGAAATGGAAAACCCCTAAAATTTTGTGGTATGTTCTGTGATTATTATAGACAATAGACAATAGGTGCAGGAGTAGGCCATTCGGCCCTTTGAGCCAGCACCACCATTCACTGTGATCATGGCTGATCATCCACAATCAGTACCCCATTCCTGCCTTCTCCCCATTTCCCTTGACTCCGCTATCTTTAAGAGCTCTATCTAACTCTTTCTTGAAAGCATCCAAAAAATTGGCCTCCACTTGGTCTTCTGAGGCAGAGCATTCCACAGATCCACAACCCTCTGTGTGAAAAAGTTTTTCCTCAACTCCGTTATAAATGGCCTACCCCTTATTCTTAAACTGTGGCCTCTGGTTCTGGACTCCCCCAACATCGGGAACATGTTTCCTGCCTCTAGCGTGTCCAATCCCTTAATAATCTTATATGTTTCAATCAGATCACCCTCATCCTTCTAAATTCCAGTGTATACAAGCCCAGTCACTCCAATCTTTTAACATATGACAGTCCTGCCATCCCGGGAATTAACCTCATGAACCTCCGCTGCACTCCCTCCATAGCAAGAATGCCACCCCACCCCCTCTGCCCACCTGTCTGTCCTTTCGATAGGACATATACCCTTGAATATTCATTGCCCACCCCTGGTCCTCTTGCAGCCATGTCTCTGTTATTCCTACATCATACTTACCAATTTCCAACTGAGCCTCAAGCTCATCCACTTTATTTCTTATACTTCGTGCATTTGTATATCATGCTTTTAATCCATTACTCCCCTCACCTTTCACATCGATTCCTATTGCACTGGCCATACTCTCCGATCCCTTCCTGAGCTTTCTGCCCCGTTAATTCTGTTGTCTTTCTTAACTTTTCTTATTCTCTCTTTCCCTTTAACTCCATCCTTATATTTCCAGTTCATCTCCTCCCCCCACTACTTAGTTTAACCACACCTGTGTAGCAAACCTGCCTGCCAGAATGCTGGTCCCCCGCATGTTAAGGTGCAACCCGTCCCTTTTATACAATTCACCCTTACCCCAAAACAAATCCCAGTGGTCTAAGAATCTAAATCCTTGCTCCCTGCACCAGCTCCTCAGCCACACATTCAGATCCCCTATCTCCCTGTTCTTGCCCACTCCAGCACGAGGAACTGGAAGCAAACCGGAGATAACCACCCTGGAAGTCCTGCTTTTCAGCCTTCTTCCGAGTTCTCTGAAGTCACGCTGCAGAATTTCTTTCCTCTTCTTCCCCACGTCATTTGTGCCGACATGCACCACCACTTCCGGATGTTCACCTTCACTCTTGAGGATGCCCTGCAATCGGTCCATGACATCCTGGATCCTGGCACCATTATCACATTTATCACGTGAAAGCAGCAACTTCACACCTTTCTTCATGTGTGAATGCTTAGCCGCTGCTAAATATTATTCAAAATTTCCAAAGGATCAGGCCTACTGTAACATTAATTTCCAGATCTTAACGTTTGTGTGTTTATGTGTTAATACAAGTTGCTAATTAACTTAGTCTAATTGCAGCAGGCGGAGTTAATAATAGTATTAGTATTACGAGGTTGAGTTGCTAGCTCGACGCTCAACCCAGCACAGATGGAAAACATGCGAGGGCCCCGGCTGGATTCGAACTCTGGAGCCTTCGGCTGGTGGCGTAGTGGCATCAGCGCCGGACTTCGGAGCGAAGGCTAAATAGTGCAGTGCTATATTTTTTTTGATGAGATGCAATCCAATTTCAATTTTATCTGGAGGCAATTGTTGCAACGCTTGCTTCCAGGTTAAATCATACCAACTGCAAAACTGGACCGGGCTGTTCTGCTTGCAATTGACTTTAGTGGCTGACCCCAACAGGTATGGTAACCCAAGTTAATTACTATTCATGCAACACCCATTTCCACCTTACAGACGTAAGGGGACCTCAGAAGCTCCACATTACAAATGTCAGACTCACACCAACATTCACCTTGCACCAGTTGGAGGCATTTCTTCCCATTTAAGGGTACACCCTGCTGACATTGGGAGAGTTGACCAGACATTTGTCTAGACTCCACAGCCCTGATGAAGGGTCTCAGCCTGAAATGTCAACCGTTTATTCATTTCCATAGATGCTGCCTGACCTGCTGAGTTCCTTCAGCATTTTGTGTGTCTTGCTTTGTATTTCCAGCATCTGGAGAATCTCTTGTGTTTATGATTTGACATGATTTTAAGGTGATTGGAGGAAAGTATAGGGGCGATGTCAAAGGTAGCTTTCTTCTAACACAGAGTGTGGATATGTGCAATGCACTGCTGGGGGTGATGGTGGAGGCAGATTCATTGGGGACATTTAAAAGACTCTTAGATAGGCATATGAGTGAAAGAAAAATGGAGGAATATGTGGGAGGGAAGGGTTAGATCGATCTTGGAGTAGGTTAAAAGGACAGCACAACATTGTGGGCTGAAGGGCCTGTACTGTTCTGTGCTCTAGGCATCTTCACAGCTGACTGGATGCTTCCCGAACACCTTACAAAATCCACACAGTATACTAGCTATCTGCTAATATCTTTACACATGTAACAGCTCATTTGTGGAAGCTCTTTATGGGCAGAACTGGGACAGTGGGTCCAGGTCCTAGTTCAGGCAGGCAGGAGTTAATTCTAGCCCTGGTCAGCCTCTCAGAACACTTCATCTCAGTTGAAGTGAGTGCTGCTGGGCAATAGTCTTTGGGGCAATTCTATCCCTGTTATTCTTTCCTGTAATACCATGTGCTCATATCTTCTTAAGCAGCCTCATGTGTGGCACTTTGGTAAACACCTTCTGAAAATCCAAGTAGGCAACACCCACTGATTCTTCTTTGTCTATCCCATCTGTTATTTCCTCCAAGAATTCCAGCAGATTTGTCCAGCAAGATTTTTCATCAAAGAAGCTATGCCGACTTTATTTTATCTTGTGCCTCCAAGTATCCTGAAATCTCATCCTCAATAATGGACTCCAACATCTTCCCAACCACTAAAGTCAGGCTAACTGGCCTATCATTTTTTTTCTGCCTCTGTCCTTTCTCAGTATGGTTTACTCACGGGCTTCCTGTGTTACAAATGATTTGACTGATAGAAATCTGACTTCAGGCAAATTACCCCAGAATTAACTATTAGCTGCGTGAGGGAGCTGAGTGTATATAAGTTATACAGTGCTACTTCCTCATTACAACCCCAAAACTGCTCCCTTGGCTGCGGTTTGGACAGGTGCTTTATAAAAGCAAGATTCTCTTTTAAAAGTCAAACAACAAAGTTGTGTGGTGAGCTGGTGCTCTGGGGTGGAGAGACGGTAAAGTTGTAATGAGGAAATAGAGTTAGTTCATACACATGAAGTTCCCTCAGATTTTTTAGAGGAAGGAGGGGTGTTGGTTGATAATACAATTACTGCTCCTGCAATGATTGTGTAACTGTCTGAGAGAAGAAGCAACAGATCTGTTTGATATCACATACAAAGGCAGTACCTTGACGAGTGTGACACTCCCTAAGGTTTGGGCTAACAGCCTGGTACATTGTGGGCAGAGCTCAGGAGCGGCATCTCAACCCATAACCTCTTTGATTCAGGGGTAACATCAGTGGGCAGCGCTGGCACAGCTGGTAGTGCAGCTGCCTCACCAGTCCAGTCACCTAGACTTGACCCTTACCTCCAGAGATATCTACACGGAGTTAAAAAGTCAAAGGTTGAGTTGATTTTCATATGCACAAGTGCGTGTGTGCTCAGCAGCAAAGAAGTGCTCACCTTCAGCAGCATCATGGACGTTAGAGGAACAACGTGTGCGGCACCGTAGCATAGCGGTTAGCACCTCGCTTTACAGCACCAGACAGCGATCAGCGAAAGGGGTTCGATTCTCGCTGTTGCCTGTGAGAAGTTTGTACATCCTCTCCATGCACGAGAGTTTCCTCTGAATCCTCTGGTTTCCTCTGAATCCTCTGGTTTCCTCCCACATTCTAACGACGTACCGTTAGTATTAGTGAGCTGCGGGTGCGTTATGTCAGCTCTGGAAGCCTGGCAACAGTTGCGGGCTGCCCAGCACGGTCTTTGCTGATTTGATTTAATGCAGTCGATGTGTTTCAATGTTTTGATGTACATGTGACAAATAAAGCTAATCTTTGAAAAGTATTCACAAGAAAATCATAAATGATACTAAATCATCGAAAACCAGACGTATTCTCATTGTTACCGTGTGGGTTTCTATTGAGTGCTTCAGGTTCTTCTCACATACAAAAATGGTGTGGACTGATAGGGTTCATTGCCGTTAGAATGTCGATGAGTGGTGGAATTTGTGGAGGGAGGAGGAGAATGGATCTTCAGATTCAAATTCAGATTAATTTATTTATCAAATAAACATCAAAGCATACAGTGAAATGCGTTGTTTGTGCTAGTCATAGTCATAGTCATAGTCATACTTTATTGATCCCAGGGGAAATTAGTTTTTGTTACAGTTGCACCATAAATAATAAATAGTAATAGAACCATAAATAGTTAAATAGTAATATGTAAATTATGCCAGTAAATTATGAAATAAGTCCAGGACCAGCCTATTGGCTCAGGGTGTCTGATGGCCACAGGCAGGAATGACTTCCTATGACGCTCTGTGTTGCATCTCAGAGGAATGAGTCTCTGGCTGAATGTACTCCTGTACCCACCCAGTACATTATGTAGTGGATGGGAGACATTGACCAAGATGGCATGCAACTTAGACAGCATCCTCTTTTCAGACACAACCAATGCAACCTAAGAATGTGTTAGGTCAGCCCGCAAATGTCGCCACACATTCCAGCGCCAACACAGCATGCTCACCATGTTCAACAGGACACAAGCAACAGCAGGTCTGTGGAACATGAGGAATGAGTGAGAGTAGGATCCATGTAAAACTGGGTACTTGATGGTCAGCATAAACTCAGTGAAACAAAGGGCCTCTTTCAGTGGCTTATCTCAACATGACCACTCCGCGATGGTACAGACTGACTCGGAACCGAGACACAGGAGATTCTGTAGATGATGAAAATCTTGAGCAACACACACAAAATGCTAGAGCAAGTCAGCATCTATGGAGGGAAATGAACACGATGAGTCCTGATGAAGGGTCTCGGCCTGAAGTGTGATTTGCTCATTCCCCTCCATAGATGCAGCCCGACCTGCTGAGTTCCTCCATCATTTTTTTGCGTGCATTGGTGAATGAGAGGTGATACTCTCCAGATCCTTCACCAGCCTGAATTTACCGCTGACAGGTAGCTGAACCGGTTTCTCCTGTTCTCGACCGCAGCACTCACATATCTGGTTGAAAACCAACACCTGCACTGACCTACATAGACCATTCAGGAATTCTGTGTGTTTTGGGTACGCTGTTCGCTGTGCAGGTTCGAAGTGGTTTTGGTAGGTAGGGGGCTCGAGCTGTAGGAAAACAATTTTTCGAGTAATTAAGTTTTTTGGCAGGGAACACTTTAGGAATGATAATTAGGGGAAGATTAAGAAAAGTTAACATGAACTTGTTAAAAGCAAATCATGTTTGTTTACCCAATAGAGTTACTGATGATGTAACAGAGTAGGTCAATAGGGCACTTGATAAATTGCCACACAGAAAAGCAACAAGGACAGACAATTGGTTAGAATTGAAGAGAATTTGTAAGTCACTCAGCCATAACAAAGGAAGCTGGGAGATCAATAAATCCATTCAAACATTTAGCACTGAGTTTCTGCAGAAATCCCCCCAGTTTCTGCTGTACTTCACATTGGATAACAATAGAATTTCCCCCAAGAAATTACCTTCATCCATCTGTGCTCTTACTCCAGACGTGCTGCTGAACTCTCAGTAGATTCACAGGATTCTGGGCTTTTGTTCTGCTTTAACAGGATTAAGAATGCCGAGCCACTGACACTGGCCCACACTTGATGGGAAGAAATTGACACCGGCCCGCATCTGATGGGAAGAAAACTCGATTCCCATGACTTGTCAGCTCATGAGACATTTCAGAAAGCAAAACCCCCACAAATCATTTCACCAAACACAAAGGAAACAATAAAATTAAGAAGCAGAGATGAACTACTTTCTCTCATTGGAATACAGAACATGGGACATATGTAGATCATTACAAACACAAGCAAAGATCAAGTGGATAGCCAGTACTGTTTTTTCCCAGGGTGGAAATGGCTAACTCAAGGGAGTATAATTTCAAAGTTATTGGAGGAAAGTATATCATAGATGTCAGAGGTAATTTTTTTTTACAGAGAGTTGTGGGTACATTGAATGACCTGCTGGGGTGGTGGTAGAGGAGGATACATTAAAATACAAATATTGTTTTAACACATTGCATTAATAATCCAAGAGACTCACTGCAATTTTCTTTGGAGTTGTAGTAGCTTTTAATGTTTCATTCTATGTTTCCTACTTCTTCCTTTTCAGTTAAATCCACGTCACGTAAGATGTCTATCTGCATTAACTGTGCTGAGCTATCTATCAGTTATCCTTGAAAGACTTTTTGCAATACACTTATATTATCATTGAAAATGTTAATCTGAGACTTCTACCGAATTTTCAGATTATTCCACCCAATAGGCACCATGACAGTCCTTTTACACTTAATCTTTAGGCCCATAACTTTGCTCAGCACTACCTCTCGAGCTAATACTAAAGAGGTAGTGCTGAGCAAGCTTGTGGGCCTAAAGATAGACAAGTCCCCTGGTCCTGATGGAATGCATCCCAAGGTATTGGAAGAAATGGCAGAGGTTATATAGTTGAGGATTTGGTGATAATTTACCAAAATTTTCTGGACTCTGGGCAGGTCCCAGCAGATTGGAAGACGGAGAATATCACATCACTGTTCAAACAGGGATGTGGGCAAAAGACAGGTAACTGTAGGCCAGTTAGTTTAACATCTGTAGTTGGGAAAATGCTTGAAACTATCATTAAAGAAGAAATAGCGAGGCATCTGGAAAGAAATGGATCCATCAGGCAGACGCCACATAAAAGACAGCTGGAGTACTGTGTGCAGGTTTGGTCTCCTTACTTGAAGAAGAATATACTGGTTTTGGAGGCGGTGCAGAGGAGGTTCACCAGGTTGATTCCAGAGATGAGGGGGTTAGACTATGAGGAGAGATTGAGTCACCTGGGACTGTACTCGCTGGAATTCAGAAGGATGAGAGAAGATCTTATAGAAACATATAAAATTATGAAAGGGATAGATAAGATAGAGGCAGGAAAGTTGTTTCCACTGGTAGTTGAAGCTAGAGCTAGGGGACATAGCCTCAAGATTCAGGGGAGTAAAATTAGGACGGAGATGAGGAGGAACTGCTTTTCCCAAAGAGTGGTGAATCTGTGGAATTCTCTGCCCAATGAAGCAGTGGAGGCTACCTCAGTAAATTTATTTAAGACAAGGTTGGATAGATTTTTGCGTAGTAGGGGAATTCGGGGTTATGGGGGAAAGGCAGGTAGATGGAGATGAGTCCATGGCCAGATCAACCATGATCTTATTGAAAAGTGGAGTAGGCTCGACAGGCCAAATGGTCTACTTCTTCTCCTGTTTCTTATGTTCTTTGTACACATTAAAAGTTGCAGGTGCCCAATGTGACGAGAATACACATAAATTAAGATGTTTGCTGGCCTGGGATAGCACCAGTGACATCAGCAGTTGGTCTGCCACCTGTCCTCAGGGGAGGGAGAGATAAGGCACACAATGAAGTAGCATTTGGAGGTGTTAATGAAGGAGCCATCAGTCTGGGTATTGTCAAGATCGGCTCCCCCTTTGAACCCTGAACTGTTTGAAGTGATGGACAGGCGATACCCCAGCAGGGGGATAAAAAGGGGCAGGTTCGCTAAGGCAACACACACGACACCCGAGGTAACGAGACCCTGGAAGCGGTGCGCCTCTCACAAGTCGGTGGGAAGTACCGGGCCATAAACGCACAGGGTGGAAAGGTACGATCAGCGGGAACCCGGTGTGTGTCCACCCTCGCTTGGGTGCCGGGTTCACTGCAGAGGATCGACTGCATCTGGAGGAGGGGTCACAGTCGGTGACCTCAGGTGACATCACAAAGGACTCGCCCGAAAGCTGCTTGTGAGCAATATCGCAGGTCTGTGTGTGGAAGCCGTTTTGGAATGATCATTCGTTCTTGTTCTCTCTCCTTCCCCCCCACATTGTCCATCGCCATGGCAACGATTACTGCGAACTGAACTAAATTGAACTGGACTTTGTGTCACTTTGAAATTGGTCATTTACCCCTAGACAACGATAGAGCTTGATTGATCCTGTTATCTTAATTCTGTGCACATGTGTGTTTATCATTGCTGAACTGTTGCATTTATTATCCTTTCGATTACTGTGTTACTTGTTTCTTTAATAAAACTTTCTTAGTTCTAGTAATCCAGACTCCAACTGAGTGATCCATTTCTGCTGGTTTGGCAACCCAGTTACGGGGTACGTAACATAAGTGGGGTTCTCGTCCGCCATTCTGAACGCTAAATTTGGGACGGAGTAAATTGATTGGGTCAAAATTCCCGAAAGAAAGAAAAGACAAACAGCAGAAATGGAAACTGAGGAATTTATAAAGGCGCCGACCTTGGAGGCATTAGAGGATGCCAGGAAATCGGAATTGGTAGCTGTGGCCAAACGGTTGAATCTTGCTAAGGGGAAGTCGACAATGAGGAGAGAGGAGATACACAGAACTATTGTAGAGCACTATGTATCTAAAGGTGTGTTTCCCCAAGGCGAGCTGGAGGTGGTGTCTATTGAAAAACCTGCTGGAGACGAGGTACAGGTACAGCTTGAAAAACTGAGACTCGAGCACGAGTTCCGGGTACGGCAGTTGGAGCGGGAAGAGAAAGAGAGGGGCAGACAGTTGCAGCGAGAGGAGAAACAGAGGGAAAGGGAATTCGAGTTGGAGAAGTTAAGGATAAGGGCAGAGCAAGGGCTCGTGCCGAACGAAGGTGGAGGGTTCCGGGCGACCCAGGAGGTTAGGCTGGTTCCCCCATTTGACGATACCGACGTGGATCGGTACTTCCTCCATTTCGAAAAAGTGGCTATAAGTCAGGACTGGCCGAGGGATAAGTGGGCTGTTTTACTTCAGAGTGTACTGAAAGGGAAAGCCCAAGAAGCTTACTCCGCTTTGTCCGCGGAAGATGCCCAGAGGTATGAGGTGGTGAAAGAGGCCATCCTCAGGATTTATGAGTTGGTCCCGGAGGCATACCGGCAGAGGTTCCAGAATGCGAGGAAGCAGTGGGACCGCACGTATTTGGAGTTTGCCCGTGAGATGCAGACATATTGTGAGCGTTGGTGCGCCTCAAAGGGGGTAGAGGGGATTATGACACACTGCTACAGCTGATCCTGATTAAGCAGTTTAAAGGTTGTGTCCCTGAGGGTATGAGACCCTACCTAGATGAGAAAGAGGCAGCCACGTTAGCCGCAACTGCTAAGTTAGCGGATGAGTATGCGTTGACGCATAAAATGAAGTTTGCCCCGAGTAAAGGCTACCAGAAGGGTAGTCAGGACGGCGGGGAGAGTCCGCCGGAAAAATCAGAAAGTAAGCCAGGGACTAGTGAGAAGGATAAGGTAGACCGGGAGCAGTCTGGCAGGAATTCTCCTGGGGTCATCTGCTATAATTGCGGGAAAGTCGGACACTTTGCGTCCAGGTGCTTTGCTCCAAAGAAGGAGACGGGAAAAAGGAAGACAGCGATTTTGACTGGCTGTATCGAGCTGTTAAGCGAACCGCTAGGGAAGGACAGGTCTGCCAAAGTTCAGGAAGGGCGCGAGAGGTTTATCTCGGCCGGATTGGTGTCAGTGAAGGAGGGGTTAAAACCAGTTCCAGTGCGGATCTGGAGAGACACGGGAACGTGTCAGTCACTAATACTGAAGAATGTATTAGAGTTTAGCTCAGAGACCCAGACTGGGGAGGTAAAGGTCAAAGGTGTTGGGGAAGGGACAGAGTCAGTCCCTTTGCACCAGATACACTTACAAAGTAACCTGGTCTCTGGACTAGTCACGATTGGGGTGAGGTCCGAATTACCGATGAAAGGCGTGGAAGTCTTGCTCGGTAATGACATCGCCGGGGGAATCGTGTTCGAAGCAGTGAGATTGATAGGTCAGCCTGCCAGCAGTGAGGCCCTGCCCATGGACTCACAGGTTCATCATGGGGCTGCGGTAGTGAATTTAGCTGCGGTGGTAAATATAGCTGAAATGTTTCTGCCAACCTTGTATGAGAAGAGGGTAGAAAATGAAAAGAAGGAGTATAGTGAGACAAGAGGTAGTGAGGGAGCTGGGACAGACGTAGCAGTAGCCAGGAAAGAATTTGTGCAGACGCGGGAGCGAGACGAGGGGCTGATGGTTTCGGCAGAGACAGCTCTCTGACACAGACTTGACAAGGGAACTAGTAGGCTATTGTGCGGAGGAGGAAGTGCTAAGGAAGAAAGGGAGACCAAGTACCCTGCCCACAGATGAGGAATGGGGGGTGTTGCAAAAGAATTATGGGGATAAGGTTTTTAACATGGCCCACGAGGTACCCCCCCCGGTGGACATTTTGCGGTGCTGGAGGAAACAGCTGGTGGAATCATGAAAGAGGTTTACTGGCTGCCCAGGGGGGAGGATGCTATTGATTATGACCGACGCGAACTGAGACGGTCACAGGCTTTTGATATGCTAACAAACCTAGTCGGGGTTAGCGTGGAAATTAATGAAGCTAGGGTCCCCCCGATAAGAGAGAAAAACCATTTTGAAAAGATGAGTATGGTATCGACCAGATGGGAGAAGGTTATTGTTTTGGCCAGGTCTGCTGATAAGGTCTCTCCCTTAATCCCTGAACAAAGCGACTCTTTAGGAGAAGTAATTAAACGACTCGCACCCGTGTGTTTGATTGTCCCGAGGCGATGCAAAGAACTGGGACGTTGGGGGTTGGCTGTTACAATCGGTCAGCCTAGTAAACAACATCCATATAGAATGAGTAATTCAGTGACTAAAGGGCTGACGAACACAGTGGTGTGTATTGGCAATTTAATACGGCTGTCTGAAGCCAGTTTGATAGTGAACCTTGAAAAAAATGAATTCGGCCACACGAAGGTCACTTACCTGGGAATTGAGGTGACACAGGGGCAGCTGGCAGCGATGCAAGCTACAGTGCAGGCTATCGCTGACCTCCCAACCCCGACAGACAAGAGGGCCCTCAGAAGGCTCTTGGAGATGGTGGGGTACTGTAGGAAGTTTTGCAATAACTCTGCGGTCACTACCCCTCCCCCTCCTACTAAGCCCTTGCGAGAGAAAACTAAGTCGGAATGGGACGACCCTTGTTATTGTGGTCCGGGACAAAACCAAATGAGAGGTTACATTGATCGCAATTCATCAGTGTTTTTGGCCACTATGAAGTTTGCTAAATTGGAGCCTGGTCTAAGGGATTATTAATAACACATATAAAAGGGACGAAAAATGTGATTGCTGACTGTCTGTCAGGTGTTGACAACTTCAAATTCTCTGTATTAGCCAAATAGCTGATAAAGATGTATATTTGTGTGTATCAAATAATGTACTCATGTTTGTAATTTTTACCCTGGTAAAAATCCTTAAAGGGGGGAAGTGTGACGAGAATACATATAAATTAAGATGTTTGCTGGCCTGGGATAGCACCAGTGGCATCAGCAGTTGGTCTGCCACCTGTCCTCAGGGGACACAATAAAGGCACACAATGAAGTAGCATTTGGAGGTGTTAATGAAGGAGCCATCAGTCTGGGTATTGTCAAGATCGGCTCCCCCTTTGAACCCTGAACTGTTTGAAGTGATGGACAGGCGATACCCCAGCAGGGGGATAAAAAGGGGCAGGTTCGCTAAGGCAACACACATGACACCCGAGGTAACGAGACCCTGGAAGCGGTGCGCCTCTCACAAGTCGGTGGGAAGTACCGGGCCATAAACGCACAGGGTGGAAAGGTACGATCAGTGGGAACCCGGTGTGTGTCCACCCTCGCTTGGGTGCCGGGTTCACTGCAGAGGATCGACTGCATCTGGAGGAGGGGTCACAGTCGGTGACCTCAGGTGACATCACAAAGGACTCGCCCGAAAGCTGCTTGTGAGCAATATCGCAGGTCTGTGTGTGGAAGCCGTTTTGGAATGATCATTCGTTCTTGTTCTCTCTCCTTCCCCCCCACATTGTCCATCGCCATGGCAACGATTACTGCGAACTGAACTAAATTGAACTGGACTTTGTGTCACTTTGAAATTGGTCATTTACCCCTAGACAACGATAGAGCTTGATTGATCCTGTTATCTTAATTCTGTGCACATGTGTTTTTATCATTGCTGAACTGTTGCATTTATTATCCTTTCAATTACTGTGTTGCTTGTTTCTTTAATAAAACTTTCTTAGTTCTAGTAATCCAGACTCCAACTGAGTGATCCATTTCTGCTGGTTTGGCAACTCAGTTACGGGGTACGTAACACCAATTTTCTAAATCCTCCAAACTACTCTTCCATTATAACAGAAGCATTTGCAAACTGTTGTATAAGGAATGTATTGTTTTCATCAGCATGTACCCAGCATTCAGTGTGATGAACAGGTGAAAGGGTTTTTCACCAATTTTTTCTCTTTATAATTGTACACATCTGACCACTGAACTCTCTTGATCCAATAAACAAACCAATTCCTCCTCTATTTATGTTCAACATTTTTGGAATCATGTACTTATCAAAGCAACTACCATCTCACTCCAATTATTCTTTTCTTTTCAAAAGATTCTAATTTTCCACTGCACTCCTTCTCTCCTGCAATTCTTTGCTTAATTCCTTCCCATGTCAGCCCTGCACAGGCAGGCCCCTCCCAGCCTCCATCCAGCTAACAGTGGTCATCTGCCACTCGGTTCCAAACGCTCACCTGAAGCCTACTTAAACCTCGTCCACGTTCCTTGTTCAGGCATCGAACCAGCCAGCCTCAACAAGCTGTTCCTCGCCACCAATTACTTTGACACCTTGTTGTGTGAAGTATCCTTTTTCTCTCGTTTTGTGACCCCTGATGGCTTGTTGTTAAAATGATCACACACCACTGAATCGTCTCTGCTGTTCTGCATTTGGGTCCGGCCCCCTCTACGTTTCCTGGCAGGATGGGTGAACCAGTGATCGACCTAGCAGAGTTCGCTTGCCCAAAGCAGGTCGTCCTCTGACACGTGTGCATGATCCAGAAGCAGCAGGGAACCATCTGCTCGCCACTCTCAACCAACTTTTCATCTTGTTACAGCAACCCTCCGTCAGTCAACCTCCTCCCTCGGAGCCCTGGAATTTGGTGCCCGAACTCTTCCTCGACAGATTCCTCGACCCACTGTCACAACTTCCTGTCCCAGTGTGTCTTGCACTTTGAGCTGCAGCCATTACTGTATTTTGTGGACCAAGCCAAGATTTCCTTTGTCATCTCTCCCTTCACTGGGTGAGCTCTGACCTGGACTGCTGCTAAGTGGGACTATAAGATCAACATCTGCAATAAATATGAGGAATTCACCACTCAGATGCATCATTTGGGAAGTGGAAGGGAGGCAGCAGATTGGATAGTTTTCCTGCATCAAAACCCGTGGTTGGTGCTGGCTTACGCCATGGAGTTGAGGACATTCAAGTGCAGTGGAGTGCAGATTGGCTGCTAGCCCACTACCATCATGACCTTTGGGAGCATTTGAAAAATGAGAGCTGCCCACCGACCTCATCACTCTGGCCCACTGTGTCGACAAGCGTCCTATGGAACAACCCTCCAGATCACCAGCAACAACATCAGTTCAGTTCCCAGAATCATTTCAGGCTGCAGGACCCTCATCAGCAATTCCTTCAGGGCCTATGTAGTTAGTGAAAGCTCACTTAACCCTCCAAAAGTGTGAGCGTCGGTGGAGAAACAACCTGTGCCCTTACTGTGGAGCTGCCGATCACTCACACATCATTTGCCCACTACGTCCAAGAAAATGGGTCAAGATGAGGGTCCTTATATTTGGTAAGGTCCTCCTGGCCCCTTGTTCCAGCACCATAGCCCAACTCACTGTCTCTGTCCATTTCTACATCCTGACACCTCCGCACACACCGGAGGCTGTGGTGGATCCAGAGCGGCAGGCGACTTTCTGGATCAAGCTCTGGGTGTGCAGCTTGGACTGAGCTTATCTCTCATCCCCTCCGCATCACGGCTAACGGCTATTGATGGACGACCTTTGGGGTCTGGGATGGTCAGAGCGCGTAATGGACCCGGCATACGAGCGTCAGAGAGCACCACCGAGTCCATCCAATTCCTCATTATTGACTCACCCAACACTCTGCTCATCTATGGTCACGCCTGGCAATCCACTCATAACACTCACTTCGCCTGGTCACCTGGTTCACTGTCGAGTTGGGGACCCAGCTCAGTTGGCCACTCCAGAAATCCGTGGAGATGGAGGAACCCTCGAGCTCACCAAACCCCTGCAGGTATACCACAACTGAGCCACTGATTTCAGTAAAAGGGACTGCAGTACCCTGCCACTTCACAGACCGCACAACTGCATGATTGACCTCCTCCTGGGCACCACTCCTCCCCGCGGTCCATAAGATATCAGAGCAGGCCTTTGGAGTCTGCTCTGCCATTTCATCAGGGCTGATCCATTTTCCTTCTCAGCCCAAAACTCCTTCCCCCCATCTCCCTTCATGCTCTGACTAATCAAAAATCTATCAACCACTTCCTTAAATATATAACTGAGACTTGGCCTCCACAGTTGCCTGTGACAACGAATTCCACAGTTTCACCACTCTCTGGCTAAGGAAATTCTCCCTCATCTCTGTTCCGAATGAATGTCTCTCTAATCTGAGGCTGTGTCCTCTGGTCTTAGACGTTCCCACTATAGGAAACATCCTCTCCACATCCACTCCATCATTCATACCTTTCAACATTCAATGAGTTCCCCCCTCATTTTTCTGAATTCCAGTAAGGGCCGTCCCAGAGCCATCAAATGTTCCTCACATGACAAGCTTTTCAATCCCAGAATTACTTTTGTGAATCCCATTTGAACCCTTTCCAATGCAGCACATCCTTTCTTAGATAAGCAAAACAAAACTGCTCACAATACTCCAAGTGAGGCCTCACCAGTGCCTTATAAAGCCTCAACGGTACCTCCTTTATTTTATATTCCAGTCCTCTCAAAATAAATGCTACCACTGACTCAACCTGCAAATTAATCTTTAGGGAATCCGGCACAAGGGCCCCCATGTCCCTTTGCACCTCAGAATTCTGAATTTTCTCTCTATTTAGAAAATAGTCTGTGCTTTTATTTCTTCTAGCACTGTATTTCATATGCTAATTTTTTGCCCATTCTCCTAATCTGTCTGTCCTTCTGTAGCCTACCTCCTCAAAACTACCTGCCCCTCCACCTACCTTCGTATCATCCACAAAATTGGTCACAAAACCATCAATTTCATCTAAATCATTGATATATAATGTAAAAAGAAGTGGTCCCAACACAGATCCCTGTGGAAAACCACTATGTACCTGCCAATAAGCAGAAAAGGCTCCCTTTATTCCCACTCTTTGTCTCCTGCCAATCAGCCATTGCTTTATTCATACGAGTATCTTTCCTGTAATGTCGTGCACATTTAACTTGTTAAGCAGCTTCATGTGCGGCACCTTGTCAAAGACCTTCTGAAAATCCAAGTACACAACATACACCGATTCTCCTTTGTCTATTATGCTTGTTATTTCTTCAAAGAATTCAAACAGATTTGTCAAACAAGATTTGCCCTTAAGGAAACCATGCTGACTTCAGCCTATTTTTCATGTGCCTCCAAGTACCCCAAAACCATATTCTTAACAATCATAAGACTATAGGACATAGGAGCAGAGTTAGGCCATATGGCCCATCAAGTCTGCTCCACTATTCAATCATGGCTGATTCTTTTCTGCCCCTCCTCAGCCCCACTCCCCGGCCTTCTCCCTGTAACCTTTGATGCCACCTATCAATCTCCACCTTAAATACATCCAACGACCTGGCCTCCACAGCTGCCTGTAGTAACAAATTCCACAAATTCACCACCCTCTGGCTAAAGAACTTTCTTCGCATCTCTGTTTTAATGGACGCCCCTCTATCCTAAGGCTGTGCCCTCTTGTCCTAGACTCCCCACCATGGGAAATATCCTTTCCACATCTACTCTGTCTTGGCCTTTCAACATTCGAAAGGTTTCAATGGGATCCCTCCCCATCCTTCTAAGTTCCAGCAAGTACAGGCCCGGAGCCATCAAATGTTCCTCATGTACTAACCCTGTCATACGCAGAATCATCCTTGTGAACCTCCTCTGAACCCTCTCCAATGCCAGCACATCTTTTCTTAGATAAGGAGCTGTTCGCAATACTCAAGGTGAGGCCTCACCAGTGCCTTATAAAGCCTCAGCATCACATCCCTGCTCTTATATTCTAGACCTCTTGAAAGGAATGCTAACGTTGCATTTGCCTTCCTTGCCACCGACTCAACCTGCAAGTTAACCAGATGCAGAGCCTTCCCATCTGCCGCAGTGCAGTTTCTGTAGCATGCAGCTTGTTAAGGTGCTCTTCACTGCACATCTGCAGAATGATATGCATGGTCCACCTTTCTTTAGCCTCCTCAGAAAGTAGAGGTACCGGTGAGCTCTCCTGGCTGCGTAGGATGTATTCTGGGACCATTGGAGGCTGTGCAAGATGTGCACTCCCAGGAGTTTGAAATTGCTCACAGTTTCCACCGCTGTTCCACCAGTGTAAAAAGGGGGTGTGAGAAGTGAAAGTTCTCCTGAAGTCAATAACCATCTCCTTTGTCTTGTTGACATTAAGCCCTGACGCCAGCCCTCAAGCTCTTCCACCTCCTCTCAGTTGACCATCTCATCATTGTTGGTAATGAGTCCCATATCTGTTGTGTCATCGGTGAACTAGACAACGAGGTTACTCAGGTGTTTAGCTTCGCAGCTGTGTGAGCAGATATACATTAAAGAAAAGTTTAGAAAGGCACAAGAATGTGAGGTAAATCTTAGGGTATGACCATTGTGTAGGCAGAAGAGATTAGTTTTGTTAGGTATTTGATTACTAATTTAATTAGTTTAACACAACTGTATGGGCCAAATTATTTTTTACTCTGTGCTGTACTGTTCTAGGTTCTTAATTATATTCTTCTCTTAATGTTACCATGAACATCCTGGCATGGTGTCATGGCATTGTCTGCCTTTTCAAATCCACAATTCCTAATAAAGAATTAGCTTCTTGCCAGATAATAGACAATTGCTCAAAAGAAAATTACCTATTTTAAAATAACATATCTACAGTTCAAGGTTCAAAGTAAATTTATTATCAAAGTACATATATATCATCATATACAAACCTGAAATACATTTTTTGTGGGCAATCACAGTAAATCCTAGAAACACAATTGAATCAGTGAAAGACCATACCCAACAAGACAGATAGACAAGATAAACAACCAATGTGCAAAAGACAACAAAATAATAAAAATAAATAAATGAATGAATGAATGAGCAATAAATGTAGAGAACATGAATAGTCCTTGAAAGTGAGTCCATAGGTTGTGGGAACAGTTCAGTGATGGAGTGACTGAAGTTTATTGAAGTTATCCCCTCTGGTTCAAGAGCTTGTTGGTTGAGGGGTAATACTGTTCCTAAACCCAGTGGTGTGAGTTCTGAGGCTCATGTACCTTCTTCCTGAAGTGTGCATGGCCTGGGTGGTGGGGGTCCTTGATGATGGATGCTACTTTCCAGCAACAGCCCTTGGTGTAGATGTGCTCAATGGTGGGGAAGGTTTAATCGTGATTGACTAGGCCATATCCACTACTTTTTGTTGGATTTTTAGTTTAAGGGCATTGCTGTTTCCACACCAGGCAGTGATGCAACCAAGCAATATACACTACCACACATCTATAGATGTTTGTCAAAGTTTTAGACGACATGCTGAATCTTCACAAGCTTCTAAAGAAGTAGCGGCTTTCTTCATAATGGCACTTATGTGCTGGCCTCAGGACAGCTCCTCTGAATTGATAACACTGAGGAATTTAGAGTTTCTGACCCTGTCCATCTCGGATCCTCCATTGAGAACTAGCTCATGGGTATCCGGTTTCTTCCTCCTGAAGTCAATAATCAGCTCAAAGACAAGAAAATCTGCAGATGCTGGAAATCCAAGCAAAACACACAAAATGCTGGAGGAACTCAGCAGTAAACAGTGGAAAAGAGTAAACAGTCAACGTCTCGGGTCAAGACCCTTCATCAGGACTCATGTAGCACCATGCCAACAGATTTTCAATCTCCCCCCTATATGCTGATTTGGCCAACGACAGTGGTGTCATCAGCAAATATAAATATGGCATTGGAGCTGTGCTTAGCCTACGTATAAGTATAAAATGAGTAGAGCAGGGGGCTCAGCACACAGTCTTGTGCAACTGTGCTAATGGAGATCATGGAGGAGATGTTGCCAGTCCAAACTGACTGGGGTCTACAAACGAGGATATTGAAGATCCAGTTGTACAAGGAGGTATTGAGGCCAAGGTCCTGAAGCTTATTGATTAGTTTTGGGGGACTGAGCTGTAGCCAGTGAAGAATGTCCTCATGTAAGCGTCTTCACTGTCCAGATGTTCCAGGGTTGAGTGAAGAGCAAAGGAAATGGCATCTGCTGTTGACCTTTTGTGACAATAGGCAAACTAGAGCAAATCCAAGTCACTTCCCAGGCAGGAGTTAGTAAGTTTAATCCTGATAAATATTGGTAAGTTGATATGCCAATATGAATTTAAAATTAGTGCAAAAGGAATGTGCACACAAAGCAATATCATTAAATAATAATTGACAGCTTAATTGAAACATGCTACTAATTAAACAGAAGATAAGAGACCAGAACTGTACCCGAGATGTTCAGATTTACAGAATCCTACAGCTGTAAATTTTGAAACAATGACACAGCTAAAATAGAAATCGGGTTGGAAGAATATTTGAACATAGAATGGCGCCACCTCATGTCCAGTAATTGAACTTGGTGGAACATTAGGAAAATTGCGCTGAAAGTATATGTATGATCTCTTCACTCACTGATTTTTCCTTTTATTGCACTAAGATGATAGATAACTTAGCAAACACATAAATGCTCTCACATAAAATATTTCTTTACATGTTTTATGAGCCATGAAGAGCTAGAGAAATTTGAAAGCCTTTATTGACTTCAACAAGTATTACATTCCTATGTGAGGTTCACAAATCTGGCAGCTGAGCCTAGGAGAGGTCAAAATTAAGACAACGTGGCTCTAAGACTACTGATGGATGTACACGTGATCTCTTGGATACTTTAAGGAAATCATAGTCCCTACTGATAATTTCATCTGAGTCATTGAATTGGAGGACAAAAGGGGATGATGTAAATGGCTGACAAGGACAGCAGAAAAGCAGAAGAGAGGGCGTATAATGTAGCAAAAATCAATAGGAAGGAAGTTAGAGGATTGAGAAGCTTTTAAAAACCAACAGAAGGCAACTAAATAAAACAATAAGCATGGAAAAGATTAAATATAAAGGTAAGCTAGCCAATAATATTCAGTAAAAGAGAGTACCAAAGGTTTTTTTACAAATATACAATATAAGAAGTAAATGAGAGATGACAGTGGACTGCTGGAAAATGAGGCTGGAGAGGTAGTAATGGGAAACAACAAAATGGTGGATGAACTCAATTAAGTATTTTGTGAAGGTCTTCTCAGTGGAAGATACCAGCAGTATGCCAGAAACTGAAGAGTGTCAGGCAGGATAAGTGGGTGTAGTTACTATTAACTAGAGAGGAGAAGATGGCGACGCGACGCGCATGCAGCGGCCACTCTGGTGATGAATATCTGTTACCTGTCAAGTAGGGTGCCATGCACAATTGTGATTTGATGGAGGCAGACATGAGAGCACAGAGGAACATCTGGTGAAACTTCTGAAATGCCTGCTTCACTGCTGCTGCTACTGTGTGGTCCAGAATCTCCAGAGGGGAAGGCCCCGAGTCCTCAGCTTTGCTTGTTGCTCGGTAGCCGAGGCCAGGGTCGAAGCACTCAGTAGAGATGGTGCTCGGTGTTTGGTGTTGGAGGGCTGGTCGGAGGCTCAAAGTTTTCGGATGGACTCAGAGTCAGCTGTGGTCGGGTGCTTACAGGGTGCTGCATCAGCAAGTTTGCGGCGCTGGAGGTTCATGGCAGGGAGAGTTTCTCCCTTCTACCGTCTGCGTGAGATAATGGGGCTATCGGGACTTTGAGACTTTTTTTTTACCATGCCCATGGTCTGCTCTTTATCAAATTACGGTATTGCTTTGCACTGTTGTAACTATGTTATAATTATGTGGTTTTTGTCAGTTTTAGCCTTGGTCTGTCCTGTGTTTCTGTGATATCACACTGGAGGAACATTGTATCATTTCCTAATGCATGCATTTCTAAATGACAATAAACGAGGACTGAGTGTCCTCATAATCTAATCTATTACTGAAGCTGAAAGGTCTGAAGATAGATAAGTAACCTGAACAAGATAGACCACACACCAAGGTTCTGAAAGAGTAGCTGAAGAGATTGTGGAGGTATTAGTAATGATACTTCAAGCATCACTAGATTCTGGAATAGTTCCAGAGGATTAGGAAATTGCAAACGGGACACTACTCTAAGAGATGGAGACAAAGGACAGGAAATTATAGGCCGGTTAACCCTGCTTCTGTGTTTTGGAAGATGTTGGAGTCCATTATAAAGGTTGAGGTTTCAGGGTACTTGGAGGCACATGATAAAATAGACCAAAGTCAGCATGGTTTCCTGAGGGGAATTCTTTCAGGAAATAACAGGCAGGATAGAGAAAGGAGAGTCAGTGGAGGCTGGTTACATGAATTTTCAGAAGGGCTTTAACAAATGCAGCACTTGAGGCTGCTAAACAAGTTAAGACCATCTGTCATTCAGGACCCCCTTCAGCCAGGACATGCCCTCTACTCATTGCTACCAGCAAGGAGGTGGTACAGGAGCCTGAGGACACACACTCACGCACCATTTTAGCAACAGCTTCTTCCCTTCCACCATCAAATTTCTGAATGGACAATGAACCCACGTACACTACCTCATTATTATTTTGCTCTATTTTTGTACTGATTTAATTTCTTATTGTAATTTATAGTTTTTTATTATTATATTTTGCAATATAAAATTGACACAAAACAACAAATTTCCCAACATACGCCAGTGATATTAAACCTGTCTGATTCTAATGCTGAGGTTGTATTAGGCATTGATCAGACTGCTTCTGGAGTATTGTGAGTACATTTGGGCCATTTATCTAAGAAAGGATGTGCTGGCATTGGGGAGGCTCCAGAGAAAATTCACAAGAATGACCTCGGGAATGAAAGGGTTAAAGTTTGAGGAGTGTTTGAAAGCTCTGGGCCTGTACACTCTGGAGCTTAGAAGAATGAGGGGTGATCTCTTTGAAACATGGAATGTTGAAAGATCTAGATAGTGTGGATGTGGAGAGGATGTTTCCTACAGTGGGGGAGTCTAGAACCATAGAGCACAGCCTCAGAATAAAAGAAATTTTCTTTTGAAGAGCAATGGGGATGAACTTCTTTAGTCAGAGGAAGGTGAATCTGTGGAATTCACTGTCAAGGATGGCTGTGAAGGCCAATTCATTGGGTGTATTTAAAGTGGAGGTTAATCAGAATCAGGTATAATATCACCAACATAGATCTTAAAAATTGTCTTTGCAGCAACAGTACAATGCAAAACTTAATAATAGAGAAAAATGTGATTTACAGTAAGAATATATAGTTAAATTAAATAAGTAGGTTTTTTTTTACAGCCCATTAAGTCACTGGCATTCATGGCAGAAATAAAGGTCTTCCATCTCTAGCAGAGTTCAGGACTTCCTTCATCATGTCAGTAGCCTCCTCTTAGTTTTCACTACTGTCAGTCACACAGGTCCTGGATGGAGACTCAGGAATACCGTCAGGAATATCAGATGTAGGATTCTTCCTTGCTGCTTCTATAACAATCTTGTTCTATCAGTCAGAGTTGCTAGCCCTGAGCTGATTCCCCGAAGCTGGAGGATCCGTGGACCAGAATCAGAATCAGGTTTATTATCACTGGCACGTGTCGTGAAATTTGTTAACTTAGCAGCAGCAGCAGCAGTACAATGCAATACATGGTAATATAGAAGAGGAAAAAAAAATAACAAAAAGTAAATCAATTACAGTATACATATATTGAATAGATTAAAAATCATGCATAAAGAGAAATATATATTAAAAAAGTGAGGTAGTGTTCAAGGTCCATTTAGGAATCGGATGGCAGAGGGGAAGAAGATGTTCCTGAATTGCTGAATGTGTGCCTTCAGGCTTCTGTACCTCCTATCGGATGGTAACAGTGAGAAAAGGGCATGCCCTGAGTGCTGGAGGTCCTTAATAATGGACGCTGCCTTTCTGAGACACCACTCCTTGAAGATGTCTTGGGTACTTTGTAGGCTAGTACCCAAGATGGAGCTGACTAGATTTACAACCCTCTGCAGCTTCTTTGGGTCCTGTGTAGTAGCCCCCCATACCAGACAGTGATGCAGCCTGTCAGAATGCTTTCCATAGTACATCTATAGAAGTTTTTGAGTGTATTTGTTGACATGCCAAATTTCTTCAAACTCCTAATGAAGTGTAGTCACTGTCTTGCCTTCTTTATAACTTCATCAATATGTAGGGACCAGGTTAGGTCCTCAGAGATCTTGACATCCAGGAACTTGAAATTGCTCTCTTTCCACTTCTGATTCCTCTATGAGGATTGGTATGGGTTCCTTCATCTTACCCTTCCTGAAGTCCACAATCAGCTCTTTCATCTCACTGATATTGAGTGCAATGTTGTTGCTGCAACACCACTCTACTTCTTCATCTGACCTCTACCCTTTGAACTATTTGGCAGCCAACATAGTTCCCCAGGTCATTGAGGGACGCAAGCCTCCAAACCAATGACAAGGTTGTGGTCCTCTTAGAAGTAAATAAGTAGTTCAAAAATAAAAATAAAAAAGTAGTGAGGTAGTATTCATGGGTTCAATGTCCATTTAGAAATGGGACGGCAATGGGGAAGGAGGAGGTGTTCCTGAATCATTGAGTGTGTTCCGTCAGGCTCCTGTCCCTCCTTCATGATGGCACCAATAAGAACAGGACATGTCCTGGGTGATGGGGGTCCTTAATGATGGATGCCACATTTCTTAGTCATTGTTCCTTGAAGATGTCCTGAATACTAAGGAAGCTAGTGCTCACGATGCAGTTTATTCTGATCCTGTGCAGTAGCACCCCTCCCTCAAACCAGAGGGCGATCCAGTTAAGGTTCTCAAAAGTTATGGGGAGAAGGCAGGTGAATGGGGTTGAAGGCGATAATAAATCTGCCTTTTCAGAGGTCAGTCTCAATGAGCTGAATGGAATGATTCTATTTCTGTCTTATGGAATGTACATGTAGGCTCACAATAAAATTCACTGTAACTAGTGGAATTTTACTTAGAGAACAATTTATCTAAAGTATGAAGGAAACAACTAATATCCAATAGTGCAACAACTTCTCCCAATAAAATTATGCAATGGGAACTCCATGTAGCAATAACCACCTGGCACCTGCTGACCTATGAGGCATGCATCACATCCTCTTATACGGTTTTTCATATATTCATTAATTTTAGATTCAACTTTTCTAACTTTCCATTAAGGCTACCTTTCATTATCTCCACATCATCCAGATAACCTCTAACTATATTTTTTCCAAAGCTACTTTATGCCTTTTTCCATAATCACATAGAACAGATGACAATTTTGAAACAAAATGGTGTATCACAGTTTTCAGATGTGTTTCTTTCCACTAAACTTTTTTGAACACCAGGGATGGATTTTCTATCGTCCTCAACCTCCACATCCAGCACATAATTCTAACTTCCGCCCTCTCCAACAGAATCCCACCATTTTTCCACCCCCCACCCACTTCCGGCAGGGAATCACTCCCTACGCAACTCCTTGTCCATTCATCCCTCCCGGCACTTATCTTTGTAAGCTGAACAAGTGCCACACCTGCCCCTACAACTCCACCCTCACTACCATTCAGGGCCCCAACTGCCACCATCAGGTTGGGGGGGCAACACCTTATATTCCATCTGGGTAGCCTCCAACTGTTGGAATGAACATCAATGTCTCAAACTTCTAGTAATTGTCTCCCCCCCCCCACCATACCTGCCCATCACCTTTCCCTGGTGCTCCTCCCCCTTCCTTTTCTTCCATAGCCTTCTGTCCTTTATCAGATTCCTCCTTTTCCTCTTTCACCAATCAACTTCCCAACTCTCTACTTCATCCTCCCATCTTCCAATTTCACCTTTACTTCCTCCCCTTACCTTACCAACTTGTCTTTTCTCCAGTCCTGATGAAGGGTCTCAGCCTGAAACATCAACTGTTCACTCTTTTCCATGGATGCTGCCTGGCCTGCAAATTCCTCCAGCATTCTGTGTGCTGCTTCCATGTCCAGCTTCTGCAGATTTTCTCTTGTGTATTATTTCATCTTTTTCTTATGAATGCCACTGCCTGCAAGTTTATATTGCCGCTGTGCATAATGACAACATATAGTCAAAAATCCACTTGACTAATATTGGGGTTTTGGATAAGTGATATGGTACATGAGAAAAAATGATTTAAAAAGCAGATGTCCATAGCAGATATCTCCAATAGTTTCAAACATTTCACTAGGGATTTAATCAGCAACTTTCTCCCAAGAATAAATATGGCCAGAGTTAGAAAGTGCCTTAACACCTGCCATAAATGGTGTGCGCACATACCGACTTTAAGGATTAAAGGCTGATTTATACTTTTGCGTACTAGCTTACGCCATAGCCTATGCAAGTGAGCTACGCTGTTGTGAGCATTTATACTTGTGCATTGGTGTGTCTGCGTCGCTGTGCAATTCACCGCCAAAAGGCTAGTTGGCGGTGGGGTTTCTATGCCACTGTGTTGAGTTTCTTTGTGTTGAAACTCAAACTTCAAACAATGGCCACTGAAACTGAAGGAGGGTGAATTTTCTGTGCTTGTCCGGCCACCAAGAGACATGGACGAGGAAATGCATTTCAAATATTTTCAGATGTCAGCAGGTAGATTTGACGATTTGGTTCATCGTCTCCATCCATTTATTTCACATCAGTGTATGTACAGTATACTCAGAGACTGGCAATCACCATTCGAGTTTTAGCTTCAGGTGGAAACATAGAAAATAGGTGGAGTAGGCCATTCGGCCCTTCGAGCCTGCACTGCCATTCAGAATGACCATGGCTGATCATCCAACTCAGAACCCTGTACCTGCCTTCACTCCATACCCCCCGATCCCTTTAGCCACAAGGGCCATATCTAACTCCTCTCAAATATAGCCAATGAACTGGCCTCAACTGTTTCCTGTGGCAGAGAATTCCACAGATTCACCACTCCCTGTGTGAAGTTTTTCCTACTCTCAGTCCTAAAAGGCTTCCCCTTTATCCTCAAACTGTGACCCCTCGTTCTGGACTTCCCCAACATCAGGAACAATCTTCCTGCATCTAGCCTGTCCAATCCCTTTAGGATTTTATACGTTTCAGTAAGATCCCCCGTCAATCTTCTAAATGCCAACGAGTATAAACCTAGTTGATCCACTCTTTCGTTATATGAAAGTCCTGCCAACCCAGGAATCAATCTGGTGAACCTTCCTTGTACTCCATGGCAAGAATGTCTTTCCTCAGATTAGGGGACCAAAACTGCACACAATACTCCAGATGTGGTCTCACCAAGGCCTTGTACAACTGCAGTAGTACCTCCCTGCTCCTGTACTCAAATCCTCTTGCTATGAATGCCAGCATACCATTCGCCTTTTTCACCGCCTGCCCACTTTCAATGACCAGTGTATGACACCCAGGTCCCATTGCACCTCCTCTTTTCCTAATCGGCCACCATTCAGATAATAATCTGTTTTCCTGTTTTTGCCACCAAAGTGGATAACTTCACATTTATCCACATTAAATTGCCTCTGCCATGAATTTGCCCACTCACCTAACCTATTCAAGTCACCCTGCATCCTCCTCACAGCCAACACTGCCATCCAGCTTCATGTTATCTGCAAACTTGGAGATGCTGTATTTAATTCCATCTAACTCATTAATATATATTGTAAACAACTGGGGTCCCAGCACCGAGCCTTGCGGTACCCCACTAGTCACTGCCTGCCATTCTGAATAGGTCCCGTTTATTCCCACTCTTTGCTTCCTGTCTGCAAACCAATTCTCTATCCACATCAATACCTTACCCCCAATACCGTGTGCTTGCACACTAATCTCCTGTGTGGGACTTTGGGTGTCAAAAGCCTTTTGAAAATCCAAATGTACCACATCCACTGGTTCTCCCCCATCCACTCTACCAGTTACATCCTCAAAAAACTCTGAGATTCATCAGACATGATTTTCCTTTCACAAATCCATGCTGACTTTGTCCGATGATTTCACCGCTTTCCAAATGTGCTGTTATCACATTTTTTTTTATTATTGCCAAGAACTTTATTTACATCTTAAAGCCTGTACTGCAACGTATACCAAGCATCCGTGAACAAGCTCGAGGGTATCAAGTTCAAAAAGGTGGGTTTATATTTGATTTATTTTCCTGCAAGCCAGGTATATGTTCCAGAGACCCGATGAATTTTAATTCTAATACCCCCATCCCACAAATACAAGTTATTCCTGTTAAATATTGTCAGTAGTTAGAAATATTGAGCTTTTGAACTACCAAAACCAGAATACACAATATCCTTAAAAAGGCCAACACAGCATATTATCAATGAACCTCAATTCTTATCTATTTCATGTCAAAAAGGCTTTAAGCCCATTCCACCAAACTCAAATGCAAACCCACCTATTGCCCACATTTCCTCATCCCAATACCCATCTATATTTAAAATACCAAGCATATTAACAAAAAGCCTACAGCAATACAAAATAAAAACACATAGGCCATTTGAGATTCCAATTTTACTGTCTGAAATCACTTAAAAAAACAAAAATCACAAGACAAAATCGTTCTAGAAGATGGTACTAGAGTAGCTAAACAAATATCAAAATAGTAACAGCTCAAGAGACTTTTTGTCCAAATTCTCTGCAACTTGTGCATTACATTATGTACATTTTAGGTTACTGAAACATATCATGCACATTCACTAAATATATCCAACAGGAAGTTAAAATAATATTTGAAACAGTAAAATACCAAAAAGACCTTATGTACTAATGCTCATTACAACTGATACAATCTGCAAAAAAATGAGGCAATAAGTGGAATGGCTAAAGACTACTGGATATTTTCAGGTCTGTATTTAGTATCTACGGCGTTTATTTGCACCAAACTCTCCAACTTGATTTCCATGGGGAAACCCAGCCGGGATCCCAACCATCGGTCCACCCATCTTATTTGCTTGACCATCCATATTTCCAGGAACAAATCAATCATTAGGCAATGCAATGTTGCTTTCTGGCATTTGATTTCCCAGGCTTCCAGGTGGACCTTGAGGTGGTGGTGCATTAGTATTCACGGTGGGCCTGTTCATTCCCATAAGTGGCCGAGGAATTTGGCTTGCAGAGGCTGCTTTCAAATTTGAGTAATCAGCTCTGTTATCACATCTTTGATAACAGACTCTAGCATTTTCCCCACCACCGATGTCAGGCTAAGCGGTCTATAATTCCCTGGTTTCTCTCTCCCTCCTTTTTTAAAAAGCGGGGTTACATTAGCCACCCTCCAATCCTCAACTAGTCCAGAATCTACAAAGTTTTGCAAAATTATCACTAATGCATCCACTATTTCTTGGGCTACTTCCTTAAGCACTCTGACATGCAGACCATCTGCCCCTGGGGATTTATCCGCCTTTAATCCTTACTAATTTACCTAACACCAATTCCCTACTAACATGTATTTCCCTCAGTTCCTCCATCTCACTAGACCCTCTGTCCCTTATTTCCAGAAGAATATTAATGTCCTCCTTAGCGAAGACAGAACCAAAGTAGTTATTCAAATCCCTGCCCCCTGCTCCAATCCCTCAGCCATGCATTTATCCTCCACCTCTTTGCATTCCTACTCTGTCGTGTAGCACAGGCAGTAATCCCGAGATTACTACCTTTGCAGTCCTTTTTCTCAACTCCCTATATTCTCCTTTCAGGACCTCTTCCCTTTTCCTACCTATGTCATTGGTACCTATATGTACCACGACCTCTGGCTCCTCACCCTCCCACTTCAGGATATCTTGGACGCAATCAGAAATATCCCAGACCCTGGCACCAGGGAGGCAAACTACCATCCAGGTCTCTGGACTGCACCCACAGGATCACCTATCTGACCACCTTACTATCGAGTCCCCTATTACAACTGCCCTCCTCTTCCTTTCCCTACCCTTCTGAGCTACAGGGTCGCACTCTGTGCCGGAGGCACGGCCACTGTCGCTTCCCCCAGGTAAGCTGTCCCCCCTAACAGAGGGGCATAGCCACTGGGGTACTCTCTTATTACATGACTCTTCCTCTTTCCCCTCCTAGCTGTGACCCACTTGTCTGCCTCCCGTGGCCCCGGTGTGACCACCTGCCTGTAACTCCTCACTCTCCCTGACCAGACAAAGGTCATCGAGCTGCAGCTCCAGTTCCCTAACATGGTCACTTAGGAGCTGCAGAAGTCAACAGGCTGTAGCAGCTAGCTACAACCTGGCGTCAAGCACAGGGTCCTCCATAATTTCAGAGGTCTGTACAGCTTTATGGAAAGCATTACAGCCAGAGATCCTTCCCTGCCCTTCAGTCGCCCAATGGGAAGCTACTGCAGTGTAGGAGGAAATGCGATGCTACCAAGCGGACCAATCACAGTTGTGCGGTCTGTGTCACCGCAACGCATAGTTACATTTTTGGGGAGCTGCGTGTCAGGCTACAGCGTAGATTTGACGCACAAGTATAAATTGGCCTTAAGGCCCAATCCACCTACACAAACCACGTTGCCTTTCTGAGTTCAACTCATGGGCACTGGACTCCTCAGCATAGAGGGTATTTTCCAAAGCTAACACCTCAAAAAGGCAGTATCATTTATTACAAACCCCCATTACCCAGGACACACACAGTTCTTAATGCTATCAAGATACAGGAGTGTAAAGCTGTTTTAGGAACAGCTTCTTCCCATCCCCTACCAGGTTTATTAAAGTACAATAAACCCATCATGTACACTACAATATACAGGCATGTATACATTTCTTGTTGCAATTTATTTTATCTTCTAAGGTCCATTCCTTTCCTACTTGTTTCCTTCAGTCCTTTAGCACTCCCCCTAACACCCCCAACTTCTTACATCATCCGCACCTTATTCTTGCCCCTTCCTTTCCAGTTCTGATTAAGAGCCTTAGTCTGAAACTTCAGCATTTAACCTTTTGCTGTCTATAACATCCTCATCCATATTAAAACTGATCCACATAGCACACCACCACCCTCAAGTCTGGACAATATAACCAAGGCCCATTTATCATGAGTAAACCATCAGAATACAGTGCAACGTTCACCCTTGAAAAACGAAGGCGTACTCAGTGTGAATGTTAAATTCCTTAAGGGTCAAAGAGCAGTGCAAGTAAAGGTAATAAACGATAATAAGGCAGAGAGATACAATTTCTTGATTTGGGTGCAGGTATACCAGACCAGGTGAAAATGCAAATCAGCCACAATAGCAAATAATAGACTTGAATCAAGATGCTCACACCTGCTTAACATTTGTACATGTTCAGAAATGCAATGGTCAGAATGTTATTCCAGAAAAACGTTTATTACGCCATTTTCAAAATAGATCAGAACTAATGCTTCTTCAGTTTGACTTCCTCCTACTGGTTATAGCACTGCTGAGCCAAGTTAATTCTTCATGTGCAAACTGGAAGGAAAAAAACACATTACATTACCTATCAATACAACAGAAATTCTCTAACCAAATTACACCCTGCAACTATTTCCAGATTTTCAGTGTACAAAAACAGCATCATTATTTCAGAAGCAGAACTGGTTAATGTTGTCATCATTAGATCAGGAAACAGTCTATCAGCACCCATCATTACAGAACTACATTAATTACAAATACCCACACGTAACATAGCTGCTACTTGCCATGGATACTGTTCAGACCTCCTCCTCGCAAATGAGAAAATCTGAGGAAAGGAGCACCTTTTCCAGCCCTGAAGGTCCCAGCCCGAAACGTAGACTGTTCACTCTTTCCCACAGGTGCTCCCTGGCCTGCTGAGTTCCTCCAGCATTGTGTGTTGCTTTAGACCTCCAACTTGCCTTTACTGGCTACTTAAATAAGAAGGTCTTCAAATCTGAAATACGATCCAAAGTCAAAAATAAGATACAACAGTAAGCAAATAGGTCAAGTACTGCTGACAGGATATTCCCTGCCCATTTATTAATCTATACCAAGTCTTCTTCAGAACACTATAGATATCACCACAGATACTCAGAAGCAGAACTGACAAAAAGGTTTTCATCATGAGAAGACTGGATCATTTGTAATGCAGAGTATCAACAGAAGTCAAAGAACCGAGAGACTCCATTCCCAGTTCTAGTTACTCTCTCACCCCTTCTCTTCTCACCTGCCTGCCAATTCCCTCTGGTTCCCCTCCTTATCTTTTGTCCACCGTTCTGTTTTAGATTCCTTCTTCAGTCTTTTACTTGTCAGCTTTTAACTTCATCTGCTCACCTGTCAGCTTATACTTGTTCCTGATTCCCAATATTATTCTTAATTTTTCCCTGCTCCCTATCCAGCCCTGAAGCAGCTCAGCCCAAAATGTTGATTTGTTTATTCCCTTCCATAGATGCTGCCTGACTTGCACTTCTCTAGCATTTTGTGTACTGTTCAAAATTCCCAATACTTGCAGAATCTTCTGTCTTTATAAAGCTGATACAGGCTCTCAGCCCCAAGGATCAGCTGGACATAGCATTCTTCAAGCAGAATGTTTTAGTTTTGCCTAAGATTCCGGCAATGATTTGTATATCTGATGCAGTTGAAAATGATCCTCAGTACTCTGGTTTTGATTTTAACAGTCAGGACAACCTCATCTTCAGAGTCCATTTATAAAAGGTGTTTTGGAATTTTGTCGACAGAAACGTTTAGAAAGGAAAATAAGTTTTAGCAATACCAGGTATACAACCACAGGGCACTCCGACAATTCATAAAATAAGCACGTGGTGTGCAAGCAGGTTATCCAAACGAGTCTTAGTTATCCTACGGTAGTTTTTTTTAAATCAAAGCTTTCTACAGATCTGTTCTTCCCCACCTGCTATGCCATCCCATGTCCAAAGCCCTTGAGTTCTTTCACACTAGCAGATTACTTCTCAAAAATAAAGCAGTCTCAATTGTCGAAACTAATTATCAAAGAAACTCAGATCAGGCAACATTTGAAGTCCTACAAGCAGTTTTATGTTTTCATCACGATTGCAGCATTTACAATCTCCTACATCTGCACAAAGTTGTATTTTCTAAAGGAAATTACGAGAAGGTTAGCCATGCGAGTCGTTCTAGAAAATAGTTAAGGATAAAAAAAAATAGCTAAATATGAAACGCTATAAGCAACCTGCAGTTATTTCGTTATTAAAATAAGACGCTTAAAGCAAAAGGGTCTCTAGTAAAATAAAATCAATACAATGACATACTTCACGATTGCAAGCTGGAGCCACAACTCATCCCGATTCTAACATCCGAACCGGTTTAACGCATCGCCATCTTTGGACACTAAAAGAAAAAAAAAGAAATTAATGTGAGCCCCCGGATGGAAACGCAATCAAGGAGAACACGTTGATTAACGAGTGCTCAGTTCTCCAAGGTAAATCTCCACAATGTGAATTCGGAAACCGCAGAAAATTGTCCTCACAGACACTCGCCTAGTTACTGTCCCACCGCCTGCACTTTCCCCCTCCCGATCCCGGGCTCATTTCGAGTCTGCCGCCGCGGCCTTCATTACCCTACCTCGCACATGGCCTCCGAGCCCGGGACAACAGCAGCCAAAACAAACCCATCACACACGGACACGGGTCTACCGGGGAAAAGGGCGAACAGCACCCTGACCCTCTCTATATATAGACTGGCGTGACGCAATGACGTTATCGAAGGCGACGAACACGTAACTATGCGATTGGCTGGAGGCGTGGTCTGTATATTGGTTGTCCTTGGACGCGCAGCGATGTTTGTGAGGAGTCCCGGAGCGGGGTGTCGGCCTGAAACAGCGACCGTTTTTTCATTTCCATATACTGCCTGATCTGTTGACTTCCTCCAGCATTTTGTGTGTGTGTTGCTTTGGATTCCAGCTTCTGCAGACCTTCTTATGTGTCTGTAATGTACTAGCTTGAAAGAGCAGCGAAGGACCTTGGACGTTAAGCATAGTGTTCCTCATTTCCCAGATGACACTTGGCCAGATGTTTCTGTTCTGCTTTTATTCTTTGGAAAGGGATACTATATTCGGCTCATATGCCTACGTTTCAATTAATCGTACTCCTAAGCTGTTTTTTTTTTCTACACAGAACAATACTGTATAGCCTCCCATTCCATGCCTAGACTGCATTTCAGAAAATCTGATCACTTGGCTGTCTTACCTGCATACAGGCAGAGGCTAAAGAGCAAAGCTCCAGAGACAAGCATAACAAAGAGGTGGTGGAGGGAGGCAGGGGAGCGGCTACGCGATTTCTTCAAGACTGTGCAGTGGGCTGTGTTCAAGGACTCAGCAGACGATCTGAATGAATACACCACAGTGGTCATGGACCTTTTACAAACAGATGAGTGTGTCCTCACAAAATTATCCAGAGTCTTCCCCAACCAGAAGCCCTGGAGATCCGCAATCTGCTGAGGGCCAGATCAGGAGCCCTCAGGTCTGGTGACCAAATAAGATACGAGAGGTCTAGTTATAATCTCTGGAAAGCGATCTCACATGTGAAGCGGCAATTCTGGACCAAACTTGAATCATTGAAGAATGCGCGACAGCTGTGGTAGGACTTGAGTGCTATCACCTCCTACGAAGTGAAATCAGGCGAAATGGTTTCATTCCCCGATGAGCTCAATTCCTTTTTCGCTCACTTTGACCAGAGGCACCTTCACGAACTACACAGCCTTTGATGACCTGTAATTTCGGTCTCTGAGCATCCTTCAGGGGGATGTACCCACAGAAAGCATCCAGCCCAGATGGAGTACCAGGTCAAGTACTAAAGACCAGCTGGAGTGTCCACTGTTATCTGTAACTTCTCGCTTCAGCGGTTTGAAGTACCCACCTTCTTCAAGCAGACTTTAATTATTCCGGTGCCTAAGAAGAATGTGGTAACCTGCCTAAATGATTATCATTCAGTAGCACTTACATCCACAGTGATGAAGTGTTAGAGAGGTTTGTGATGAAACATATCACCACCTACATGAGAAGTGACTTGGATATGCTCCAATTTGCCTACTGTCACAACAGATGCTACTTCATTGGCTCTTCACTCAATCCTGGGACATCTAGACAGCAAAAATGCAAACATCAGGGTGTTCTTTATCGACAACTTGGCAATCAATACTATCATCTCCTCAGAACTTATCAATAAACTTCAAGACCTTGGCCTCAATGCTTCCTTGTGCAGCTGGATCCTCGATTTCCTCACTTGTAGACCACTGTTAGTTTGGATTGATAAAAACATCTCTTCCACAATTTCCATCAGCACAGGTGCACCACAAGGCTGTGTATTTAGCCCCCTGCATTATTCGCTTTACACTGCTGACTGTGAGGCTAAACACAGCTCCAATGCCATATTTAAGTTTGCTGATGACACCGCTGTTGTTGCCCGAATCCAAGGAGGTGACATATCAGCATATAGGAGGGAGATTGAAAATCTGCTGGAGTGTTGCAACAGCAATTTCTCAGTGTCCACAAGACCAAGAAAAGGAGCTAATTATTGATTTTAGGAGGAGGAAACTGGAATCCATGAGCCTGTCCGCATTAGGGGATCAGAGGTGGAGAGGGTCAGCGCCTTTGAATTTATTATTTCAGAGGATCTGTCCTGGGCCCAGCATGTAAATATCATTATGAAGAAAACACAGTAGCACCTGTACTTCTTTAGAAGTTTGCAAATATTTGGCATGATATCTAAAACTTTGACAAACTTCTGTAAATGTGTGGTGGAGAGTAGATTGACTGGTTGCATCATGGCCTGGTATGGAAACACCAATGTCCTTGAATAGAAAATCTTACAAAAAGCAGTGGGTTCTGCTCAGCCCATCATCGTCACATGTCCCGGTCCAAAGGCAGCATCACGATCCCTTACCCGTGCACGGACTTCCGCAATAAACCATGACTTCTGATTTGCCCTCACCTGGATATCCTCCCTACACTTCTCTATGTAGCTGGTCACAGAATCCACATATTCCTCGATGTTAATGTGGTTGCCGTAGATAGCAGCTTCCCTGAACATTCTCCAGTTCGTTTTTTCAAAGCAGTTCTGCATTGCTGAGATTGCCCCCTCAGGCCAGGTTTTCACCACCTTTAGAACTGGTTTGGCCTGTTTTGATCAGTGGTTTATATGGTGGAATTTGCATTACAGATAAGTGATCAGAGTCCAATGTGGGGTTGAGGGACAGCTGTATATGCATGCACCTGGTATGGGCCAGCCAGTGGTGGTGTGGCATCAGCACTGAACTTCTAGGTGGATGGTCCCAAGTTCGAACCTAACTGGGTCCCAACCTGAGGAGCAGCGGTATCTGCATGGAAGAAAGGCCTAGCAACATACTTCTGTATCTTGCCACAAAAACCCTATAGACAACTATATGAGTCAATGATGACTCGACAACAACATGTTAGTATAAATCAGGTCTGGTGTATTTTCACAAAGAGAGAATCTGCAAATCTGCGCTGGAAATCCAGAATGGGTCAGGCAGCATCTCTATAAAGGGTCTCAATCCCTCCACGGATGCTGCCTGACATGTGGAGTCCTCCAATATCAAATGCATTGCGCTACATCCTTTGACAGGTGGGAAGAGGCGATCTGAAAGGAGGGGCAGAGTGAGTATTTTTTTAAAGGAACGCTTTGTGCTGATCCAGAATAACCACTATCAAGATGGGCATTCATTAGGCATAAGCACTTTTAGAAAAATATATATACAGGGCCTTAGGCACAACAAGTAGAGAATGGGAAAGTACTGATTTCATGAGTTTGTGTGGACTCAATGAGCAAAATGAGTCCCCCTTTAAGTGTTACCCCTGCTAACAGCCACATGACTTAAGTGGTGAGAAGGCTTCTTTTCATAAGCAATATACTTCCAGGGTCGGTATGATTCGAGCAACCAAACAGGAACGTTGTGATGTTCCAATTAAAGAAACCTCGTTTTGAATGATTGGTGTATAAATACTGCCCATACTCAGTTATTGGTCAGCAAGAAATTACAGATTGTACGCCACATAAAATTATAAAAGTATATTTACTAATTTCAGCTCTATCTGTTATTAGGGGAAAAAAGAAATGTCCTTTTACAGTTAAACCAGTCCAATGCACACATAACCATTGAAGCACATATTGGAGTATTCAGGGATGTATCTCTTTACTTAAGCGCTGGACCTACAGTCTGTGTGAAAACACTCGCCACATTTTCGAACTCCCCTCAAAGACCATCTCAAGCTCTCTCTCATATGAATATTGCCCTTCCTCCTTGGAGCTATTCATCTGCACTTCTTGCAACGGGGGAACTCTCCTTTCCACAGTAGTCTGTGGCAGCTTCCCTTCTATCCCACTTCGCAGCTCCTGCCAAAAATGCCCAAACTGGGCTACTTTCTCCAGATCCCACCATGCTGATTGGCTAACACCACATTCCTAATTTGAACAGCAGGGCTTCTTTGCCGAAACAAAAACAAATTCTTCCAGCAGAACACACTGCTTTTGCAGAAAACTGCTAAAATGAGACCTACAGCAAAGCAGTAGAAATCTTAACCTGGGCATTACATAAGTTATTATTGAAAACACAACTCATTGGTTAAGAATCACCTGCAATTCTGTGAACTATTTCAGGCCCTTTGAAGGTGGACATGGAGAGCTGACCATAATGCCAAGTCTAAAGGAATCCTGCACACGGTCCGTACCCCACTATTCTATGCCTGCTCACATCAATGTCTCAATATCACTCCAACGTCGCTACCCACCACCTCCCTGGCAGCATGTTACAGCCACATACCAAAGGAAATGCCTTCCACAACTCCTTTAAACTTCCCCACCCCTCACCTTAGAATCAAGCCGTCCAGTATTTGATCTTTCCACCCTGGTTAAAAGACCCAATTTATCCTATATATGCCCTTCAAAATGGAATGTACTGCTACAGGTTGCCTCTCAGCCACTGATGCTCCAGCAAAAACAAATCCAAATTTCCCAGCTTCTCCATGTTACTAATATGCTCTAATTCAGGCAATATTCTTTGTGTACATGGAATGCACCATCTCCAAAACCTCTACATCTTATATAGCATGGCAACCAGAAATGCATATGCATATATTCCAATTGTTGCCTAATCAAACTTTTATATTGCTGTTTCAGAAAAGTTAATGTTTTCTGACATTTGGCTCTCTTCCAGGCCGGGTAGGATCTGTACAAATGGGGTGGTTTACACCTGAACGGGAAGGAGGGGGGGCACACATATCCTCGTGGGAAGGTTTTCTGCTCAAGAGTGCTTCATAAGAGTTGCAGGGGGTGGGAACTAAAGTGGCAGGACAGCAAGTGGAGCGGCTATGGTGAAAGTATATGCTAAGCCTACAAGCTAAGATGGAAACTGAAAGGTTGAGCATGGCGAGACCTGGGAATACAGGTCCATAAATCATTGACAGTAACATCACAGGTGACTAAGATAGTAAAGAGATCATTTAGTACATTGGCCATCATAAATCAGGGCAATGAGTATAGGAGTTGGAATGTCATGGTGAAGTTGTACAAAGTTGTGAAAAGGCAAAATTTAGTCTATAATGTGTAGCTTTGGTGAGCTAACTACAGGAAACACATCAGTAATCTTGAAAGAGTACAGGGAAAATTTACAAGTTATAGGAAAAAGTTGAACAGATTGGGACTTTATTCCCTGGAATGGAGATTTACAAAGGCACGCACAATTATGAATGGTATAGGTAGGATGAATGAATGTCCCTTTCCCCTCACGTTGGATGAGACAAGAACTAGAGGTGCAACCACGAGGAATTCTGCAGATGCTGGAAATTCAAGCAACACACATCAAAGTTGCTGGTGAATGCAGCAGGCCAGGCAGCATCTCTAGGAAGAGGTACAGTCAACATTTCCGGCCGAGACCCTTTTAGATGTGGGTACAATAGTAAAATTTAAGATAACTTTCGACAGGTACATGAAAGGTGTGTGAATGGCTAGGGTCTGTCTGGATGCAGGTAGATGGCACTGGGAAGATCACAATGGCATGAACTAGATGGGCCAGAGTCTGTAACTATGCTGTGGTGTTTTGACTCTATATTAGTATATTAACATATTTAACACATTAAATTACAAATTACAATAATTTATATTTTATTTCTTTTACCAAAGTTGGAAGTAGGAACATTTAAAAAGGTAAGTCTCAAAATCTGATGGCTGCGGTAAGACAAGAGAAGGCTGAGAAAAGGCTGGTGAGTTTTCCTTCTCAACATTACTGAGCGGCAGTGAAATTTTCCTCACATACAATGTGAGAGATCCGGGACTCTACACCTGTGGGAAGGATGCCTAGTTCCACATTGACTACATTAATGAACTGGAGCTGGAGGTGAACATGGTTGGAAACACAGCTTTATTGATCCACTTTGAGGTTGTCACTCTTAAGGTGCAGATGACAATAAGGTTTGGTGACCACCCCCCCAGGAGTAGCAAGGGAAACAGACAGGGCAGGACCATGCTAAAGCCCTTCTGTTCAGTAGCATATACCACATTGGGGAATGCTGTGGGAGTAATGAGCTTTCTGGGCAAAGTAACAGTAGACAGGTTGGTGGCACTGAAACTGGCTCTGAGGTTCAGTAGCAAGGGAAAAGACAGACAGGGCATTGTGCAAAGGATCTATGCTGTGCTGTATCTCAATGAATAATTACCCTAGCACCGGGCTGTGAGGTCTTCACCTCTTCTCTGTATATCATCTCGTTGTTGGTGATGAGCCCTACCACTGTTGTCACCAGCGAAATTGACAAGGTGATTACTTGGGCGTTTGCCTGTGCAGTCATGTATGGGCAGTGGGCTCAGCACACAGCTCTGTGAGGGGCACCCCTGTTGAGGATAATGGGGATTGAGGAGCGGCTGTACATCCCGACTAATTGAGGTCTGTTTGTTAGTAAGTCCAACACCCAGTCACACACTGGGAATTTGTTCCCCAAGGACTGTGGGACAAATGTTGAATGTTAAACTGGAATCCAGAAACAGCTGTGTCCTTGTTTTCTAGGAATGTCCGGGTCAGGTGCACGACATATGTTAAAGCAACTGTTTCAAAATGGTTTCAGATATCCTAGTGCACATTAGTACCAATGCTGCAAGTAAAAGAGTGATGAGTTCCTCTATGGTGAATATAGGGAGTTAAGAAATTAAACAGCAGCCATAACCTCTGGATTACTTGCAGCACCATATGCTCACGAACAAGGGAAAACAGAAAGTTAGAGCTGATGAATGTGTGGCTGAGGAGCCGATGCAGGGTTTCAAGATGACTGTAACAGTGGTCACAGCTTACCAGGATGCTACCTGTATTTGAGGGTATTAGTTTTAAGTAATGAGGTTGGACACAAATAATGAATGTTTTTAATCGGCAAGTGCCACTGTCAAATGTAGTAGTGTGCAGGGAGAAAGGATTTAATTTGGCATACTTGGCACATCATGGAACAGAGTTGGCCATGTGCTGTCATAATCTATGCTCTCTCATTCATTGGGGTTCTCTCAGCTCCTCTACCATCAGTTAAGTATGCCACATTATCCTTTAATAAACTCATGGGCATTAGTTTTTTTTTAAACTGCAAGTAGCTTTTGCCCCATTCTTGATTCAGATCAATCAATAGGCTACCAGGACCAAAACTGTTAGGCTGTTCACTGATTATAATTTCTAGCACTCCCACATCTGGTGTTACAATGAGGGTTTCTCCTTCTGTAGTAGTGTACTTCTCTTAATATACTTCAGAGCATATTCTATCAGGCAAGCTTAAAATTTTAGTCTTTCCTACTTCAAATTCTACAGAAAATACAACATAAAAGCCCCTCAACCTTATTTCAATCCCCCCTATAACCTTTGATATGCCCCCTTTTAATTAAGAACCTATCAAGCTTAACTTTAAATATATGTAAATGACTTGGCCTCTACAGTCATCCATGGCAACAAATCCCAGATTCATCATCCTCTGGCTAAAGAAATCCCTCCATCTGTTCTAAAGGGACATGCTTGTATTCTGAGACTATGTCTTTTGATCCTAGACCTCCCCCAACCTCTAAGAAAACACCCTCTCCACATTGTTGATCAAGGCCTTTCAATATTTACTAAGTTTTAATGACTTCAACACGTACTGTATAAGAGCCATTAAATGCTCCTCATACATTAGCTCTTTCATTTCTAGGACAATTCTCATGAACTTTCTCCATACCCTCTCAATGCCAACAGATCCTTTTTTAGAGAAGTGGTTCAAAACCGCTTGCTCTCATCCCAAACGCAAAAATCTGCAGATGCTGGAAATCCAAGCAACACACCCAAAAAATGCTGGAATAACTCAGCAGGCCAGGCAGCATCGATGGAAGAGTACATTTGGCTTTTTTGGGCTGAGACCCTTCAGCAGGGCTGGAGAAAAAAGCCAACAAGACTTAAAAGGTGGGGGCAGGGGTAATTACTGGAAGTTTGAGAAACTAATGTTTATGCCATCAAGATGGAGGCTACCCAGATGGAATACAAGGTGATGTTCCTCCAACCAGAGTGTGGCCACATCACATTGGAGGCCACAGGTATTTTTCAGAATGGGAAGTGGAATTAAAATGGGTGGCCACTAGGAGACCCTTTTTCAGGCAGATGGAGAGTAGGTGCTCAGTGAAGCTATCTCCTAATCTACATCGGGTATCACCAAGAGGGCACACTGGACACATTATATGACCCCAATAGACTCACAAGTGAAGCATCAACTGAAAGGACTGTTTGGGGCCCTGAATGGTAGTGAGGGAGGTGTAGCATTTGTTCCACTTACTAAGTTAAGTGTCAGGAGGGAGGTCAGTGTGGAGGGATGAAAAGACAAGGAAGTTGCATAGGGGGTGATCCCTGTGGAGAGCAGACCCCCTTCAAAATCTACTCTGCAGCTTTTAAACTCCAGTCCTGCTTAAGGGTCTCAGCCTGACACAGGGATTGTACTCTTCTTTCGATGCAGCCCGGCCTGCTGAGCTCCTCCAACATCTTGTGTGTTGTTCACTCTCATCCCTTGTTTGCTTTGTGCGTGTGTGTCCTATGCACATGCCTTTTAAAATGCATCAGCCTCTACATGTCCTCTGGCTGCTTGTTCCAGGTAACAACTCTACAGAAAAAGTACCTTTAAATTTCCCGTTCCTCTAGTTTTATGCTTCATTTTTAGAAATTTCCAAGCCCCTCTTAAATTCCAGTGAAGATTAACCCAGACCTATTCATAACCTCACCATTATAGCCCACTGTTCCAGGCAAATTCCAGTGTTTTTTCCCCCCTAAATTCCCTCCATTACTACCACAGATGTGCAATAAAATTACAGTCACTAAACCTAGATAGGTATAATTCTGTTAAGCAAGCCACCCAATGCATTCTCCAGGAAGGTAGACATTTTTAAAAAATTCAGCTTCCCTCGTCTCTACTTTGAATAAACAGTAAATTGACTAATTCAAGTCCATTTAAAACAAATTTCCTAAAAATGTTGAATTACAAGCAGCATCCAAGTTTTCTTTTTGTTGTACTTAACTCAGAAGCCAGTAGTTTAGATTTAAAAAGCCAATAAACAAGGAAGCTTAAACCAGAGAAAATCCAGAAATCCCAGCCACACACACAAAATGCTGGAGGAACTCAGCAGGCCAAGCAGCATCTAGCAAAAGTGCAGTCAACTTTTCCGGCTGTCAGCTCTCTTTTCTCCAGTCCTGCCGTAGGGTTTCAGCCTCTAACGTCGACTGTAGTCTTTTCCTGGATGCTGCCTGGCCTGCTGGTCCCTCCAGCATTTTGTGAAGGAAGCTTATGCCACTTGGTTTAATGAGCATTTCAAATCTTTGTGTTTGTGAACTTCCCACCTCCAATGTATATTTGCAGACAATGCTGTAAACAGTTACTAAATGGGAAAAAATGTTTCCTGCCTTCGAAAAGGTGAAGCTACAAATAAAGCTTTTCTTTCTGCAAACAGGAGTTTGATCTTGCACAAGAATGAGTCTTGAAATGCTACAGTAAAAGCACCAAGTCACTAGATTGTGCATGAGCCACTGTTTTAGTAAATTGATATTCCATGAAAACATCCCTGTCCTTCCATTGTGCTAGCAGCCTCAGTAACCTGTAATTTTACAGAACCCCAATAAACCGTACAAAATCTGCCATTGGACATTTCCTCAACCAATCATGGCAAGCTTAAAAAAGCTGTTCAGTTGCAAATAAATCTTGACCTGGGAAACACTCTACTGTGTTATCTTATGCATTCAGTATTAGCTTCTAGTGGGATCAACTGGAAATTGCAAAATTGGTTGAAAAATGTTTTATTAATACATTTTCTACAGGAATAAAGCTTATTTGCCCTTCTTGGCTTTGATTTTCCTCAGGTAGAATTCCAGCTCCTTTCCTTCAAGGACGTAGCCATCAGCTCTTCCACACTGACCAGGTCTTGAAGATATGCAAGCTGCAAGGAAACAGCAAGACATATAACTGGATTTAATCATTACATTACACAGATTCATAAATTTGTCACGTCAGAGTCATTCCCCACCTATGCTGCCTTGCACTCCAAGCAGTATCCCTGCATGCACTACTTTCAAACAGATCTCGTCAACTGTTACACCCTGATCATTAGCTGATATAACCATGCAAATGTTTAAATGTCAATTCTCCAAGATAAACATAGACAACAGCCACAGAAAATGGAAACCAAAGTTGTTTCCTCCTCATTTTGATCATTAACTAAGGGTTGACCATCAAAAAAAATAGCAAATATTTTCATGCCCTAGAGTAGAAGATGAAACACCCATCACAGCATCAACATTGTATGGAATACAGAAAAGTCACCAAGATCAATATTAGGGGGAAAAAAGTTTATTAGCAGCAAAAGCCCCTCTACCTTCACTGCCAATGCTTTATCCTCAAATTCTCAGGTGTCATTGGCATCAACCTCCAATAAATGATGCATATCATGGACTAAGCACCGACCAAAGTGCACAGTAGCTAAGCAGAACCCCGGAACCTCCAATCATGCTTTCAAACTGCACCCAATGCTCAAGAATTGAGTAGCAGTACACCAAAGCCTTTATATACACAAAGCCATCTATTCAATTTAAAACAGAAGGATATCTAGCATGGATATAGATGTGCAAAACTTGTAATCTTCTTGATGGAAGAATAAAAGTTTCATTATTTACCAAGCAATTTCCCTTGCTGGAATTGTTCTTCTAGCAGTGAACTGATTTTTGCATTCTTTCTTCGCTCTTCATATTTCTTCTGAATTTTCTTTGACCTTTTCTTGTTCAGAATTTCTTCCTCTTCAGGTGTCTGAAATCAACAAAACACTCATCTTACAAGGCAATAACAATAGCAGAAAAGGTTACACTGCTTTGCACCAATTTACACAGCACTTTAAAAGCTTATGCTGCATTGTTATATTTTCTCTTCCACTATCTTAATGCACTGTTGTAATGAAACGATGTTTCTATGGCCCGCAAACATTTTTCCACTGTACAGCAACAATATATCAACTTACTAATAAGAAAAATGGTTGTACAGTATTAAATGATTTTTCTTAAACCTATATTCCACCACCCCCAAGAAAAACACTGGGATTTCCAAAGTATATCAAAGCTGCTTAATGCAATCACTTTTAATCCTGGGAAAACAATTTACGCTGAGGGGAGTTGGGACATTTTATATTCTTTGAAGGACACATCCAGTCTATTGAATTATGTCCAACTAAAGTACACTTTGAAAATCATTCCCAAGTAGCTCCTTTCCTCACCAATGGAAACCTGCCCATTGCCTCTCCAGCCAAACTGGACAATTCTCATGTAACAAACTCACAAGCTGCACTCAGCACTCATATGATCAAAACAGACGATCAAACTACACGTAAAGCTGCACATTTTCAAATATGTTTAATCCAGGTAAACAGATTTGACATTTGCCTAGATTTCAGCAATCTTTGCAGAAACTGGTCTATTATTTCTCTAGTTTAACAGCCTTAAATAATTCACGGAATTCAAAACAGGTTGACTATCATCTTCAGCAGTAAACCTACATTCTGCATTTTACGTCAAAAGTTGACAGTTGATTGCAAATGGAATGTACAATATCCATTAGCCAGGAATAGGACAGTATACAAATAGCATACCGTCACATTTCAGCCACACTGTAGGAGACACATCCATTCTCTATGTGCATTGATTTTGCTGTTCATTGGCCATAGCTCAGCATTTAACACAACTCTCACAATTGTGATTGAGAAGTTGCAGAACCTGAGCCTATACTTCTTTGCAATTGGATCCTCAATTTCCTAACCGGAAGACAATACATGCGATTGGTGATATTTCCTCCTCGCTGACGATCAACACGGGTGCATCTCAGGACATGTCCCTATACCATCTATAAATTTGATGACACCACCAATGTTGGTAGAATTTCAGATGGTGATGAGAGGGCATACAGGAGTGAGATATGCCAACTAGTAGAGTGGCATCGCAGCAACAACCTGGCACTCAACAGCAATAAGACGGAAGAGCTGATTGTGGACTTCTGGAAGGGTAAGACGAAGGAACACACATCATCCTCGTAGAGGGATCAGAAATGTTGAGTGTGCAGTCTCAAGTTCCTCCATGTGAAGATCTGATGACCTAACATGGTCCCAACATATTAATGCAGTTATAAACACAAGACAGTGACTACAATTCATTAGTTTGAAGAGATTAGGCATGTCAACAAATACTCAAAAACTTCTATAGATGTATCATGGAGAGCATTCCGACAGGCTGCATCACCGTCTGGTATGGAGGTGGGGGGGGGGGGGGGGGGACTACTGCACAGGACCGAAAGAAGCTGCAGAGGTTTGTAAATTCAGTTGGCTCCATCTTGGGTACCAGCCTACAATGTACCCAGGACATCTTCAAGGAGTGGCATCTCAGAAAGGCAGCGTCCATTAAGGACTTCCAGCACCCAGGGCATAACCTTTTCTCACTGTTATCATCAGGCAGGAGGTACAGAAGCCTGAAGGCATACAGTGATTCAGGAACAGCTTCTTTCCCTCTGCCTAAATAGACGTTGAACCAGTGAACACTACCTCACTTTTTCAAATGTATTTTTTTTTCTTCATGACTTTTAATCTATTCAATATACATACCATAAATAATTAAATCAATTACAGTATACTTATTTTTCTTCTATATTATGTATAACAATGAACTGCTGCTAAGTAACAAATTTCACAACATGCCAGTGATAATAAACCTGATTCTGGTAACTTGTCATGAGTGGGGGCATGGTAATAGTGAAGGGAATAATTTACATACTCAGGCCTTGCTCATGGCAGTTTGCAGCTGGGGGCTGACTAATGTCCTATGTTTTATTACCTGCTCAATTATGCTTACATTTTGTCATTTTAAAATTGTCTATTTGCGAATAAAGGGTTGAATACTTATCTTTGAGTTTTGGAACAATCATTGGAGCTGAGGGCACATCACACAAGCATATCAAGGGGGGGGGGGGGCCGCCAGCAAAGGCAATTTGGCTTGGTTCAAATTGGCCACGACACGCATTTAAGACATATTTAATCACACCAAAAGTAAAGAAATTTAGGATACACCGTGGGACTCAATAGGAAGCTATGCATAAAGAGGTACATAGCAAACATTTAAAAATACACTCAAAGCCAGTCTTGGATTCAGTAGTTACCAAACCACTACATTAACATGTATATATCACAATTCCCACCCCACCTCAACTGAATTGGCAATACACTGCAGATCTAAAAAAAAAATTGGTAAACACAGACCAAAGCTTACCTTTTATGTGTTTAAATAGCAAAAGTTAAGAACTTTCAAAATTGCAAAAAAGCAGAAAACATGTACTGGTTATGAATACATATCAAATATTTGCTCAACATACCAATTTGGCACCCTTCTTCCGACCAAGTGGAAGGGCAAAGTGAGATTCATACCACTGCCTGAAAGGAGTGCTATCAATCTGAACAATACAGTTCTTTACTAATGTCTTTGTCCTGACCAATTCATTGTTGGAAGCATTGTAGACTACATCAATGATCCTGGTCTTCCGTGTACAACCTATAAAGAGAAAGGCGATTTAGCTCTGGTTTAGAAACAGTAAGAGACACTTCAAAGGAATTAGGCCAAAACTGCTACTGACATCCCAGAAAAACTTACATTCAGAACCCCAGGAGTAGTTTCCTGCATCCAACCTCAAAGCCCGATACTTTTTATTTCCACCACGGACTCTCACTGTGTGGATACGACGTGGTCCAATCTACAGGCATGTAAAATATCGTTAAATACATAGCGAAAGACAATGAAATTGCCAAGATAGCACAAACAGCAAGTAGTCCTGACACAATGCTAAATAAACATACTATCCAAAACTGCCCACCTGCATAATGCTCTCCAAATACTACATGTTCAAGTTTTAGCAGCTGTAAATTTCAAATAACATTTCAAGAGGAATAGATTATACAAGGAAGGATGCAATGCTAAGGCTTTATAAAGCACCATGAGGCCTCATTTGGAGTACTGAGAGCCATTTTGGGTCCCTTATCTATGAAAGGATGTGCTGATGTTGGAGAGGGTTCAAGAAAATGATTTTAGGATTAAAAGGCTTATCATGTGAGGAGCATTTGATCACTCTGGGTCCGTATTCACTAGAATCCAGAAGAATGAAGGGTAACCTCATTGAAACCTATCAAATGGTGAAAGGCCTTGACAGAGTGGATATGAAGAGTATGTGTCCTATGGTGGGAGAGTACAAGACCAGAGGACAGCCTCAGAATAGAGGGGCATCTTTTTTAGAACAGAGATGAGGGGGAACTTCTTTACCCAGCAAATGGTGAATCTGTGGAATTCATTGTACCTAGGCAGCTGTGAAGGCCAAGTCCTTCCCGCCCCCCCCACATATATTTAGGGGCAGAGGCCAACAGATTCTCGATTAGTCAAAGCATGTGTGAGGAATAGGCAGGAGATTGGGGACTGAGAGGGTAAATGGATCAGCCATGATGAAATGACAGAGCAGACTCAATGGGCCAAATGACCTAATTCTGCTCCTATATTTTATGGTCCAAAATACACCCTGGACAGATTAGGTGCAAATCTGCAATTCTATTTTAGAATACAAAAATATTAAATATAAAAACATTCAGATTCTACACAAAGAGAAACAAGTAACCCAGGCAGTGTGGTCAGTGTAACTATGACAAAGAAACATAGGTGGATGCAAAAATGACCAGAACGGTCACTAACAACCCACCTATCAAGAAAGTCATATTGTCATCATTCACACTGCAAGCATCTAGAATTAACCAATTCCCTCTCTGTGAAATGCATCCAAAATTCACTTGGGAGTGCTACGATTTACAGTAAGGCTACAAAATAAACTACGTCAGATACCTTGGTATTTGCAGGAGGACGTCCAAGTTCATATTTTCTCTTTTTATGATATGGCTTCCTTTTACCTCCAGTCTTGCGGCGCTTGTGCCAATTATTCCGGGATATACCTGTGACAAACCGCAAGTTAAACTACCGTCCCATGCAAACATATCAAGTTGACGGTGCACAACAGCAGGTACTCAGTTCTCCAAGGTGATTCTCTACAGGAAACATTCAGTGCTGTACGAGTTTCATCATTTATACCTGCTGCATTACAGGTCAACAAAAACCCATAAAGTTAGCAGCTAACAAAATTGGTGTACAATAAGTGCATCGCGACACGCTAGTCCCATAAAACCTTTAGTTGCAATACTCCAAGCCACTGTTCTTCACCGTTGTACTCTTTATTTGTTCCATAATTATTTGCAATTTAGTAACACCTGGGTTTTGGTGGCTGCTAGTTTGAAGTACCAAATTCAAGAAGAGTCGCTTGCACGAAGTACGATCCTATACAGCATCTCTAGAGGCGGCGTTTAGCTGTGATCCACGAACTACAGCACTTAAGTGTTGCCTGGCAAAACTCACCTGAGGAATTCCCTCCTTCTCTCCACCCAGAGCTGCAATACACGCTGTTCGACTCACTGGGTTACCATTACACGAGTTATTGGGACAGTCGATGATAACCGGCCCTCATCTCCGCAACAGTGAGGGGGGACCAAGCCGGACCCCGCAAACCTCACCCCCCCCCCACATACACACACTGATGGGGTCCCGGTTCTGTGCCCCCCACACTGACGGGGTCCCAGCCGTGCCCTGTCCATCCCAGTGCTCAGGGCGCGGACTAAGCACCGCCATGACGGCCAGCCGGGCCCACCCGACGTCTAACACCAAAGTATCAGCAGAGCCAGCGCGAGTTGTGCCCCCGGACAAAGCTGACCCTCATCTCCAAGCTTCCTTGGACGCGGCCTGTGGCAGAGCGAAGGTCCCGAACCGCCACAAGCGGCGGATTGACTCGGATTGCATTGGGACAAACCCCGCAGCTCACGTACCCATTCTCAGGCTTCGGGCGGAAAGAGGAACCGCAACGGCTGCTGGGTCACAAGTCGCTTCAAAGTCTCGCGTGGATTCGCTGGGCACCGCGTGACGTAGGAGGAAGAGGATTGTGTTTGTGGCGGGACGTTCGGGGATAATCGCACTGTTCTGGCCGCGGCCGGGGTTAATCGCACCGAGTTGGCTGCGGCCTAGCGGACGGTCGGGGACAATCACACGATGCTGGCCGCGTCTACCTGCACATCAGTGCCATACTTTATTCCAGGCCTGGAGCTTCCTTCTTTCCGAGTTATCCCAGTGGGACGGGCAGCCGGGCGATGTTTTTTCCCCCCTCATGTGATCCTTCCAGGTTTGCACAGGCTCGGTGAACATTTGCAAGAATCCCAGTTTAGGAGTGAAGATGTTGCCAGAGTAGTAAACCTGGACTTTAAATTTTCTCTGCCCCTTCACCATAATTTCTTAAGATTTATCGACATGATTTCAGTTTCCTTTGAGTTTGCGAGACTTTGTGAACTGGAGCAAACGATAGTAGAAGTCTCCAACAAAAACATACCTTTCGTTAGACACCACAGAAACAGATCATTCGGCCTTTCGTTTCCATGTCGACCTTTCTGCCCATCTGCACGAATTCTATTTGCCCACGTTAAAGTCCACATCCTTCTAGGTCTTCCCTATTCGACTGCCTCTCTAATTATCTCTTAAATAACAAGTTCCAGATAGTAACCACCTCATTTTAAAAACAAGCCTACTTGTACCGCAAATCCTCATTAAAGCCGCTTCCTCTCACCTGAAACCTATGTCGCTTGTTTTTGATTCCCTCATCCAAAATTAATCTGTTAAGAACATCCTTCGGTATTTAGAGTTTGGAAGATAAAGTCTGATATCCAAATATTTCCTGTTTTCATTGGCTTTTATTGTATCCTATTCGTTCAAATACAGTTTTAGAATTAACTGATTAAACCCCTTCATGGCCTTGCTCCTCCATTTAAATCCCAGGTTCATCCCAAATAAAACCTTCCCAGAACTCTTGTGTACAGCCATGAAGTGACTAGGATTATGTAGTTATTCAGTGGAAGCAAGTTCACATCAAGGAGGAGGTGTGTACATATATACAGTGCATTAAAGTGGCTAAACCCCCGGGGCTGACTGCGTATTTCTGTAGACTTGGAGGCTAAAGAAATTTCAGAGACATTTACAGAGAAATTTGCTTTATCGTTAGCCGTTGTTTAAGGTAACGAAGACTGGAAGGTGACCAATGTTATTCAAGACTGTTTTAACGTCATGTCCTGTGCACAAGTGTAAGGAGAACAAAATACATGCAATTGTTACTCCAGATCTGAGGCAGCACAAAAGCACACAAAAGATTTAAAAAAAATAAACACACACAGTAAATATAAAAACACATGTATACATAGATCGGTTGTAAGTCTATAAAGTGATGCTGGGGCTGTACATAAGGTGACTGACGGAAAATGATAAAGTAGTGACTGGAGGTGTTGATCAGCCTTACTGTGGGGAAAAAAATAACTTTCTGAGTCTGGTGGTCTGGCTTGGATGCCACGTAGCCTCCTCCATGCTGGGAGAGGGACAAACAGTGCATGAGCAGGGTGGGTGGGATTCTTCATAATGTTACTGGGCTTTTTCTGGCATAACAGATCCTGCAGATGTGTTGCAAAAGATTAGCTTTATTTGTCACATGTACAGTGAAAGTTTGGATGCTTGTCACCAGTCATTAAAATAAACCAAGTCATGTGTTAATTAGTTTTGAAGACTTTAAAAATCTCTATAATATTACAACATAATGCAGTAAGTACCATTAGCTGGTTTAGAGCAGGGGTTCCCAACTTTTTTTATGCCATGGACCCCTCCCATTAACCGAGGGATCCATAGACCAGACATCCCACCCGCAAAAACTCATTTCAGGGAGGTAGCACCATCAATTTGCGGGAGACTCCCGGAACTTCTGGGAGAGGTGGGATGTCTGCAATAGAGTAGCTCCTTAGCAGCTAGCCAGCTAGTTTAAATAACGTTAGTGATGCTAATGAATGAATGACACCTGTTAAACTCACCTCAACATGTCTTTTACAGTCTTTTTTATTTCAAAATATACTTTATTCAAACATATAATTATATACAATACACCATTCAATAACTTTCCATCCTTTACATACGTTCCCATTATAGTCAGTACATATCCGTACTTATGGCCACCCACGTGGCACTCCAGTTGTTCACCTTACCACATCATTGTTGAGGGGTATACTCCCCGCCCACCGACCCCTCCCACTCCCACGGGTGGAGAAACCTATACCATGGTCCTTCCCCACCGGGCCCTTGCGGTGGCTGCACCGAGTTTCAGTGCGTCCCTCAGCACGTACTCCTGCAGCCGAGAATGTGCCAGTCGGCAGCATTCTCCCACGGACATCTCCATGTGCTGGTAGATCATCAAGTTTCGGGCCGACCAAAGAGCGTCTTTCACCGAGTTGATGATCTGCCAGCAGCACCGGATGTTGGTCTCCGTGTGCGTCCCCGGGAACAGCCCGTAGATCAGAGAGTCCTCTGTTACGCAGCTGCTGGGGATAAAACGTGACACTAGCCCGTCCATCCTCCTCCACACCCTCTTTGCGAACTGGCAGTGTACAAAGAGGTGGGTCACAGACTCCTCCTCACTGCAGTCCTCCCGTGGGCAGTGGGGTGCGGAGACGACGTTCCGGGCATACAGGAAGGCTCTGACTGGGAGGGCCCCTCTCACCGCCAGCCAGGCGAGGTCTTGGTGCCTGTTGGTGAGATCTGGCGATGAGGCATTTTGCCAGATGAACTGGACGGTCTGCTCAGAGACCCACCCCACTGTGTCCATCACATCCTTCTCCTGCAGTGCCTGCAGGATACTACGTGCCGACCACTGCCTGATGACCCTGTGGTCAAAGGCGTTCTCCTGGAAGAACTTTGCTACGTAGGACACGTATGGCGGCAACGACCAGCTGACTGGGGCGTTGTGCGGGAGTGGGGCCAGACCCATCCTTCGTAGCCGGGGCGACAGGTAGAACCTGGGCACATAGTGGTACTTGGTGCCCAAATACCTGGGTTCTACACACAACCTGAAGCAGCCACATACGAAGCTGGCCATCAGGGTGAGGGCGACATTGGGGACGTTCTTGCCCCCTTTGTCCAGGGACGTGCATGACGGTCCGTCTCACCCGCTCCACCTTGGATCCCCAGACGAATCTGAAGACAGCCCGGGTGATTTCCAAGCTGTAGGAGCGGGTGACGGGCCAGACCTGCACCAAGTACAGCAGCCCTGAGAGCACCTCACACCTGATGACCAGGTTCTTGCCCGTTATCGACAGGGAGCGCCCTCCCCACAGTCCCAGTTTCTGTTTCACCTTGGCAGTCCGCTCCTGCCAGTTCTCGTTGCACGCCTCAGCCCCTCCGAACCAGATCCCCAACACCTTCACGTGGTCAGACCTGATGGTGAAGGGGACGCTGGATCGGTCGGGACAGTTGCCGAAGAGCATGGCTTCGCTCTTCGTGCGGTTGACCCTGGCCCCCGACGCTAGCTCGAACTGTTCGCAGGTGCCAATCAACCTGCGAACTGACCTCGGATCAGAGCAGAAGAAGGTGACGTCGTCCATGTACAGGGAGGTTTTCACTTGGGTCCCTCCACTGCCTGGCAGCGTCACCCCTCTTATGCCCTCATCCCTCCTGATGGCTTCCGCAAAGGGTTCTATGCAGCAGACAAACAAGACAGGGGAGAGGGGACAGCCCTGCCTGACTCCAGACCTGATGGGGAAGCTGTCTGTTTCCCACCCGTTGACCTGGACTGCACTACAGATGTCTGTGTAGAGCAGTCTAATCCAATTCCGGATTCCCTCCCCAAATCCCATTTTGGAGAGCACGTCCGCCATGTACGTGTGCGATATCCTGTCGAAGGCTCTCTCCTGGTCCAAGCTGACCAGGCAGGCGTCCACCCCCCTGTCCTGCACGTAGGCGATGGTGTCCCTCAGCAGCGCGAGGCTGTCTGAGATCTTCCTGCCCGGTACAGCACAGGTTTGGTCCGGGTGGATCACCTGTCCCAGAGCAGACTTGACCCTGTTGGCGATAGCCTTGGACAGGATCTTGTAATCCACATTCAGGAGAGAGATGGGTCTCCAATTTCTAATGTCCTCCCTTTCCCCCTTCTGCTTGTAGATGAGGGTGATGATGCCCTTCCTCATGGACTCAGACATACTGCCGGCCAGAAGCATAGCGTTGTACACTTCCAGCAGGTCTGGGCCCATCCAGTTCCACAGAGCCGAGTACAACTCAGCCGGTAAGCCGTCGCTTCCGGGAGTCTTACTGGACTCAAGGGAATGGATGGAGCCTGTCAGTTCGTCCAGGGTCAGTGGCTGATCCAGACTCTCCCGCTTGCCGTCGTCTAAGACCTGCATGATAGACGACAGGAAGTTGCGGGAGGCTGTGGATTCTGTGGTCTTTTACAGTCTTAACCCGCCATGGGCAATAGAAAAGTCACTGTTGCAAGCAGTGCAGCGAGCAACACTGTCATTATTTTTGACCCCTATTCGGCAGGGTTACACTTTGGTGTAGGCTGGGGTGACGTACGTTTAATAATTTCTTTTGTTGGAACACTCTGCTGCCATATATATATATATATTTTTTTATCTCTCTCTCTCTCTCTCTCTCTCAATAAAATCGATTTCCAGGATATTGTATATAATTTGTGGGGATCAGGAAGCAACTATCAATATGCGGGAGACTCCCGGAACTTCCGGGAGAGGTGGGATGTCTGATAGGCCCCAAATCTGGAATGAGTATTGTGTCCATGAAACCCTGGTGATTATTCATTGTTGGCAATGGCTATATCTGCCCTGGCTCAATGATTTCCTATGGTTCATGGTCACGTCTGTAGACCACTTAAATATCCAGGTTGAAACTTCTAGAGTAATATTAAAGGTGAGCAGTTTTACATTCCTGGGTGTCAACGTCTTGGACAATCTGTCCCATGTTGATGCAATCTCTTAGAAGGCATGTCAGCAGCTCTTACTTTGTTAGGAGTTTGAGGAGATATCGTTTGTCACAGCCTGGTTATGGAGTCTCCAATGCACAGGATCACAAGAGTCTGCAGAGGATTGTAGGCTTAACCAGTTTCAACAACCCTCCCTCCCTCCACAAAGGGTATCTTTAGGACTTGGTGCCTCAAGGAGGCAGCATCCCATTGTTATGGACCCTCACTGTATGGGATATGCCCTCTTCTTGTTACGACCATCAGGGAAGAGGTATAAGAGCATGGAGACCCACATTCAGTGATTCAGAGACAATCTTTCAGGAGATCAGTACTGAGTGTGTAAGTATGTTGGGTGTTAAGAGGTCAAGAAGGAGGAAGCGTTGGGCCTCCGAGTGAGTATCAAGATGGTTAAGTCCCCAGGGCCTGCTGAGATTTACCACAGGTTATTGAAGGAGGCAAGAGGCAAGATTGCTGTGCCCTTGACCAGTGTCTTTGTGACCTCTCTAGCCACAGGTGAGGTCCTGGGGAACTGGCAAGTAGCTAATGCCTCTTATTCAAGAAGGGAACAAGGGAAAATCCTGGGAGCTCTAGACCGGTGAGCCTCACATCAGTTGTAGAGAAATTGCTAGAGAAAATTCTGAGGGATAGGATATATGAGCATTTGGAAACCCATGGTCTAATTAGGAAGAGCTAGCATGGCAGGGCAGGCAAAAAACTTGATTGAGTTTTTTGACAAGGTGGCAAGAGAGATTGATGAGGGTAGGGTAGTGGATGTTGTCTATATGGATTTTAGTAAAGTGTTTGACGAAGTCCCTCATGGGAGGCTAATCCAGAAGATTAAGATGCACAGGATCTGCGGTGAGTTGTCTGTTTGGATGCAGAACTGGCTTGCACATAGAAGGCAGAGAGTAGTGGTTGAAGGGACTTATTCGAGTTGGAGGTCGGTAATTAGTGATGTTCCACAGGGAACTCTGCTCGGATCTCTGCTGTTTGTGATGTACATAAATGACCTGGATGAAAATGTAGATGGGTGGGTTAGCAAATTTGCAGATGATACGATTGGTGGAGTTGTGGATCATGTAGAGGACTGGCAAAGAATGCAGCGCAATATTGATCAGCTGCAGATATGGGCTGAGAAATGGCAGATGAAGTTTAACCCAAATAAATGTGAGGTGTTGCACCTTGGTAGGGAAAATGCAAGGAGACAATACACTGTTAAGGGCAATGTTGTTGACAGAGAGATCTTGGGATCCAAGTTCTTATCTCCATGAAAGTGGCTACACAGGTTGATAGGGTGGTTCAGCAAACTTAGGCAATGTTTGCAGTTATTAACCGAGGCATTGAGTTCAAAAGTCAAGTGGTTAAGTTGCAATTTTATAAAACTCTGGTTAGGCCACATCAGGAGTATTGCATGGAGTTCTGGTCGCCTTACTATAGATGGATTTTGAGGCCCTGGAGCGGGTACAAAAGAGGTTTACCAGGATGCGGCCTGGTTTAGAAGGCTTGTGCTATCATGAGAGGCTAGACAAATCTGGGTTGTTTTCTTTGGAGAGGCTATGGGGAGATCTGATCGAGGTTTATAAGATTATGAAAGGCATAGACAGAGTAGGCAGGGAGTATCCATTTCCCCAGGGTAGAAATATCTAATTCCGGAGGACATGCATTGGTGAGGGGGGTAGGTTCAAAGAGGATGTGAGGGGTAAGTTTTTTTACTGAGAGAGTAGTAAATGCCTGGAATATGCTGCCTAGTATGGCGGTAGAGGCAAATACGTTGGAGGCTTTTATGAGACATTTAGATAGGCCATGTGTTACGTACCCCGTGACAGGGATAAAGAAACCAGCAGAAATAGAAACCACTTTGGAGTCCAGTATTGCTATAAACTACTAATATTTATTAGTAACTATGCAATACAGTAAATATCAATGTAAATAAATCAAACAGGTTAGCAATGATTTTATATATATAGTTACGCAAATCAGTAAGTGTGGAATATATATGTATGAAAACCAAGCTTCTTTAAGTCTAGGGGTAAAAAGATACAGGCTTACGATGTTGAGTAAAGTTCAGTTCAATTCAGTTCGTGGTATGTAGTTGAGTAGTGATGGAGAGAGAGAGAGAGAGAGTGAGTTGAGTCTTCAGGTGAGCTGATGCCGTCGATCTCCTCACCGTCCTCCGAAATCCTTTACAAGTCACCGACTGTGACTTTAACCAGGAGGACCAGTTTTCCTGTGGTGGAGCTATCACCCCGGCAAGGGTGGACACGTAGACAACTTCCCACCAGTCAACCCCTTCTCCTTCACTGGAATAGCAATTTGGATCGATCCACCTAATTGATCCTCCAAAACCCACTTTCCCTGCGGGCACAACAATGCTCATTCTGTGTCCAGATCATGTGTCTGAGGTCTGTATCATCTGACCTCCCATTTATTTCACCAGGCTGACCATCACCTGTCATTCGAAGAGTCCCTCCTTCCTTTGTCTGTAAAGAAATGCGGGCAGGCAACAAGTCCTTGGAAGTAACATCAATAATGTCCTGTTGGTCACCATAGCAACTTCCGAGCTGCTCAGTGCTGTCTCCAACTCCAAACTCAGTGAAAATCCAAAGTTACTTCCAATGCCTTAAAGTGACAGTCCAACCGTTGATCTTCATCTCTCTCTCTCTTTTAAAAAGCAACATATCGGTGGTAAATAACTCTCTCTCTGTCTCTCTTCAAACAGTTAATAGGGGCACTCCTGGATCCCCTCACACATAAATGTGAGGAAGATGGAAGGATATGGATATACTGTAGGCAGGAGGGATTTCTTTTTTTGGGTTTTTAAAATTTACTTTTTAGCTGGTTTGGCACAACATTGTGGGCTGAAGGGCCTGTTCTTGTACTGTACTGTTCTATGTTTATTTGGTCATTTTGTGGAAGTTGTGAGTGAAAATTTTAGTTTGTCTTTGGATTTACAGAGTTACAATGCTTATGTAGGCACTTCATCAGCTGTAAAGCATTTTTGGATGTTCTGAAGTTGTGAAATTAGAAGTTTTACAGGACAAACCAAGCCAGAATGCAAATCAGAACCAGAACTAGATTTAACTAGATTGTTTTCAAGCACCATCTGCCTTTTACATCAAAAACACAATCCATTTTTAATCTGTCCCTGGCCCAGGCAGTTGTCCCCACAAGCTTCAAGATCACCACCGTCATGCCAGTGCTGAAGCATTACACTGCCATGGGCCTGAATGACTTCCGTCCAGTTGCACTCACCCCTGTCATTGCAAAGTGCTTTGAGAGACTGGTTCTATCACATCTGAAATCCTGTCTGCCCACTACCCTGGACCCCCATCAATTTGCCTATCGCACCAAAAGGTCAACAGAGGATGCCACCTCCATGGCACTTCACACTGCCCTGACCCACCTGGACAGCCCCAACTCTTACGTCAGAATGTTGTTCATTGACTTTAGTTCGGCATTCAATACTGTGATCCCCTCCAAGCTGATCACCAAACTTTGCCAGCTTGGTATCAGCTCATCCCTCTGCAATTGGACCTTGGACTTTCTGACTAACAGACCCCAATCAGTTAAGTTAGACTACCTCTCCTCCTCCACTCTCATCCTTAACACCGGCGTGCCTCAAGGCTGTGTGCTGAGCCCTCTTCTGTACTCCCTTTTCACCTATGACCACATTCCTGTACATGGTTCTAACTCTATAATCAAGTTCGCAGATGACACCACGGTGGTTGGTCTGATCAGAGGGGATGATGAGACGGCCTACAGGGATGAGGTTCAGCACCTGGCCGCGTGGTGTGCCGACAACAATCTGGCCCTTAACACCCAGAAGACCAAGGAGATCATTGTGGACTTCAGGCATGCTAGGAGTCACACTCACGTCCCCATCTACATCTAACGGAACTGTAGTGGAGCGTGTATCAAGCTTCAAATTCCTTGGTGTCCACATTTTCAAGGATCTCACCTGATCCCTGAACTCCTCCATCCTGATCAAAAAGGCGCAACAGTGCCTTTATTTCCTGCGGAGCATCAGGAAAGCTCACCTCCGTCCCAGGATACTGACGGACTTTTACCACTGTACCATTGAGAGCATACTCACCAACTGCATCTCAGTGTGGTATGGCAATTATCCTGTATCGGACTGCAAAGCACTCCAGCGTGTGGTGAAAACTGCCCAGCGGATTAACAGCACCCAATTGCCCACCATTGAGAACATCTACCATAAACGCTGCCCGGGCAGGGCGAAAAGCATTATCAGGGATGCATCTTACCCTAACCATGGACTTTTTACTCTCCTCCCATCTGGTAGGCACTACAGGAGCCTCCGCTCCCGCACCAGCAGGCACGGGAAGTGCTTCTTCCCTGAGGCTGTGACACTGCTGAACCTCTCATCACAGCGCTAAGCAGTATTGTACCCATATTGTACTGTCTCAGTACTTTTATATTTGTGTGCTGTAGCACTTTTTTTATTCGCAGTTATTTTGTAAATAACACTATTCTCTGCATTTCTGGTCAGATGCTAAATGCATTTCATTGGCTTTGTATCTGTACTCGGCACAATGACAATAAAGTTGAATCTAGTCTAATCTATTGCAGAAGTTTAAATTCATTGTTTTCTCAGGGTGCTATAGTAGGAAGAAAGGGAGGATTAGACACATTATTCTTCATTTTACATTTTTTAAAATGGGATATTATTAACAAAGGCAGGAGTAAAAAACTCTGAAGGTTTGTGGAGGTGGTATTTGTACTGAAAAAGGGATTGGGCAGAGAACCACGGGCGACTTGGAGGGAATTTCAATGCACATTTGAATCAAACTATGTATACAATATACAACCTTGAGATCCTTCTCAATGCAGGCAGCCACAGAACAAAGAAACCCAAAAGTACCCATAAAAAAGGCCATCAAACACCCAATATACAGAGACAAATAAAAAACAAATTGTGCAAATAATGAAACTAAGCCAATAACATTGAGAACTAAAGTGAATCCATAGACATGAAGCTGGGAGTTGACAGAGCAGTCTACAGCCTTGGCCTCAGTTCAGCACAGAGCCAAGTAAACATCATTTAGCTTTCAGACGCGGAGCTTGGAGAAGCTGAAGCAGGCCACAGCCTCAACCTCAGTTTAACGCGAGGCTGAGTAAATGGAGAAAAACTACTCTTGAAGCCTGTTGATTGAGAGACAATGCTTATGGGGCAGTAGTTGTTACAAAGCATTGGTTGCTAAATTCAGTGAATTCCTAAACACTTGTATCCTCTTTCATCCTCTCAATAGCATCTGTTACTCTAGCTTGACTGATTGACTGAATCTGTCCAAAGTCCTAAATTCCCCTCCAAACCAAGGCTGGAACCAAGTTTTTGCACTATTCAGCATGTCACACCTGCCTCAGATCCTGTTTTAACTTCATGACCTCCTCTAAACTGTATTTTGACATTTTTTCCCTTGCCCTTCTAGCTGCAGGTTACATTTGGTTGTTTTGCTAACTGAACTTTATTAAATAATTGTGTCTGATGATAGACTACAGCTGCAGGATGACTGAAAATTCATGTATGTACGTGTTGTGGAAATGTACTTGTAGTAACAACATAGTATTTTTGTCTGTAATAAAATAGAACTTGTATTGTACCAGAACACTTTGCTAAAATTGTTTGTGCAACATTATGCCGATGGAGCTTGAATATATGACAAACTGCAGAAAGACAAGCAGATGCATTACGGGAAGAATGCCAAGGACAGTGATTAAGCAGACGTATAGAATGTCCTTGAACTGAATCTAACATTTGGGTATTAAGGAGTGATTATGTCGTTTGTTTTTTCAAAGCTATCACCGGCTCTTGTGCGGTAGTAGCCTTCCCTTGCAGCACATAAAATAAATGTGCTTATGACTGATCCTCTCTGTGTTATTGTTGTTTGTTATAAGATGTAGCTAAAAGGTGCTTGTCAGGATTTGGAGGTCCCACCGAGATCTCGTGTTTAGGTGTGGGAGCAGACACAGGGATTCTGGTGACTGTCTGCTCCTGGGGATAATCCAGTGGGGGAGTGATCACCAAAAAGTAAATTTGCTCTTTTGTCTTTATGGCCTTTCCAGGTGAGCAGCAAACACTGGTTTCTGCCCTGCTCCTGTTCTATACACTGCGATCTATGCTACTGTCTATTGAGTGGATCAGTTTCTCTCTCCGTGATTCCGAAGCTTTCGGCATGTCAAACAGGAACACACGGTATGGGCATCAGTGATTAGATTCGAGCAGTAAGGGTGTCAGGAATACGTATGGCGTCAGAGACGCACCACATTTGACCAGTACATGTGTCAGGAACATTTATGGCATCAGGGAACCACCAAGTTTGAACATTAAAATTGTTTGTACATCTGGTGCCAGGGATACACCAGTACCGGTAAAAAGAGTGAGTAAAAGTGGGTTTGTGGAATCTGAGTTCATAAGTTCAATCCTTACAGGATGCTTTAGTGAAAAAAAGAAAAAGAAAATATGGTAAGTAGAATGAGAGACTAGACTCTTCTTGTTTCGTGGGTGTCTGTGAAGAGCAAGAATTTTAGGTTGTGTACTGTAAACAGTCTCTTGATATTAAATGGAGCCATTGAACCATTGAAATTAGTAATAATGAGACAAGGGCAGACTTTCCCTGTCTCAAATACACCAGCATGGTATATGTTTAATAATTATGGGAAAGGATCGGTGCAAGAATAACAGGTGGGGAGTCAAGGGGCATATCAATATTAGATGGCAGAGTTATGGGCCGTGGTAGAAGAAATTTCTGACCCAGAGATGGGTTTGAAAAAGCTATTCAGAAACTTAAAACTATAGTTTTGTTTCATTAATCTAGTTTTATAAATTTGGGAACCTCAGTGAGGACATGGTTAGCCCCAGATTCGAATTATATGAGGTTAAATTTCAGTGGTTTCAAGAAGACCGTAACAGTGCCAGGCCATAACCTGCTGTCATGCAAAATGAAGATTTTAATAAAAATATGTACAATGCATTGAATACTGCCTTTCTTAAAAGGCTAATTAGTCTAAGATTATGGAAACAACAAGGTAGCAGTGAGTTTGTTGGAAAATATACACAGAAGATAGTACAGAAAATGGAACAATATTCAGGATTGCCAAAAGAGCAGGCCCTTGGTTGTACAATTAGTACTATTGAAAATGGTCTTTTGCCCAAACCCAAATTACATTGTCTTTCCCAACAAAACATCAGCTTATTAATGTTCCAAAATCAGACCTGGTGGAGATTAGCATAGGAGGCCAGGATTTGTATTATACCTTTCTACTTTCTCTGGATATGCCTGTAAACTTATGTGGAAGAGATTTATTGTGTAAAATGTGAACTATTATTACCTGCACACCTGAGGGACTGAATTTTGTATAGCAGGGAGCCATTGTAGACTACTGTATACTATTTCAGTAGCAGTTAATCTATTTTGTATAAGTGGCACTCACTACCCACTTATAGAAGAGTTTGGAATATTTTTATGTAAGTGCCTTGAAAGCCTCCAGAGATTGTTCTAGATTCTGCTTAGATCTACACCACTGTTATCTTCATTGAACAGCTTATTTTAACTTGGCTGGAAATCTTTCCCTGAAGGCTGAAGGCAGGATTGATAGATCATATAAATCAAAAATAGCATGCCTGTGGTTTATCAAAAGCTGAAAATCAAGTTTGGGAACAATATATGAGATGTATTTTTGCAAAATCCAGGGAAACTATTGAAGGTGGAAGGATCTCATGCACTACCCTCTGATGGACCATTTGTCATTATTGTATTGGTCATTATTAATATTTTTCATGATAGGCTGAAGCATTTCCTTGTAGAAAGAATGACTCAGTTATAGTAGCTAACTTCCCCGAGATGTTGGGGTGGAGATATGTCTCCACAAAAGGAAGCGTAAGGCACTCCTTCCCTCTGCTAGCCTGCAGGTCAGCCTTGGGCAAGATGTAGCATCTGTTTAGCCCCTGATCAGGGTCATGTGAAACCATGGGAACAGGTGGTGGGTGCTCATATGATGAGCAGGTGCATATCACAAGTCCTGGTTATGTGACCACTGACGCCAGGCAGACAATCTCTGAAGTGTATTGATAATAGCTGGGGTCACCCATCTTGTAAAGACACTGCCCAGAAGAAGGCAATGGCAAACCACTTCTGTAGAAAAAATTGCCAAGAACAATCATGGTCGTGGAAAGACTATGATTGCCTACGTCATATATCATGGCACATAATGACAAACGAATAAGTATGTGAGACCTTACAGATTGACCAATATTTCCATTGTAGCTACCATCATCAGTTGGTAGGCTTATTAGAAAGGATGAATGGAATGGTTAAAAACAAACTTAGTAAAATGTGTGAGCGGTTATGTACCCTTAGGGTTCATATTTTCTGTGGACTGTCTTTTGGACACTGTCTGAGGTGCTCCGGGGGGGGGGGAGAGACAAAACCTGCCTTCCAGATGGTGTTTATACGAACTCTAAATCATGTTTACACTTACACAAGGACGCTGCCTGCTTGTGAGTTCCTACAGAGAGGTGGAGTTGTTTGATGGACAATCGATGTTATGGTTTCTCTGCAGCTTATTTTGAATATACAAGGATAGTTACAGACACCGAGAAACACATGCCCAGCGTCAAGATGGATTTGATCAATGTAAGACACCAGTGAGTGTGGTCCTGGTTTAAACTTTCAGTAGCTCAAAAGGGGTGAGTTTCTGCAACTAGAACAAATTTGCAGGAAGAGAAGAGAGGAGGGATAGGTTTGAAACAGAAGAAACGTAGTGGCAAAGAGGTCACAGTTTGGACTCTCTATCTAAGTAGCCCGTAAGGGTGAGTTTGAGTTCCATTCGAATAGGAAGGTGTGACTGTCACGTAGTTAATGCACAGGAGTGGGTTCTCTGGTGAGGGGAGTACCTTTGTGAATACCACTTGTGTGTTACCCTTGTTTGGGTGTGGTAGTTCACTGAAGAAAGGCACCCCTGTGGCAAATCACTGTTGGAGTTATTTCATATGTCGTGGTACTGGACATGTGGCAATCACATTTGTGTGTTTGGGTAACCTTGTGTGGAAACTACCTGTGTGTGATAATCCTTGCCTGGGTTGGTAGTTTTGCCACGTGAAGATGGTACCTCAGTGATAGACTACTGTTGGTGATAATCCATACGTGGATTCTGTCTGAGTATCCTGTGGCCACCACTTTGGGATGACCCATAGCTGAATTCGGTTGTGGTACCACTTGTGTTGAAAGGATATTCACCGAAGATCACTTGGTGATATTTTGTGTGTGGAGTGGAACAACTTAGCAGATAAAACCTACTACTATTGTTATCTGCTATTGCTGTCGTGGAATCTGTGGAATATCGACGTATTGCCTTCTCACAACATTTGCCTTTTGGATTACAAATATCTCTCTCTCCCCTCAATTCTACTCAACTAAATACTGTATCACGAACGGAACTGACTTCACTTACCTGCTATTGTAACACTGTATCCATTTACCTCCTAAGCTTGAAGAAGTTTGGGTTCTATATTTACTCACCTGTATAAGCAAAAGTTCTGCTGACCTGTTTGATTTATCTGGTTTTATAGTATTATTACGTAGTCACTAATAAACTAGCTTTATGTTAACAGCAATACCAGACTCCAGGTGTTTTCCATTTCTGCTGGTTCTTTAACCTGTTACGGGGTACATAACAGCAATTGAAAGTTAACGAGGTGAAGTCTTTCACTTACCAAAAGAAATGCCAAACATGCGATAAACTACAAAAATAACATGTTAGAGAGTGAAAAGTCTAAAGACCAAATCTTTGCATTAGCTGAACGAGCGAAAGATCACTGTAGTTCCATTGATGTGCATTGTATGTAATTTCAAAGCAAACTAGACAAAATGTTAAAACGCAGCTGTGACTTCAAGTGGGCAGTTCTGCTGGTAATATTAATAGTGATGCTACTGCCCTGGGAAATACCTAGTTCTGAAGTTTAAGGCAGCGGTCCCCAACCACCGGGCCACAAAGGATGTGCTACCGGGCCGTGAGGAAACGATATGAGTCAGCTGCACCTTTCCTCCTTCTCTGTCGTAGCCACTCTTGAGCTTGAACGCACGCGAGGTCATTATGCACGCGTCATCCATGTCAACGCGGGAAGGAGATCAACTCCTCGAGCTTGCAAATAACGGCGGACTGAAAAGTGTGTTTGACATTAACATCTCTGCCGGCATTCTGGATCAAAGTCAAGGCTAAATATCCTGAGATAGCCACGAAAGCACTGAAAACGTTGCTTCCACTTCCAACATACCGCTGCGAAGCGGGGTTTTCTGCAATGAATGCAACAAAAACTAAATTGCGTAACAGACTGGACATAAGGAACCCCCTTCGAGTATCGCTGTCTCCCATCACACCTCAATGGGACCGTCTTGTTGCAGGGAAACAAGCCCAGGGCTCCCACTGATTCAGCAATATTGGTGTGTTGCAATGATTTTATATATTCATACAGGGAAAATATGTGCTGTGTGTTTAATATCCAAACGTTACTTAAAATGTTATGATGTTATTGACTTATTTATATAACCATATAACAATTACAGGATGAAAACAGGCCATCTCGGCCCTTCTAGTCCGTGCCGAACGCTACTCTCACCTAGTCCCACCGCCCTGCACTCAGCCCATAACCTTCCATTCCTTTCCTGTCCATATACCCATCCAATTTTTCTTTAAATGATAATATCGAACCTGCCTCTACCACTTCTACTGGAAGTTCATTCAACACTTACTTCAAGCTCCCCTGTCCTCTGCTGATAATTGACATCACTATATTCATGTGAGGAAAATATGCGGTGTGTTTAATATTAAATTCGTTAGATAAACCCTTTTAAAAACGAAATTGAGTGTATTAGCCATTCACCGATATTCCGGTCGTGATTAACACCCCCCCCCCAAACAGAATCGCCAAAAATGATTTGTAGAAAAAAAATCGGCACGTGCACGCATGCACACTGGTACCCATGCAAGGCTTCATGGGCATTGTAGTCTTTCTCGGGGTAAACACAATGTATTTGACCATTAACACGAGGAATTCTGCAGATGCTGGAAATTCAAGCGACACACATCAAAATTGCTGGTGAACGCAGCAGGCCAGGCAGCATCTCTAGGAAGAGGTACAGTCGATGTTATGGGCCGAGACCCTTCGTCAGGACTTCCCGTCCCATGACCCTCTCATATCCCTTTTGCCAATCAACTGTCCAGCTCTTGGCTCCATCCCTCCCCCTCCTGTCTTCTCCGATCATTTTGGTTCTCCCTCTCCCCCTCCCACTTTCAAATCTCTTACTAGCTCTTCCTTCAGATAGTCCTGACGAAGGGTCTCGGCCTGAAACGTCAACTGTACCTCTTCCTAGAGATGCTGCCTGGCCTGCTGCGTTCACCGGTATTTGATTGCTACTCTTGTCCGTTGGCAACCCCCCCACCCCTCCAGGTCCACCGGTCCACAAGAATATTGTCAATATTAAACCGGTCCGAGGTGCAAAAAAGGTTGGGGACCCCTGGTTTAAGGAATTACAGCTCACATCGAAAAGTCTTCCCGTACAGTGCCATCATTCGAACTCAGGAGAATTACAGGAGTCCGGGAACAGTGACACCATTTGAACCCCCAAGGAAGGATTCACATGACATGGACCCTAGCGACTCACGAGAATGACAGTGATGAAAGAAAAAGATTTAGAGCTATGTCAGATGAAACTATTGCTAATTAATATATTGACAAGTTGGTGGCAAATCATTCAACTATTTCTCAACAATCTGCTGAAGGGCAAGAAGTGCTTAGAGAATCCTGTAACTCTTAATGAAGACCAGATGAAATCATTTCAAACTTTAAAGGTGACATTATGGTGACTGGTGCTCTTCCTGCTTTTCTGTCTTCCGCTGTTCTGTCCTCTCCTATTGGATTTCCCCTTCTCCAGCCCTTTTATCTTTTTCACCAATCGACTTCCCAGCTCTTTACTTCACCCCCAGTTTCACCTATCACCTTGTATTTCTTCCGCTCCTCCCCCCCTTCTTACTCTGATTTCTCAACCTTTTTCCCCCAGCCCTGACAACAGGTCTTAGCTCAAAACCTCAACTGTTTACTCTTTTCCATAGATGCTGCTTGGCTTGCTGAGTTCCTCCAGCATTTGTGTATGTGTGTGTGTGTGTGTGTTACCTAGATTTCCAGCATCTGCAGATTTTCTTGTGAAGGTGACATTGTGTACTGAACATGCATTAAGAATCCCTAAAACAGCTGGACAATTCCCCTGTATGTCAATGAGAAACAGACGATAGCAGTCTTAATTCAAGAACATGGAGACTGAAAGCATCCTGTTGGCTATTACTGTGCCAAAGATTTTATTCTATATGGCAAAGAGGGATTCAAATGGTTGTTTCTGGAACCCAAGTGCTGGCATCAGAGTATATGTACAGAACTGATAAATTTCAGTCCTTCCCGTCTGCTGAGTCTCATTGGTTATCCGGTTACTGGGCTGCCAGGCATGTCCCATGTATGAGGGGATTGTGGAGAGAGCCGTGGTCCTGGAAGGCCCCACATGCGACGTGGCATTACTACCTTACCACTCACTGGTGACGGTACCAGGTCCATAACGGATGTCGAGATATTCTGGATGATTGCTTTTCCAGGATATGAGATTGTATCAGCTCTGGAGAAAATAGCAAATGAAACCACATACAGAATTTTCTCTATTTCTGCATAAATAACCTAAAATGTGATCAGATCTTCATGCAAGTTCTAAACTAGACAAAGGGAACTCAATTAAATAACACAAAAAAAATTATACTCGTTCATATATTTATCGAGAAAAATGATCCAATATTACATGTATTTGTTGGAAAAATTAAGTGAACCTCTGGGGTAATTGGAGTCAAAGCTATTTTGAACCAGGTGTTCCAACCAATAAGATGAGATTGGAGATGTGGGTTGAGGAGATGCCCTGTCCTATAAAAAAAACCACACAAAAATCAGGTTACTGACAAAGCCTGCTCTTCTCAAGAAAGATCTGGTTATGTGCACTGTGCCTCAATCAAAACAACTTTCAGAGGACCTTAGAAGAATTGTAGAGATGCGTGAAGCTGGAAAAGACTACAAAAACTTTCAAAGACCCGAATGTTCACCAGTCAACAGTAAGAGAAATTGTCTACAAATGGAGGAAATTCAGTACAGTTGCTGCTCTCCGTAGGAGTGGGTATCCTGCAAAGATCACACCAAGGGCACAATGTGCAATGCTGAAAGAGGTGAAAAAGAATCCAAACGTAACAGCAAAAGACCTGCAGAAATCTCTAGAACTTGCTAATGTTGCTGTTCAAATGTCCACTATAAGAAAAACACTGAACAAGAATGGTGTTCGTGGAAGGACACCACAGAAGAAACTACTGTTCTCAAAAAAAAATTGCTGCACGTCTCAAGTTTCCAAAAGACCATCTGGATGTTCTACATGCTTCTGGGACAATGTTCTGTGGACAGATGTGACAACAGTTGAATTTTTTGGCAGAAATGCATGTTGCTCTGTTTGGAGGAAAAAGGGCACTGCACAGCAATACCAAAACTTCATGCCAACTGTAAGGCATGGTGGAAGGAATATCATGGTTTGGGGCTACTTTGCTGCCTCAGGGCCTGGATAGCTTGCAATCATTGAGGGAACAATGAATTCAAAATTGTATCAAGACATTTTATAGGAGAATGCCTGGGTAGCAGTCCATCACCTGCAGCTTAATAGAAATTGGATAATGCAACAAGACAATGATCCAAAAGACGAGAGCAAATCAACAACAGAATGGTTTAAAAAGAAAATCTGTGTTTTTGAATGGCCGAATCAAAGTCCTGAACTTATTCTTATAGAAATGTTGTGGAAGGACCTGAAGAAAACAGTTCATAAAAGGAAGCCCATCAACATCCCAGAATTGAAGCAGTTTTGTAAAGAGGAATAGTAATTGCATATTTCAATTACTATTTTTGATGAAACATTGCGTTGTCATGAAATGACACAAAGGAGGGAATATAATGTATTTACTTGTAGTAACAAAATGGAACCTGAATTGTACCAGAGTGCTTTACTAATAGTGTTTGTGCAATATTATGCCAAAACATTGACTGTTTATTCATTTCCATAGATACTGCCTGACCTGCTGAGTTTCTCTAGCATTTTGTGTGTGTTGCTGTAATCAGTTGATTAGAATTGGTAGAATATAAAATAACTTTAGACAAGTACTTGTTGCCATTGGCAACACAAGAGTAATTAACTGTAATACAAATCATAGCATCTTACAGATTGTTGTGTTTTATTACTGCCGAGTGACCCAGGGCACCCCTTTGCAATCCTGTCTGCTCACACTGTAAACTGCAGAGCCTGCATACTACTTGGATTAGAAAGCTTAACACAGCTTTTCAATATCCCTAGAGTTGGAGTAGGTAATGAAGGGATAATAGGAATAAGATTCACAGTAGAGGACTTTATAACTAAATCTATATGCCTGTAATTGTTATGCAGCATTGCTCAGGATCTTATTTTTAAATCAGAGAATGTGTCTAATAATGGGAACCAGATAAAGGCAAAATGGTTAAAAGGGCTTCACCCTGTTTCTTTCAAAGCAGTTCAAATAACATTTAAATAAACAAATATTAGTGGAAATTTGCAGTAGTGGGCTACTTCTAAATCTATATGCAATTTTCTTTTAAACTATTAATCAGTTCACCACATTCAAGTTCAGCATGTGATAGATATTTTTTTTAAAATGATCAGCTTGTATGGTAATTAATTTCTTTATTAAATATGTCAAAGGACATTACAGTATAATGATTCCTCAATTCAATAAATTCCAATGGACTATGTAATCTGGATTGACACAAACCAGAGAATAGTTCACATTTGACTTTTCCATCAGTACACCAATCATTTAAGGGTAGACTAAGAAAACCTTAATTCAGTTCTTTGCCAGGTGGTTGTTCATAAAAACACATCTGGGTTACTTCAGAATTTGGAAGTCAATTGATTTCTCTCCTCCTATTCCAGTGCAAAAAAAATAGTATAGAAAATTGTTTTAAGTTATGAATTAGGGACACTTATGGTTTGCTTTGTCCTCAAGTTGAACAGCTTTAGATAAAATGGATTGCAGTGCGTCACTTTGGCTCTTCCAGACTCCTATTGTATTAACGAGCATCATACAATTTGAGAAGAATCAAAATGTTGTGTAGCTGCTTTATATTTTGTTCACCAAAAAAGTAAAAAAAAACAACACAAAAAAACAAGACCATTTTAGCAATCCAATAGAGTGATATAATTCCGTCCTTGGAAAAACTCTGTAGTGTTTCACTGGTACACTGAATTGATTGTAAACATGCTAGAGGATACCGAAGTCAGTCACTATTCATTAAACCCAAACACTAAGCATTCAGCAGGTTATTCTACTGGAACTATAAAACTAACGAGTTGTGAAATATTTAGCAAGTCATTACAGAGTTTCACAACTCCAGCACATTAAAATATTAGTTTGCCACCATGAAATATTTGTTATATTTTGGGGCAGGGAATGAAAACAAAGACAGAGCAATTCCACTCTCAAGTTTTTAAAACAGGTTCATTTTCTAATTTGCAATAATGGAATAGATTAGAGAGATCAATGTATTCTGAAAAACTTAATACCATAACTGCATCACTATGTATGCAAACTTTCGCTCTTACATGTCACAACGTCAGTTCAAACATATTATAAACGAGATATAAATCTGTACATTTTCAAAAGAAAATATCCAAGAGAGACATATAGACAAATGTTTTAGAGAGAGGATTGTAAAGACAAACAGCAAAGAGGAACATGTTTGAAATTTCACAGCCTCTGGTTGAATGAGAGATGAATACAATGGCCACAAAAGTTACAATGACAATGCTTGCACAGATGCTCAAATTGCAGGTCATGGCTTTACCCATGAAATTTAGCAGCTTGCTCCTCCTTCTGCAAAGCTTGTCGCAAGGCTTTCACGATTTCTGCAGTTAGAAAGACAAGTATTTAATATATTATATTTCAGTTTAAATTTCAGATGAACAAAACAGATCACTCCAAACTTTACAATATGAATAACCTATTAATAAAATTTATGAAAATGCCTAAACAATTTTGGGTTTGATTTCCTGAACCTACCAATATAGTTTTCCTCATTGTATTCATTCATGGATTTGAGCACTTGACTAAATCGATTACTTATAGTTTCAAGACTGGACATCTTTTGCCATCTTTCTTAGAATATCAATGTTTACATGACTATACTGTTAATTACTCACATGAAAATTAAGTAACCGGGATAAATACAGATTTTTAAACATCAGATACCTTCTCCAACATTTGGCTCATTAAGCAATTCCCCTGCAACCGATTCTTTGGTACGCCCATCAACTCCACCTGGCTGTCCTGTCATGCACCAACATCAGGTGTAACAATCATCACAATCTATAATTGAACTCATCTATGAGATATCATGCTAGGTTAATGTTTTCACCTGCAAATTGGAATTCTTGAATAATTCAGCGGGGAGTCCTTAACTAACATTTTCCCAATGATTTGAAAATCATTGCCACTACCCTTCCTCAGAATACATGACAAGATTGTCTTGGCTTGGGATCAAATTGACACCAGGGAAGTCATAGGCATGTTTCCTCTTTTTTGAATTACATTTAAATCCATTTGATTGTTCAAAATCAGGCAAAAAACTTGCTTCAATTTTTCTTTAAATACACCGAGAGACATGAAGATTTAACAGTACATTTTTTGGGATGTTGTAGTGGAATACACACATTGACCAAAATGTATTCTCACAGCAACACACACACAAAATGCTGGAGGAACTCAGCAGGCCAGGCAGCATCTATGGAAAAGAGTAAACAGTTGACGTTTCGGGCCAAGACCCTTCATCAATCCCGATGAAGTGTGGGAATATGCAGTGGTACAAAATACACAATACAAAATTTATTGCCATCTGTTTTAAATTGGATATCTCACTGACAGGAAATAACTTAAGGTTGCCACTTAATTGCCCATAACCAATTTCAAACCTTTCCATTCATGTACACTTTTAGTCAAATCTCCAGCTCATTTAGTAAAGCAAGGCAATTTTGATGAGAAGTGAAAAGCAACAGGGCTGCATTATGAATTACAAAATATTCAATGCTCCCCTTGTTTTTACATATTGAGATCAACATTCCTTAATTCAATATAAGAGTATAAATCTGAAAACTGTACTGTCAAACTCTTGAAATATTTCCATCCTCTCATTGATGTACGCTTGTAATATGTTGACGTAGTTTTCAACATTATACTCTGGTAGTTGAGTCATCTTCAAGAGTTTATTATCTGCATCACTCCACTGTAGTAATTTCTGAGGAAAAAGATAAATCATTACTTTCCATATGAAAGTATGGAATTAAATGTTCATTAAATGTCTGCTCCCTTAAGGGGAGGAAAATTACAGTATTTGGCACGGCTCAGATTGGATTAAGTAACTACCCTACTTAGCTGCAGCCAGCTAAATTTGAAATTTTGTTAAATTTCTCCACGAGTTCACTTTGCAGGAGCCCAGTGAAAATCACAGTAATTTTTAAAAAAAACTGTCAGCTCAGCAAAACATGCTATCCACTTTTAGCAGGGAAAAAAATTATAAGGTTTCCATTGATTCAAAGGGAACTAGTAGGGCAGAACCTCAGCCAATCGTTGAGATATGTTGAGCCAACCAGAGATATGTGACTGCTTCACAGAATTCACCAACAAACTAAAACTAAAAATATTACCTACTGTACTACAATGGAAAAGTGAATTTAGTGGGGACGTGTTTTCCTGGATAAACCACATCTTGTTTAATTGTTTCAAAGGTAACACTGTATACACACATGTTCTCATTTGCCTTATGAAACCAAAAAATTCTGGGAATCTGGAAACTTGCATTTAATTTACTTACTTCTTAGTACTTACTTTACTATTGCTCAAATTAACAATATATAATCAACAATCTAACAGAGGCAGCACAATTCTAATGACATTAAAATGAACTTCCAGGCTTCTTCTGAACTGCATATGGTGCCAGAACAAAATTAAACACAGGAACATCCTGGGGTTTGGAAACTGCATACTTATTGATAGAGTGTAATGGAAAATGTTTCTTGATTTAAGCGTTGCCCTGCAAGGTACTGCTAGCAGACCGTAGTATCAAAATTGAGTAAATAATTTGTATTCTTAGCTAACGAGTTTGTTTCAAAAATTCAAAGTATATTTATTATCAATGTACACAGAATACAACACAGCAGGCTGCCCGGAGCATATCCTCCCACAGGTCACTACCAACAAAAGAAACACCATGAAACCTGCTCAAGAAAACATCAATTTATTTTGTGTATTTAAACTATTAAACATTCAAGCCTTTGAACAAAATTAAGAACCCCATCAAAACCTTTAATGGAATGGCAGTAAATTACGACGAACAGAATTTTGTAAGAGAGCCCTGACTGAACAAAAGTGGCCCACTGCAACAAGATGGAGAGTGGGAGGTAAGAGACAGAGGGGCAGATATCCTTGTATATAGAAGTTTGGTATGGCCCCCACCCGCCAAATTCTAAGAACTTTCTACAGGGGCACGATTGAGAGCATCCTGACTGGCTGCATCACTGCCTTAGGAACTGTAGTTCCCTCAATCGCAGGACTCTGCAGAGAGTGGTGCAGACAGTCCAGTGCACCTGTAGATGTGAACTTCCCACTATTCAGGACATTTGCAAAGACAGGTGTGTAAAAAGGGCCCGAAGGATCATTGGGGACCCGAGTCACCCCAACCACAAACTGTTCCAGCTGCTACCATCTGGGAAATGGTACTGTAGCATAAAAGCCAGGGCCAACATACTCCAGGACAGCTTCTTCCACCAGCCATCATTCATGCTGACAATGCTGTATTTCTATGTTATATTGACTGTCCTGTTGTACATATTATAAATTACTATAATTGCACATTTGAACGGAGACATAATGTAAACATTTTTACTCCTCATGTATTTGAAGGATGTAAGTAATAAAGTCAAGTCAATTCAATTTCTAATTGTAGCACTGACAGCCATCCTGATCATAATTATCTGAGACAAACTAGGATCCCTGCTGGCGTAAGTGGCCCTTATTCAAAGCCACTCGGGGAGGGAAGAAACTAGCCAAAATTATTAATTTTTTTTGCAAATGAAATTCCTCTTCTTACCTGCTGAATTTCTCGATGTTCATCCACCACCTGCTCTTCCAATTCAAGAATTCGAGAGACGTCTACATGCAAGTCACAAATCTTTGATGGTGCCTCCTTAAAATGGAAAATGATATACTTAAGCAAGTTTTATATCTAGTATTTAAGTAGCTTCATTCACACCAAGGTCAATGGCACTTACTGAAATGTTCGTAATTTCAGAAGGTTTTGCAACTTCTTCTTAATAAAAGTGACAAATGTGCATGAGAGACTTGTCTACAAATGTGGGAAACTAGAAGATTATGCAGCTGAATGGGGTGCCACAGTAGCACAGCAATTAGCACGACGCTTTTACAGCTCAGGGTGGAGTTCAGAGTCCAATTCCAGCATCCTCTGTAAGCAAGTTTGAAGTTCAAACCCATGTACACATGGCCTGTTCCCTGCTGTATCTCGAAATAAAATAAACAAACAAACCACCATGATCCTGCTACCCTTACCTTCTATACTATAGACAATTAAACTTTAAAAATAATTTCATGTTCACAACTAACAAATTAGAAAAGGTCTTTGACTGAGGCAAATGAAGAACACAAAATTGTTGTGTTCTTGATTATGTGCAGATGAAAGTTAAAGGTTTCTTAGAACTTGCTAGATTGAAAGTAGTTGCAAATAACTGCCAACAAATATTGTTTGTAAATTGAACAAACTCTCTATGACTGACATTTTGTATTGACTTTGATTTAACGTGACAACAATCCCAAATGATGATTTGATACAGAGATGCCCAGAAGAGCACTGAAAAATGTAATTAGTGAAATAAAATGTTTCTTTTACACACCATCAAAAAGTATAAATGAAAATTTTTAGATAAAAAGGGGCAGAAATAAAAAGGAATGAGGGCAAAGATCTGAAGATCAGGATTAGCATTCGATCCATTGTGGAATGTCGGAAAGGGGAAAGCTGGTCTTGTAAAATAACCTAAGGGCTACATTTCTGAGAATAGCTTTCGGCTAAACAAAGCTAAGCCAATATAACAATCTTTAAGCAAATACTAAACATCAAAAATCTATAAGATCTTGAAAATAAAAGCCCCCAGCCCTGAATATTCTGAATCTGGATACTTGCAGCATTTTGCTTTTACTTAAATGCATATATTGTTTAAGCATAGCTTATTAGAATGGATAAAGTTAAATTAGAGGCGCAGTCGACGTTTCAGGCCGAGACCCTTCGTCAGGACGTCAGACCCTTCGTTGAGTCCTGACGAAGGGTCTCGGCCTGAAACGTCGACTGCGCCTCTTCCTATAGATGCTGCTTGGCCTGCTGCGTTCACCAGCAACTTTGATGTATGTTGCTTGAATTTCCAGCATCTGCAGAATTCCTGTTGTTTGAAGTTAAATTAGAGCGGTTTCATTTAGGTCGGATGGGGAGTAGAAAATAAGAGAATCACATTGAAGATGAGAAAACAGTTGCATCTGAGAATTATATCTTTACTATTTTGATTCAGAGATCTACTTTAATTATTTCCCTGCATTAACAAGTAACTTTAATCAGGGCTGTTTCAGATACACATGGAGGTCATTTGAAATTCTTAAATAGATTCCCCATCTACAAGTCTCAACTAAGTAGAGTTAGCAGCAAATTGTGTTTTGTGCATGCACAGATCTTTACTGATGTCTTGGTAACTCATTCAGCATACTTCATCATACATTCCATAGACACTTGATAAGAAAATATTTGTTTCAAAAGATAGGTTAGCCTTGATCAGACCACCAGAAATAATGTGCACCAAAATGCAACAAGCCAAACTTCAAGCTACATTTGCATGCTTCAAAAGATAACATATTATTCACAATGAGACAAATAACTACTTCCACTGTTATATTTTAATATCCTGCACTGTGGCTCTTGAAAGCAGTACAAACTGGATGTGATTCAAGTGGTGAAAGGAGACAATTTAGCATCTATTATAAATGTTTACAAATTTAGAATTCTTTCAACAGTTTGAACATATTTCCCCAATATCCACTCCCATTGCCTCTACTACTACACAACACATGGGAATCTTCTAATAGAAAAAACTCCCAAGTGCCAGAGTACCAAAATCTACTGCTCCTTCAGCAGTCGTTGTCAGATGGTTGTCAAGCAAAGATCTATTACATACTGCTAATTACTGTTCTCCTGTAATTTTGTTATAAAAATACAATCTTCCTATAGAGATATGGCTCAGTTGAAAGCACAATATATAGAACCATACTATATTCAGGTAGCTCTGTACTTCCAGTTTAACATTTTTGAATAGAATGTTAAAACTAGACAATCCATTCAGTGAAGAAACATGTTAACTTTCTTAATTGGTAAATTCTTCATCCTGAGGCTTTGAACATTTAACATCAACACTCTAGACTGGAGAAACGGCTTGACAATGTTGAACAGGTAGATATAGCAAAACTGTTTTATGCAATCCTGTGAGCTCATTACCAATTTCAAACTTTAGAGAATAGGTCCAAGAATCCTCACAGGACTTCCACACCCCATTTTTACTAACTGACCATTTGTTCTCTTAATTGTTGCTGCTGCATAGCTACAGCAGGCTGCTACTGGAATGCAAGTCTTCATAAAGTTGAAATTGACATAAGTACAAATGTTTAATGGTCATGCTTTATCAACATAACCAACTTTCAAGAGCAATAAATCACATCAGCAACATTATTTGACAATGTTTACTTTTAAGTGTCAGGTTGATAGCTTGATAAACTTACTACCATCCCAATTTTGAATTTATTATATTCTGGAAAACAGAACCCCGCAAGTCTTTCTGAAACTCAACATAAACCATATTATAAAATACAGTTTCAGACTAACTCTGATCATTGGGTAATTGAATTATGACACCATTACTTGAGATATTGATGAATATTTCCACTCTTTGCAACTTCAAACACAGATGACGGATGTCTCTATTAACATCTATAAAAAAAAATACAGATGCAGGAAATCTGAAATGAAAACCAAAAGAAATAGCTAGAAATCTTCAGAGCATCTATGTAAAGAGAAACAATTAATATTTCAGATTGTAAATGCTTCTTTGGAACCAGAAGTGAGAAAAACATTTACATCCAGATACAACACACATAAAAGTTGCTGGTGAACACAGCAGGCCAGGCAGCATCTCTAGGAAGAGGTACAGTCGACGTTTTGGGCTGAGACCCTTCGTCAGGACACACTGAAAGAGCTAGTAAGAGATTTGAAAGTGGGAGGGGGAGGGATGGAGCCAAGAGCTGGACAGGTGATTGGCAAAAGGGATATGAGAGGATCATGGGACAGGAGGCCGAGGGAGAAAGAAAGGGGAAGGGGGGGGAAGCCCAGAAGATGGGCAATAACGGATGAGGTACGAGGGGGAGGTGGGGCATTAACGGAAGTTAGAAAAGCCAATGTTCACGTCATCAGGTTGGAGGCTACCCAGACGGAATATAAGGTGTTGTTCCTCCAACCTGAGTGTGGCTTCATCTTTACAGTAGAGGAGGCCGTGGATAGACATATCAGAAAGGGAAAGGGACGTGGAATTAAAATGTGTGGCCACTGGGAGATCCTGCTTTCTCTGGCGGAGAGCGTAGGTGTTCAGCGAAACGATCTCCCAGTCTGCGTCGGGTCTCGCCAATATATAGAAGGCCGCATCAGGAGCACCGGACGCAGTATATCACCCCAGCCGACTCACAGGTGAAGTGTTGCCTCACCTGGAAGGACTGTCTGGGGCCCTGAATTATATGTTGGACCCAGAGGCTGGTGGGGTGGTAGGTGAGGACAAGGGGAACCCTATTCCTAGCGGGGTTGTGGGAGGATGGGGTGAGAGCAGATGTGCGTGAAATGGGAGAGATGCGTTTGAGAGCAGAGTTGATGGTAGAGGAAGGGAAGCCCCTTTCTTTAAAAAAGTTTTATCACCCTTGTTCAATCCCTTCCTACCTCTGTTTGTGACACTTCTCATGCTTTAAAATTTTTCAATGATTTTAAATTTCCTGGGCCCCACCGCTTTATTTTCACCATGGATGCCCTGTCCCTATATACTTCCATCCCCCATCAGGAAGGTCTCAGAGCTCTCCGCTTCTTTTTGGATTCTAGACCTAACCAGTTCCCCTCTACCACCACTCTGCTCCATCTAGCGGAATTAGTCCTTACTCTTAATAATTTCTCCTTTTGCTCCTCCCACTTCCTCCAAACTAAAGGGACCCACGGGCACCCATATGGGTCCCAGCTATGCCTGCCTTTTTGTTGGCTTTGTGGAACAATCCATGTTCCAAGCCTATACTGGTATGTCCCCCACTTTTCCTTCGCTACATCGACGACTGCACTTGCGCTGCTTCCTGCACGCATGCTGAGCTCGTTGACTTCCTTAACTTTGCCTCCAACTTTCACCCTGCCCTCAAGATTACCTGGTCCATTTCCGACACCTCCCTCCCCTTTCTAGATCTTTCTGTCTCTATCTCTGGAGACAGCTTATCTACCGATGTCTATTATAAGCCTCCAGACTATCACAGCTATCTGGACTATTCGTCTTCTCACCCTGTCTCTTGCGAAAATGCCATCCCCTTCTCGCAATTCCTCCGTCTCCGCCGCACCTGCTCTCAGGATGAGGCTTTTCATTCCAGCACAAGGGAGATGTCCTCCTTTTTCAAAGAAAGGGGCTTTCCTTCCTCCACCATCAACTCTGCTTTCAAATGCATCCCTCCCATTTCACGCACATCTGCTCTCACCCCATCCTCCTGCCACCCCACTAGGAATAGGGATCCCCTTGTCCTCACCTACCACCCCACCAGCCTCCGGGTCCAACATATAATTCTCCGTAACTTCCGCCACCTCCAACAGGATCCCACCACTAAGGACATCTTTCCCTCCCCCCCCCCCCGCTTCCGCAGGGACCACTCCCTACGTGACTCCCTTGTCCATTCGTCCCCCCCCATCCCTCCCCACCGATCTCCCTCCCGGCACTTATCCTTGTGAGCGGAACAAGTGCTACACATGCCCTTACACTTCTTCCCTTACCACCATTCAGGGATCCAGACAGTCCTTCCAGATGAGGCGACACTTCACCTTGAGTCAGCTGGGGTGATATACTGCGTCCGGTACTCCCAATGCGGCCTTCTATATATTGGCGAGACCCGACGCAGACTGGGAGATCGGTTCGCTGAACACCTACGCTCTGTCCGCCACAGAAAGCAGGATCTCCTAATGGCCACACATTTTAATTCCACGTCCCATTCCCTTTCTGATATGTCTATCCACGGCTGCCTCTACTGTAAAGATGAAGCTACACTCAGGTTGGAGGAACAACACCTTATATTCCATCTGGGTGGCCTCCAACCTGATGGCATGAACATTGATTTCTCGAACTTCCGTTAATGCCCCACTTCCCCCTCGTACCCCATCCCTTATTGCCCATCCTCTGGGCTTCCCCCCTCCCCTTTCTTTCTCCCTAGGCCTCCTGTCCCATGATCCTCTCATATCCCTTTTGCCAATCACCTGTCCAGCTCTTGGCTCCATCCCTCCCCCCTCCTCCTATCATTTTGGATCTTCCCCTCCCCCTCCCACTTTCAAATCTCTTACTAGCTCTTCTTTCAGTTAGTCCTGACAAAGGGTCTTGGCCCAAAATGTCGACTGTACCTCTTCCTATAGATGCTGCATGGCCTGCTGCGTCCACCAGCAACGTTTATGCGTGTTGCTTGAAATTCCAGCATCTGCAGATTTCTTCGTGTTTACATCCAGATGCATTGTGTCCATTTGCTTGCGAGCATCAAGAATCTCTGACATTAATTTGCTAGGCATTTCAGAGCCTATTTATGACCTTGGCAACTTACCACTGCACCTCGGCAAATTAAAACTCGTGAGTACCCAAGTTGATTACTGATGATTAAGAATAGATGAGGCGAGTCCAAAGTAGCTGGCTTTGGCATCAAGGCAGCATTTGATCAAATGTGACATGAAGCAGCAGTGAAGAAACTGAAGTCAATGGTCATCAAGATGAAAAAACAATGCTTGGAGTTTTACCTAATGAAAAGGAAGGTTGTTTTTGATTCCACCACCTCCTCTGGCAGCGAGTTCTAGAGATAGAGTACTGCAGCAGAGAAACAGGGACTTCTGCCCAACTAGTCTATACCAAACTGATCTTCTGCCTAGTTGCATCTACTTACAAACCAGACTGTATCCCTCTCATTCAATAACCTATCCAAATTTCTCTTAAAACTTTAACATTGAACCAGCACCTCCACTTCCAATGGCAGCTTGTTCCACTCACAGCAACCTCTGAATGAAGAAGATTTCACTTGAATATTTCACTTTTCACCCTAAACCTATGAGCTCTAATTCTAGTCTCACCCAACCGAGGGGGAAAAAGCCTGTAAGAGCTCATCCTATCTGCAGATGGTTGCAATTGTTTGAGGCCAAACATCCCTTGTTCCAGGATATCAGAGTTACAGTAAAACCTTCTTTCCCATGGCTTATTACCAGTAAAGGAAGCAATGCACGTCTGTAAACAGAAAGACCCAAGTAATATACAGGAGCAGCCTGTGTTAAGTCAAATAATATTCATACCATGAAAAATATAACAATTTCTAATGTGGGTGAGTCAAAAAGTCAAAGTCAAATTTAGTATCAGAGTGCATACATGCCACCACATACAACACTGAGATTAATGTTCCTGCAGGCATACTTAGCAAATCTACAGAACAGTAACTGTAAACAGGATCAATGAATAACATAAAGGCATTGGTGCTCCCATACCAGGTCAATACGCTTTCCACCATACATCTATAGAAGGTTTCAAGGTTTTTGATGACGTGCCGAATCTCCGTAGACTCCAAAGGAAGTAAAGGTGCTGTTGTGCTTTCTGTGCAATTACATTTATACATGTCCAGGACAGATCCTCTGAGATAGTGACACCCAGGAATTTTAGGTTACTGACCCTCTCTACATCTGATGAGTACTGACTCAGACCTCTGGTTTCCCTCTCCTGAAATCTCCAATCATTTCCTTAGTCTTGCTGACATTGAGTGAGAGATTGCTGTTATTACGCCACTCAGCCAAATTTTCAATCTCCCTCCTGTATGCTGATTCATCACCACCTGATACAACCCACAAAAGTGATGTCACCAGCAAACTGTATGGTGTTGGAGCTGTACTTAGCCACACAGTCATAGCTGTAAAGCGAGTATAGAGCAGGGTCTAAGCACACGTCCCTGCGGTGCACCTGTACAGGTGCTGATTGTGGAGATGCTTTTGCCAATCCAAACTGACCGGGGTCTGCAAGGGAGGAAATCCAGGATCAAATTGCACAAGGTGGTATTGAGGCCCAGGTCCTGGAGTCTGCTGATTAGTTTTGACCCTTATCAACAAAATCCTGTGGTGGGTTGGAGGGTAGGAGTATCACTACTGACTCAAAATTCAGCTGAAATAGCCATTTTCTGTAGCTAAAAGTAAGACAGAGACACAGTATCCTCTATCAATTGACTTGCTTACTAACAACTCAACTTCTTCCACCACCCACAAGAGTCAAATCAATGGACAAAGCAGCCCACTGGATTGGCACATCATCTACCAGCCTGGATTATTCCTGCACCATGGCTGGATTGTGTACAACCTGCAAAATGCCCCATTGTCAGTCACAATCGCATTCCAATAATATCCATGAACTGCATTGCAGAGGAAAATATTGAGATTTCTTCACTGGATGCCTAAAGGCACTGTGGGAAGGACGACAGGGGTTCAAAGGCAGCTCAATATCTTTAAGCAATTAGACTGGCAAAAAATGCAAGTACGTTAGCAACATACATCCTCAAGCAAAAAAAAGACAACAGACCAACAGTGACCAATCTGGAAAGAAAACTTACAAAAGATTTTAAGCTTTAAAGTCAGCAGGGTGTGCTTCCACTGCACTGTTAAGTGCAAAAATCTGGTTAAACTGAATGTTGGAAGACCTACTATTTACAAATGATTTTTATACGCACAAAAATGCTGTCAAATTTAAAGCACGCCAAATCCATAAGAAATAATCATGTATATAATTTAAGCCTAAATCTAGACCATCTCACCAAGACAATAGATGCAGGAGTAGGCCATTCGGCCCTTTGAGCCAGCACCGCCATTCACTGTGATCATGGCTGATCATCCACAATCAGTACCCCGTTCCTGCCTTCTCCCCATATTCCTTGACTCCGCTATCATTAAGAGCTCTATCTAACTCTTTCTTGAAAGCATCCAGACAATTGGCCTCCACTGCCTTCTGAGGCAGAGCATTCCACAGATCCACAACTCTCCACAAGCTCATATATTACAAAAATATCTGGATACCAAAATATCATATTGATAAGCCCTGATGAAAAGTCTCAACCTCAAACATCGACTGCTTACTCCCCTCCATAGATGCTGCCTGACCTTTTGAGTTCCTTCGGCAATTTGTGTGTGTTATTTTGGATGGTTACTCATAAAGAATGCCTGCTCTAAGAAAATTAAGGAATATAAATTTTAATGGTGCAGATTTTAAGTACTGCCCTGAATAAAATCTGAAACAGCCCTGAAGTTTGGGAAAGCTCTTAAAAAGACTATTAGCCTAACCTGAGATACGTCCAAACCACCTTGCGCTGTAACCTTCTCACTTAGAACTTCATTTTTGCCGGGCTTAAAGACAACATCAGATAGGAAAGTGAGAAAGACAGTGCGGTCTACAGGAATTACTATAAACAGAGGTTAGACTACATTCGGTAGCAAGGAAAACTAAAAATCAGGAGCATTGTTTCCAGTTCTCTTGGGCAATATTAATAGATAATTCCTTTTGTAAAATCCAATATTTAAACAAATTTAGTCAAATTATTCCACCAAACAAGATCTGTAAACAATACAAACAGCAGATATTGTTTAAATTCATGTATCAACTGTGAATGCAATAGATACTGAGCACCAGATGTTAAAAAAATGCAGTGTTAATTTCTGCAATGAAGATCTTTTCATGTGCTTAAAGTCAAAAGTTGTACACTGCTGATCTATTTTACACTAAAGCTGCATCAATTTCTTAAGATCACATTATGTTAGCAATTGGTGTCATTACAGTCAATATTAATACTTGAGATGCTTTCAATGAATAAATTCAGTAGGCTGAATAAATTATGACTTATTGGGACTAGATTATATCCTTTGAATCTAAGATTTTTGTTATTTCTACCATCATACATCACAGACACCTTTGGATTTTGCTCCCACAAAACTGAACGTCCTTATCCCCAAAACCCTCCTCTTTCTCTATTGGAACTGGAGTCTGCCCATGTTTCGGCCAGGTAGACAAAGGAAAAAGATTGAATGGACATTGAAGCTGTTAACCAAACGTATACAGAATCCCTATTCTTTAAAGTAAACCCTATAAAAATTGAACATACAAAACATTGTTCTCTTCCTGAATGAAATGAACATCAGATGTGGCAGCTCAAAAAAGATGCAAAAACAAAGAACATATACTCTAAATTCCTGGTACATTGAACCCAGCACTGAACTTCAAAGAACGAAACATTAAAAGATTCTCATTACTTCAAACTCTTGTTTCAGAATAGAAAGGATCAGAATATTTGTCAACAAAAATAAAGGAGTCATTCCTGTGGAAACAGTAGAAGCGTTCCAATGCATTATCATTGGTTGGAATTGGGTTAACCAGGACTGCACCCACCCCAGCTAAACACCACTCTTCATTTAAACTCACCCGGTTCACTGGAAAAATTATACCATCGCATAAGATCTAAATAAAAAGGGCAATTTAAAAGTACCCATTCAATAGTCTAAAAAAATCTGTTGGTTCTGAGGTTGCCAGATTATCAGTCTTTTACTGCAGATAGTATTCTGCCTGGGCAACATTGTTAGTATCATTTCAAAACATTCACTACTGACTCTCAGAAGTTATTTCAAAACAGCAGTTCAAAACTATACTTACAATTTTCTCACACAGCAACCGAATATCAGACTGTTCCAAGGATTCATTGAGTTTTTTATCTTTAGAGAATGTGGAGCATTCTGGTTCATTGGGAACTTCTTCAACACCAAGCTCTTTTACCCTTGAACAGATTTGAGTACAATTCAACATTTCTGTAATTACCAAATAACAAGCAACAAAGTTTAAGAAGCCACACATGCTTTTGTGGTTCTGCCTTTTCCAGTTTCACCCCAGCGAGATCTCTTAGAAGCTTGTTCTTTTTACTTAATTACCTCCAACAGGTACATTATGTTTAATTCACATCTTAACTGTTAATGAAATATTATTTCAGATCCTTATATTAAATGTCAAGGCTTATTTGAGCAAGATTCTTCAGCTCTGGAACAAAACTAGAGTTTTCACATTTATGATACCTTTATGATTTAGGTAATCCACACAAATGCTAGAGGAATTCAGCAGGCCAGGCAGCATCTATGGAAAAAGAGTAAATTGTCGACGTTTTGGGTGAAGACCCTTCAGCAGTTCTGCTGAAGGACCTTGGTCCAAAACGTTAACTGTACTCCTTTCTGTAGATGCTGCCTGGCCTACTGAATTCCTCCAGCATTTTGTGTGTATTACTTTGATTTCCAGCATCTGCAGATTTTCTCTTGTTCATGGACCTTTATGACTTAAAGTTTTGGTTAACTCTCTTTTCCTGAAAAGTGACTCCTTTGTAAATTGAGGAATACCTGTACTTCTGAGTAACTGTGTTCATTTAACACCCAAGCAAAAACTCTCCCCGTACAACTTTTAAGTATTTGAATGAAAGGAATTAATACTTGATGTGAGTAACTTGCAGAGCACCTCGAATCGGTTGAATACAGCGTCTTGCTCATACTACAATCTGGGAATTCAACTGTAAAGCTTGAGTTGTTACCTGTCTGCATATCTTAATGTGTTTAGAGTGTGTTCGCAGGAACTCAAACCCGGTGAAATCATTGCAATCTAGAAAAGAAAGAAAGCGTTACCTGATGATATTGACAAAAGGCTCCCCATGGATCTATACAAGGGCAACATTGGACACCTTTTCCCTCACACAAATCTAAATATATTTTTGAAATTTGTGCATGTTTCCACACCTCCCACAGTGAAGTCATAAATACTCCTGTAACAGTGTTGGATAATAAATCTTTCACTTTCTTTTGAATAATCTCCTATGCAGAACAAGAGATATGCCCATTGCCCACTACAGCTAGTCATTAAAACAGTGTAAAATTTGAGCCACTTGGCAAAGTCTGCTCACCATTTCCTTATGGCCTTGAAGCTTGAAATAAAAGTTAGTTGCTATGCTATGCATGCATTTGAGCTGTGGCTAGATACATCTTTGGTTGATTATTCGATATAGAATTCAGTTCATATGCACTGTATGCATCATATTCAGTGGTGCATACAGGAAGTCATAAATAGTCAATTACTTCCCAGCAACTGCTGTTGGAAACTAAAATCCGAAAACTTGGATACTGACATTCTTGCATCATTAAAGAAGTCACAAGTACATAATATGCAGTATTATCATTTATATGGCTACTGAAGAGCTGATATTACCTGTAGAACCATACCCAAACATAAAACAATTAAGTCATATTATAAACACACTTCATTGTTAATATTGATACCCATTTGAAACACTGAAGAACCTTAATCTTGGATATTGAAGTGTCAGATCATTAAATTGTTTTGGGGAAAAAAATCCACAATACCACATGCCACTCTTAAATTATACAACTGTAAGAGCATTCAATTACTAGCTTCAAAACAAAATCACAAATTGCAAGGAGCAAATCTTCATCAAGGAAAGAAACCATACCATGCAGGTCCTTGAATTTTCACCAATAAATGAATCTCTTAGTACCAAGGTCAGTTTGCTTGCTCGAAAAGGTGTATAGATATTATTCTGGCCCAATGATCGAATGCACTCCTAATAGAAAATAAAGAATTATTGCAAAACATATGTTTATAAACTGCTCAGTTGTACCTTTAAAGGCTTCGAAAGGTACCATTTCAGTGAAGCAGTACAACAAATTAGACAAATTTCAGTTAACCTTCTGCTGAGTTGGAAGTATCATTTCAGCAGAAAGAAATCTACAAGACCATAGGATATAAGAGCAGAATTAGGCCATTTGGCCCATCAAGTCTGCTCCGCCTTTCAATCATGACTGATCCTCCCCACTCCACCCCCCCGCCACCTCAGCTCCACTCCTTCCATATCCTTCCAATGTACAATCCCAGCCTTCTCCCTGTAACCTTTGATGCCGTGGCCAATCAAGAACCTATTAAGTCCTGCCTTAAGTACACCCAACGACCTGGCCTCCACAGCTGCCTGTGGTAATAAATTCCACAAATTCATCACTCTTTGGCTAAAGAAATTTCTCCACATTTGTTTTAAATGGATGTCCCTCTATGCTGAGGCCATGCCCTCTTGTCCAAGACTTCCCCACCATGGGAAACATTCTTTCCACATCTATTCCATATGGGCCTTTCAACATTTGAAAGGTTTCAATGAGATCCCCCCTCAACCTTCTAAATTCCAGTGAGTACAGACCCAGAGCTATCAAATGTTCCTTGAATGCTAACCCTTTCAATCTTGTGAACTTCCTCTGAACCCTCTTCAATGTCAGCACTTCTTTTCTTAGATAAGGAGCCCAAAACTGTTCATAATACTCAAGGTGAGGCTTCACCAGTGCCTCATAAAGCCTCAGCAACACATCCTTGTTCTTGCATTATGTATAATGGCACACAAAGTACAACCTAACTCATCCCCTGAACTTCTCCTGCATCCTCTGATAGGAACTTGTCTCATATCTCCATGAGTTCACCATAACTGTTCAGCCAAAAATTCCCATGCATTGACAACATCTACACAATGTACAAACTCAATTCTGCATTTTCATTCCCTCATTCCTTATGCCTTCCTCTAATCTAGTATACTGCTTTGTTAACCAGAGTGCATCTCCACACGGAGATAAAGGATCTCTAAGAAGGTATCTTGGAAAACCTCTATAGATGTGTGGTGGAAAGTGTGCTGACTGTCTGCATTGTAGCCTGGTATGGGAACACCAATGCCTTTGAGTGGAATATCCTACAAAAGGTAGTGGATTAGGCCCAGTACATCACGGGGTAAAATCCTTCCAAACATTGAGCACATCTACATGAAACATTGCCGTACAAAAGGTGCATCCATCATCAAAAATCCTTACCACCCAGGCCATGCTCTTTTTTGGCTGCTGCCATCAGGTAGAAGATACAAGTGACTCAGGACATGTACCACCAGGGTACTACCCCTCAACCATCAGGTTCTTGAACAAAAGGGTGGTCCCACAACCAATGGTCTCACTTTAAGGACACTTTATCTGGTCATTTCATGCTCGTTATTCATTGCTATTTATTTATATTTGCATAGTTTGTTGTCCATCGATCCCGTTTACAGTTACTCTCCTACAGATTTAAGTATGCCCGCAGAAAAAGAATCTCAGGGTTGCATGTGGTGACATGTATGTACTCTGATAAATTTTACTTTGAACTTTGATAAAGAAAAAAAAATTAGAAAACTTTCTTTAAAAAATGGTTTAGATGGGCAACAATCAAGATACTGATGCTCCTCCATTATTCTAGCAATTATCAAATGTTATCAGTGATCCTACATTTGATCTTCCAATTCAATCTTATAATAATTTCAAATAGTGACATCTCAGAATACAGTGGATTCCTGATAATCAGGGCACCCGCTTATTTGGGGCAACTCTCAAAGAACAGAAACAAAGAGAAAATTACAGGGATTCCCTTAGTTTAGGGATATTAAACTGCTTAACTGGGACAGGTCACTGTTGCCAATCAGGTTCTGATTAGTGTCACATGCGGTTATACACTGTGCTTAAGAGCAAACAGTTTTTAAAATAGAATCAGTTGCACGTATTTGTTTAAAAAGCAGCAATTTTTGACACTGATAGCTGGCGAGAAATATGCAGCAAGACAATTCAGAACCGTTTTGTTCACTGCAGTTTCAAGCATTCAGGCTTGGAGATGCCAAAACGGCTGGGAGTGAAACTATTTCTCTACTTCAACAAGTTACGAACTACATGGAATTTGAAGGTATTCAAAATCATCTTCAATGTTGCAATGAAAATGAAGATTTGGAGGATGCAATCATTGATAGCATTGTTTTAAGGCAGTTCATCATCTGCACTAGGTGTCTGCACTGATTTTGTTCATTGTGTACACTAGATGAATTCCTCTGTCAGTAACTATTAGGAACTAATTCACAGTTTACAGTACTGTAGAACATTGGTAGTGTTTAAATATACAACTTTTTAATCACTTCCATGAACTTTCAACTAATTGGGCCAAAATATACTGATCCTGATGTGTCCCAATTAATTATAACCATATATAACCATTAACAATTACAGCACGGAAACAGGCCATCTTGGCCCTTCTAGTCCGTGCCGAACTCTTACTCTCACCTAGTCCCACCGACCTGCACTCAGCCCATAACCCTCCATTCCTTTCCTGCCCATTTAGCTGTCCAGTTTAACTTTAAATGACAACATCAAACCTGCCTCAACCACTTCTGCTGGAAGCTCATTCCACACAGCCACGACTCTCTGAGTAAAGTAGTTCCCCCTCAAGTTACCCCTAAACTTTTGCCCTTTAACTTTATCTTCTGAATCAACCTACCAAAACTCCTACGACAGTCAATTGTATTAGTTACAGCACATTTGGATTATGTAACATACAAAATAATCAAATAATTTATAATATTCAAAAGAGACCTAATTATGCATAATTATATCTGATTAAATTGTTTACTAGCATTTTAGAGAACACGTATTATGGACTGACACGCCAAAGCCACCATTTTCCTACAAGCTCTGCACCTTCCATTGAGAGTATACTAATGATCCTAATTGTCATGCACTTTACCTGCTTGTTTTGATTATTGTATGAATATTTACTTTTGAAATATTAGGAAATATTGTCTCCCATCTACATTTACCTCAATTGGAAAACCACTTAAATTCTTGAAACTCTGTAGAGCTCATAATAATCCAGCACAACTCTGTTGCAAAATTAAACATAACTATCATCTTCCCATGGTGTCAGCATTAACAAGTTTTTTTAAAAGTTATGTTTCAATAACTACAATTCAAAGCTGTGAAATTAAACAGAAAAGAAAGAGGCAAGGTCATAGGCAAAACAAGAGGGGAAACGTTATCTGGGAGCTTTTAATCTCTAACAAGCTTCTTGAAAGGGAAGAAAAAGTAAATTCAAATGCAATTTACAGAAAGGATTTGATAGGTACTTCACAGCAAAGCAATCCAAGACAATGGAACAGTTTGGTCAATTAGACAGTAACTGTTTTACAATAACTAGCACTGACACGACAAGCCAAAGCCATCTTATTATTCTGATAACAACATACATCAAAGTTGCTGGTGAACGCAGCAGGCCAAGCAGCATCTATAGGAAGAGGTGCAGTTGACGTTTCAGGCCGAGACCCTTCGTCAGGACTAACTGAAGGAAGAGTGAGTAAGGGATCCCTGACGAAGGGTCTCGGCCTGAAACGTCGACTGCACCTCTTCCTATAGATGCTGCTTGGCCTGCTGCGTTCACCAGCAACTTTGATGTATGTTGCTTGAATTTCCAGCATCTGCAGATTTCCTGTTGTTTTTGTTATTATTCTGATACTGTTGTTCACGCTAATGCAATAAACTTTTCATTGGGTTATTTTCCTTTCTTCTTGGTGGCATCAACTTTTCTGGAATATGATAATATTCATTAAACAATTACTCATTGAACAAAAGCACAAAATATAGTTTTTATGCGTCTATTTATATATCCAGGTGATAAATACTACCTTCAATGCAAGTAGACTCTTATTAATTTCTGCACCTTCCATTCGTGTTTGTCTGTCTGCACTGCTGGTATCAGCACCTCGCTCATTTCCAGCCAGATCAATGAAGGAAAACTGGCCATAAAGCTTATCATTCCTTCGCAGAATAATTTGAAAGATCGCATGAGACCTGGAAGAGTTATTATTTGCAGAAGTCTGCCCTGAGGTCCTATTAAAAAAAAGCAACATCATCTTTTAGAAGCAACCTTGTAGACTCAAGTTGGATACAAAAATACAATTAATTTCCTGTAAGGACTTTGAAATGCATGTGTGAATGAACTCTAAAGTGCTTCCATTTATTTTCAAATAACACTGCACAACAAAGATTTTGGGCTGCTGATCATGAAAATCACCATGAAATTTCCCCATCAAAAAAAAATCTCAGCTATATTTGTCATTTCAATTTATAAATCAATTAAAATGTAGACCACAATGTAATCTGGGAAGTTTTCTATCTTGTCTATTCTATGCATTGCGTTTATGCATTATATCAGTTTGCGCATGTTCTACACGCATAGCATATTGTGTCTGCCATTGGTCCCCAACCACCGGGCTGTGGACCGGTACCGGACCGCAAAGCATGTGCTACCGGGCCGCGAGGAAACGATATGAGTCAGCTGCACCTTTCCTCATTCCCTGTCATGCTCACTGTTGAACTTGAATGCACGCGAAGTTATCAGTCAGTCATGAACCTACAACTACTCGATGAGTAAAAATCAAACATCGCTTGAGGGTTTCTTTGGAAGAGATGGTAGGGAACATAAAAGGCCTAATGATGATGATAACGCAGAGACAGCTGAGGCCGAGACTGCAAAAAAAAAGCTTCCTTCAACAGAAAATACAACCAGTTGTACATAAAATATGGCTTTAATGCGACCGGTGACTTGCACGCTCCAAGCCCCCTGTGTGATATGTGGAGACAAGCTGTCTAATGAGGCATTGAAGCCCTCAAAACTGCTTCGGCACCTTGAGTCCAAGCACCCTTCACTTAAAGATAAACCCGTTGAGTTTTTTTGAGCGGAAAAACATGAGCAAGAGGGACAGAAGCAAGTGTTGAGAGCCACCACCTCCACAAATGCTGCTGCTCTGAGAGCGTTGTACTTAGTGGCTAGCCGTATTGCTAAGGCTAAGAAGCCTTTCACTGTTAGTGAAGAATTGATTCTGCCTGCTGCCAAGGACATGTGTCATGAACTGTTGGGAGAAGCTGCAGCTAACATAAGCTCCTCTTATTTACCCCTCGATCGTGACCCCACTAAGGAGCACCAGGCCATTGTCTCCCACACCATTACCAACTTTATCCGCTCAGGGGATCTCCCATCCACTGCTACCAACCTTATAGTTCCCACACCCCACACTTCCCCTTTCTACCTCCTACCCAAGATCCACAAACCTGCCTGTCCAGGTAGACCTATTGTCTCAGCTTGCTCCTGCCCCACCGAACTCATTTCTGCATACCTTGACACTGTTTTATCACCCCTTGTTCAATCCCTTCCTATCTATGTTTGTGACACTTCCCACGCTCTGAAACTTTTCGATGATTTTAAGTCCCCTGGCCTCCACCGCTTTATTTTCACCATGGATGTCCTGTCGCTATATACTTCCATCCCCCATCAGGAAGGTCTCAAAGCTCTCCGCTTCTTTTTGGATTCCAGACCTAACCAGTTCCCCTCTACCACCACTCTGCTCCGTCTAGCGGAATTAGTCCTTACTCTTAATAATTTCTCCTTTGGCTCCTCCCACTTCCTCCAAACTAAAGGTGTAGCTATGGGCACCCGCATGGGTCCTAGCCATGCCTGCCTTTTTGTTGGCTTTGTGGAACAATCTATGTTCCAAACCTATTCTGGTATCTGTCCCCCACTTTTCCTTCGCTACATCGACGACTGCATTGGCACTGCTTCCTGCATACATACTGAGCTCGTTGACTTAATTAACTTTGCCTCTAACTTTCACCCTGCCCTCAAGTTTACCTGGTCTATTTCCAACACCTCCCTCCACTTTCTAGATCTTTCTGTCTCTATCTCTGGAGACAGCTTATCTACTGATGTCTATTATAAGCCTACTGACTGTCACAGCTATCTGGACTATTCCTCTTCTCACCCTGTCTCTTGCAAAAATGCCACCCCCTTCTCGCAATTCCTCTGTCTCTGCCGCATCTGCTCTCAGGATGAGGCTTTTCATTACAGGATGAAGGAGATGTCCTCCTTTTTTAAAGAAAGGGGCTTCCCTTCCTCCACCATCAACCCTGCTCTCAAACGCATCTCCCCCATTTCACGCACATCTGCTCTCATTCCATCCTCCCGTCACCCCACTAGGAATAGGGTTCCCCCTGTCGTCACCAACCACCCCACCAGCCTCCGAGTCCAACATATAATTCTCCGTAACTTCCGCCACCTCCGACGGTATCGCACCACTAAGCACATCCCCCCCTCCCCGCTTTCCGCAGGGATCGCTCCCTACGCGACTCCCTTGTCCCTTCGTTCCCCCCCCCATCCCTCCCCACCGATCTCCCTCCTGGCACTTACCCTTGTAAGTGGAACAAGTGCTACACATGCCCCTACACTTTCTCCCTCACTACCATTCAGGGCCCCAGACAGTCCTCCCAGGTGAAGCGACACTTCACCTGTGAGTCAGCTGGGGTGATATACTGCGTCCGGTGCTCCTGATGTGGCCTTCTGTATATTGGTGAGACCCGACGCATACTGGGAGATCGTTTCGCTGAACACCTACGCTCTGTCCACCAGAGAATGCAGGATCTCCCAGTGGCCACACATTTTAATTCCACATCCCATTCCCATTCTGATATGTCTATCCACGGCCTCCTCTACTGTAAAGATGAAGTCACACTCAGGTTGGAGGAACAACACCTTATATTGTGTGTTGGTGGCGTGCCTGCGTGTGCGCAGCCCTCTGGTGAAAAACAATATCGTATCTGTTAAATAGGGGCTGCGGACAATTCTGATTTGATGGAGAATGGACGTGAAAGCACAGAGGAACATCTGGAGAAATCTCTGAAACGCCCGTCCGCTGCTGTCGTTACTGTGTGGTCGGGAATCTTTCGGAGGGTAGGCCTCAAAATCCCCGGCCTTGCCTGCTTTTTGGCGACCGAGAAGGAGGTCGAATCGTTCGGACAGAGATGGTGCTCAGTACTCAGTGTTGGAGAGCTGATCAGAGCTTGAAGTTTTCAGATGACTCAGAGTCGGATTGTGGTCAGCATGGCAGGGAGAGTTTTTCTTCCTTGTCCCATCTGCGCGAGATGTGGGACATTTGAGAAACTGTACTTGACTGTGCTCATGGACTTCTTCATCAAGTTATGGTATTGTGCACTGTTGTAACTATGTTATAATTATGTGGTTTTGTCAGTTGTTTCAGTCTTGGTCTGTCCTGTGTTTTGTGATACCACACCGGAGGAAATAATGTATCATTTCTTAATGCATGCATTACTAAATGACAATAAAAGAGGACTACGTGTCTTCATAATCTATATTCCGTCTGGGTAGCCTCCAACCTGATGGCATGAACATTGACTTCTCAAACTTCCGCTAATGTCCCACCTCCTCCTCGTACCCCATCCGTTATTTTTTTTTATACACACACACACACGTTCTTTTTCTCCCTCTGTCCCTCTCACTATACCCCTTGCCCATCCTCTGGGCTTCCCTCCTCACCCTTTTTTCTCCCTAGGCCTTCTGTCCCATGATCCTCTCATATCCCTTTTGCCTATCACCTGTCCAGCTCTTGGCTCCATCCCTCCCCCTCCTGTCTTCTCCTATCATTTTGAATCTCCCCCTCCCCCTCCCCCTTTCAAATCTCTTACTAGCTCTTCTTTCAGTTAGTCCTGATGCAGGGTCTCGGCCCGAAACGTCGACTGTACCTCTTCCTAGAAATGCTGCCTGGCCTGCTGTGTTCACCGGCAACTTTTATGTGCGTTGCTTGAAATTCCAGTATCTGCAGATTTCCTCGTGTTTGCGAGTTAACAAGATGGCACAGGTTTCTCTTTCAGCTACCACAGTTTCAGGAAGAAACGATGACATAGCGGAGGACATCGAAGCACAGCTGTTGGAACGGCTTAACGAGTGGTTTCACTACCCGAGTCAAAGAGGTTGCTCCTGAATGCCAGTCTACACACGGTGTCACACCCAGGGAAATGTGGTTAGCTGAAAAACGTCACTTGATCTTAACAGCGTATTGAGTGACATTGTTGACATTATCAATCACATCAAAGCAAAAGCCCTTAACTCAAGTCTGTTTGAGCAGCTTTGCGAGGAAATGGATATAGAGCACAAATGCCTTCTCTTACACACTGTAGTCAGGTGGCTATCAAGGGGGAGAGCCCCGACCAGGGTCTTTGAGTTAAGAGAGCAGCTACAGAGATTTCTTTCAGGAAGAAAGTCACCGCTGGCAGCACACTTCAGTGATGAGGAGTGGATAGCAAAACTGGCTTATCTGTGTGACATATTCAACCTGCTCAACGAACTCAATTTGTCACTTCAGAGGAGAATGACAATTGTCTTCAAGTTGGCAGATAAAGTGTCTGCTTTCACAGCCAAACTGGAACTGGGGACGGCGAGTGGACAGGGGCACATTTGACATGTTCCCAACATTAGCTGGGAATCTGGGAGAGAGTGAGGCTCACAGCTGGTGTGTGAACACCTATCTTCGCTGTTGACAGAATTCGAGCGTTACTTCCCAAACGCAAATGACCCAAGATGTGCAAAGGATTGGGTCCGTGACCCTTTTGTGAATGTCCCCGGTGAATCATCCATGTCAGCGCAGGAAGAAGATCAACTCCTCAAGCTTGCAAATGACAGTGGGCTGAAAAGTATGTTTGATCTGTCGGCAATCTGGATCAAAGTCAAGGCTGAACATCCTGAGATAGCCATGAAAGCACTGAAAACGTTGCTTCCATTTCCAACATTATATCTCTGCGAAGCGATGTTTTCTGCAATGAATGCAACGAAAACTAAATTGCAGAATAGACTGGACATAAGGGACCCTCTTATGACTTATAATTGACTTATCACTATATTCATGCGAGGAAAATATGCGGTGTGTTTAATATTAAATTAATCAGATAAACCCTCTTAGAAACAAAATTGAGTATATTAGCCACTGATAAGTGACTTATAGTTGACTTATCACCTATATTCCAGTCGTGATTAACCGCACCCCCCTTGGTTGGCCGGTCCGCAAGAATATTGTCAATATTAAATCGGTCCACGGTGTAAAAAGGGTTGGGGACCCCGGTGCATACACATTATAATAAAGTAATTGTATTTTCACGAGTATTTGTGATAGCAAAATGTCTCGTCAATGTTACAGCTGCGATATTTTCTATTGTATTTGTGGCAAGTATATGCTTAAATCTCAAAAAAGGTGCATGACTCCTCTTATTAAGAAAGCCTATGAGCCTAGGCTCCACACATTTGTTGTTCAATATGTACTGTCGATTTCAGAGCTTGGCTCAATGGTACTCGGTGGTCAATGCTGTTCGCTGTCCTAATGAAATGGTGAGAACAAAAGGTGACAGACTGCTAATTCTGTCCCAATGATATGGTGAGAACCATGTGACAGTCTGCTACTTCTGCCTGACCAGTGTGTCTGGTTTCTCTGCTAAAAGCAAGAAATCCATTGAATACCCTAATCTTCCTTCAGCCATGAGACCCGTGCTACATGACAATAGTCTTCCTGTACCAAAGTCACCAGAGACATGGAGTCTAGAGAAAGCAGCCAAAGACACCATGATGCACAAGCCAGGAACGGAAAACAGCACTGGTACTGATTTTGAACCCTTTATGTTGAGTGAGCATCATCTTATAACTCAATCAGAATGAAATAACCTGGTCAGAAACTTGGGTTTATCAAAGGCAAAAACAAAATTACTGGTTTCAAGACTGCAAGGATAGAATCTGCTGTCATTAAGTGCAAAAATTTCCATGAAGGATTTCGATATCTATGACAAATGTTACCCAGAATAACTGATGTCAAGATTAAGAAAGGCATTTTTGTCGGTTTACAGATCAAACAAATTGGCAATGATAGACAATTCAAAGAACTTATAGTGGCACCAAAGAAAATTGCATGGAAGGCATTCAAAGATGTTGTTGAAAATTTTCTTGGCAACTACAGAGCACCAAACCACATGCAGTTGGCTGACAACATGCTTCAAGCATACAAAACCGTGAAGTGCAACATATCACTAAAGATTCATTTTCTACATTCCCATTTAGACCTCTTCCCTGCAAGTCTTGGCACTGTCAGCGATGAGCAGGGTGAATGGTTTCACCAGGACATTGCAGTCATGGAGAAACTGCATCGGGGCAACTGGAACCCATCAATGCTGGTTGATTTTTGTTGGACACTTCAGCAAGAAGCCTCAGACACTGAGTACAAATAAAAATTATCAACAAAACATTTTTAGCTTAGTTGAACTATTGCAAAGCATCAGCACCATGATGTAATTACACGCATTATATTCAATAAAAGTTTATTTTTTGTTTTTCCAAATTCCTACGATGCAAGTAGCCTGAAGTTATATTTGTGTTCAGCTTCAACGTGGTCTATCATAAGCAAAATAACTTTGAGGAAACAACACTTTCAAAAAAAAATAAATAAATTACTGTCCAGTGGATGCGATGAGCCACAAGTACTTTCTGATCATCTTTCCACCAAACTTCCTTGCCAAGTGCAAGGCTCTGGTGAGAACTTTCTTATAGAAACTGCAGAGCCTCATCAGCAAGCACATTTGGAGGTAAACCCCATCACTGCGTGGAACAAGTGCACATCCAAAATTGTGTTGAAAAATCAAATTGACTAACAGCTCACCCAACCATAACTTACATGAAAAATACAAAATAAAATTTCAATTGCTTCATTAACTTGAGTACTCCTATTTACATAGATATAATTGAAAATTACATTAAATGATCCAGCTCTTCATAGCCTTTCCTCTCCTCTGAAATGAATAGAGTCATCATTTTCAAAGTCCAGGTTTAAGAAACAGATTCCGCAGTGTAAATTATCGGCAACTGCAGGAAATTGTGTTTTACATTGGAGTCCAGCAGAGGTATTTATCAAAACACTCACACAACTTGCCAAAAGCTTATGATCTCCAGGAATTAGGCAGAAGTTCAAATTTACTGACACTAACAAGGAAATAGTACGGAAGGAATTTCTAGAATTTGCTTGCGGAATGACTCTGACTAATTGCTGCCCTTCCCCCACCCCTGGAAAAGCCTGGCCAATAACAAGAACGACGTGTGAATTTGGAGATATCAAATCCTGATAACGGGCTGCTTCTGAGATTTAATTTAATAATTAAACTATCAAAACTTTAACACTCTATTCATCTCATCTAAGCCAGGACCAATAGTCTCTTTCCACCAGGCCATCAGACTGATTAACTCATGCTGCTTTGAGTGTATTTATTCTAAATTACTATGATTGCGCATTGTACATTTAGATGGAGACATAATGCAAAGATTTTTTACTTCTCATGTATGTGAAGGATGTAAGAAATAAAGTCAATTCAATTCAGTTCTAATGCTCATGGGGCAAATCAGTGAATGCAGTTTTACTGCATTTCGCTGATTTCACCAGTGTGCTACAAGTTAGGTGCTGGGATCTCAGTATTTTACAAATTTTACATGGAAGGCAGTAAAGGATGTGGCTACATGCATAAAAGATAAATAGGTTAGGTAAGTGTGTGAAGATCTATTCTGTGGAGTATTATGTGGGAAAATGAGAAATAGTCCATTTTGGCAAGAGAAATAAAAATGCATTTATCTAAACGGACAGAGATTGCAAGCTCTTAGGTACAAAAAAAGATCCAGATGCCCTAATGACAGATTCATGGAAGGCTATCATGCATATACTTTAAATAATTAAGAAAATCAATAGTATAGTGATTTTTCACAGCAATAGAATACTGTGAGAAATGAACAGAAAAGTAGGGAGGATTACACAGGGTATAGGTGACCCCACATTATACAACTCGCTTTTTGTTCTCTTTAGTTAAGAAAGGTTGCAAATAGTAGGTAGTTTATAGTTGGTTTACTAAAGCTCATATGTGAAATGGGGAGGATGCTTTGAAGAAGGACAAGAAAAGTTTTGAAGAGTGAGAAATGATCCCAAGGTATAAATGTTCCAAAGGGGTTTGACAAGATGGACAGGGAGAAAATCTTTCCTTGTAGTTGAATATATTATCTGGGAGCAGAGGGTTGGAGGAGTGGCAGTGGTTATTGTTTATTCAAATAAATTTATAGGATTACCCTGAATGACAAAGCAGGTCTGAAGGACTCCTGGTCCTAACTCCCATGTGTAGGCAATCACCCCAGATGTACTTAATCAAGAGCACAGTTCCAAATTTCCAAATATTTGTTATATCAGTACAAATTAAATCTTGTTTGAAAGGATTTAGCTTGATTTGTATCTACTCAAGAGTTACTGGTCAATCACCAAGAAGGAAAAGTGTTTACACAATTAGTTATTTCATGATTCTCAGAATAAACAATGTCCCACAATTAGAACATAGCTTATTAAGAAACAAAGATAGTTCAATTTACTTGTCATGAATGCCAGATGAATTGTGTCATTACAGTGGAAAGATGTAATGGTTTACTTTGGGAAAGAGGAGGTCAGTGGTGCTGGTAGGGAGGGGAACTTGATATAGATATCCACAAGTTATGAGAGGCATGATAGCATAGATAATGGGAATACAGCAGAGGTATCCTAGACCATGGGGTTTGAGGACAAAAGATTTTGCAGAAATCTGAAACACACTGCCTAAGATAGTGGATACACATACTCTCATCTTCTAAAAATCTGGATGAGCATTTGAATTACCAAGGCATAGTAGGTTAAAAGTGCTGGTAAATGAAATTAGTATAAATAGATCTTTGATGATCAGCATGGGCATGGTGAGCTGAAGGGCCCATTTCTGAGCCATATACCTTTTCCACTCAAAGTTTTGTTTTAACAACAGAATTTCTTCTGAGACAAAACAACAAGGGCTGAGGAGAGTAAAGCAAGGTTTCCCCATCTGCCCATAAAGAATATAGAAAAATTGGGGGTGAGAGAAGATAGTTACCTGTAATTATTTCCCATGTCAATATTCAGAATTACATCATCTACAGAGAAGACATCCTGCTCCAGCAGCCCGACTATTTGCACCTGTTGCTTATTGTCTTCCATCATACGCAACTTTGTTTTCTTGTTCAGGAGATCAAATACCTTTATAAGAATTTTCAAAATGAGAACCAGATGAATAGCCAACAATGGAAGCAATATTTATTTGAAAAGTACAATATCAAGTACGTTTTCACTTGTTCTGCTTCAAAGATTCAATGTATACAGAATACAACTGAGATTTGCTTGCAAATTGGTTACAGTAGTTTCAATAAAAGATGGCGTTTTTAAAAAATCCAGATCAAATCAAGTTTAATTGTCATTCAAACCATACATGGATAAGCTGAATGAGACAGCGTTCCTGTCTCACACAAAATTATGGTTTTATTGAGGACAGGAATCACGGTAAACTCTGCTAATTTTATTTTGGACAGCAAATTTGTGATTATTTTCTGAATGAGCCTCCTTAATTGAATATATTTTGAAAAACCACTTGGAATGATCCTAAGCTTTTCTATTGCTCTTGAGGATTTAGAAAAGCAGTCAGTCTGTGTTTCCATTTGAATAATTATAATTACTTAATTTAGTCACCTCTTTTCTTCAGTGCTGATACTTTAACAGTTAAACACCAGCTCTTCAGCTTGCAAATTTAAAGATTTAACAAGGAATTATAGTTTGAGTCAATGCTTTCCTGAAACAGCTTTTGACATACCAAATGGATATGGTAACCTTCACAAAATCTGTTCTCCTTGCGGCTTTAGCACTAATTTGATCTGCATTTTCACCTCCATCATCATTTAAAAACAGGGGATAACCAATTTGTGGATATACCATAGCCACTAAAAACTAGCAAAGTTAACTGATGAAACTGCAGAATTAATGTACAGTATATAGGTGATTCTTACTATAAAATTGACACAGGTTATTACATAATGACTGGGAACCACAAAAAAAATTAAAAACAAATATTTGTTGCACCGTATAAACCCCAATATTACTTTCCTCTCTGTTGGGCATTCCCATATTCTTTAAGAACCTGAGTTGTTTTATTTTACAATTTACATTGGTACAGTTAACACACAAGTTCTATGTACTATGCCACATTTAAGTTTGCCGATGACATGACTGTCATTGGCTGAGTCAAGGGTGGTGATGAATCAGCATATAGAAGGGAGATTGAAAAATCTGGCTGAATGGTGCCACATCAAGTTCTCACTCAATGTTAGCAAGACCAAAAGGCTAATTATTGATTACAAGAGGAGGAAACTGGAGGTGCTTGAGCTTGTCCTCAGAGGTGGCGAGGGTCAGCAGCTTTAAGTTCCTCAGTATTATCATTTCAGAGGATCTGTCCTGGATCCAGCACGCAAGTGCCATTATGAAGAAAGCACAGCAATGCCTCTACTTTCTTAAGACTTAGCGAAGATTCAGCATGACATCTAAAACGTTGACAAACTACTATAAATGTGTGGGAGAGTAAATTGACTGGTTGCATCATGGCCCTTGTACAGAAAAGCCCACAAAATGCATTAGACACATCCCAGTCCATCGCAGATAAGCATCCTCCCCACAATTGAACACATATACACGGAGTGCTGTTACAGGAAAGCAGCATCTGTCACCAGGGACGTCCACCACCCAGGACACACTCTCTTCTCGCTGCTGCCATCAGGGGATGTAAACATAAGAAATAGTAGACCATCCAGCCCATCGAGCCTGCCCACCATTAAATAAGATCATGGCTGATCTGTCTGTAAACTCAGCTCCATCTACCTGCCTTTTCCCCATAACCCTTAATTTTTCTACTATGTAAAAACCTATCTAACTGTATCTTAAATATCTTTAGTGAAGAAGCCTCAACTGCTTCCCTGGGCATAGAATTCCACAGATTCACCACTCTCAGGGAAAAAAAGTTTCTCCTTCCCTGAATCTTGAGGCAATGTCCCCTAGTTCTAGTCTCACCTACCAATGGCAACAACTTTCCTACTTCTATCTTATCTATCCTTTTCAAAATTTTGTATGTTTCTATAAGATCCCCTCTCATTCTTCTGAAGGTGGTGATACAGGAGCCTCAGGACCCGCACCACTAGGTTCAGGAATAGTTATTACCATTCAACCAGTAGGTTTTTGAACCAGAGGGGATAACTTCATTCGCCCCATGACTGAACTGTTCTCACTTTCAAGGACTCTTCATCTTATGTTCTCAATAATAATAATAATAAATAAATATAATTTTATCCCCTCCTTTTTTGCATTTGCAGTTTTATTTTTTTGCACATTGCTTACTTCTCTGCCCTGTTGGGTTTGCTCTTTCATTGATTCTATCGGTTTTTTTTTGTATTTATTGTGATTGCCCGCAATAAAATGAATCTTAGTGTTGTATATGGTGACATAGATGTATGTCAACAAAAAAAATTATTTGAATGTTGATTCAGAAATTGTAAACTCACCTTACCACTATAGATTTCAAAAAAGCTTACAAATACTTTCAGATTAAGATCCTTGTATCGGGGTTGTTCAAGCAGCAAAAATACATCTTGACCTGAAGAAGAAAAGTTGAACTTTATAATTTGACGATTAAACGATTATATTTTACAATCATTTTTGTCTATTTCTTACTTGCAAGAGCATAGATTCCTTTGGAGCAGTCTTGATTTTTCCCAGAGAAGTCACCTCCCATTGTCTACATAAGAAGGATGGAAATATTGAAACATTTTGTTTTGACTGAATGATTGCTAAATTAGCTAAGAATCAAGGCTCGCTGTTGCAAATCATTACGACACCTACATAAAAGCATGCAAGTGACTTAGGTAATAACAACCCCTTGTTTTCCCCATCACCACCCTATTTTTATATACAATAGGTTGGGGCTCACCATTTAATAGGACTCCATTCTATTGGAATTTATTATCCAGTTAATAACAGAATTAGGATCAGAGTAATATCATTAGCACATATCATGAAAATTGTTGTTGCAAAGCATTAAAAAGCTACAAATTATAAGTACTGTATATATAAAAAAGTAAATTAACCAAGAGAAAAATAGTGAGGTAGTGGTCATGAACTCATTTTCCATTCAGAAACCGGATGGCAGAGGGGAAAAAGTTGTTCAAGAGACACTGAGTGTGTGGCTTCAGGCTTCTCTACTCCCTTCTTTGATAACAATAAGAAGAGGGCACATCCTGGGTGATGGGCATTCTTGATGATGGATGCCCTTTGTTCAGGCATCGCCTTTTGAAGGTGTTCCTAATTCTGTGGAGGCCAATATCCATGATGGAGCTGGCTGAACTTACAGTTCTCTGCAGCTTTTCCACCATCAAGTGCAGTAGCCCCTCCATACCAGATGGTGATGCAACCAGTTAAAATACTCTCTACGGGCCATCTGCAGAAATTTGAGAGAGTCCTTGGTGACATACAAACTCTCCTCAAACTCCTAATGAAATAGAATGCCTTCTTTGTAAATGCGTCATTATGTTAGGTCCGGGATAGATCTTCACTGATGTTGACACCAGGAACTTGAAACTGTTTACCCTTTCCACTCAATGAGGATTGATGTGTGTTCCCTCACTTTCCCTTCCTGAAGTCCACAATCGATTCCTTAGTCTTACTGGCATTGATTACAATGGTGTGAAGACACCACTCAATCAGCTGATCTATCTCACTCATGTATGCCTCCTTGTCACCATCTGAAATTCTGCCAGCAACAGTTGTGCCAGTGATAATTTTATAGATGGCATTTGAGCTGTGCCCAGCCACACAGTCATGCATGTAGAGAGCAGAGCAGTGAGCTAAGCATGCAGCTTTGAGGTGTACGCGTATTGATTGTCAGTGAGGATGAGATGTTATGAGAAGTTTTGGAAATTGTTGATTAGAATTGAGGGTATGATGGTGTTTAATGCTGAGTTGTATTCAATTATCAGCAGCCTGATATAGGTATTGCCATTGTCCAGGTGATCCAAGGCCCAGAGGAGAACCAGTGAAATTGAAGCTGTTGCCGAGCTATCGTGGCAATAGACAAATTAAAGCAAGTACAGGTCTTTACTTAAGCAAGAGTTGAAAGAGTTGATTCTGGCCATGACCAACCTCCCAAAGCTCTCCATCACAGTAGAAGTGAGCGCAAATGCACGATAGTCATGGAGGCAGCTCACCCTGGGCACAGGTATAATTGCTGCCTTTTTGAAGCAGGTGGGAAACCTCTGATTGCAGCAGTAAGAGTTTGAAGATATCCCTGAACACTCTCACCACTTGGTTGGCACAGGTTTTCAGTGTCCTATCAGGTACACCATCAGGGCCCGATACCTTGCGAGGGCTCACCCTCTTGAGATGTTCTGACGTTGGCCTCCGAGTCAGAGATCCCAGGGTCACCAGATGCTGCAGCGATTTGCACAAGTGTAGTTTTAGTCTCTTTTTCAAAGCACGTACAAAAGGTGTTGAGCTTAATTGCAAGTAAAGCATCATAGCCATCCATGATGTTAGGTTTCACCTTGTAGGATGTAATAGTCTGCAAACCCTGCCTCAGCTGATATGCATCTGATTCCATCTCTAACTTTAATCAAAATTGTTTTTTCACTGTTAAATAGTCTTCTGTAGCTCATACTTGGACTTCTTGTATAGTTTTGGGTCACTGGTTTTGAATACCACATATTTGTTTATTTATTGAGATACAGTGCGGAATAGGCCCTCTGAGCCACACCGCCCAGAAATCTCCCTATTTAATCCTAGCCTAATCACAGGACAATTTACAATGACCAATTTACATATCAACCCGTATGCCTTTGGAATGTGGGATGAAACTGGAGCACCTAGAGGAAACCCATGTGGTCATGGGGAGAATGTATAAACTCCTTACAGGCAGTGGTGGGAATTGAACCAGGGTCGCCTGTATTGTAAAGCGTTGTGCTAACTACTACACTACCATGCCGCCCTCAGCAGACTAGGAATCTTTTGGTTCATCCGCAGCTCTTGGTTTGAGTATGTCCAGTATGTTCTCGAAGGTACACACATTATCACAGGTCTCAGTGACAACTGTGGTGTATTCATTCAGATTCCGAGAGAAATCCCTGAATATTGTCCAGTCTACTGACTCAAAGCAGTCCTGTAAAGTGGTCCTCTGTCACCCTTGGTCCTCGCCACTGGTGCTGCATTTTTTAAGAAATGGAGTTTGAATCACTTTAGGCTGTTTTGCAAATATCAGAAGCTTGCATAAATATTCTAAAGTCTTTAGATAATTTTAATAGCTGGCAGTCAGATCATATATGGAATATAAAGGATCTGGTTTTGGCAACTTGTACAGAACATGACAGCACAGTTAGGCCCTTTGGTCCATAATGTTGTGACAACTCTTTAATCTACAACATAACCCTCCATTTTTCTATGATCCATGTGCCCATTTAAGAGTTTCTTACATGCCCCTAATGTATCTGTCTCTACCAGCACCTGAGGTAGGATGTTCCATACACCGACCACTCTGTGTAAAGAATATACCTGACATCACCCCCCCCACCCACACATACTTTCCTCCAGTCACCTTAAACTTATGCCCTCTGGTATTAGCCATTTCTGCCCGGGGGGGGGGGGGAGTGCGTAAAGTATCTGGCTATATACTCAAACTGTGCCTTTCACCATTATGTACATCTCTATCAAGTCACCTCTCATCCTTCATTTAAGCATTGAAGCAGATCAGAGTGAAACATCTATAGGTCAGATAAGGTCTAACTAGTGCTCCTCTCTCCAGAATCTCTAACATCATTACTTTGTGGAATGCTCTGCTGCTGGAAATACATATTCAGAGTAGCTATTCATTTGAATGGGATTGCCAGACTAGATGGAAGATCTAAGCAAAAGCAAACAGTTTTCTTTTTGCCAATCACCTGTCCAGCTCTTGGCTCCATCCCTTCCCCTCCTGTCTTCTCCTATCATTTTGGATCTCCCCCTGCCCCTCCCACTTTTAAATCTCTTACTAGTTCTTTCTTCAGTTAGTCCTGATGAAGGGTCTCGGCCTGAAACGTTGACTGTACCTCTTCCTAGAGATGCTGCCTGACCTGTTGCGTTCACCAGCAACCTTGATGTGTGTTGCTTGAATTTCCAGCATCTGCAGAATTCCTCGTGCTTGCATACGTAATAAACTTCACAAGTGTTTTAGTATGTACTTGAACTGCCTTAAAGTCTCCAATTATTACAAAATGTAAAAAAAAGGCCACAAGGGTGACCAGGGCAATTTTGTTTGGGTGGATAGGAATTTTGGTATCTGCTGCTCAAGGAGAGTTTTGGGGGGCGGGGTGGGAGAATAAGAGTCAGATCTAGCACGACCCAGGCCAGAAGCTGCACATCTTGTGTTTTCAGGGTTATGCTCCAATTTCCAATCTTCTAAATTACTTTCTTTAAAATGCTTAGTGCTCAGACCCAGCTTTCCAACATCGTTCCAAATACAGATCAGAAGTGACTCTGCAGTGAAATGAACAGACAACTCTCCAAGGTGGATTTCACCCATTTTCCACAAGAGGGCAAACAAAGCAGCTGCAGAGGAGATTTCCATCTCCAATCGTTAACTGGTGGCATTTCTAACTGAAGTGTGACAACATCCAGAGGCATGTCTACAGTCCAGCAACTCCATACAAATCTCCGTACAAATCTACAGTAATCTACAGTTAAATTAAAAAGGCAAACGACAGAAAGGAATCCATGTTAGAGTAGATAACATATGCATAGTATCTCACATGAGTTTTGCCACTTCCAGTCTGCCCATAGGCAAAGCAGGTAGCCATTCCTCTCTCAAAGATGGTTTGTACTAAAGGCTTTGCTGTGAACCTGTGATTAAAAATAATTAAAATTAAAACAGTGCACTTTATTAGCATACACAACTTTGTCCAAATTCAAGGGGCTATTTGAATAGGATGAAAAACATGGAGACCTTATTGCAGAATCAAACTACAGTGGATTCTGGTTAATTGGGTCATCAGTTAATCAGGGCAGCTGCTTATTTGGGACAAATATTAAAGAAAAACTAATTGAGAAAATAGCTGGGATTTCCTTTGTTTATTTGGGACACTATGCTATTTAATTGGACTGTTGCCAAACAGTTTCTAACTAGCGTCAGTCATGTGTGTTTGTGTGGCTGTTAGACATTACACTCTGCTTTGAGTGAACAGTTTTTAATTAGCATCAGTTGCCTGTGTTTATGTTCAAAAAGCAGTGATTTTTGCCACTAAATTGGTAGCAAATAAGCAGAAACAAAATTATGAATGGTTTTGCTCACTGTGGTTTCAAGCATTTAGGCTTGGAGATGTCAGAAATAGCTAGTGAAATAGTTATTTCACTACTTCAAGTCAGAAATTAAGAAGAATGTGAAGGTTTCAACAATCACCTTGAATGTTGCAATGAAAATGAAGATTTGGAGGATGCAATCAACAGCATTGTATGAAGGCAGTCCATTATCTGCACAAGGTGTCTGCGCTGATTTTGTTCATTTACAGTCAAAAGAAACTTGAAACTGCTGGTAGCAGCAGAGATACAGAGGAGCAGATTGGGAGGCAGATTTTGGAAAGGTGCAAAAATAACAGGGTTGTTATCATGGGTGACTTTAACTTCCCTACTATTGATTGGCACCTGATTAGTTCCAAGGGTGTGGACGGGGCAGTTTGTTAAGTGTGTCCAGGACGGATTCCTGTCACAGTATGTTGACAGGCCGACTAGGGGGAATGCCATACTAGATCTAGCATCTGGGGGACAGTGACCACCACTCCCTGGCCTTCAGCATCATCATGGAAAAGGACAGAATCAGAGAGGACAGGAAAATTTTTAATTGGGGAAGGGCAAATTATGAGGCTATAAGGCTAGAACTTGCAGGTATGAATTGGGATGATGTTTTTGCAGGGAAGTGTACTATGGACACGTGGTCGATGTTTAGCGATCTCTTGCAGGATGTTAGGGATAAATTTGTCCCGGTGAGGAAGATAAAGAATGGTAGAGTGAAGGAACCGTAGGTGACAAGTGAGGTGGGAAATCTAGTCAGGTGGAAGAAGACAGCATACTTGAGATTTAGGAAGCAAGGATCAGATGGGTCTATTGAGGAATATAGGAAAGCAAGAAAGGAGCTTAAGAAGGGGCTGAGGAGAGCAAGAAGGGGGCATGAGAAGGCCTTGGCGAGTAGGGTAAAGGAAAACCCTCAAGGCATTCTTCAATTATATGAAGAACAAAAGGATGACGGGAGTGAAGGTAGGACCAATTAGAAGTAAAGGTGGGAAGATGTGCCTGGAGGCTGTGGAAGTGAGCGAGATCCTCAATGAATACTTCTCTTTGGTATTCACCATTGAGAGGGAACTTGATGATGGTGAGGACAATATGAGTGAGGTTGATATTCTGGAGCATGTCGATATTAAGGGAGAGGAGGTGTTGGAGTTATTAAAATACATTAGGACGGATAAGTCCCCGGGGCCTGATGGAATATTCCCCAGGCTGCTCCATGAGGCAAGGGAAGAGATTGCTGAGTCTCTGGCTAGGATTTTTATGTCCTTGTTGTCTATGGGAATGGTACTGGAGGATTGGATGGAGGCGAATGTTGTCCCCTTGTTCAAAAAAGGTAGTAGGGATAGTCCGGGTAATTATAGACCAGTGAGCCTTATGACTGTGGTGGGAAAGCTGTTGGAAGGATCTAGAGATAGGATCTATGGGCATTTAGAGAATCACAGTCTCATCAGGGACAGTCAGCATGGCTTTGTGAAGGGCAGATCGTGTCTAACAAGCCTGATAGAGTACTTTGAGGAGGTGACCAGGCATATAGATGAGGGTAGTGCAGTGGATGTGATCTATATGGATTTTAGTAAGGCATTTGACAAGGTTCCACATGGTAGGCTTATTCAGAAAGTCAGAAGGCATGGGATCCAGGGAAGTTAGGCCAGGTGGATTCAGAATTGGCTTGCCTGCAGAAGGTAGAGGGTCGTGGTGGAGGGAGTACATTCGGATTGGGGGGTTGTGACTAATGGTGTCCCACAAGGATCTGTTCTGGGACCTCTGCTTTTTGTGATTTTTATTAACGACCTGGATGTGGGGGTAGAAGGGTGTGTTGGCAAGTTTGCAGATGACACAAAGGTTGGTGGTGTTGTAGATAGTGTAGAGGATTGTCGAAGATTGCAGAGAGACATTGATAAGTTGCAGAAGTGGGCTGAGAAGTGGCAGATGGAGTTCAACCCGGAGAAGTGTCAGGTGGTACACTTTGGAAGGACAAACTTCAAGGCAGAGTACAAAGTAAATGGCAGGATACATGGTCGTGTGAAGGAGCAGAGGGATCTGGGGGTACATGTCCACAGATCCCCGAAAGTTGCCTTACAAGTAGTTAGGGTAGTTAAGAAAGCTTATGGGGTGTTAGCTTTCATAAGTCGAGGGATAGAGTTTAAGAGTCGTGACGTAATGATGCAGCTCTATAAAACTCTGGTTAGGCCACACTTGGAGTACTCTGTCCAGTTCTGGTCGCCTCACTATAGGAAGGATGTGGAAGCATTGGAAAGGGTACAGAGGAGATTTACCAGAATGCTGCCTGGTTTAGAGAGTATGCATTATGATCAGAGATTAAGGGAGCTAGGGCTTTACTCTTTGGAGAGAAGGAGGATGAGAGAAGACATGATAGAGGTATACAAGATCTTAAGAGGAATAGATAGAGTGGATTGCCAGCGCCTCTTCCCCAGGGCACCACTGCTCAATACAAGAGGACATGGCTTTAAGGTAAGGGGTGGGAAGTTCAAGGGGGATATTAGAGAAAGTTTTTTTTTAAAAACTCAGAGTGGTTGATGTGTGGAATACACTGCCTGAGTCAGTGGTGGAGGCAGATACACTAGTGAAATTTAAGAGACTACTAGACAGGTATATGGAGGAATTTAAAGTTGGGGGGGGTATATGAGAGGCAGGGTTTGAGGGTCGGCACATTGTGGGCTGAAGGGCCTGTACTGTGCTGTACTATTCTATGTTCTATATGAATTCCTCTGATAAGTATTAGGAACCAATACAGTACTATAGTACTGCAGTATTATTGGTAGAGTTTCAATTTGTTCTGTAATTCATTTCAATATATAATTTGTCAGTTTATTGTTTTTATTCCCTTTTAACTATTTCAATGAAACATCAGTTAATTGGGGCCACCAGTTAAATGGGCCAATACCAAAGCCTGTCTACCCACCCCCAAACCCGACAGACCTGACATATCGGGATTCAGACACAGGCAGTTCAGTACTTAGATACAGCTTCATATGCAAGTAGACCACTATGGCTACATCATTCTCAGTATAACCCAGGCTTTCTTAAAACAACTACTGCTAAAATAAACTTTCTCAAACCTGACAGGTAAACCAAGAACCAGACAGTAGTACCCAAATATTGCATTACAGAACAGCCATTAAACTCAACCAATCTATGTGACAATTTAAGACCCAAATGGCCTCAATATATTTCATTGCAAGCTGATATCAACAACTTCCTACTGGATTCTTTTCTATACATATCACTCTTAAATGTATGTATTCTGATCTTTACCATTCTAAGGAATATCAACATCCACATCACAACATCCAAAATTTGTTAAATTTCAGCTGTAATATACATACGAGGGTCAGGTCACTCGTCTGAGTGCTACTGGTACCATGTAACCCAGTACCAGCTGTCGCATGGTCGGCTGGTCGGCGACTAAACCGGCTCCCCCACTAGGCTTGCCCGGTGAGGAGGGTGGCTAGACACCCTGCAGGATGAAAAACAAGACCTGTCAAAGGGCGGATGAACCCTCTCGTAGGGTCAATGGCCATCTGGCAAACACTTGCCGTGAAGCGTGAAAAGGGCATCCCTTGTATCGAAGCTTGGTCTGGCCATTCACTGCAACAGAACTTTCCTCAGCCGCCTGGGACCCCACCAAACCACTGGATCCAGGAGGGAATGTTGAGAGGGTGGGTCTGGACCTGTGCAACCCCGTACTCATCTAAAATCCATTCATGCACACGCTGTTTCTTTCTGAGGAGTTGGGTAAACCCCACTAACTGACTGAAAGGAACCATCATCATCCTATGGGATGGATAGCCAGAGAGAGAGATTTTAAATACAGTCTGATGAACACAACTAGTTTGTTTTAGTTGAAGAATTTAGCCCTACTGCATTCTTTGACTTTGTAAATCTGTTGTTCGAGTCAATAATTTGTACACATAGATTCCATTGTGCCTCGTAACTCATAATCCACAGACTACACTTTAGCCTTACCCTTTTCTTCCTACTGAAATGCACGAACTCAATATTCCCCATTTATTTTGGTCCCAAACAAATTTTTGTTTCTCTGCTACAATGCTAACAGTACATCATTTAAAAATACTGCAATTGCATTCAATCAGAAACAATGATGTAGTGGTTCTTTCTTTGATTAAATTGCACATTTTGGTTTGTCAGATTACTTTTAATAATGGTCAGAGTAGCAAAAGAACAAGGTAAATAATTTGATAAAATAGACCAGGCCTTAGGAAGTCTCAATGCATTTGAAATAAGCGTCTGGAATAATTGCTCAGTTTATGCAAAATTAAAGTTTTAGCACCATATGCCATAACATCAAAACAGCAAATCTTTTAAAAACTTTAAATACCTTCATATCAATCACATTTTAATTTGAAGAATTATGCAAAGTTACCATAGTGGAAGGGTAAGTTTGGCAATATAGCTACAAAACCTAGGTTCAAATTGCATTTAAAATATTATATGACTAAATCTGATACAAAATTTAAAGAAATTATAATTGAAAGGGGGCAGACATGAGGTCCTAAGATGAAGACCTTCATGGTTCAAGACTCACTTCTACCACAGTATATTCAGTATCTTATTCATTTTACACACATCCCATCAGTGAAAATATCTTTAATGATCACCCATTCATTGAAAGGGTGATAATAGTATTGTTCAAAATGAACAACTTCAAAACCAAATTTAGACTACCTGTATACTTCTTCGTTTGTAACTGATTCATCAAAGGCATAGTCAAATCTGAAGGGCTGGTTATCCAAGTACTTGGTGAGATCAACTTTCATCTTTGTCTCATGCACAAGGACAACATTTTTACTTGAAACTGTGATAACATCAATCTCTTTTTTCAATTTTTCTGTGAAAGTAAAAAAAAATTCAAGCTAAACCTTAAAAAGATGATTAAATAAAGGTTAGTTAAACTCTGCAAGATCAAGTTATTTTCTCTTGTACAAGTGTAAGCATAACCTAGTATGATTAACTTGAAATTTCTTAACACACAATGTCTTGATCAAATACTTCTGCTTTTTTAAACAAAAACAATATTGTTACTTTTTGAACACAACTGAATGGAAGAAAAACGATATGGCCTATAAAATTCCATGTAGTTTGAGATAACTGTACCTTAGGTTAACACATTAGCTTAATATCATGACTATTTTGACAAAATGGTACATCTGCTTAAATATCACTTATAGAAATAACTCCAAAGAACAATAATGTAAGAAAATGTAGAAGGTATATACACTTTCATTGAAGCTATCCAATTTACCACTGACCAGAATCAGAACATAGCATGTGCCAACATCTTCTCCATTATAAGACCATAAGACAAAGGAACAGAAGTAGGCCATTTGGCCCATCGAGTCTGCTCCTCCATTTTATCATGAGCTGATCCATTTTATCCTATTTATTCCCACTGCCCCGCCTTCTCACCATAACCTTTGATGCCCTGGCTTCTCAGATACCTAACAATCTCTGCCTTAAATACGCCCAATGACTTGGCCTCCACTGCTGCCCGTGGCAACAAATTCCATAGATTCACCACCCTCTGACTAAAAAAATTTCTTCGCATTTCTGTTCCGAAAGGCCGCCCTTCAATCCTGAAGTCATGCCCTCTCGTACTAGACTCCCCCATCATGGGAAACAACTTTGCCACATCCACTCTGTCCATGCCTTTTAACATTCTCATATACTCAAGTTTGAGATATATTTTTGCCAAACCATGTTAACAATTGAATCTAGGTGATGTCTGGAAGTGGATATAATGATCCAAATATTCTTTTTGATCATTCAGCAGAGTATTCCCTCTCTAAATTACCTTGAGTATGATACTATGATCTATGGTAGATTTTTTCAGAATTAACATCAAGTTTAATATCACTGGTATATGTTGTGAAATTTGTTGTTTTTGCGGTAGAGTACATTGCAATAGATAATAAAATAAACCATGTTAAGTACAGTTTATATAAAATTTTTAGTGCAAAAAAGGGAGCAAAATAAATAGTGAGGTAGTGTTCGTGGGTTCACTGTCCATTCAGAAGTCTGACGGCAGAGGGGATGAAATAATGCAATGAGGCATCTGTGACATAAGTAAACACCAAAACCAACAGTCGGTAACTTTTTTGTTTAGGGTTGGTAAAGAAATGATTAATAGTAAAGGAAATAAAATGAACTAGCATTAAATTAGAGTAACACATACAAAATGCTGGAAGAACTTAACAGGCCAGGCAGCATCTATGGAAAGGAATAAAGAGTTGATATTTTGGGCCGAGACCCTTCGCCTAGATCATTAAACTAGACAAGTGTTAAATTAGACAAAGTTGACAATTAAGACAATCACAATCGCCTACCATACCTGCCTCACTGGCCAGAAAGTAATAGGCTTTATATTATTAAATGGATACCCAAACTAAGTTTTAACTCCAACTTTCTAATCTACAGCAGGTGTGATGATTAAGTTGAATACAAGCATTTTTAAATAAAAATAGCATCATCTGTCTGAGACAAGAGGTAATGCAGCAGGAATAAAAGTAAATTCAGAAAATATTCAATGAGGTGCATCTCTTCTTTCCCTAAAAAATGATATGTGCTGAGAATGGCCTTTTGTTTCCCCCCCACCCCAATAAGAGCCCAATCTGTCCACCCCAAGGAAAATTCTTAAAAAAAAAAATTCTAAAACGAATCACTAATCAATAGCTATTAGAAACTAGATCCATGGGTGATTAAGAGTACAAGACAAAACTAAGACACAGAAGCAGCAGTGGGTGGACCAGATGACTCTTCAAGTTGGTTCTGCCCATTGACAAGATTTATTATTATATCATTGATCTTCCACTTTGAATTTTTTTGGGAGAGAGGGAATACATTGGTCCTTATTCTCTGATCTAATCAGATTTAACCACCGATCAAACATAGCTCCGTGGGGTAGAAAATGCTAAAGATTCAAAACCCAAATGAAGAAAACTCTCAACCTTAGTGTCTGATATCTTATGCTCAGATCATATAAATGTCTTCTCACCAGTTATAGAAATGATGTTCCTGCATTTGTCCTGTTGCTCATTACCTCTTGTCCTTTCAGAACCTTCCATGCCTCAACATCACTTTGATTCTAATGGATGAGAGTAGACCTGCTCTATCCAGACTCAGACTCCACTTTACCTAGTCCTGATAAAGGGTCTCATCCCTATACGCCGACTGTTTATTCATTTTTATAAATGTTGCCTGACCTGCTGAGATCCACCAGCATTTTGTGTGTGTTGGTCTGGATTTCCAGCATCTGCAGATCTCCTGCACTTTTGGTTTGCTGCTCTACTCAGTGATAGTTCTTTAGCATTGTCACAAGGCAAGGGGACCAGAACTGCATTCAAAATTTCACTTGAAGCAGGACTTCTTTACTTTTGTACTTTAACTGCCTTCTTACAAAAGCCGAATGGTATTTATTTCCCTAGCTGCTGTATTTGCACAATACTTTTCAGATTCAGCTTAAAGATCATCCAAATTTCTGAATTTCAAATGCTGATAATCATTCTTTATTTTCTATTCTTGCTACCAAAATAAATAATCATCACACTTGTCCACATTATACTCTATCTACGCACATGCACTTAATTAGGCTAAATCCATTTGCTTTTTTCTCACAACTTACTGGAATTCAAATCTCAATGAAGTGCAAGATCAGCATTGTGCAATTTCTGAGAGAAAGTGGATACAACATACCACAGAGTCATATTTCTGACTTCTATAGAAGTCTACAAATTGTCAGATCTATAAAAGTTGTAAATTCCTTCTGTCCCATGCAAGAAAAAAAGTGCTGACAAAAAAAAGATTACAAGCAATTCAAAGCCTATAGAGCACCACTGTCTCTTAAAAGGTCTGAAAATTTCCTATTCAGTGCTGAACAAACCTTTATTGCTGAGGGGTCGCTTCCGAACACAGACACATATTTTGTGTAACTCAACCTGAAAGAATTGAAAAGGCAAACATGAAAATAGCACTCCAAATCTTGTATCTTGCGGTTTTCATTACTTATTTATTTTTTTGAAATGGGCCCAAATCACAGATCCCAATAAGTTACTGTCAGGATCACTAAGCTATGGTCAGCTCGGAAGTAACACCCAAGGTATGTTTGGTCTTTCCTTTTTGGGAAATTTTGACGCACAGATCAAGATGCATTTCAGCTATTCCACAGCTGCATACTGTAATTTATTGCAAGGTGGTAAATCTACACCAGATCTTTGAGATCAGGTTTCTTAGCGGTTAGTGGTAAGCACCATTCCTTCATCAATAGCCATTAAATCTAAATCAATGAATATGATACAAGATCATTACTCACAGGATCTGAAGAAGAAAGGTGAGGATAACAGTCTAGTGTTGCTCTAAATTCTGCAATCATTTTCATGAACTCCCAGTTTGGATTGCTGGTGTCATATTCCTATAATAATTAAAACATTAGATACTTAATTGTTAAAAAGGTTTAAACAAAATCCTGCTTGTAACCAACACAGATGGAAGAACCCAGTTTAAAATGTAGTTTGCGCAATTCACACAAAAAATAGGAATCTCAGGTGGTGAAATGAAAGTGCAAGAAAATGTTTCCTTTTAAGAAAAAAGGGAAAACTGAACCAATGTCAGGTCAAAATCCTGGAAAGGAATGGCATTTTTCTGGTTAAAGTATCAAACTTTGAAGTTGGTTTTATATTCCAGTAAAGTAGTATTTATTCAATTTGCACCATGTTTGCATATCTGAATGGGGTCCTACCTGTAAACGCTTTTCTCTTATTTCTTGAAGCTGAGTTAGTCTATTTTCTCGCTGTCTCTTAATCTTTTCAGTCTCTCTTATACAAGTAGGTTTTCTTCCTGCAAAGTATTTTATTAATCTAGGATTTTACCATTAACACGCAACATGAACCAGTTAAAAAGTTAACACAAGGGCAAATCAAAATCGCAAATTACACACTGATAATTTTAAAAAAGTGGTATTTACTTAGTGATCCACGGAACATGTAAATGTAGCACATTGAGCAATCAAATGGAACTTCAATTAGGTAGTGGAAGTTACATTGAACTGAATTGAATTGACTTAATTACTTACATCCTTCATATACATGATAAGTAAAAATCTTTACCTTATGTCTCAGTCTAAATGTGCAATGAATAGTAATTTATAATGAGTAGTATGTTACATACACATTATGGGCAGATTTTGCTTACACTGCTAGTGGCTTATGAAGAACATGGACTAACCCCAATACAATTCACCCAGCTGGTCAGACCCTTTCTGGTAAAGCATCAGACCTAGCTCGATTGATTGAAAAAGGATTAAAAAAAACAATTGGCAGTTGGATTTTTACTTTAAAGTGGAGGTTGCTGATGTTACATGGGATGATGTTGGTGATTGCTAATAAATTCTGGACGGAAGTCATAAAACTGAAGTGTACCACCAAGTAACCCAGCTCCACAAACTCATCATTTTTGGGACAACTTGACAAACTTAACCAAGCAACATTTCTTTGTTGTCATGAAAATATTAGGAGTTCTAGTCATTATATATTATTCAGGCTGTGACAAATCTGGGACTCTGGTATCAATCTGAAAGGCTATAAACAAGTCAGATAATCTCATTTTGAGAACAACTCAAAGTAAATCAATTAATTGAGGACTACAGTATTTGGGCCAGTCGGTGGTGTAATGGCATCAGCACTGGACTTCGAGGCGGATGATCCCAAGTTTGAATCCAGCTGGGTGCCAACCTGGACAGCAGCAGCAGTATTTGTGCAGAAGGCCTGGCAATCTACTTCTGTATCTTGCCAACTACACTATCCATAGGGTCACAGTGACTCGACGGCATTCAACAACAACAGTATGAGTATGCATTTAAAATCTAAACAAACTTGTTGATGTCTTTATTACCTGTAGCAACGCTCTTGCAGTTTACAGGGTCTACTTCAGCTGATCTCAAGTTAGGCATAATTTGTGCTTCCAGTGCAACTTGTGCTCGTGAACGAGTCCGACGTGATACTTGGAAAATGTAGAAAAATATACCACGTTTTAAACAAACAGCAAGTAACTAATCACATTTACCCCAGGGGACAATACAATATACCAATGATTTTCCATAAAGTTGGTGATCAATCCAAGTTATATTGAACAAAGCATCTGTGAGCCTAGATTCCAACCCAATTGTCATTTTTTAAAAATTAATTTTTTATGCGTTTCTACAATACAGCAACAGAAAAAACCATCAACAAAATGGAGATTTATACAGTGCAAAACAATCGTGTCCAATATATAATTCATAAGAATAAGGAAAAAGCACCCAAAATAAAATCATATAAAGTTAGGGTCCTCCCCACCCTCCCACTATAAAACCCCAGGCCAAACATTTCTATGTACAATTGTCATTTTTAAACTACAGCAATCTTACATGGATTTTTTTTTAAAAAAAGGAAAAAAACAGCTAAAATCAATTTGATTAATGACCCAATTTCCTTTTCATACCTAATGCTGCACCAGAACCCTGGAGACCAAATTAGTACTTCTGTTACCTAACAATCCCATTGTAACCCAGCCATCACCTTTGACAATGACCATTAATATACCAATAGCACCAACAAACTGCCCCATTATTATTGTGGAGTTTGATATTCATGCAATCTGATCATTTCACTTCAACAGCAGAAATTCAATCAATATAACAATTTTGAATGAAATTTTATACATGGAATAAAATATTGAACTCTCTCTTATGGCTAGGAGGGCGCTTTTGCTTAAATGGAAGGACGCTGTTCCGCCTAACCATGCTCAGTGATTACGGGATGTTATGGCATTCTTAAATTTAGAAAAGATTCGTTGTTCAATTTCTGATTCTAACCAAGATTTTCAAAATTTGTGGGGGCCGTTTTTAAATTATTTTCATAATCTTTGATTTCCTGTTAAAGTACAGAAGCTGGTTAATAGCATATTTCACTATCTGATAAGGTTTTTTTTTCTTTACCAAACAGCTTTGACTTTAGTAGTGGGGTATAGATTTTAAAAAAATATAAATTGTTCATATTCTAACATATGAATTAATCTAATCTATACGAATACAGGTGTCCCCCGCTTTTCGAACGTTCGTTTTACGAAACCTCACTGTTATGAACGACCTACATTCAGTTCCCTACTTTTGCTTTCAGAAGGTATTTTCACTGTTACGAAAAGAAAGCAGCCGCTCTCTCCCGGATTCGGAACGGCATTCTCACCGGCATTGCTTAAGCACGTGCCTGTGAGCAGCAGTTAGCAAGATGAGTTCTACAGTATTGGAAAAGCCTGAAAGAGCTCGTAAGGGTGTTACACAGCGTAAAACTAGACATAATTAAGCGTTTTGATTGTGGTGAACGAAGCAAGGGCAAAGTGAGTTTGGCTTGTGGAAGCTGACGAAGATGATGTTGAAGAGGTTTTGGCATCCCATGACCAAGAACTGATAGATGAAGAGTTGATGCAATTGGAAGAGGAAAGGATAACAATCAAAACCGAATGCAGTAGCGAACTGAACGTGAAGCAACTGTGTGAGATTTTCGCTGCAATGATAAAGTTCGACTTTAAGTTTGAAAGGGTACGTCGGCTTAGGGGATATTTGCAAGATGGTTTGAGTCCTTACAAAGAACTGTATGAGCTAAAAATGCGCGAGGCTCAGCAGTCAAGCAAGCCTTCCACATCAGCCACAACAGACAACGAACCTCGATCTTCGACATCGAGGCAGGCAGTCATAGGAGAAGATGAGCTGCCTGCCCTAATGGAAGCAGACAACGATGAGATGACACCCCAGTGTCCCACCACCCCAACCCCCAGGCCGCGGACAGATACCAATTCGTTGAGAATGCAGTGATAGCTGGGAGGCACACAGCACATCTTTAAAAAAGCCGAAATAAACATGCTAATTAATTAGGTGCTGCCGGGCACGTAATTCTCGGCCCAGATCAGAGACAATGCAATCGGCAATCACCTTTGATCTGGGCCGACATTTACGTGCCAGGCGGCACCTAATTAATTAGCTTGTTTATTTTGGCTTTTTTCTTAAAGATGTGCTGTGTGCCTCCCGGCTACCGCTGTACCCCTGCATGCTTCGCGGATCAGTATCGGTCGGCGGCCTGGAGGGTGGGAACCACTGCATCACCCAAACTCTGATGACTCAGTCTAACACACCATCATCAGTGTGCTCGGCGCTGTCCCAATTCCGGTAAGTGATACTGCACTGTACATACATTATTTCTACTTTATATCGGCTGTGTATCTTACGTGTTATTTGGTATGATTTGGCAGCTTCATAGTTTAAAGGTTACTGGAGAGTGTTTTGCCAACAGCGCTTGTGAGAGATTTTCTGCCGAGAGCGCTTGCGCCGGTTTTTGCCGAAAGTGCTTGCGTGAGATTTTCGCTATGGAGAGCAGTGCAGTAATGATTATGGAAAAGTATTTCTACTTTATATAGGCTGTGTATTTATCATATCATTCCTGCTTTTACTATATGTTACTGTTATTTTAGGTTTTATGTGTTATTTGGCATGATTTGGTAGGTTATTTTTGGGTCTGCGAACTCTCACAAAATTATCCCATATAAATAAATAGTAATTGCTTCTTCGCTTTACGACATTCCGGCTTACGAACCGTTTCATAGGAACGCTCTACCTTTGGATGGCGGGGGGAAACCTGTATAGGGTAAGGAGTTTGTTAATGTGATTCAATATAATGTACCTGGTATTATTATATTTTTTCTTTTGTTTTATAATATGTATTTTCTTGGACTCTGTATTCTTCTATGTAGAAATTAATAAAAGTATTGTAAAAGAAAGAAATATTGAACTTTTAATAAGATTTGGTGATACCAGTGCCGGTCTTCTAGTGGATTGTTATAGCACACTCTCTCAACTGAAAGCACCACTGGCCAAAACAAAAGGAAGCCTTCACCTCAGAGGTAGAAACTGAATAATGAGGAGGAAAATGAATTAAAGCTCATTAAGCACTAGCTTTCAGAAACACACCGGTACCCTAGACTTACAATTCAGACAAATAATTAAATCTGCTGTCAACTGGAAGTGAGATGGTCAGGTCTTCAAACTCGCAGAAATTTGTGTAGTTTAAAATTTTAAAAGGAAGCAATACCTCAAGAATTGCATATACTATACTACCTTAAAGTTATTAAGATAAAGATGTGAATTAAGTGCAGTTTAGTAAATAGTAACATTAGTGTTACCTTCATCACCATCAAATACAGGTTCTAGAGTATTCATCACATGAAAAGATAAACAAAGTCTATTAGATTCCACACAAAATTAATTCATCAACTCTCTCACCCCTTCCACAATCTTAATTGGTTACAGACAAATGAGTCAACTGCACTTCAATTTATATTTAAACGTATGAGATCTCATTTCATTGGGGAAACCTGAAACATTTAACATTGCTTCAAACACAACAATGAAATCAATTCAAAGCGTACAAAAGATCCAATAAACTCATTGTTGATTCTCCAAAAGCTACTGCTATCATCCGGCAGGAGAGCAAAGATACAAACTTCCAGCAAAATGAAGTCTGAACGTTCTTGGAAATGGAGACCTTTCAGGAAAAGTTTGAAATTCAGATGGAAATATTTAATCATACCACTCAAATCTGACACCTTTATTTTCCAATGACAAAAACATACTAAATTTAAAGCTGCCAATTGCAGTGATAGCTACAAAAACCAAGTGATATTTTAGTGGACACCAATATTATATTTGATATAGAATCTGTCTATTCGAAGGTCAATTTATGTTTTCTCATGCCTTTTCCTGCCTGAGATTGCCAACTTCTGGCAAGAGTACAATTCTTAATCTATCAGTCATTCTCAAACAAAAACACCTTCAGTACATAAAACTCGAGAATACAAATATCAGACTATTTGATTACTGGGGAACTAATCAATGTGGAAATGTCACGGCTGAATAATAGCAGCTAAGTCCAGTAAAGGGGATTCGCCAATCAGCCATAAAAATATTGTACCAAATAAGAGTCCTGATGAAGGGTGTCAGGCCGAAACGTCGACTGTTTACTATTGTCCATTGATGTTGCCTGGCCTAATGAGTTCTCCAGCATTTTGTGTGCGTTGCTTTGGATTTCCAACATCTGCAGATTTTTCTCTTGCTTGTGATTGTACAAATAAGTTTGTTTTTCTGAGTTATATGCCAGTATTGGAGTGAAAATATTTTGCTGTTATCTGCAAAAACCAGCAGATTAGTATTTTCATACCAAGACCAGCAGCACTCTCCATATTCACTTAAGTGAACCTGTTAATGAGCATGTCTATTTAAGACACAGACGGAATGAAATTCTCTTACGGCTCAGTCTTTGAAATGCTTTCTAAGAATGGTGGACGAGAGCCTTTGACAGATTCTTGATAAACTTGATGAACTGTTATTGAGAATAATGGGGAATGCGGAGCTGAGGTTACCATCTATTTTATAAAATAACTAATGCAGAAATTTTCTTGTCAAGCTGTACCAAGGAACATATTTTAATCAGCATCCTTTCTCCAATCTTGGCACTAAGTTTGTTAATCAGTTTTATGTAAAAGATAACTAAATGGAAGGAGCAATTAATATTGACTGAAAGCTCACTATCGTCATTATTTTCTGTTAATTTCCTTAACGTCTTGTATACAAAGAGGGTGGAGCTTAGTTATGATGGCACTAAATGACGACTCCTTTGTCATGGAAACAGCTTTATTTCCATCTTTTATATCTCTATATTTCCCTTTCAGGGTTCTTTTGAAGACCCTGACCTGGAGTTACACGCTGACTTTGGTTCTTTATGGGAATGGGACCCGCTCTCGGGGTTTCACGACTGGCCGTTATCCGACATGCCAAGGATGCGGCCTAAGAGCTTCGCTTGACTTTGGAGGCCCGGGACCCTGTGGCTCTGGAGACAGGCTGATCAAAGGTCGGTGTCCCAGCAGGAGATATATTTCCTGAGGGTCAGACACCCTGAGCCAATAGGCTGATCGTGGACTTATTTCCCAGCATAATTTACATATTACTATTTAATTATTTATGGTGCAACTGTAACGAAAACCAATTTCCCTCGGGATCAATAAAGTATGACTATGATTGGTGTGTCGTGGGAGTCGGAAGATCTCTGGTCATGTGCCCAGAGACCAGAGATCTTTGGGCACAGAGCTTGGAAAAAGTGACGCAATGGACTTTTAACATCATAAACCAGCAAATTGTTTGTTATGTCTCCCCCCTTGCTGTGAAATGGAGACACCTCTTTCTCCCTTATTAGTGAGAGAGACCCTGTGGTATGTCGAATACTGGGTGAATGAGTAGTCTTTGGGGTATTGCAAGTCTGTGTCTTTACTGTACGCTTGAGTGCTTGGTGGTGGGTGCCGATGCTCTTTTTTTTGCTGGTGAGGGGAGCTGGGTGGGGGGGACTTTGGGGGAACTCCTCTGTTTTCATGGATGGTTGAGAAGAAAGAGCATTTCAGGATGTATATTGCATACATTTCTCTGACGTTAAATGCACCTTCAAAACAATTTCACCTGATTTTAAAAGAGGCAGTTATCAGATAAAGGAATTCTTTTTGATGATGTAAAAAAAAATTCAATGCATTAATGTAGAACTTTAAGCCACTTCCTTTCATAGATCATATCAATTTGTTCTATTATAGGATGTTACAAAACCATTTGATCATGAGACGAAATATCTTCTAGCTCCCTCCCTAGCTGTTAAATGATAAAGCAAAACATAGTGCACATTTGAATTTCAAGTAACTTCAACTCACTTTCTTTTGCAGTCCCATTCCTTGGAACTGGCAGAGCTGATTCACGTCTTGGGACCTAAAAGAGACAATTAGTTGTGGTAACTGGAAGGGCAAGTAAAATCTTATATCTACCTTTTTAAAAAGATATTTCAAATAACTATTCCACATTATTAATGACACATTCAAGAATCAGTTTCAATTAGAATGAAAATAAAGACTGCTCATGACTATTGTAAATAATTAAGAAACTAACTTAACTTGCAAGAAAAGCTACTCTTTTCCAAAACACAAAAAAATTTGAAATATGAAATACAAAAAATGGTCGTTTGAAAAAAAAAAGCAAAGAAATTAAGTGAGCTACTTTGAGTGGTCATGATGGGATTCAGGACCACTGGTAAAATTTACTGCACTATTTTTTAATGTAGCAATCCCCAAATAATCAAATGAAGAGATCAAAAAACACTTCTTCATACCTGCTAGATACGCAAAACACATGAAAAGCTGTTGCTTTCAATGAAATATTTTGCCCCCAAGAAAATGTCCATAAAATTACCTATTCTTTTTCCTCCCAACAAATATATTGTAGATGTATTCCAATTTTTTAAAATCCCAAAATATATTAGCGAGAATTTATTTTTAATTCCCAAACTGGAATTGGTCCACAAAAGCTAGCTTCACCAGCATTGCCTTGTACAGCAAAAGTTGCACCACTAGAAATTTAATGCTGCAGGAATAAAATAAAACAATATCCAAGTCAGCTTGTTTGAGAAAGTTATAGCATAACCCAATTCTTGTCAAAAAGAGAGTCTAAAATGGGGATGCAGTTATGTAATGTCAAAGTGTCTGTGTGAACAGCTATTCAGCATGTTACCATACAAAAATGTCAGGCCTGGACAGGGAAAAAAAACTCCTAATTTTCTCTAAGTTACCCACACTTGACCTTAAACCTGCACTCTCTTGTTATATACACTTCTAAGAAAGACAAGATTTTTTGCTACCGGTTTCATTTGCACCAACCAATTTCAGATACTCAGCTTTTTTCACTTGAAAGAAAATCTCTCAGAGCTAACTGATGCTCCAAGAAATTAAAAAAAAAAATTCGAGCATACTTATAGTAGCTCATAATTCAGATAGATTCTTTTAAAGTATATTACTGAAGATTGATAAATGGATTTAAGCTCATACAAGTAAAAATGTCAACCTGACACGCTCGGTTCTTTGATGCCAGAGTCAAAAGGGAGCACAAGAACTGGGTCCCTAGCGAGTAAATTGGGAACACAGCAAGCATCAACTGCTGAGGCAGATTTGAAAGATCAGAACATCCAAATGGTGGGATATTAGATTATCAGTTTTACTGTTTCAATCACGAAATAACTCCAGAATCGATTGACTTACACCTGCTCTTAAGCAACACTTTTCTCCACATATCTTTATGGGAAAATGAGTTACCATTCAAAATAAGGAGAATACAGCAACTAAGATAAACATACTTTCCAAGAGCCAAAAATTTAAAACTTACCCGTGTGTTCCTTCTTGGTACGCTTGGAGGTGGCATCTTTTCTACTAAGTTAGGATTTAACATTAGTAAGCTTTCAATGTCAATCTGAAGGTAAAAGAAATATATTCAGAGCTCACTTAAATCAATACAAAACCTTTGCACAAATGCTGACCACATATCATATAATTTGGCCATGCTTATGGAGTTGAACAGTACAGATGTCTTTATCCCAAGACTAAAGTTTAAAGTAAATTTATTAACAAAATATGTACTGCATGTCACCATATACTACCCCAAGATTCATTTTCTTGCAGGTATCCACAATAAAAGAAAAGTACAATAGAATCAATGAAAAATTGCACACAAGACTGACAAACAACCAATGTGAAAAAGACAAACTGGACAAATAATAAATAATAACAACACATAATACTGAGAACACAAGTTCTCAGTAAATGCCTTAATGCTTGTCCCCTATATCATCAACATCCAAACCAATTTTAATCCTTTTCCTATCATGCCATAACTCAATGGAAGTGGGTGGGTGGAGAAAGCAAAAAATTCCCAAAAGCATTATCAAATTCCAGCTCTTCCTGTTATGTTTTGTAACTCCAAAACATAAAACTAATTGAAAGGAAAACATGGGATAAGCATGGCTGTGTGTGGAGCAGGTCGTGTCTTACCAACTTGACTGAGTTTTTAAACAAGGTGACGAGAGAGATTAATGATAGTTGGGCAGTGGACGTTGTCTACATAAATTTTAGTAAGGCCCTTGACAAAGTCTCTCATGGGAGACTAATCCAGAAGATGAAGATGCATGAGATCCATGGCGAATTAGCTGCTTGGATTCAGAAACAGCTTGCACAGAGAAGACATAGGGTAGTGGTTGAAAGAACTTATTCAAGCTGGTGGTCTGTAATTAGTGATGTTCCACAGGGATCTGTGTTGGGAACTCTGCTGTTTGTAATGTACATAAATGACCTGGATGAAAATGTAGATGGGTGGGTTAGTAAATTTGCAGATGATACCAAGATTGGTCAAGATGTGGATAGTGTAGAAGACTAGCAACGAATACAGCACCATATACAGTGATGCTAGAAAGTTTCTGAAACCTGTTAAATTTTCTCTATTTCTGCATAAATATGACCTAAAATGTGATCAGACCTTCACACAATTCCTAAAGCTAGATAAAGAGAACCCAATTAAATAAATAACAAAACATCATACTTGTTCATTTATTTATTGAGGAAAAATGATCCAATGTAGTTGTTGGGAAAATAATGTGCACTTTTCCTTTCAGTAACTACATTATGTGACATGGAAAACTATATAATCAGAAATGAACAACACTATCTCCAAAAATGGAAAATTTGCTTTTGGCAGAAGACTTACATCTTTGGCTTTGCTAACGGAATCCTCCAGCCATTCGACTCTTACACAAGATTTCTCAGTATTCAGTTCAGTTATACCTGCATCTTGTACCATCCCTATGAAAAAAAGATGCCATATCAAAAATGAATTAATGGGAAAACAAAATACATTTCCTTCCTCCAAACCAGAATAACATTATTAGCTCTTAAATTCAGCATCCATTCAAAAGCAGTTTGACATGTTTAAAGTATTTTCCTTAAAATATAGGCAATTAGTTGATGACGGAGGAACTGAATTCAGGCTCCCACCTTAGAAAACCTTGCACAATTCTTAAAAATATCAGCAGTGTCTAAATAGGGAGAATTGTCCCACATACAAATACAGCAATGCCATTCACAGAATCAAATTTTGTCAAGCTCCTCCATTTTAATACCGGACACCACTCATTATTATCTGAAAACACTAAAATCAGCAAAACACAGAATGCACTCTAATTTGGAGATGAGCTACCACCTTGACTAAGATGACTGAGTCTTGAAACACGAACTGTCAGTTTGCACTTGCAGAAGGCAGCAAGTGAACAGACAAGAATAAATTTGATTTTGTCCTCAGTCTGCACGAGATAGATCTGTCCATTTCGACCCTGATAGAAGAGACCAATGCACAGTCCTTAGTGACAGTCCCTTCATGTTAAAATCATGCCAAATAGGATAAAACCTAAAACAAACCTTGCAACTCAAAATAAGGTATTAAAGAAACACCGTGGACCACCAGCAGAAATGTAAACCACCTCATGGACCAGTGCATCCTTCATGCTATCAATACTATCAGGACAGGGCATGAACTCACTTGCGCCGGGCATATATCAAATAGCAAGTACAACAGGACCAATATGTTCAAAAGACAAAGATCATGCACTGGACAGATCCAAGCAATCTCACAATCATACTTAAACTGTAGCCCTTCAACATGGTCACAAATTGAGAAAAAGGTACCAGAGGCAGAGGCTCAAAGAAAATCTCCACCTTTAGTACTACAGGTCCCAATATCTGACACACATCAAATGAATGATCTATCTCAGAGCCTTTATGAGAAGTTTTCAGACAATTACAGACTCATTCCACATGACATCAAGAAATAGTAAAGAACGCAAGGAATAGCAAAAAGCTATGGAGCAAAATAACATCCCAAGAACAGCAGTGATAACCTGTGCTCCAGAACTCACTGCACCTCTGACGAAGAATTCACATGTACCTCCAACTATTGCATTTGATGTTCGTGATGTGGCCTCTTTACATTGGTGAGACCAGAATGAGACCAGGTGATCACTTTGCAGAGCAACTGCACTTTGTTCACAAAAGCCATCGATCTTCTTGTTGGATGTCACTTCAACTCCCTTTCCCATTCTTACACAGACCTGTCTATTCTTAGCCTACTTCATTACCAGGGCAAGGCCAAACACAAACTAGAACAACAGCTCATATTCTATTTGGTTAGCCTAAAGTCTAATGAATGAAATGAACACCGAGTCTTCCAATTTCAGGTAACCAACAACCCTTGAGCTCCTTTCCAACTCCTGCCAGTCCACCCAGGTTCTCTGACTTTCCCCCACCATCCCCGTTTCCACCTACTTATCACCTACATATGTAGCCACATTCCATCTAGGCTCAACTTTCCCATCTCCTACCCATATCTGGTTTCATCTGCTCACCTCTCCAATACCTGGTTCCATGACCAGCCTGTTTCTATCCTCTCCTGGCTCCAGTTGCCTAGTTTTCCTCTCCCTATCACCTACCAGCCTGTCTCAACATTCCTCTCTCCCCACCTAGCTCCATCTCAATAGCCCTCCCTCATCTAGCTCCATCTATCACCCACTAGCTTCTGTCATCCCCCTTATCTTCTCTCTGTGCTGAATGCAAGGTCTCAGCTGAAAAATGTGACCTTCCCTTTGCCTCCACTAGTACTGCTGGACTTGCTAAGTTCTTCCAGCAGGTTTTTTTTTGTGCTTCTAGCAAACTGTTCCTGTTCAGTTGCAACATCTATTTGACAATGTCCAAAACTGTCCACCAAACACAGGACCAATGCAATCTTGCCAATTATCACCCAGTCTTCTTCAAATTGTGATTACTGAGATAATGACAACTTCCACCAAGTTCCACTTACTCGCCAATGCCCAGTTTGGATCTGCTGGGACCACTCAGTTACAGACATCTCATCCTAATCAAACAGAAACCAGTGAACTGAATTCGGGCGAGCATAACATTAAAACAGCCTGATAAAAATGAAGTATTTCCCTGTTGGTTTCAGTGGCTGGAGTTAAATGTCACACAAACATGATGGTAGTTATTAGAAATCAATTATCTAAGCCCCAAGACATCTACAGGAACAATTCAGGGCGGTGTGCTCAACCAAACCATCATCAGCTGTTAATTCAATGACCCTCCCTCCAACACCATAAGGTCCGAAGAGGGGAAGCTTGCTAATGGTTGCATAATTTTCAATTCTATTTGCAAACCAGCAGCAAGTAATACAACTGATACCCACACATAGCAAGACCTAGACAAGGTTCAGACATAGTTTAAAAACAGTGGCAAGTAACAGTTGCACCACAGAAGTGCTATATCTGTCGATTTCTGTCTTCAACAAGAGAGTCTAATTAACATATTCTTGACATTCAATGGGATTACCAAACTTTCCACCAAAATCCTAGGGGCTATAATTGACCAGAAACTTAACTGATCTGCCACAAATGCTTGCAGCTACAAGAACAAGCAAGAAACCCCATATCGTGCAGCATCTTCTGAAAACTAGATTTTCTGCTACCTACGGCATAGGGCACAAATAACTAATGTGATGGTATACTCTCATATGCCCTGATGAGTGTAGCTCTATCAACTCTCAGGAAGCTCAACACAAAGTGGGATAAAGTAACTCCACATACTATCCCAACACTTTTCTTCTCTCCACACGACAGCCACTGTGCTCCACTTACAAAATCAACTGCAGCTACTTTAACCAGGCTGCTCTGACAGTACCCAAGAAGCCCATAAATCACTACCATCAAGAATAAGAAAATCGTATGCTGACTTGGAGATCCAACATTGGTCTTTGATGTCACCAAGTCCAAATCCTGGAACATCCTTCCTTCCCAAAAACAGAGTGTAGTTCACCAGGGCTACAAGGTCAATTAGCATAAGCAATAAATGGCAACTTTGCCAGCATGCCCAGATCCTAGAAAGTGAATAAAATTCTTCTTTTTTTAAAAAAAGTACTTCAAAAAGCCTAAACAGCATTTATCCCAGAGTAGGCATAGGAATAATTCTAAAATTGCAACATTATACATAAATCTCAGTCTAAGGTATACATTCCATGTAATTTCTTTAAATGCTAATTATAGAGTAATTGAATTCAGCCATTTTAATTATTGAAATGCAATAAAGTTTATGTAAAAGATTTAAGTTCTTCAAAAATTAATTTACTTGCAATTTAAGTTGAACATTGGTTATTTGTAATATACAGGATAAATAATCCAGATGAAAAAGTAGGTTCAAAGATCAAAACCTCAAAGTGAACTTATTATCAAAGTATGTATGTGTCACTATGTAGTACCCTGAGATGTATTTTTTTGCAGGCATTCACAGTGGAACAAAGAAATACAATGGAATCAATGAAAAACTACACACAACGACTGACAAACGACTGATACGCAAAAGGTGGTAAACCACGCAAGCACAAAAAAGTAAATAAATGATACTGAGAACACGAGTCGTAGAGCACTTGAAAGCGAGTCCATTAGTTATGGAATCAGTTCAAAGTTGAGGTTGTTCACGCTAGTTGAAGAGTAATAACTAACCTGGTGGTGTGAGATCAAAGACTCCTGTACCTGCTGTCTGATGGCAGCAGCCAGAAGACAGTATGGCCTGGATAGGGGTGGGGATGCTGCTTTCTTGTGGCAGTGCTCCTTGGCAAAGAGGGCTTTGCCTGTGATGGACTGGGCTATATCCACCACTTTTTGTAGGCTTTTCTGTTACGTTTTACAAACAGACTGGATACTCTCCAGCATGAACCTATAGAAGTTTATCAAAGCTTTAGATGACATGCTGAATCTGCTCAAACTTCTAATTAAGTAGAGGCACTGTTGTGCTTTCTTTGTAATGGCATTTATATGCTGGTCCCGAGACAGATCCTCTGATATAGCGCCAAGGAGTTTAAAGTTACTGACCCTCTCCACCTTCAATCCATAATGAGGACTGGCTCATGGATCTCCAGTTTCTGCTCATTCTTCCCCTTTGGAATGCTGTGGACCGGGTCCGAGACACCCCCGACCCTGGCACCTGGGAGGGAACATATCATCTGGATGTCTCATGTCCACAAAATCTCCGTCAGTTCCTGGAACTATGGAATTCCCCATCACTACTGCCCTCCCCTTCTAAGCCACAGAACCTGACTCAGTGTCAGAGAACTGACCGTTATGGCTTTCTTCTGTTACAGTGTCCAAAGCGATAGGTGGTCTTGAGGTGAATGGCCACAGAGGTACTTTGCACTGGTTGCCTATCCCTTTTACCCCTCCTGAGAGTCACCCAGTTACTTGTGTCCTGCACCTTGAGTGTAACTACCCCTCCGTTGATGGGCAATCCCTCTGCTTCCTGAATAATCCAGGAGTTCATACAGCTTGAGCTCCAGTTCCTTAATATTGTCTGAAAGAAGCTGCAGCTGGATGCACTTCTTGCAGTTGTATTCATCAGGGACACCGGAAGTTGTCCCAGCCTTCCCACATCCCGCAAGAGGAATATTCCACTATCCTGCCTGGCATCTCTACTGCTTTAACTGTGCGATAAGAAAGAAATACAGAAAAATTTTTTTAAAAATCACCTACAGCCTTTGCTCCTTCTCATTGAAGCCTCTATGAGCCAAAGCCTGAACTCCTTACTCTAACATGGCCCACTCACATAATGGCAGCTCCGTTTAAACCCAATTTTTTTTATTATTGGTCCTTGCCAAGTGTCTAATTATATGCAATCTAACATCTCCTCAGGAACTGTGGCATGCAGAAGTTCAACAATACACTGCTCGTTTCCTACTGGCATTTCACATATTATGTAAATAAAGCTTACTATGATGACAGCATTAATTTTAAAAAAATTGACAATTCCTTAGTTTAGGAATTGTACAATACATACTTATGTTTAATACCACAAAATCAATGTACACATGTTTGAGATCAATCATTCCAAGCATCACTTCAAGTGATAATGTACTTGCATTTTATATGCACAAATATTGTACCTGCAATACACAAGCACACAGTCTTATCAATTATATACTAACAAAAGCTACTTTGCCATCTATGCACATCCAGGAAAACATGGCTGATGTGACCTACTGATTTGAGACACTCAGTACACTTCAATTCACAGAATATGTTAAAGTTAAAAGTACTTTAACTTCAAAATACCATTGAAGTGAATGCTGGAAGAACACTGTTTATAACCAGATTTGTGACTTCTCACATTCTGTGTAGCGTCTCCATTTCTCACAAAAATTAGTCACATTCAGCTTAATTACAAAATGATGGATGGGAAAGGCAGATTGGTCACGCTGCCCACATAACACTTAGACCATCAGCAGGAAGATATTGTGACATCATAAAACAGCTCAACTACCATTTGTGGTTAAAATCTTAAAAATATATATGCCTAAACAGTGTGAACAGCTCACCACACGCATTTCAGCTTCTAATTGTTTTAGACTGATGATGATGTGAATATGAGTTCAAAGCTTATCATGGTGGGGGGCGGGCACATGTAAATTTAAATCCATGAAATCACACAGTGTAAAAACCTATTTGGTTCATTAAAATCCTCTGGAGAAATCAGCTTTCCTTGTCTTACCTGGCCTACAAGAGACGGAACCAACAATAATTTACGTGACCTTTCATAACCCACTGAAATAGTCTAGCAAGTATTTACCATTTCTACCCTTGGAAAATGATTCTGACTATTTATGCCTCTCAGTTTTAAGACACAAGACATAGGAGCAGAATTAGGTCATTCAGCCTATCGAATCTGCTCCCCTATTCCATCATAGCTGATTTCAAAGTAAATTTATTATCAAAGTACATATATGCCACCATATACTTCAAATCCAAGAAACAATATTATCAGTGAAAGACTGCACTCACTGGGCATTCAACCAGTATGCAGAAGACAACAAGCTGTGCAAATACAAAAAGAGGGCATGGATAATCGACGTTGCTTTCCTGTGACAGCGCTCCATGTAGATGTGCTCAATGGTGGGGAGGGCTTCACTGGGCCTTATCCACTACTTTTTAAGAACATAATCACATAAGAAATAGGAGCAGGAGTCGGCCATCTGGCTGTCAAGCCTGCTCCACCATTCAATAAGATCATGGTTGATCTGGCCATGGACTCACCTCCACCTACCTGCCTTTTCCCCATAACCCCTAATTCCCCAACTATGCAAAACTCTATCTGACCTTGTCTTAAATATATCTACTGAGGTAGCCTCCACTGCTTCATTGGGCAGAGAATTCCACAGATTCTCCACTCTCTGGGAAAAGCAGTTCCTCCTCATCTCCATCCTAAGTCTACTCCCCAGAATTTTATATTTTTCTATAAGATCTCCTCTCATTCTTCTGAATTCCAGCAAATACCATCCTAGGCAACTCAATCTCTCCTCAGAATCTAACCCCCTCATCTCTGGAATCAACCTGGTGAACCTCCTCTGCACCGCCTCCAAAGCCAGTATACCCTTCAAATAAGGAGACCAAAACTGCATGCAGTACTCCAGGTGTGGCCTCCCCAGTACCCCGTACAGTTGCAGCATAACCTCCCTGCTCTTAAATTTAATCCCTCTAGCAATGAAGGTCAACATTCTATTTGTCTTTTTGATAGCTTGCTGCACTAACAAGCCAACCTTTCGTGATTCATGCACAAGCACTTCCAAGTCCCTCTGCACAGCAGCATGCTGCAATTTTTTACCAGTTAAATAATAATCTACTCTTCCATTTTTCCTTCCAAAGTAGATGACCTCGCATTTACCAACACTGTACTCCATCTGCCAGACCCTTGCCCACTCACTTAATCTATCTATATCCCTCTGCAGACTCTCCATTGTTTCTGCACAATTTGCTTTTCCATTCAATTTAGTATCATCAGCAAACTTAAATACACTACACTTGGTCTCCTCTTCCAGATCACGAATGTGAACAGATATCGTGAACAGTTATGGGCCCAGCGCCGACCCCTGCGGCCCACTGCTCACCACAGATTGCCAACCAGAGTAACACCCGTGTATCCCAACTCTGTTTTCTATTAGTTAACCAATCTTCTATCCATGCTAATGCATCCTTATCTTATGGACAAGTCTTTTCTGCGGCACCTTATCAAACATCTTCTGGAAATCCAAGTATATAACGTCCATCTGTTCCTCTCTATCCACTGTGCTCGTTATATCCTCAAAGAACTCCAGTAAGTTTGTCAACAGGACCTGCCATTGCTGAATCCATGCTGTGTCTGCCTAATGGATCCGTATCTTTCCAGATGCCTCGCTATTTCTTCTTTAATGATAGCTTCAAGCATTTATCCAACTACAGATGTTAAACTAACTGGCCTATAGTTACCTACTTTTTGCTTACATCCTTTTTCTGAATAGCAGTGAGACATTTTCCATCTTCCAATCCGTTGGGACCTGCCTAGAGTCCAGAGAATTCTGGTAAATTATCACCAAAGCTCTACTATAATTTTTGCCATTCCTTTCAGTACCCTGGGATGCATTCCATCAGGACCAGGGGACTTGACTTTCTTTAGGTCCATGAGTTTGCTCAGCACTACCTCTTCAGTGATAGCTATTGTATCGAGGTTCTCACCTCCCGTCACATCCATAACATCTCTCTTTGGCATGTTAGATGTGTCCTCCACCATAAAGACAGACATAAAATAGTCATTCAAAGCCTTTGCCACTTCCTTGTTATTCAATATTAATTCCCCCTTCTCATCCTCTAAGGGACCTACGTTCACTTTAGCCACCCTGTTCTGCTTTATATAATTATAGAAACTTTCACTATCCATTTTTATGTTTTGTGCTGGTTTATTTTCACAATCTACCTTCCCTTTCTTTATTGCTCGCTTTGTGGTTCTTTGTTGCTTTTTAAAGTTTTCCCAGTCTTCCAGTTTCCCACTACTCTTGGTGATTTTGTATGCACAAGCTTTTAGTTTGATGGTCTTTTATTTCCTTAGTTATCCAAGGCTGGCTTTCCCCACCCTTATTGTCCTTGCTTTTAACTGCAATACACTTTCATTGAGCACAGTGAAAATCTCTTTGAAAGTCTGCCACTGTTCCACCAAATAGCCTGTGTTCCCAGTCTACACTAGGTAAAGTCTCCCTCATCCTGTTGTAGTCTCCATTGTTTTGGCATAATACATTGGTTATAGATCGAACTGTTGCACTCTACATTTGTATGAGAAACTCAATCATACTGTGATCACTCTTTTGAAGAGGATCCCCAACTACAAGATCACTAATTTTACCTGTCTCATTTTTGTAGGGGTTTCTGTTCAAGGGCATTGGTGTTTCCATACCAGGCTGTGATGCAACTATACATGTTTGTCAAATTTTAAGATAACATGCCAAATCTTAGCGAACTTCTAAGAAAGTGGAGGTGCTGCAATGCTTTCTTTGTAATGACACTTGCATACTGGACTCAGGACAGATCCTCTGAAATTATAACACTGATGAATTTGGGGTTGCTGACCCTCTCCACTTGATCCCCAATGAGGACTGGTTGATGGACCTCCAGTTTCTTCCTCCTGAAATCAATAATCAGTTCCTTGGTCTTGCTGACATTAAGGGAGAGGTGGCTGTTGTTGTGACACCACTCACCCTGATTTTCAATCTCCCTCTTATATGCTGATTTGGCCAACACCAATCAGTAAATTTAAATATGCCTTTGGAGATATGCCTGGCCTCAGTCACAGTATAAAATGGGTAGAGCAAAGAGCTAATAACACAACACTGAGGTGCAGTGTGCTGAAGGAGATTGTGGAGAAGATGTTTTTGCCAATCCAAAATGACTGGGCCTGCAAGCATGGAAATCAAAGATCCAATTACACAAGGAGGAATTGAGGCCAAGGTCTGGATTAATTTTGAGGGGATGGTAAAATTGAATGCCGAGCTGGAGTCAATGAAGAGCATCCTGATGTATCCATTTTCACTGTCCAGATGTTTCAGGGTTAAGTGAAGAGCCAAAGAAATGGCATCTATCGTGGACCTACGTCCTTTGTCACTCCAGAGAAAACAGTCCAAGACTGGACACTCTCTTGGGGTCCGAGTCCATAGGACGCTCAAAGCTGCTGTGCAAGTTGACTCTGTGGTTAAGAAGGCATATGGTGCATTGGCCTTCATCAATCGTGGGATTGAGTTTAAGAGCCGAGAGGTAATGTTGCAGCTATATAGGACCCTGGTCAGACCCCACTTAGGAGTACTGTGCTCAGTTCTGGTCGCCTCTCTATAGGAAGGATGTGGAAGCCATAGAAAGGGTGCAGAGGAGATTTACAAGGATGTTGCCCAGATTGGGGAGCATGCCTTATGAAAACAGGCTGAGTGAACTCAGCCTTTTCTCCTTGGAGCGATGGAGGATGAGAGATGACCTGATAGAGATGTACAAGATGATGAGAGGGATTGATCGTGTGGATAGTCAGAGGCTTTTTCCCAGGGCTGAAATGGTTGCCACAAGAGGACACAGGTTTAAGGTGCTGGGGAGTAGGTACAGAGATGTCAGGGATAAGTTTTTTTAAAAACGCAGAGTGGTGAGTGCGTGGAATGAGTTGCCGGCAACAGTGGTGGAGGTGGATACAATAGGGTCTTTTAAGAGACTTTTAGATAGGTATATGGAGCTTAGAAAAATAGAGGTCTATGGGTAAGCCCAGTAATTTCTAAGGCAGGGACATGTTCAGCACAGCTTTGTGGGCCGAAGGGCCTGTATTGTGCAGTATGTTTTCTATGTTTCTAGGTTTCTCTTTATAGCACATACCCTATAATACAAGCCACTTCTGCACTGTCAACATCCCTACTGAAAAGGGCAACCAGAATTGACGCAATACTCAAGATATGGCCTATCTGGAATTGTATAAAGTAGTGAATAATATTAACTACTTGCCAGTCCTCTGGGACCTCACCTACGGCTAGAGATCTTGGTCAAAGCCCCAGAAATCTAATTTCCTGAGACTCTGCATAATGTGGGGTAGATTCCATCAAGCCTCAGGGTTTGATTCACCTTAGAAGTTCTTTTGAGAGACCTAAAATTACTTCCTTATCTTAAAATGCCCTACCATATTAGTGCTCTCCACACTGATTTCACTATTACCCATGTCCCTCTCCTCAATAAATATCGTTAACATTCACATCTGCATCCTCAGCCTTCAAGTACATGTCCCACCTTTAACCTTGAGTGATCCCACACTGTGCCTAGTAACTCTGTTTCTATTGGTAAATGGAATGCCTTAGAATTCTCTTTATTCCTACTTGCCAAGGACCTTTCACAGTCATTCCAGGTTCTAATTCCCTCTTGCAGTTCTTTTCTAGCTTCTCTGTAATAACAGCCTCTGTTTAACTTGAGCTTCTTAAGCTTTACTGAATATCTGCTTTTTTCTTCTTGACTACATTCACCACCTTTCTTGACAACCAGTTCCCTTTGCTGACTGGCCTTTCCTTCTTACTAGAGATGCCTGTGCAATTCCTCTTTAAATCAGATACATCTCCATCAAAGATTTGCCCAAAAACAAGAGTTCCCAATTACCTCACCCTGGTTCCTGCCTAATACTCTTGTAATTTGCCTTGATTGATTGTAATACTCTCCCACAAAGTCCATACTTATCTATAACTATCTTAAAGCTTCTGTCACTGTTCCCTAACTGTGCTCCCACTCAAAGGTAAGTCATCTGGTTGGGCTCTTTATCTGACACCTGGTCCAATATGGCCCCTCCTTTTGTTGATCTATTTACATACAGAAACTGTAATGGATGTATCTACCAAATTCTGCCCCTTCTAAAATTGCACCAAGAACCTCCCAGTCTATATTAGTGAAGTTAAAATCACCCATGACAATCACATTATTTTTAACACCTTTCTTAATTTTACTGCTCTACACACTCTACGCCCTTGAGTGTGTAGCTATGCACGGCTCAAATGCCATCTATAAACTTGCCAATGGCACAACTGTTGTTGGCAGGCATACAGGAGTGAGATCAGCCTTTTGAGTGGTATCTCAACAACCTTACATTCAACCTTAATAAGACCAAGGGGAAGTCAATAAACACACACCAGTGCTCATCAAGGAGTCAGGAGTGGAAAGAGTAAGCAATTTCAAGTTCCTGGATGTTAACATCTCTGAAGATCTACCCTGGGCCCAACATATTACTGCAATTATGAATAAGGCATGTCAACAGCTTTATTTCATTAGCAGTTTGAGGAGTTTTGGGAGCAAATTTCTAGCTGTACCGAGAGCATTCTAACAGGTTGTATCACCGTCCTGTATTGATGCGCCTCAGAATAATGGGCTGCAAACTCAGTGTAGCTCCATAGTGACCACTAGCCTCTCCAGCAGAGATCTTCAAAAGGCAGCGCCTCAAAAAGGTAGCATCATTTAGGACCTCCATCCCCCAGGATGCACTCTCTTCTTATTACTACCACCAGGGAGGTACAGGAGTCTGAAGAGACACACAACATCTTAGGAACAGCTTCAGTCCCTCCGTAATCAGATTTCTGAATGGACAATGAACCAACCCATGAACACTGCCTCTATCTTTGCACTTATTTTTTGATACACTTCTTATTGTAATTTATAGTTTTGTTATGTATTGCACTGTAATGCTGTTACAAATTTCGTGACATATGTCGGTGATATTAAATCTGATTCTTCCTGCAAATTTGTTCCTCAAATTTGGTTATCTCAGTATAACCATTGCTCTACTAACATTAAAGTAAACACAGTTCAACCCATCTATTACTTTGATCCTGCCTGTTCCTCCTTGAAAAACATACTGGTCATATATAGTCATACTTTATTGATCCTTCTCTCAATCCCTCCACTTTCTGACATGGTGCTGTGTTTCACATCCACTTGCCAAACCATCACACCTGAGTAAGGATACTGGTTCCCTTCCAGTCAAGGTACAACCCATCCCTTTTGTACAGGTCACCTGTCCCAGGTTCCAATGATCCAAGAACGTGAAACCCTGCTCGCTGTATCAGCTCCTCAGGCATATATTCACCGGTTCTCTTTTTATTCCTGCTTCTGATTAGTATGTAGTGAGGAATTATATGCAGAATTAAAAGGGCTAAAACCTAACTGACTTATTGGCAGCTTGACAAGTCGTGCTGTGAGAATAATGTACGAACAAAGTAGTGTTTGTTGCATGAGAAAGCTTGTCTGTCTACCCTTATCAAAGTATGTATGTGATAATGAATGTATATCAGCAGCTCCAGACAGTATTCGGGGCTCACTTGATTGCAGATTTTCCCAGGCTCTGTGAGCAGGGACTCTGCTCAGTTGACAAAGCAATGCAAGCTTGCTAATAAACAGCGTGTACTTTTAAGTAAATTGTGTTTGCCAATTTTTCCTGGGTCTGAACCTAAAGTCCTCTGGTAGAGAGGCAGTTCGACAGTAGGAAAATGAGCAATCCAGAAACTGAGAGCCTGTGTTTCAACTTCTTTCCTAATACCCTATACTCACTGCATAGGACCTCATTCCCTTTTTACCTATGTCATTAGTGCCAATGTGTACTACAACCTCCAGCTGCCCACCCCCCCCCTTCAGTCATCCAAAAATACCCCCAATGCTGGCACCTGGGAGGCAACACACCATCCTGGCTTCCCTTTTGTGGCCACACAATCTCCTGTCTGTTCTAACTACCGTGTACAGTATTACTATTGCTGTGTGTGAGTACTCTACTGGCATTGTTATTTTCATGGAAGTATGAAATATTAAGGATGGAAATAGAACTGTTTTGGAAGATGCAGGCAAAGGAGTCTCTGTTGGGTGCCATAACTATGAAGAGTCCCTTGTAGATGTGCATCTCCAACAACACTCAAAGTCCCATGACCATCCCAGAGAAAGCAGCCCATTCTACTCGCACTGCATTCAGCACATCAGCCAGGGCTGAGGCTGTCCTAAGTACATCTACAAAATACAAAAATTATATGCAAGTTACTCATACATTTCACAAAGTCATAATGTCAACTACCATGAAGGTCAAGAGCGCTTAGCACATAGGAACACAAGAATCAGCAGACTCCCTTTGCATAGTATATCATCCTAATTTGGAAGTATAGTGGACTCCGGTTAATTGGGACACATCAGAACTAGAACATTTTGCCTCAATTAAGCAGCTCTCCTAATTAGCTGAAATATCATGGAAATAGTTAAGAAGGTATAAAGAAAGACAAGCTACTGTTTAACTGAATAACAAATTAAGCACTTAAATTAAATTCAGAACAAATTAGAACACCACCAATACTACAGGTGGTTGTCTATCTTATCTGATGACAACAGGAAACCTGCGCAGTAGAGTTTTTAAAAAGTGGAAAAGCTGTTGCACTGGGGCAGATTCACTCCCTGGACCTCGGAGGTCGGAGTCCAGTGATGCGAGCAGACAACATTGGGCCTTCCTTGGTTGCAGTGGATGATTATCACTTCTGCACCTCGACATGCCCTTCGCTCTCCACAGAACATTGTAGAACCTCCTTCCTGGTTGTCAGTTCTCACTGTAGATCTTACCCACTCAGTCCGCCAGTCTTCGCACACTGAGACAGGCATGTCATATTGCACCAGGTATGAAACCTGCTGGCTATCCTCACCTGGTTTGGCCTGATGGCCAAAGCAATATACAGAAGTATGGCCGCTGTCATTTGCAAACAGCTACTTGGAGCCATAGATGAGATCCGAGTGTCCAGTAGGGAGAAAAGGTAGCATTCAAGATGATTGTTGATACCTTGAAATTCTTTGCAGTTATGTGGTGAAATTGTTTCATTTACATTCCTAGCCATTTCTGGTATCTCCAAGCCAGAATGCTTGAAACCGCAGTGAGCAAAACAGTTCTGAATTGTTTTACTGCTTACTTCTCACCAACCATCAGTGACAAAAATCACTGCTTTTCCACACACGCAACTGATGATATTTTAAAACTGCTTGCTCCAAGTATGATGTAGCATCTAACAGCCACACAAGTGCACACAACTGATGCTAGTTAGACCCTGTTCAAAAAGTCTCCTGCCCCAAGAGGAATAGTGTCCCAAATAATCAGCTGCCTCAATTAACTGATAACCCATTTAACAGGAATCCACTGTCGATCATTACTTCATGGTTGCCAGGGTAAACACTGGAACGTCCTACCTTGGCCCAAGTTTACAGGTAGGAGATTGAAAATCTGGCTGAGCGGTGGCATAACAACAACCTTTCACTCAATGTCAGCAAGACCAAGATGTTGATTATTGACTTCAGGAGGGGGAAACCAGAGGCCCATGAGCCAGTCCTGAGAGGATCAGAGATGGAGAGGGTCAGCAACTTTAAATTCCTTAGTGTTGTCATTTCAGAGCCAGCACGCAAGTGCGATTGCGAAGAAAATACAGCAGTCCCTCTACTTCCTATGAGGTTTGTGAAGATTCAGTATGGCATCCAATACTTCAATAAACTTCTAGTAATCATGGAAATTATATTGACTACTTGCATCACAGCCTAGTATGGAAATACCAATGCCCTTGAATGGAAAATCCTATAAAAAGTAGTGGATCAGTACCCAGTACATCATGGGTAAAGACTTCCCCACCATTGAGCATAGCTGCACCGAGCACTGTAGCAGGAAAGCAGCATCCATAATCAGGGAATCCACCCCCCGCCCCCACCAAGGTTACGCTCTTCACACTGCTGGTATCAGGAGGGTGGTTCAGGAGCCTCAGTTCTCACACTTCAGGTTCAGGAACAGTTATTACTCTTCAACCATCAGGGTCTTGAACCAGAGAGGATAACTTCATTCAACTTCACTTGCCCCATCTCTGAACTGTTCCCACAACCTATGGACTCACTTTCAAAGACTTTCCATCTCATATTCTCAATATATAATTGTTATTATTTACTCTTTCGTATTTGCACTGTATGCTATCTTTTGCACGTTGGTTGTTTGTGCGCCCACTAAAAACAGAGATAAATGATATTGTTTAAAAATTACCACCTGTCCAATCAATTGGCTCAAGATCTTCCCGACCAGCAGACTTGACAGTCCATTTACAAACTTAACTCATTTACCCAGGTTGAATACATTTCAACTTAGTACTTAACTATATTAAGATCCAATCTTCCCAGCCTGAAAAAATAATCCGCCAATCAATCTCACAGAAACAAAGGCTGGCATTAACCTAGCATGATGAGTTTTAAAACCTAGCGTGATCATGTTGTTTCCAGAAAGACTTAAGAATCCCCACTTAAAAACACAATTAACAGTTTTCCCATGTATTCAGGAACACAACTGTTCCTAACCTTGTGGAAGCATTCCAAAATTTTATTCTCTAACAAAACAGGGAATATCCAAGCGATCAATTTTATATTAAAGAATGCTGACGCACATTAAGCATATTTATTCAAACTTGTATGCGTTTGCTCCCAACATTTGCAAATAATAATCGCAATGCCTGGTTTCGTTTTTTCATGAACATTTCCTAAGTTTTGTGCAGTACGGATGGAGGTCTAATAGAACAAACGCAGTGCCCAAAGAATAGTCACAGCGTCCAATAGGGCGCCTGCACTGAAGTCACGGTGCACCAGTCATCCAATCACCGATAAGGCGGGTCCCACGTGAGTGACGTCCACATGGCGGGTAATTCAAAAAAATTCGTGGCCTCATTACGCATGTACCATTCGCCATCCAACAGCCGGCTAGTTCGTTTCCTGTTCTGATTAAAATATGGTCCTCACGAAAAGAAAAAAAGCCAAAGAGCTACCCGAGACAAACCTCTTCCCAACATCCCAACAGAATCAGGGTCGAACAGAATTCACCGTCGGCAATATCCCTTCAGTTAGAAAATAACACCTTACCATTGCTGCGTTGGATTTTTACAATAAGACCCACTCTCAGCCTCGCAAAATTTTCAGCCATCCTTTCACAGCGTGAATTAAAATCACACAGTCTGCGACTTCAGCCGCCGCCAAACCGAACAACTTTCAAAACAGAGCCCGCCTAGATTCGGCGAATGAGCATGCGTTGCAGTGACGTCACAGACGCAGCAAACGTAATAGAAACCCTTAAAGAGACAATTAAACATCCGGTGACGTCACGGAGTAGTGAGCGAGTTAGCTAATGGTAGACCTGGCAAGTTGTGCCTTTAACTTTGTTACAAACATTTTCTATTCCATCCAGCGGGGAAAAGACCTGTTATGGCCATTCCAGGACGTATTAAAGTCCTTTCCTACAAATGAAATACAATCATTAATGATCAAAGTTCAAAGCAAAATTTAATTATCAGGGTACATACATGTCACTATGATACAACGCTGAGATTATTTTTCCTGCGGGCATACTCAGCAAATCAGTAAATATAGAACAGTAAATGTAAACAGAATCAAAGAGCAAGACAAAATGTGCAAATGCAAATAAAAATAAATAGTAATAAATCACCAGAGCATGAAATAACAAGATAAAGAGTCCTTAAACTGAGAGTATTGTTTGTGGGAACATCTCAATAGACGTGTAGTTATCCTCTTTTGTTCAAGAGCCTGATGGCAGACAGGTAGTAACTGTTCTTGAATCTGGTGGTGCGAGTCCTAAGTCATTTGTACCTTCTACCTGATGGCACCAGTGAGAAAAGAGCATGGCCTGGGTGGTAAGGATCTTTGACGATGGATGCTGCTTTTCTATGACAGCGTTTCATGTAGATGTGCTCAATGGTTGGGGGGTGGCTTTACCTGTGATGTACTGGGCTGAACCTACTAACTTTTGTTGGATTTTCTGTTCAAAGACATTGATGTTCCCATACTAGGCAACTTGCATAGAGTTAACTACTTTAGTATCAATGTGTTAACCTGATGTGTTTTTTGTAATTATGTGGAGGATCAGAAAAAGTTATACACTTAGATATTTTGATTGATATTAAAAATATTAAATACAAGTAAGTTCCCGAATAAAGAAAACATATCAAAATACTTGTGTAATTAGTTAAAATATTTATAAAGGAAGCAACATTGTCACTTGTACTTATAATGAATTTTCTATTTTGATTATATATTTGAAGGCAGGAGTACAGTAAAACAAGGGCTGAGGAAACAATGAGTTCAAATTTATAGGCTCTTCAGGAGTCTTCAGTCTGAAATGTTAATTCTGGTTCTTTTTCCTCACATGTTAAGTGTTTCCAATATTTTCTGATCTCACTTCAGAAAATCCAGCACCTGCAACTTTTTTTTTGATATTTACAAGCAAAGTTTTCCAGAGATATAAAAAAAAGGATTTCCAGCTGGGCAGCTGGGTTGCTCTCTAAGTGTATATACTGTTTACATTTCAGAGGGGATTCCTGCTGTTGACAGGAGTGATCACTATGTGGCTTGAGACAAATGTGAGTGAGCCGTAACATTTTAAGAACAGAAACATAAGACAAATTCAGAGGCATGAGACACTGTTTGAAAATGATCAGAGCACATGAATAGCCGTTGAAATCTAGAAGGGGCTGCAGGATTGAGTTGAAACCATGGGAAACTGCTCATACCTTCAGAAGATTCCGTGAAGCTAACTTTGACAGTTGTAAGAAAAAGTCGAAGTGACTCTGAAGCAGAAAGTCCTAACAGAAGGTGATGGAGGAAAAACAGATTAAGACAATCAGAGCAATCAGAATTGGGTTTATTATTACCGGCATGTGTCGTGAAATTTGTTAACTTAGCAGCAGCGGTTCAATGCAATACATAAAATAGAAGAAAAACAAATAAATAAAATAATAATAATAATCATAAATAAGTAAATCAATTATAGTGTACATATATTGAATAGATTAAAAATTGTGCAAAAACAAAACAGTAGATTAGTACCCAAGATGGAGCTGACTAAATTTGCAACCCTCTGCAGCTTCTTTCGGTCCTGTGCAGTAGCCCCCCTACACCCCACCATACCAGACAGTGATGCAGCCTGTCAGAATGCCCTCCATGGTACATCTATAGAAGTTTTTGAGTGTATTTGTTGACATTCCAAATCCCTTCAAACTCCTAATGAAGTATAGTCACTGTCTTGCCTTCTTTATAGCTGCATTGATATGTTGGGACCAGGTTAGATACTCAGAGATCTTGACACCCAGGAACTTGAAACTGCTCACTCTTTCCACTTCTGATCCCTCTGTGAGGATTGGTATGTGTCCTTCGTCTTACCCTTCCTGAAGTCTACAATCAGCTCTTTCGTCTTACTGACGTTGAGTGCCAGGTTGTTGCTGCAACAACCACTAGTTGGCATATCTCACTCCTGTACACCCTCTCGTCACCACCTGGGATTCTACCAACAATGGTTGTATCATCAGCAAATTCATAGATGGTATTTGAGCTATGCCTAGCCACACAATCATGGGTATATAGAGAGTAGAGCAGTGGGCTAAGCACACACCCCCGAGGTGCACCAGTGTTGATCGTCAGCGTGAGGGAGTTGTTATCACCAATCCGCACAGATTGTGGTCTTCCGGTTAGGATGTCAAGGATCTAATTGCAGAGGGAGGTACAGAGGCCCAAGTTCTGCAACTTGTCAATCAGGATTGTGGGAATGATGGTATTAAATGCTGAGTTATAGTTGATGAACGGCATCCTGTCCAGGTAGTCTAAAGTCGTGTGGAGAGCCATTGAGATTGCATCTAACATTGACCTATTGTGGCGATAGGCAAATTGCAATGTGTCCAGGTCCTTGCTGAGCTAGGAGTTCAGTCTAGACATGACCAACCTCTCAAAGCATTTCATCATTGTAGATGAGAGTGCTACCGGGCAATAGTCATTAAGGCAGTTCACATTATTCTTCTTAGGCACTGGTATAATTGTTGCCTATCTGAAGCAAGTGGGAACTTCTGCCTGTAGCAGTGAGAGGTTGAAAATGTCCTTGAATACTCCTGCCAGTTGGTTGGCACAGGTATTCAGAGCCTTACCAGGTACTCCATCGGGACCTTCCACCTTGGGAAGGTTCACTGTCTTTAAAAACAGCCTAACATCGGCCTCTGAGACAGAGATCACAGGGTCATCAGGTGCAGCAGGGATCTTCACAGTTGTAGTTATATTCTCCCTTTCAAAGCGTGCATAGAAGGCATTGAGTTCATCTGGTTGTGAAGCATTGCTGTCATTCATGTAATTGGGTTTCGCTTTGTAGGAAGTAATGTCTTGCAGACTCTGCCAGAGTTGTCGTACATCTGATGTCGTCTCCAACCTCGTTCAAAATTGTCTCTTCGCCCTTGAAATAGCCCTCCGCAAATCATACCTGGTTTTCTGGTACAGGCCTGCATCGCCAGACTTAAATGCCACAGATCTAGCCTTCAGCAGATAACATACCTCCTGGTTTATCCACGGCTTTTGGTTTGGGAATGTACAGTAAGTCTTTGTGGGCACACACTCATCCACACAGGTTTTAATGAAGTCGGTAACAACTGCAGTATACTCATCCAGGTTCGAAGATGAATCCCTGAATACAGTCCAGTCCACTGATTCAAAGCAGTCCTACAGGCAATCCTGTGCTTCCCTTGTCCAAACCTTCTTGGTCCTCACTGCTGGTGCTGCAGTCTTCAGTCTCTGCCCATACTCAGGGAGTAGAAGTACAGCCAGGTGATCAGACTTTCCAAAGTGAGGGCATGGAATAGTATGGTAGGCATTCTCGATGGTGGTGTAGCAATGGTCCAGTGTGTTGTTTCCTCTAGTATTGCAAGTGATCTGTTGATGGTAATTGCTGAGTGATTTTTCAGACTGGCCTGGTTAAAATCTCCCAGAATGATGGTGAAGGTGTTAGAGTGCGCTGGTTCATGCATGTTAATCCCATTGCTCAGATCATTTAAAGCTCGATTGACATTAGCCTGAGATAGAATGTATACTGCTACCAAAATGACCCCGGAGAACTCCCACTGTAAGTAAAAAGGACGGCTTAACTGCTAGATATTCCAGGTCTGGTGAGCAGAATTGGGACAGCACTGATACATTTGTGCACAAAGAAGTGTTGATCATGAGGCATACTCCTCCACATCTGCTTTTGAGAGACTCTATTGATCTATCCCGACGGTGTATAGTAAACCCGTCGATCTGAATCACTGCATCCATTATGGAAGGGCTTAACCAGGATTCCGTGAAACGAAGGACACACGCGGTCCGAATGTCCCTACACCCTAGCTCTGAGATCATTGATTTTATTCACCAGACACTGCACGTTTGCCAGCGAGATAGTCGGTATTGGGAGTTTAAAACCCTGTTCCCTTAAACACACTGTGTCTCTGATCTGCAGCCACCCCACTGTTGTTTCCATCAGTTTTATACAGCAATAGTTCATTTTAACGCATTAAGACATCTTTGTTGACTGTACTGACCTTGTGCTTTTTAGCTGTATCAGGCTGAAATGAGAATATTTAATCATATCCATTGAGAGTACTGCTGCTACCCGAGTCGCCCCTAGGCACTCCGAAAGTTCGCCTCAGACCGTGACAACGATCTTTATTTTAACCCTAACCTCTGGTGGGGACTAGGTGCTACTTACCTACAGTCTCAGTAACTCAATCATTTCCCTCCCTGAATCACCTACCTTTCCAGTTTCCTCTGCTTGTTGAATGCACAATTTAACTATCATCTCTTTAATCAAGTCTTTATCTTCTTTTGTGCAGAATTCAATTTTGTTCTTAGCAGGGTTGTGCTTATAAAAATTGGTAAGATAGGAGAATTGAGGGTTATGGGGAAAAGGCAGGTAGGTGGAGATGAGTCCTTGGTCAGATCAGCCATGACCTTATTGAATGGTGGAGCAGGCTCTACGGGCCAGCTGGCCTACTCCTGCTCCTGTTTCTTATGTAAGATGGAAAGGAAGACTTATGAAGGGACAATAGGATAAGTCACTCACCAGTTGCAGAGTCCTGCAGGTGCCATCTGAACATCCATAGCAGCAGAGAAAGCTTTTGTAAATTGTCCCTAGAATCAGTGACTATCAGGAGAATCAGAAGAAGGGTTTAATTGATGGATATACAAGAGGAAATATGTTCAAGGTTCAAGGTAAATTTATTATCTATTGTGCTCGTTAATGAGGGACAATGCAGAGTCCACTCCAGCACAGCATTACACAGGATATTCAAATGAACTTTATTGATAACTCTGCTTGTACAGTGTGGCTAACTGAGTGGCATAGGATTAACCTATTAACTACCACACCATCTCCGCTACTTGAAAAAGAAGAAAAACTCAATATCTAATTCTTGTCCATAGAACATTCCACCTCAACATTCCTTGAGTAGTAATCCACAGTGAAAAGATGTTTGTCTCTCTCTTGCTCAAAAATGTCTGTGCCTGCAATTTGCCATGGGAAATCTGGGAATTCTGTAGACAGAGAGGTTCAGCCTGATTTTTGTGCAGTTTTCTGCATGCTTCACATAATCTCCCAGCTGTGTGCTCAGACCAGGTCACTACATCATTGCCTTGCTGTTAGGTGACATTTTTTGATGCCTGGATGTCTTTGGTGGATTTGACTGATGATTTTAGCATGTACAGAAGCAGGAATGACACGTCTGGAGCCCTTTACCAGCACACCATTAAGAATGGTGAGTCTGTCTCTTACAAGCTAGTAAGGTCTAAGTTTGTGAGCTCCTTTTGGAACTACTTGCCATCCATGTTCACAGTATTGAATGACCTTGCTGCAGATTTGGTCCTTTTCAAGTCAGCTTTAATTTCATCCAGTTTACTCTGTAATGCAGGAAAGCTTTCACATACCTGAAGTAAGTAGATATTGGTATCTTCCATGAGGGTAGAGTCAGCTTCCGTCACCTTACTGTGCATGGCATCCTCAACAGAGTGTCTGGTATTGAGAAAGATTTGTTAGGGACATGTTCAATATCAAAACAGTATTGCATAAGCCTCATACTGAAATTTTGCAGACATGGGGGTAAGTCACCCAAGTTTTTCAAGCTGAGGAGGCTGACAAACGCCATGTGGTCTGTTTCAAGTAGGAATTTAGTGCCTATCAAGGAGCAGCTGAAGCATTCACAAGCCTGCATTAGAGCCAGTGTCTCCTTTTCATAGGGTGTAACAATGCTCCTGATGCATATGCCATCGGTTTCCATACGCCACTGCAGTGTTGCGTGAGCACTCTCCCAAAAGCAAAGGAAGAGACTTCTGCTGAGATCTTGGTTGCTTTGTTCGGATCAAAGGATGACAATATTGGTGGAGAGATAAGCTCTGCTTTAAGTGATGAGAGTGACTTCTCCTGTGGTGCATCCCAGGTCCAAACATTCATAGAGGAGGTCATTTAGTGGCTTTATTTTCTTTGCCAAACCAGCTGGTTTACCATGCCAAGGAACTGCAGATCTCTAATACGTTCATAGGTTGTTCTATGTTCTGACCTATAAGACCGTAAGACATAGGAGCAGAAGAAGGCTATTCAGCCCATCGAGTCTGCTCCACCATTCAATCATGGGCTCATCCAATTCTTCCAGTCATCCCCACTCCCTTGCTTTCTCCCCATACCCTTTGATGCCCTGGCTAACCAAGAACCTATCTACCTCTGCCTTAAATACACCTAATGACTTGGCCTCCATGGCTGCTTGGGGCAACAAATTCCACAGATTTACCACCCTCTGACTAAAGTAATCTCTCCACATCTCCTGTTCTAAATGGACGTCCTTCAATCCTGAAGTCCTAGACTCTCCTACCATGGGAAATAACTTTGCCATATTTAATTTGTTCAGGTCTTTTAACATTCGGACTGTTTCTATGAGATCCCCCCTCATTTTCCTGAACTCCAGGGAATACTGTCCAAGAGCTGCCAGAATTTCTCATATACTAACCCTTTCATTCTTGGAATCATTCTCGTGAATCTTCTCTGAACTCCTCCAACGTCAGTATATCCTTTCAAAACTGCACACAATACTCCAAGTGTGGCCTCAAGAATGCCTTATAGAGCCTCAACATCACATCACAGAGCTCTTTGACAAGGAGTGGAGACTTGCTGCATCTCCTGCAACTGGACATTTTATCTGCTCTTTGTTTCACTTGTCCTTCTTTCTTTGCGTTTTGCTCTTCTGCACCTCTTTTGTAGTTTTTCTGCCTGCATCTTGTTTGTACCCTTTTTTTTAGTAGCTTCTAGCTTTAGCTCAGCATTGCTTTCATGCCTGAGTTCTGCCTATTGCTGACAAACATTCTCACTCTGCCTGACCATAGTAATAGATTTCTCTAGTATAAGATTTGCCTGCAACTGAAGTCTCACTGACAATTTGGTGTCCAGTAGCCCGACAGCAATCTTGCCTCTAATGAGCTCATCTCTCAGATTTCCATATACATAGTTGTCTGACAGGGCATACAATGCTGTGATGGAGTAATTTACACTTTCATCTGGCTCCTGTTTTCTGGATTTGAACTTTCCCTTTTCTCTTTCCTGTGAAATATTCTTTGAATTTATCCCGCACTGTTTTGTACTCCTTCTCCTGAGCATCTGTCAATCCTAATTCCCCCTTCATATCATCTGCTTTGTCCCTCGTGGAGTATACCTGGTGCCTGAGTGAGATTGCTTGCAACCCAAAATCTCCCAAGGCATCTGAGCTATCTCTCAAAGTCCCCTGGTTTAGGAAAATCAAATGTCTCAGGGGCTTTATTAAGTAAGTAGATGTAGGTACTCCAGGTATTTGCTCCATTTTCCTGTTTGCTTGTTCATTTATTATTTTATTTATTTGGATTACAAAAGTCCTCTTTTCTCTTCTTGAGAGTTTGACTGACTTCTCCAATTTCTCTGCTGTGGCTCTGTCTCTGTGCACTTCCCCAGGCTAGTGGCCCACAGATTATTACAATGTATTCACTTTGGATGTAGCTCAGAGGTGTTGCCTAGCAACCCTGGCCAGTTCTCAGTTCATGCACATACAGTTAGCAAATAGCATAAGCAATGCAGCTTGATAAGACTTTGGACATTTTTCATCAAGAGCAGTCTTACTGTAAATTCTTTCTTGTTGGGAATCTCCTTCAGTCTGTAGCCCAAATTCATTGATGATCAACCACTGCTGTGTTCAAGGGAGAGTACAGAGCACACTAGGATGCCAGCATGTAGGATATTCAACTGAACTTTATTGATAACTTTGCTTGTACAATATGTGAACTCCTCTCATGTGGGTGTGGCTAACTGAATGGCAGAGGATTAATTTAGTAACTAACACAAGATTATCAAAGTACATAAATGTCATCATATATTACCCTGAGATTCATTTTCTTGCCAGCATTCACAGTAATTTAAAAAAAAACACAATAAAATTGAAAACAAAGACGGACCAACAACCAATGTACAAAAGACAGCAAATTATGCAAATACAAAAAGAAACAAGCCAAAATAATAATTAAATAAAAATGTAATAAATATTGAGTTGTAGATATGGGAGATTTGTACAAATATGTGCATGATCACCACTACCAACAGGTGGGTTGTAACTGTACAACTGTTTAAAATGGAGCCGGGTCTTGATTGGATGGTTGTAGAAAAAAATATTTCCTCTTATGTTTGATCCTAAAGAACAAAGGATCACTGGTTCAATATAGAGCAGGGGTTCCCAACTTGGAGTTAATAGACCTCTTGCTTAATGGTCCCTGGCATAAAAAAGTTAGGGATCCCTCGATACAGAAGGTCATTCATTTAAGAAAGAGGTTTGACAAAATCTTTTCTCTCAGATGCTTGTGAGTCTTTGGAACTCTTCCTCAAAAGACAGTGGATGCAGAGTCTGTTATAGACACTATTTAAATCAGTAGGGGCCTTTTTTTATGACAGAGCTTTGCTAAGGGCAGCTTTGCTAACTGCCCTTCATTCTTTTGTTTCAAATATTTAACAGATTTTCCCTTCAACGATACAACTATTTCCTGCTTCTTTCATTCCATGGCATTGAATGGATTAAAGTTATCACCTCTCTGATGATCTGGAAGATAATAAAAAACATGGAAAGCACTATCTTACTTCACATGTTTTCTCTATCCATCATCATTTGATGAGCTCAGGATTTGCATTAGCGTTTGATGGCCATGAGAGGGCAAAAGGCACCTGCTCTAAATATATAAACACAAGAGAATGTGCAGATACTGGAAATCCAAGTAATACACACAAAATACTACAGGAACTCAGCAGGTCAGGCAGCACCAAAAGAAATTAATCAACATTTGATGTTTTGGGCTGAGACACAACCTGGTTTTAATACCGGGCTGTGAGGTAACCTGTCAACATATTCTCCACTGACATCTTTTGAAGTTTGTCGAAGTTTTAAATGACGTACCAAATCTTCGCAAATGTCTAAGAAAGTAGAGGCATGTTATGGTTTCATCATAATGGCACTATGTGCTGGATCGAGAACAGGTCCTCAGAAATGATAAAACCAAGGAATTTAAAGTTGTTGACATTCTCCACCTTTGATTCCCTGATTAAGAATGGTTCACGGATCTCCAGTGGCACAGGTAGTTCAGCCATATATACAAGGCAGATATTTTGGCTTTTTACATAGTTGAGATGATCCAGTGACGAATTTCTCAGGTAATTCCATTTATGTTCCAATGTTTTAGGTGGCTATTAAGAAAAGATTATCAGACAAAGTACCAGTATTCACATCTGAGATGGTTGCTATCATTTAAACCTTGTACCAGGATGAAAAAATACGCCCTGATTATGACTTCTGAGCTTTGATTCGTTCTTGGTTTTGACATCTATTAAGATAGGTACTTCAAGTTGTAGGCCAAACATACTTATTGAGATTGGACAACAGTTGTTGAGGCTTCAGCATCTAGGCTTGTGCATCTAGTTCTTATGGGTGCCTTCCCGTACTGGGATTGAAGGAAATAAGGTGACAGGCACTCTAGCACGGCAATCACTTAAAATTAAGGATGTAGATGTAGCGGTACCTTTGCATAAAGAGGAGGTGAAAGCCAAAACTAAAAAGTCTATTTGATCACTGTGGCAACAAAGCTGGGATAAGGAAAAGAAAGGATGACATTATTATAAAGTTCGGAGGATGGTGGGAGCTCAGCTGGGAGATGGTATAGGGTGAGGGAAGAAGTTACACTTATAGGTTTAGATATTGGACATACCAGGTTGAATAATTCTTTGTTCAGAATTAATATGCATGATACGGGCATTTGTAGGGAGTGAACTTGTCAAGAAATGGTGCAACATATATTGTTTCAATACAACTTCTATGAGGTGTAAAGGAAACATCTAATTGCTAAATTGAGATCTTTGGGATAGACACAGTTTAACATGGAAAGTTTTTTGGGATATCACTGCCATCATAATGTATGTAAGTGTGTATTTGACTTTCTGAAAAGCATTAGACTTTTTGATATTAGTTGAGTTTTTTGAGTGGACATACTTCCTGTATCTTTGTAATATACCTAATGCTGGTTTGCCAACTGCCATTAAACTTTACAAGAAGAATAAAAAGATGAAGTCGCCAACAGTGATTTAAAAGGTTAGACAGTTCCTTGTTTGCTGAAGGAGGTATGTAAACTGTAGTCAGGATCATGAAAGAGAACTCTCTTGGTATGTATAATGGTTGGCACTTAATCATTAGAGGTTCTAGCCGAGATTCAAGAGCGTGTCAAGACTGCTACAGCTGAGCACCACAAAGAGTTTTTGTTTTCTTCTAGATTATGTATTGCATTGAACTGCTGCTGCTAAGTTAACAAATTTCACGACACATGCCGGTGATAATAAACCTGACTCTGATTCTGATTCTGAAACACAGACCCCCACCTTTTGCCTTCTCTGAATCAGGTGTCCAGTCCATCCTGTGTGTCAAGAAGTCCTCAGGTCTTACCAAGGTATCCAGCAAGATCCTCCAGCATTTTGTGTGTGTTGCTCGAATTTCCAGCATCTGCAGACTTTCTCTTGTTTGTGATTCAGATAATGTATATTTTTCTAAAAAATATTTTAATTTTTACATTCATTTATGAAATGCGGATGTTATTGGTTAGGCCACTAGTTACTGCACATCCCTACTTGGCCCTGAGATGTGTTCTTGCTGTTCTTATGATATAAAGGTTTTGTGCAATAAAAAGATCTCCATGTTTGGTCATTAACATGAATGCCTGTTGGACGAAGCATAAGAATCTCTAGTTTTCAATGGTTTCCTGAAATCTATGTAAAGTAAAACAGAAAAGAGGTTTGATTCTTCATGAAATATCCTGCACATTATCTCTCCTTCATTGCATCATACCAGGTTTTTTTTGGTATCTTACATTTATTTTCACTAATACTGAGAAAAGCAGTTTATGACTGAGTGACAAGTGTTAAATGCTCAACTGCCAAGTTGTGTGGAATTGACCTTTGGCCTGTGATAAGATATTGAAATGTCAGAGATCTTGTTCATTATTACATTAATGGTGGTCACTGGCAGGATGAAGAATTCTGAGAATGAAATTTTCTTTATTATCTAGACTGGTTTATGTCAGGCAGTGCACAATGTTCCTCCTTTTGAATGTTACTCTATGGCACATTACAAATGTTTTTAAATCTTAGCAATTTAACTACCTTCTCCCTTCTCTTATGTTACTGAACAATTTTGCACTTCATTGGTACTGTGATTGAAATAAAGTATTTCAGATGACTAAAGTAAAATGCTTACACTTCATCAGTGTTATCCTATAAGGATCAATGTTGGAATATTGACATTTGGTTGGCATCTGTCTGTCTCGAAGGACAATGGGTGATGCTGATGGTCATCACAAGCATGGGCAGAAGGTATGGAGATCCTGAGATGCCCAGTCGTCAAGATCCCCCTCTTGGCCTCACCAGCATAGCCCAAAGGAAAGCTTATGAAAAAAAACATTTGGCACCAGCTTAGCTAATTAGGTGCCGCCTGGTACGTAAATGTTGGCCCAGATCAGAGGCGATTGCCGATTGCATCACCTCTGATCTGGGGCAGCATTTATGTGCCGGGCGGCACCTAATTAATTAGCTTGTTTATTTCGGCCTTTTTCTTAAAGATGTGCTGGGTGCTTCCTGGCCACCGCTGTATTCTTCACGGCAATGTATCGGTCTGCGGCCTGGAGGTTGGGGACCACTGGATAAGAGTACAGACTGTTGCAAACAACATATACGGCACTCGCTTGATAGCATGGCAGAGGCTCCACGAAAGAAGGCGAAAACATACAAGTTCCATCCAGAATGGGAAGAGGAATTTCTATTTACCTTGGTGAAAGATGAGTGTGTATGTATGTTGTGCCACCAAACACAAGCGCTGACTAAAAGAGGGAATCTGGAGTGGCACCACAACACCAACCACCAGAAATTTAAAGAGTCCTACCCCCCAAAGGGCGCAATTCGTGCTAGGAAAGTTGAGGAACTGAAATCTGGGTTGAAGGCCCGGCAATCGTTTTTCACAAAACATGCTGCTCAAAATAAGGCTGCTATTGAAGCATCATTTTGTGTAAGTCACCTTTTGGCTAAACACAAGAAGCCTTTTACAGATGGCGATTTATTCAAGGAAGCAATGGCCATTACCGCAGAGACTGTTTTTAATGACTTTAAAAACAAAAACGACATCACAACCACAATACATAATATGCCGCTTGGCCCTGCAACAGTGACAAGGAGGGTAGAGTCACTAACAGACGACGTGGATTGACAAATGTTAAAGGAATTGTCACTCTGAATATTTTTCACTACAGTTTGATGAAGCCCTGGATGTATTGCAAACAGCTTGCTGTATTTGTCAGAATGGCTTTCCAGGATTTTACAACAAAGGAGGACTTCCTCACTCTTTTGCAATTAAAGGAGAGAACGAGAGGTGAGGATATTTACAATGAGTTTAAAAAATATGTCTGTGAAAATGACATCCTCATTCATAAACTGGTGGCAATTACTACTGATGGGGCCCCAGCAATGTGCAGTGTACGTGTTGGTTTTATAGCACTAAAAGTCAGTGCCTTCTTTGGGTCAACTTATCTATGTGAAATCGCATTTTCACAGATGCAAATTATTATATCTAAGTACAGGAGCTGTCTTACTGACAGACACCTCACAGACTGTCTCAGACTGGCTGTCTGTAGTTATGAGCCAAATTTCGGGGAACTAGCAGAAAGTATTCAGCCCCAGTCATCACACTGAGTGCAACAGTCAATTTTTATTTATTTATTTTTCATGTTGAAATAAAATTAAATAATGAAACTTAGAAGTAAAGGTGTGATGTATTGTAATATTCTTAAATAAAGACATCTATGGCCTGTTTGATATGCTAGTTACAGTGTTTTTCTTGTTTGAATTAATTTGAAAGTTTGACAAAAGTATTTTGTGTAATTCAAATACAATTAGCCCAAATAAAAGGCCTCATATTGGAAGTACAATCTAAGCTGTCTTTTCTCTAAACAATTTGGTAGGTAGATCTTGCCTTTCACTGAGGTCGAGGTAGGGGATCTTGGGCTTAAAAAGGTTGGTGACCACTATTCTAGTTATTGATGTTCCCTTGTTTTTTGCTTCCCTTATCCATCTAGCTGGTAGAGGTCATGGATTTGAAGGTTCTCTCTGTGAGTTGCCTGCAATGCACCTTGTAGATGGTACAGATTGATGCAACTATGCAATGGTGGTAGAGTGAGTGAGTGGTTGTGATGGGATGCCAACCAACAGGCTGCTTCATCCTGTTGTGGAAGTGAGTCATTTGTCACAGGATTTCTCGCTTCCCTTCTAGCCATATTGTGTGTATAGCAATTCCAGTACAGTTTCTGGTCAATGGTAACACTCAGAATATTGTAAAGATGAAAGAGAGCAGCTTATTTGTCACATGTACATTGAAACATCAAAACATCGAGTGAAATGCTTCACTTGCATCAAACCAAATCAATGATCGGCCCGAAATGTCGACTGTACTCTTTTTCATAGATGCTGCCAGGCTTGCTGAGTTCCTCCAGCATTTTGTGTGTGTTGCTTGGATTTCCAGCATCTGCAGATTTTCTCCTGTTCATGTTCAGTGAGGATTATGCTTGGGGCAGCCGTAAGTGTCCCCTTGCTTCTGGTTGTTGTTGTTGTTGTTGTTCGTCCATCGTTGACGTCGATGAGGACCTCGACACCGTTATGATGGTGTCGAGACTAGCGCGTGATTTGGATTTAAGTGAGGGAGAGTTGCGCAGCGTCAGCCTCACTCTCTCTTCCCAATTCCCATCTGGATCCAGTGGCAAGACAGAGTCTAGACGGCTGGAGATGGGACTAGGCGCAGTGGATGACCAGGACGTCTTCTGTGTCTTGTCCTGCTGTACACGTTCCACGACGCTTGCAGAGACCGCCTTCTTGACCGTTGGACCTTCCATTGGTCTTGTCCGCTCAATCCGCCGGAGTCTGTCTTCACGTGCTGGGATAGACAACTCCCTATCACACCGAGGGTTTGAGACCCGTCGGCTACCCTCACCTGGTTTAGCCGGCTTGTCGAAGCCGTTGCCCGGGGTGTGGCCGCTGTCGCATGCAAACAACTACAGGGAGCCACAGGTGAGAGCTGAGTGCCAGGTGGGGACCAAAGGTGGACTAACCGCCCTGAAAAGGACGCGACATGTTCCCCCACCAGAGGTGCTACCCCTCCCTGACACCCCATATACCCCATGCTATGTTGCTTCTGGTGCAACATAGCATGCCCACGACTTACTAGTCTTAACCCTAACCTAACCCTAACCTTACATCTTTGGAATGTGGGATGAAAGCAGAGCACCTGGAGGAAATCCACATGGTCACAAGGAGAATGTACAAACTCCTTATAGAAAATGGTGGGGTTTATCCACCTACGGTCTTTTATTATCCACCTACGAACTTTTATTGGCTCTCCTCCATTATGTCCTGTTTAAGTTTAGAGAAAATAAGAAGTCAGACATTTGATACATCCTTTAAATTTGAACAAATATGGCGACCTTTTATCCAATATTTTCATTTAATTTAATTTATTACCCATCCACGTTTTTTTTTCGAGGTTTTAGATTTGATCAGAAAGTTTTTCTCTCCTTTTTTTTGGTTGTATCCTCAAAATGGACTGCCCAATCCCTTTTTTTTTGTTTTGTTTGTTTTGTATTTTTTTAATAGTGTAGTGGGGTTTTTTTCCTCTCTGTTTAAAACTCAATTTTTTTCCTCTCTCCTTTAAACTGGTAAGAGGAGAATTGTTATTTTCTTTTTTTAAATTATATATTTTATACTAGTTTAACAATATCTATGATTTTGACAGTGTCTATTTTAATTTTGGTTACTGATATATATATTTGAACTAATTCTCCTCTTGATTGTATTTGATTGTATCTATGTTTTCTTTCAATCAATAAAAAGATTAATAAAGGAAAGGAAAATAGTGGGGTTTGAGTCCCAATCAGTGATTGCTGGTGCTATAAAGCCATTGTGTGACACGTTACCATGCCAACCCAATGTCTTTGTTAGGTCATTGATTGTCAGTGGGGGTGGGTGGGTGTTGGGTGAGAGCTAGATATAGATAAATATTTAAGTATGTATAGGATATACAAATGGATCGCAATTTGTTCAGAGAATCTGAACTTGGCAAAAAGTGTTTAACTTTGGAAAAGTGTATTGTTATGATAGATGGTATCTCCAGCTCAGACTGGGACACAAAGGAGGTGATGAGGAACTGGATATTGGGTGTGGGGGAAACTATACTACAAGATTTGATATATTACTCACAAGGAAACCTAATAATAAATATATATAAATATATCTTGAACACTAAATGTTATGAAGGGAAAAGAAGCCAGGTGCTTCCTGTTTCTTTCTTCTGACATTCACAACTTAATCACTTCCCAAGGCAAAAGGAGGATTACTTTTAAATTGGATTTAATATAGAGGTTAAATTTTCCTAAATATATACAATTAGTCTTGGGTAAGTATATAATTATAGCATCTGTCCAGAAAGAGAAGATAGGCAGGAAGAAAAACAGATTTTGATTGAGGTCCATATTCATTGCACTGGGCTGCTTCGTTATTTCATCTGACACAGAAAAATCATTCAGGAGAAACTTATGCCATCAAGGTCATTTGCCTACATTTCTGTTGAGTTAAACAGAGATAAAGTTGAAGGAATGATTAAATATGTCTATTCAGGATATCCTATGTATTAAGTGCAGGAATATAGCAATGTTTTCCTATGGTCTTCATATGTATCATGAGTTTCATCCCAGTAGCTGCCAAAAGTCTTTTATTTACTATGGAATGGAATGGACAGAGGATGAGGATGAAACCAGGACGAGGACTGCAGAAGGGCAAAGGGTTCAGCAATTCAAATTGATTGGGCAGACATTCAAGTTGCAGGAGAGCCACTCTGCACTAGGGTAGTGTCAAAGAGCAAGTTTTAGACAGAGTTTCTTTACTTGCTTTGGAGTTATTCGATATATTGGAGCAATATTTACAAATGTAAATCGACACCATCTTCAACCACTTACCAACTATTCTGACTGGAAAAACCTCTTGAAGATGTTACTTCACTTTTGTGCTTCAGATTAAATGATTTAAAGCTTACCAGTCCAGTGATTTGCTTAAAACTCTTTATTCAGGGGATTCTAGCCAACAGCAAAAATATTTACTGCCTCTGGTTTGGATTTGGATGGCTATTGGCAGCCCTCTAGAAATAGAAGTAGGTTTCAAGTGGGAGATATTTAAAGGCAGGCGCCTGAACAGAATAGAATATTCTCACAACATGAGATAAAGCAATATAATTTATTACGCATAACATCTTCTGTTGGAGTGAAAGTTTTATTAGAACATATAAAATAATTTCAAAATGTGGGCAAGAAACAAATTTGTTGCATGTTGAGGTGGAAATTAAGCTTTGTGAAGCAATGGCCCTGCTATGACATTACATGGAACCAAGCCTTACGCTGATACAAAAACAAACCTCCAAGAAGTGGGTTCAGGTTAGTCATAGTCATAGTCATACTTTATTGATCCCGGGGGAAATTGGTTTTTGTTACAGTTGCACCATAAATAATAAATAGTAATAACACCATATATAGTTAAATAGTAATATGTAAATTATGCCAGGAAATAAGTCCAGGACCAGCCTATTGGCTCAGGGTGTCTGACCTTCCAAGGGAGGAGTTGTAAAGTTTGATGGCCACAGGCAGGAATGACTTCCTATGACGCTCTGTGTTGCACGTCGGTGAAATGAGTCTCTGGCTGAATGTACTCCTGTGCCCACCCAGTACATTATGTAGTGGATGGGAGACATTGACCAAGATGGTATGCAACTTGGACAGCATCCTCTTTTCAGACACCACCGTGAGAGAGTCCAGTTCCATCCCCACAACATCACTGGCCTTACGAATGAGTTTGTTGATTCTGTTGGTGTCTGCTACCCTCAGCCTGCTGCCCCAGCACACAACAGCAAACATGATAGCACTGACCAGAGATAGTTAGAAATAGTTGCTCACTAGCAATATCAAATATAATTATAGGCCAGCTAGCTTGACTTCACTGATGATCGATTCCATTATTAAGGATGAGGTTTCAGGGTACTTGGAGGCACATGATAAAATAGGCTGAAGTCAACATGGTTTCCTTAAGGAGAAACCTTGCCTGACAAGTCTGTTGGAATTCTTTGAGGAAGTAACTGGCAGGATAGAAAAAGTGGAGTCAGTGGATGTTATTTACTTGGTTTTTCAGAAGATCTTTAGCAAGGTGCCGCACAAGAGGCTGCTGAACAAGGTAAGAGCCTGTGGTATTACAGGAAAGATATTGGCATAGATAAAAGACTGGCTGACTGGCAGGAGGCAAAGAGTGGGAATAAAGGGCTTTTTTTGATTGGCTGTCAGTGACTAGTGGTGTTCTGCAGGGATTGGTGTTGAGACCAATTCTTTTCACATTATATGTGATTGATTTGGATGACAGAATTGATGGCTTTTTGGCTAAGTTTGTGGATCATACAAGGAGGTGGAGGGCAAGTAGAGTTGATGAAGAAGGGAATTTACAGCAGGACTTTGCACCTCTGATTTTGTAATCTTCTCCCCTGTTCAAAAGATAGTCTATGCCTTTATGCCTACAGTCTAGCTGGCAGGTTGAGTTGGTGGTGAGGAAGGCAAATGGAATGTTAGCATTCATCTCGAGAGGACTAGAATATAAGAGCAAGGATGTAATGCTGAGACTTTATAAGGCACTGGTCAGACCGTACTTGGAGAATTGTCAGCAGGTTTTGGCCTCTTATCTAAGAAAGGATGAAGAGGATCTCATTGAAACGTATCGAATATTGAAAGGCCTGGATAGAGTGGACTTGGAGAGGATGTTTCTTATGGTGATGGAGTCTAGGACCAAAGGGCCCTGTCTCAGAATAGAAGGATGTCTCTTTAGAACAGAGGTGAGGAACTTCTTTAACCAGAGGGTGGTAAATCTCCGGAATTCATTGCCACAGAAGGCTGGTGGAGGCCAAATCATTGGATATTTTTAGAGGTGGATGATTGATTCTTCATTAGTCAAGGCATTAAATGTTACGGGGAGATGGGAAGAGAATGGGGCTGAAAGGGATAATAAATCAGCCATGATGGAATTGCAATCCAGACTTGATGGGACGAATAGCATAAATCTGCTCCTACATCCATGGTCTTATGATGCAGACTGGTATTTCTTGCTGTAGATATTGATTTATGTGAAATGTTTGAAGGAAATGTAATAATTTATTCATGGAGCAGGAAGAAGTGGAATAAGGATTATGTATGGGGAAGGACGTAAAGTGGTTATCTTGTTTGCCCTAATATGACATTATGGATTCTGTACTGAAATGTAGGCTGACCTGGGAAGAGGTTGGTACTACCTGTTTTAATATGTCTTCTTATTCGAGCAGCACAGTGAAACAAACATTAAGGTTGTTGCCTCACAATGCCAGAGCAATGGGCTCAGTCCTGACCTCAGGTGCTGTCACTGTGGAGTTTGTATATTCTCCCTGTGATACATTGGTTTCATCCAGGTGCTCCAGTCACACCCCCTCACCCCCACCATGTCCCAAAGATCTATTGGTTAGTAGGTTATTTGCTCACTGTCAATAATCCTTTGTGACACACAGAAAATGCTGGAGGAACTCAGCAGGCCAGGCAGCATCCATGGAAAAAAGTACAGTTGATGCTTCCATGGATGCTGCCTGGCCTGCTGAGTTCCTTAAGCATTTTCTGTGTGCTGCGTGGATTTCCAGCATCTGCAGGTTTTCTCTTCTTTATGAATAGTCCTTAGTGCGCTGGTGACTGGTAGAACCCAGGGAGACTGCTTAAATCTGGAGAGAATTTATGTGAAGTGCTCATTAATGGTTGGTGGGGTCTCAGAGGGCCAAAGGACCTGTTTCTGTGCTCTATGTCTCTATGATCCTATGATATGGTGTCCTCAAGTAAAGGACTGAATTACAAAATCGACACCAGAAGGATTTTTACATTTTGGAGAAGCGAACACCAGACTCTTGTTTCTTTTCTTTACCTGATCTATAGATACATCTCAGAGAATTGATTAATTCTAGATATTGCTTTCAGGGTGGGGTTGCCGTTTGTCCTAAATTAACAAAAATGATGTCCACATTATCCCAGCTTTTGCAGTTATTAAGCCCAAGTTTGATAGAGAATCCTCTTTGGCACTGAGCTTTGGGTTTGAGGGACTAGGCAATTGGACTTTTTAGCAAGAATTACTTGAATTTCAGAAATTCAGATGTAGAAAATTGTCTTGCCAATGGCTTGCTTTTGGTCAGTATGAACCATGACTTTTGATTAGGAGCAGCCTATTCCCATCCACGTCGCATCAAAGATGCTGAGATACATGGTTGTTTTCCAGAAGCCTTTTATTCCTTTTGCAGCTATCATAAGACAATAAGATCATAAAACATAGGAGCAGAATTAGGCCATTTGGCACATCGAGTCTGCTCTGCCATTCAATCATAGATGATCCTTTTTTCCCCTTCTCAGCCCCATTCCCCGGCCTTCTCGTAATCTTTGATACCATGTCCAATCAAGAACCTATCAAGCTTTGCCTTAATTACACCCAATGACTTGCCCTACACAGCTGCCTGTGGTAACAAATTCCACAAATTCACCACACTCTGGTGAAAGAAATTTCTCTGCATCCCTGTTTTAAATGGACGTCCCTCTATCCTGAGGTTGTGCACTCTTATCGTAGGCTCCCCCACCATGCGAAACATCTTTTCCACATCTGCTCTGTCTAGCTGTTTCAACATTCAAAAGGTTTCAATGGGATCACCTCTCATCCTTCTAAATTGGATTTTCTCCCCACTTAGAAAATCATTTGCACATTTATTTCTACTACCAAAATGCATGACCATGCATTTTCCAACATAGTATTTCATTTGCGATTTTCTTGCCCATTCTCCTAATCTGTCTAAGTTCTTCTGCATCCTACCTGTTTCCCCAACACTACCAGCCCCTTTACCAATCTTTGTATCATCTGCAAACTTAGCATCAAAGCCATCTATTCCATCATCTAAACCATTGATAAACAGCATAAAAAGAAGTGGTCCCAACACCAACTCCTGCAGAACACCACTAGTCACTGGCAGCCAACCAGAAAATGATTCTTTTATTCCCACTCACTGCCTCCTACCAATCAGCCAATACTCTAACCATGCCAGTAACTTCCTGTAATACCATGAGCTCTTAACTTGGTAAGTAGCCTCATGTGTGGCACCTCGTCAATTGCCTTCTTAAAATCCAAATATACAAGATCCACTGCATCCCTTTAACTATCGTCCTTGTAATCTCCCCAAAGAAATCCAACAGGTTCATCAGGCAAGATTTTCCCTTTGTCCTATCTTGTCCTGTGTCATCAGGTATTCAATAACCTCCATCCTTAACAATTGACTCCAACATCTTCCCAATCACTGATGTCAGGCTAACTGGTCTATATTTTCCTTTCTGCTGCCTTCCTCCTTTCTTAAAGAATGGAGTGACATTTTCAATTTTCCGGTCTTCTGGCACCTTGCCGAAGTCCAATGATATTTAAAAAATCATTAGTAATGCCTCCACAATCTCTACCACTATTTCTTTCAGAACCCTAGGGTGCAGTTGATCTGGTCTGGCTGACTTATGTACCCTTAGGACTTTCAGCATTTTGAGCACCTTCTCCCTTGTCATAGTAACTGCACTCACTTCTCTTCCTTCACACCCTTTGACATCTGGCACACTGCTAGTGCCTTCCACAGTGAAGACTAATGCAAATTACGCATTTAGTTCATCTGCCATCTCCTTGGCCCCCATTATTATTTCTCCAGCCTCATTTTCTAGTGGTCCTATATCTACTCTCATTTCTTTTTTATTTTTTACATACTTGAAAAACTTTTACTATCCGCTTTGATATTGTTTGCTTTCATATTTCATCTTTTCCCTTCTAATGAGTGATTCTTCTAGCTGCTCTTTGTAGGGTTTTAAAAGCTTCCCAATTCTTTGTCTTTCCACTAATTTTTGCTTTGTTGTATGCCCTCTCTTTTGTTTTTACATTAGTTTTGACTTCCCTTGTCAGCCAAGGTTGTACTATTTTGCCGCTTGAGTATTTCTTCATTTTTGGAATAAATCTATACTGCACCTTCCTTATTTTTCCTAGAAACTCACACCATTGCTCCTTTGCTGTTAACTCTGTCAGCATCTCCTTCCAATTTACTTTGGCCAACTCTCCCATACCACTGTAATTTTCTTTACTCCACTGAAATTCTGCTACGTCAGACTTTACTTTCTCCCTATCAAAATTAAAGGTGGATTCAATCATATCGTGATCACTGCCTTCTAAGGGTTCTTTTACCTTAAGCTCCCTAATCGCCTCCACTTCATTACATAACACCCAATCCAGTATAGCTGATCCCCTAGTAGGCTTAACAGCAAACTACTCTAAAGAGGCTATCTCATAGGTATTCAACAAACTCAGTCTCTTGAGATCTATTTCCAATCCGATTTTCCCAATCAGCCTGCATGTTGAAATCTCCCATGACTATCAAAACATTGCCCTTTTGGCACTCCTTTTCTATCTCCTGTTGTAATCTGTGGCCCACATCCTAGTGACTACTGGGAGGCCTGTATATTACTGCCATCAGGGTCCCATCCCACAAGAATTCAACATCTTCCAATCCTATGTCACAGCTTTTCACTGATTTGATGCCATTCCTTACCAGCAGAGCCACACCTCCCTCTCTGCCTACCTTCCTATCCCTCTGATACGATGTGTAACCTTGGACATTCAGCTCCCAACTACAACCACCCTTCAGCCACGATTCAGTGGTGGCCACAACATCATCCCCGAGAATTTGCAAGTGTGCAACAAGATCATCCACCTTATTTCTTCTACTCTGGGCATTGAGATATAACACTTTGAGTAATGTATTTGCTACCCTTTTTGATTCTACATCCTGAATGCACTGGTGTTCACCCTTCTGGCTGTAATTTTGTCCTAACATCCGCCTGCCCTTCCTGACAGTCTGACAGCATGCTATCTTTGCTTTTTCACCCTCCGTCCCATCCTGAGTCCCTTCACTCTGGTTCCCACCCTGCCTGTCAAATTAGTTTAAACCCTCCCCAACAGTTCTAACAAACCTGCCCACGAGAATATTGGTTCCCCTCAGGTTCAGGAGCAAAACGTCACTTTTGAAGAGGTCATATCTCTTCTGACGAAGAGATCTCAATGATCCAAGAACCTGAAGCCCTGCCCCTTGCACCAGCTTCTCAGCCACACATTAGTCTGCCAAATCATCCTGTTTCTACCCTCACTGAAGCATAGCACAGGGAGCAATCTAGAAATTACTACCCAGGAGGTCCTGCTTCTCAGCTTTCTGCCTCGTTTCCTAAGTTCTCTTTTCAGGACCTCTTTGCTTTTCCTTTCAATGTCATTGGAACCAATATATACCAAGACAACTGGTTGCTCCCCCTCCCCCTCCAAAATGCCGTGGACACGATCCAAGACATCCCTGGCCTCTTGATTACTTATCTTCTATAGGTTATCCATGGAATTTCTTTGGAAAATGATCATCTGAAATTCTCATTGCCTGACTTAGACACTGTGGACGTCCTTTCGTGACCATAGGAATGACTGTATTGTTTGACATTAAGGATCTCTGGGTCTCCATTACTTCCACCAGTCACTGCTGCCTCACCTTATTGTCTTCAGAGGAGAACTAGACTTCAGTGGCTTTATTCCTCCTTCACCCTTCCACCTTGTGACCGCTGAAATGAAAATTTGTGGTTAGCTTCAGATATAAAGTTTGTTTCACTTACAAATCCAACATGGAAATATAATATCTTGACTGAATGGAAACAACAGGAATTCTGCAGATGCTGGAAATTCAAGCAACACACATCAAAGTTGCTGGTGAATGCAGCAGGCCAAGCAGCATCTGTAGGATAACCTTCGTTAGTCCTGACGAAGGGTCTCGGCCTGAAACGTCGACTGCACCTCTTCCTACAGATGCTGCTTGGCCTGCTGCGTTCACCAGCAACCTTGATGTGTCTTGACTGAATAGGATGGTTGAACACTCTGGTCTTTTGTTAGTCTCACTGCCCTGTAGATTTTTAACAACTTTTAAAAGACATTTGTATACATACATGGATAGGAAAAGTTTAGACGGATATGGCTCAAATGTAGGCAAATGGGACTAGCTTAGTCTTGCATCTTGGTTGGCATGAATGAGTTGGGTTGAAGGGCCTGTTTCTGTGCTGTATGACAAGTGCTGTGGAGGTTTGCCAAAAATTTTGATGTCTTGCCAAATCTTCGCAAACTCCTCAGGAAGTAGAGGCGCTGTCGTGCTTTCTTCGTAATTGTACTTATATACGTGCTGAGCCCAGGACAGGTGCTAAAAAATGATAATACCAAGGAATTTAAAGTTGCAGTCCCTCTTCACCTCCGATCCTCCGATGAGAACTAACTCATGGACCTCAGGTTTCCTCCTCCTGAAGTTAACGATCTGCTCCTTTGTCTTGCTGACCTTAAGGAAGTTGCTGTTGTGGCTGATTTGTCAGAAATAGACCAACAACAAAATCAAAAGTGCTGATTAAGCAGTAACCGCGTACAGGGAAACCAGGCAGCGTTCTAACTGGCTGTATCACCGTCTGGTAGGGGAAGGGGGGGGTCCTTCTGTACAGGTTCGAAGTCAGCTGCAGAGAGTTGTAAACTCAGTCAGCTCTATCATGGGGACTAGCCCCTGTGTATGCGAGACATCTTCAAGGAGCGGTGCCGCAACTGGTGACGTCCATCATTAAGGACCCTCACCCAGGACATGCCCCCTTTTCACTGTTGCCATCAGGAAGGAGGTACAGAAGCTTGAAGACACACACTCAACGATTCAGGAACAGCTTCCCCTCTGCCATCTGAATGGACATTGAACCCATAACACTACCTCACTACATTTTTATTTTTGTTTTTGCATTACTTATTTAATTTGACTATTTAATATATATACATCTTGTCTGTAATTCACAGTATTTATTCTATATTATCATGTATTGCATTGTGCTGCCGCGTGTTGAACAAATTTCATGACATTTGCTGGTGATATTAACCCTGATTCTGATTCTGATTCTACTTGAATGACTGAGCTTCTCCAGGATTTCTGATCTCGGTTCAGATTCCAGCATCTTTCCCACTAACAGCAGAATCAGCAATTTGTTCGCCTCCTTCTGTAGTGTTTAGACAGCAAAAGACCAGGGTGGGTGTGCCCCTTTCAATTGTTTTGATCAAAGATTCCACCACCTTCTCAAAGGTCTTCATTAGCTCAGCCCCAGCAGCGGTTTCTGAGCCACAGAAAGTCGATTGCTTTGTGTTGTCGAGTGCCTGTTGAAGTGCTTTTGATGATAATGGTAACAAGCACCCGAGGGCAGCAGCCTGATTTTCAGCCCGGTGTGACAGGCTGACTCCATCTGACGAGTGACAGATGTACTGGACCAGATGGAGGTTTATTGTGGGAGATTTCAATGAAAACATTGACTGAAAGGAAGAGGAGCTTTTTAATTTCCTGAATAGTGCACCAGTGAAGACAATGTTCGAGGGGAGTAGTAAAAAAAATTATAAACATGCATCTGCTTGATTTAAGCTGGTGAATTAGACATGTTTAACAGGACTTTGACTGTAGAGCAGCTGCTCCCTCTCTATATGTGCTGTAGGTACTTGACAAAACTTGAAGCATACTTTGTCTACTTTGATCAGGTTAAGTGAGTGATAGATAAGTAAACAGAGATTAACAGGTGCCTGCATGGCATTAATTCAATTAAATTGTTCTCATAACAACTGTGCTGGATCTTGCTATGTGTAAGATAGCAGACTGCTATTGGTGAGTTATGAGAAATTCATCATCTCAGTGACTAATACAATGGACTAGTTATATTCATGGCCTACGGTCTAAATACAAATAGCAGCTTAAAAGCAAGCAAAGGATGGGAAGCAATTTCAAAATGTATCAAACATGATGACCTATTGATACGCAGACATATGGAGTGTAAAAGTAACTGATCTGCATTCAACCAAAGCCTGTTGCAAGTTAGAATTCTGTAGCTCTGAATGGTCTATCATTCATCATTGCAGGAAAAATTACAGTTCACAACAGGATACTCAGCAGTGGTGCCAGAAATATATGGAGGCTGAATACTAAAATTACACAAGTTATTTCCCGTTGAGGGCATTGGGCTGCATCCTTCAGAAAGAGTGCTACTTTATTTGGTGTACACTCCAGCATTTTGTAGTCGGCACAGGGAAAACATGAAGTGTAGTTTTTCATTTTTCCTTCCTGGGGTTGGAGAATCCTTCGAGTTCTCGCGGAAGATAGGAGTGGGATTACCGGCCAGTGGTGGAGCAGCATCCGCACTGGACTTGGCGACAAGTGGTCCCGGATTTGAAACCGGCCGGCTCCCGGCACACTTTCCATCCATGCTAAGTTGAGTGTCCAGCTAGCAACTCGGCTGAATAAAAAACAGACAAAATGCTAAAAGAAGCAGCAAGGTTGCCACCCGATGTGGAAAGGAACATAGGAATAGGATGGTGGATATGGTAATACGGGTGTGCTGCCCGATTTTCATCTCTGCCCTCCGACTGAGCCATTGTTTATCCCAATGCAGTCCAAATACAGATCATTCCGAATTCATCCAGCTACGATTAAATACAAAAATAATGTTGGTCAGTGTCGACTTCCTTGAAGTGAGAACTTAGCCCCAGAAACAGAACTATAATATGTAAATGAGGATAAACTAGAGCTAATGGTGCGTTCTTCCCTGATAGCATGAGACTTGCTCAGTATCTATTTGTCTCTTTGTTAGACTTCATGGTAGAACAACTGACTGATAAAGGGGATGAAGAAAACTAATTTAATCAATTTAACAGAAGTCTGTTCTGATATACTTTCAGCAAACTTAGATAGGGTCAATACTGTTATAACAAAAATTGACCTTAAAAGAGAATTCAGGTGGTAGTTACCTCCTTCTAGGCTTTGAATAAACTGCTGCTTTCATTGACCAAACCGTGATATGGTGTGCTGTGGCTCAGTTAAAGCATTGGTACTTGAGCACAAATATCCAACATTTAACAGTGTTACAAGAAGGTGGTTGTCTTGGCAATACGCTGTCAAGATATCATCTGTGATGAGGTTATCCAACCCCCAACCCCTGCTTATCAGAAACTGGCAAGATCATAGGACTCTTGCCACAAACGCTCCAGATTTAATATTATATTCTGCAGATGAATACAATACTGGTTTCACAGTAAGCTCACCAATCTTTTTGATCTATAATACAAAAATGCAGAACATATGGTATAATAGATTCTCTGATTTACTCTTGACTACTGATACTATCTCTCATCCACCCTCTACTTGTTATCAATATCTCCCAGACATACCTCAGTGAATGAAAATATATAAAAAACAACTGCAGATGCTGGATTTCTGAAATAAAATCAGAAAATGATGGAAACAATGAGCAGTTCAGACTACATCTGTAGAAAGGGACATAGTTAATGTTTCAGATCAGGGATTCTTCTTAGGAATTGTCAGTGCTGGCAAACTGAAATATGAGCTGTTCCTCTTTCCACAGATGCTGTCCTGCTGAACGTTTACAGTATCTTCTGCTTTTGTATCTCGTTCCCTGAACCTGATCAATGTAAATACCAAGATGCAAATTCACAACGCTTGAGAGACCTCTCAGAGATACGTCTAACCAGTAAACCCATATGGAAGAAGATGAGTCTCTATCTCAAGCACCACAGAAAAGGCAAAACTTTGCAAATGGCTTTAGCCACTAGAACAACTGGTGCAAGCTGAACTGCATCCAGGCATCTTATGCAGTGATATAATCAAACATTTGCCAGCTGGAGAATGAGGCAAATACCCATGTGCAACTACGGCCATCTAGCACCATTGAAGTAACGCGCTATTTCTGTGTAACACTTGAAGAAGGGTCTCGGGCCGAGACATCAACTGTTTATTCCTTTCCATAGATCAGAGGTTCCCAACCTAGGGTCCACGACCCCTTGGTTACTGGTAGGGGTTCATGACAAAAACAGTTGGGAACTCCACCATAGATACAGCCTGACCTGCTGAATTCCTCCAGCATTTTGCATGTGTTACTCTGGATTTCCAGCCTCTGGAGAATCTCTTCTGTTTATGATTAATTCTGACTTTATTCAATGCTGAGGTTCAAAAAGTATCCCCTGAGGGAGGATTTGACCCTGTACTGTGAAAAGCACATCTAAAAAGTAGGTAACAGTACAATTATAATGGAATGCATTATCACAAACTTTGCTTTGGATGCAACACAGTAATTCCTGGCTGGGTGTATAAAAATATTCTGAAGATCATTCCTTGAAATAATTCATCTCTAATAACTATCTTCAGATTGTAGAAAGGAATCAGCTTTAATAGAAGCTTGCAAAAAAGTCATTCCAGTTCAATATAAAATAAAAGAAGACTTGCGTTGATGTTCTGCCTTCCACAACATCAGGACATCCCAAAATGACTTACAGACAAAGAGGAGAATCAGAAGTGTGGTCATTTAAATGGGAAACACAATGGGCCACAAGAATCTCCCAAAACAGTTATATGGTACTGAGCAAGTGAAGTGCTAGTTGAGAGTTAAATATTGCCCAGGTTGGAAGGGATAGCGCCCCCTTTCTGTAAAACAGCACTCTGGCATTACATAGAGCTGGGAGAGTACTTTGAGTTGACAGGAATGGATGCTCAGCAGAGCAATATTCCCAAAGTACTAACTACACTACCTGTCAGCAACGATTTTTGGAACAAAATCTCCAGAGTGGGCCATGAACTCACAACTCTCTGATTGAGAAACAAGATTGCTAATTGCTGAGATGATGGTTGACACCCAAACCATAGGATACTTGGGGGCACCTGGTAGTGTTATCATGATGCTATTACAGCTCAGGGTGCCGGAGTTCTGAGCTCAATTCCGGCATCCCCGTAAGAACTTTTGTACGTCCTTCCCGCCCCATGAATGTGTGGGTTTCCACAGGTGCTCTAGTTTCCTCCCACAGTCCAAGGATTAGTAGGTTGATTGGTCATTGTAAATTGCCCTGTGATTAGGCTAGGGTTAAATAGGTGGTGTGGCTCGTTAGGCCGGAAGGGCCTATTCTGTGCTATATCCCCAAATAAAAAAAATAAAATAAGGAAATATAGAATCTCATTCAAACCTTCCATTATATTCTATCTACTGATTGTAAGTAAACCTGTGACATAGATTTCGCTGGGGCCTGACATTTAGAAGTATTTGCAATTTGCTAGTAAATACTGGAGGGTTTGAGAATTCTTCATAAATGTGAAAGCTCAGGACTTGTGAGTTGAGCTTCTGAATTCAAAAGTGCAAATAGTGACTTTTCAGAGTATTACCTTAACTTTAAAAAATAATTTATTTGTGCAGTTTTCTATTTTATTTTTGATAGATTTTAGATATTTCTGGATGTCAGGTACATCTAGAAGTGTTGAAAAACCGTGACAGTTTTACCTTCAGTCAAACTTTCTCCAAGGAGTTTGGTGGGCATGCAACTCTGGGCCAGGGTCTGGGATAACAAGGACGGGAGCTGTTGTGAATCAACCCTTCAACTCCTGGAAAGCTATCTCAGCTTCTGGAGTCCAGTCAAATGGACTGGAGCTTTCCTCAGTCAGAACAGTAAGGGGTGCTGCAATGGAGCAAATGTTGTGGACAAATCTCCGTTAAAAATGAGCAAAACCCAGAAATTGCTGGAGCTGCTTGATTGCGGTGGGTTGCAGCCAAAACCTGAGGGCCTGGGTCTTGCTAGGATCTATCTGCAGATTCCCCTTAGAGCCAATAAATCTGAGGAAGGAGACTGTGGAGATGTGGAACTCACTTTTCTCCACTTTAGTGGATAGTTGGTTCTGGAGGAAACATTGAAGGACCTGTCAAACATGTTGAATGTGTTCATGTGGGCTTGGACAAGATGAGTACATCATTCAGGTTCTGTACATAATGTCAATGATTGATCATCTCCTGGACAGCATCATTGTCAAGGGCCTGGAAGACTGCTAGGGCATTGACTAGACCGAGTGGCATCACAAGATATTTATAGTTGCCAGTTAAAAGCAGTCTTCCTTTCATCACCCTCCCGAATGCGGACCAGGTTAAATGTGTTTCAGAGGTTCAGTTCAGTAAAGACGGTCGCCTCTTGCAGCAACTCAAAAGCTGTGGTCATCAGTGGCAAGGGGTACCGATTCTTCACATTGATCTTATTAAACCTCCATGATCCATACATGGTCGAAGTCCACCATCCTTTTTTGCGACAAAGAAGCCCACACCAGCAGGTCATGTGGAACGGTGGATGAAACCAGTTGCTAGGGCATCATGGCCACCCTCTCTGGAGCTGAGTAGAGATTTCCTCAGGGAAGGTAGGTTCCAGGCAGCGATTCCATTGTGCAGTCATAGGTTCAATGAAACAGGAGTGTTGTGGTCCTTCTCTTTCTGAAAACCTCCAACAGGACTGCGTACTAAGGACAGCCCAAGAGAGGCAGGAACACAGCCCGGAAGGCCCAGGGCTGGTGGCAAGAGGACCATTTGTGGAGTTCACCAGTAGACCAGTCAATCCGTGGGTTGTGGACGGCCAACCAGGAGTGCCCTAAGGTGGTGGTCTCCAACCACCAGGCCGCAAACCGGTATCGGGCCGCAAAGCATGTGCTTCTGGGCCGCGCGGAAACGATGTGATTTGGCGATATGAAATGATATGAGTCAGCTGCACCTTTCCTCATTCCCTGTCACGCACTGTTGAACTTGAACATAGGGTTGCCAACTGTCCCATATTAGCCGGGACATCCCGTATATTGGGCTAAATTGGTTTGTTCCATACGGGACCGCCCTTGTCCCGTATTTCCCCCGCTAAGGTAGAGCGTTCCTATGAAACCGTTTGTAAACCGAAATGGCGTAAAGCGAAGAAGCAATTACCATTAATTTATATGGGAAGAATTTTTGAGTGTTCCCAGACCCAAAAAATAACCTACCAAATGATACCAAGTAACACATAAAATCTAAAATAACACTAACGTATAGTAAAAGCAGGAATGATATGATAGCAACACACATAAAAAATGCTGGTGAACACAGCAGGCCAGGCAGCATCTATAGGAAGAGGTACAGCCGATGTTTCGGGCCGAGACCCTTCGTCAGGATAAATACACAGCCTATATAAAGTAGAAATAATGTATGTACAGTGTAGTTTCACTTAACAGAATCGGGAAGATAAAGCCAAAACCGATTATTAGAAAAAAAATTGGCACATACACACATGCACACACGGGTGCCCGTGCAATGCTTCACGGTCATGGTAGTCTTTCTCAGGGTAAACACAAATGTCCCATATTTGACTGCTACTCTTGTCCCTAATTTGGGAGTGAGAAAGTTGGCAACCCCACTTGAACAACCCCCCGACCCCCGTCGGCCGGTCCGCAAAAATATTGTCAATATTAAACTGGTCCGCGGTGCAAAAAAGGTTGGGGACCCCTGTCCTAAGGTCAGTGGGATCACAGGAGAATAAATAAGGTGAAAATGGATAGTCTTGGTATGCTGTTCTATACGTAGACAAAAGGGAACAGTGAGGTGGCAGGTCCTCGCAGAGGTCTTCTGTCCAGAGCCGTGGCCGTAACTGGTGGTTGAGCTGGGCCAGAAGGAGGATTCTGCCAAGTCTTGCTAACTCAAGGTCCATGAAATCGCCTGTTATGACAGAATCCACGGAAGTTCCAAGGGCATGTTGTTGTTTTATCCCAGGAGATGGAGGTAGACAGCATGACCTTGGATGTAGCAGACCTGGGCGGAATGGTAGAGACAGTCACAGACCTCCGCTCCGTGGATGGGTCAGAAAGTTTTCTCGCCAACTCAGGACAGATGGAATGGAAACGGTTTGGTTCACCACAGCAGAGGCAGCATCTTCATTTATTGATCTCGCTCGGCTGGTTCTGCCGAGTGGTATCTGCTCCGCTGGAGGATGTAGAAGGGAACCGGGGGGTGGTGTGTGGGATGTGCATGACTGCACTGGAAATGATAGGACTGGAGAGGCTTGAAGACTGGCTGCCCTGGAGGACTCACTGCAGCACCCTCTTCTTTCCTGGTACCAGAGGTTTTTGCAGACCCAGGCGATTTCTTCCAGTTCGTCCGCAAAACAACATCCTCTTCTTCTTTTCTCTTGTCTGTCTTTTCAAGGTGGATGGGGTCTTGTTGTAGTCCATGAACTACAGCTGCAGCTCAAACTAGGGTTCTCCATGGGCGCACTGTTCTTGTTCTCGGAATCACCATGCAGCCTGACGTCGATACGTCCAGGTGTGGCCTGTAAGACATGTACCTTCAGGGTACGTCCCCGGACGACTAGATTCCTCGCCAATGTCGCCAACTGAAGCTTCGTGGGAGATTGAAAAATTGATTCAGCAGGTGCACTCGAGCAGTCTCTCTCTCTCTCTCTCTCTCTCTCTCCCTCTCTTGATGGTGAGTGAGAGTCTGTTGGTTCTCGAGTTGGGGAACTCGGATAAGCGACGTGGCAGATTGTAATATTGAACCAGTGAGCTGCTGGTCTCCCGCTCGCACTTGTTGCAGAAGTGATCTCTCTCTCTCTCTCTCTCTCTCTCTCTCTCTCTGTCACTAGTGAGGGAGATCCTGCCTGAGATGTTGAAGTGCTGGGATGGACAGTAGTTTTTTGATGGACTCTGGACCATGGTCTCTTGGGGGGCTTTGCTGTTGCTTGCATGGTGGGTGGTGGGTTTAATGCTTTTGCTGGGGCAAGTTGGGGGAGGAGGAGGGGGAGGTTGATGCTTTTGCTACTGCTTATGCTTGGGAAGGGGAGGAGGGCTTTGGGGTTCTAATGTTTCTGTCATTCATTCATTTGGGTTTTTTTCTGTTTCATGGACGTCTGCGAAGAATAAGAATTTCAGGTTGTATACTGTATACGTTCTCTTATATTAAATTGAACCATTTCAACCATTTGATTATCGAATGGAGGTATTGATAAGAGTCTCAACATGTTCAACTGGGTCTCAGGCTGCCAATGCATCTTTAATTTCATGGAAGAACATGGCTGTTAGTGCTTTGATTTTCCAACTACTCTCTGCTGCCAGATTGCGGAACTCAGTTGCGTAGTCAGCCATCCTACGGGTATCTTGACAAAACTGGAGGAGTCAGTTGGCCAGCTCTCATCTGCTGACTGGGTGGTCAAACTCTCCCTGATGAAGAGACATAAGTCCACCCAGCTTGGAGACTTCTTCTTCCAGAGCACCGTAGCCCAGATGAGAGCTTTGGAGAGAAATGATATTTGCTGCAGTTGGACAGGAAGATAGCGGGCTGCAGCTTGAAATCCAGAGAGCACTACATGAGAAATCCTCTATATGTCCCCGAGTTGCTATCAAATCTCTTGGGCGCTAGTGGGTTCAGAGACCAAGGAGATGGGGCGGTAACAGGCTTTTGCCGGCTCAGCCGGATGATTACAGTGACCATCCACAGGCATGTCAAGATCTGCTGGAGAACCACGCTCATTGTGACTTCCTGGCTGGCCAGTACTGACCAGAGGTGCTCACACACTGCAGGGTCCATGTTTTGTGCTCAGTCCTGCTGTAACAAGCGGTGGTTGCCAGGCTGGGTTAAACTGGGGTAGTTATGACGAAGTTCAGTATCTCCAACTCATGCACTACCAGGAGAGATATAAACCAGATGGGCCCAAGTCCAGAGGAGATCAAAGACAAGGATGGAGTTGAATGAAGCATCTTTACTGTAGAACTGGTTTGCAGGGAAATCAAGAATCATTACAACAGGGTAAGTAAGCTCAAGGCTGTGTAGAGACAAACAAAACAGAGGGAACTTAAATAGAGAAACAAAACAAGGCACAGGTACACTGATAATTTAAAAGAGACATCATTGGAAATATTCAGGGGAGGAGGAACGTCAGTGCCTGGAAGACTCTGATGCCCCCTAGTGATCATTCTGAAGCATGACATTCACATAATATTGGATTATACAAGTCACATTCAGTGAAAATTAATAATAATGTTGTTCAAAATCACCATGACACAAAATATTAGATGTGAAATTTAAGGGGAATTTTCCTACCACTTAGTTTAGTTTCAATCTTCTAGAAGAGCATCTAAATGAGATGGCTTTACTTAAATGAAGAAAATCTAATATGGTCTTTGGGAAGCATTGAAATTGAGGCAGTAATTTGATACAATATTTCAACATTATGAATAGGTTTGTTTATGTTGACCATTTCATCATATATGAGGAACAGAATACATCTTATTTTTTATTCTCAAAATTATAGAACATAACAATATCCAATCAAACATAACACTCAAGAAAATAGAATGCAGTCATTGATAATTAGATCTAAGTTATAAAGAAATAAACTTTCAGAGAAAATACACACTGGAAATGTGAATTACAGCCAATCAAAGTATAGAAAATGATGTCCTTGTATTTAAGTGATATAGTATGGTTCATTATGCAATTCATAGTGAAAATGGATATACTTTTTAAAAGACTTTATTATAGAGTCATAGAAAAGTACAGGACAGAAACAGGCCCTTCAGCCCATCTAGTCCTTTCTGAACCATTAAAATTGCATACCCCCATTGACTTGCATCTGGACCATAGCCCCCCACACCCTGACCATCCATGTACCTATCCAAACTTCTCTTAATCATCGAAATCGAGCTCGCATGCATCACTTGAGCTGGCAGCTCATTCCACACTGTCACAACCCTCTAAATGAAGTCATTTCCCCTCATGTTCCCCTTAGACATTTCACCTTTCACCCTTAACCTATGACATCCAGTTGCCGTCCCATCCACCCTCAGTGGAAAAAGGCCTGTTTGCATTTACCCTATCCATACCCCTCATAGTTTTGTATACCTCAATCAAATCTCCCGATCTTCTACGTTCCAAGGAATAAGGTCCTAAACTATCCATTCAATGACGTTGCTGCCAAAGAAGCCTTTAGTTCAAAGGGGCTAACTTGATAACTAAGAGTTTAACTGGCTGAAACCCTGTAAGAAGAGTTCTGGGTAAATCTCTTTTATTTTCACACTAGTTGTGTCCAAAAGCCATTGTTCTTTCAGAGCTAGGAGGAGAAGTTTGCAGGCAAATGCTGCTGACTGGCATGCTCCAAGGTGCAGGAGTGTTTTTTGAGGGATGCACTGAAATTCTCTGCAGGCATTGGGAAAGGCTTTCTGGGAAGAACTACAGTCATGGGTCCTGCTGCCACAGGACGAGTGTACAGCTCTCAGATGCTTAATGGATTCATTGTTTAAGGAGGAAACATGAGTGTCCTTGAGGTAATGTAATAATATGTATTAAATTGATGTACAATGAATGTAGAGAAAGATGTCCTGTAACTATTATAAATAAAGTACACTATTTAGAAAAAAATAGTAATTTCAGAGTATTGCTGGATTGCAAATTTGGATTGGTAACAAGGACTGTGTGATCTTTTTTGGATGCAGTGGCCTCTTTGGGTCCAACCGAAGATGTAACTATTCATCATTTACACCTTTTTCACAATCACAGGGCACTGCTGGTTATCAAGAACACAAAGTATTGCAGGTCTACCCCCTAGAGAATTGTTAGATAGCGGTGGAGCTGGGCGTGTTACACACCCTGTTACAGCCTCCCAGGGAAGAAGGCATCAGAGGCGGTAGGCAGAGGCAGTACGCCATTCAACAGACAGTGCAGGTGATTGCTTTGGATGTTTTGGGTTTTGGATCGCAAGACCCTGTTGGACATTGGCAAAGTAGAATACTGCACATCCTTTCATTGGTGAGACTGATGGCAGGGAAGCTGCGTGGCCTCGGTTGTGGTGCATCGGGCCCTCATTCACGCCCCCGGGTTGTCTGTTGATGCTGGACCTGGCTGTGCTGCTGAATTCTGCACTGGGTTGGCAGCTGGCCCCTCCTGTTGGTGCTGCTCTCTGCTGCTTGCTCAGCGGAAGACAAGCTGGATTGTATTTTCCTGTGGCTGCACTGTGTGATATGAGGAACTGCTGCGGGCTGTTCTTGCAGAAACGTGGCTCCAGGATAACATCCATGCACCAGCAATCTACAGGCCATGGTACTCAGGAACTTGGGCTATAGTATGTTTTCTAAATTTCTTTTGTAACAATATGTTTTTCTGTTATCATAATTAAATGTGCTGTGTTCTGTGTGTGACTGTTGGTTCTGTGTTTTGCACCTTTGCTTGAGGGGAACATTGTTCTGTTTGGCTATATTCACATGTACGGTTGAATGACAATTAAACTTGAACTTGAATTTGCAATGGAATGGATTAAATTTCACTGTAAACTTGTTAATTATTCATGTGCTTTATAAAAATAATCAATGTTGCTTTAAAGTTACTAAACAGTTAATCTCTCTACCTCACAGAAGAAGTAGACAAATTGAGTATTTTGCTATCACACAGGCTGATAGATCTCCAGGCTGTGCTTTTCTCTGATGGAATAGATGGAAAGGAATGGATTTTTCTTAATGTCTTTCATGTCATTACATGCCAATATATTCTTCATCTAATTTAATTATAACTCATGTGTTATAATGAAGGGAGAAGGAAAAGGCATGTAATAAGGGTAATGACACAATTGTAATGGGGACTTCAATAAACAAGGGGATTGGGAAAATCAGGTTGGTGTCGGATCACAGGAGAGGGAATTTGTTGAATGCCTATGAGATGGCTTTTCAGAGCAGCTTGTGCTTGAGCCTACTCGGGGAAAGGCTATCTTAGATTGGGTGTTGTGTAATAACCAAGATCTTATTAGGGAGCTTGAGGTAAAGGAACCCTTAGGAGACAGATATCATAATAAGATTGAATTCATACTGCAGTTTGAAAGGGAGTAGCATAAGTCACATGTATCAGTATCACAATGGAATAAAAGGGAATTGTAGAGGCACGAGAGAGGAGCTTGCCCAGGTGGATTGGAGAAGGATACTGGCAGGGATGATAGCAGACCAGAGATGGAAGTTTCAGTGAATAGTTCACAAGTTTCAGGATAGATATGTCCCACTGAAGAAGTTCTCAAATGGCAGGGGTAGGCATCCATGGCGAACAAGGGAAGTTAAGGACTGCCAAGGAAAGGGCATATAAGGTAGCAAAAGCGAATGGGAAGTTGGATGATTGGGAAGCTTTTAAAAGGCAACTAAAAAGCTCTAAGAAGGGAAAAAGATAAAACATGAGGGCAAACTAGCCAATAATGTAAAGCAGAATAGTAAAAGATTTTTCATTTATATAAAGAGTAAAAAGGAGGTGAGAGTTGATATTGGACCACTGGAAAATGATGCTGGTGAGGTAGTAATGGGGGACAAAGAAATGGAAGATGAACTTAATGGATACGTTGCATCATTCTTCACTGTGGAAGACATTAGCAGTGTGCCAGAGGTCCGTGAGTGTCAGGGAGCAGGAGTTAGTGCCATTGTTATTACAAAGGAAAAAGTGCTAGGAAAGCTCAAGGTCTTAAGGTGGATAGGTCACCTGGACCAGATGGACTATCTCCCAAAGTCCTGAAAGAGGTTGCTGATGCATTGGTCAAGATCTTTTAAGAATCACTTGATTCTGGCATTCTCCTGGAGGACTGGGAGGTTGCAAATGTCACTCCACTCTTTAAGAAAGGAGGAAGGCAAAAGGAAGGAAATGATAGGCCATTTAAACCTAACCCCAATGGTTGGGAAATTATTCAAGTCTATTGTTAAGTATGAGATTTAGTAGTATTTGGAGACTAATGATAAAATAAGTCACAGTCAACATGGCTTCTGTGAATGGAAATCTTGCCTGACAAATCTGTTAAATTCTTCAAGGAAGTAACAAGCAGGGTGGACAAAGAAGAGGCAATGGATGTAATATACTTGGATTTTCAGAAGGCATTTGATAAGGTGCCATACATGAGGCTGCTTATCTATATAAAATACTATGGTGTTACAGAAAAGATACTGACGTGGATAGCGAAATGGCTGACAGGCAGGAGGCAGTGAGTGAGAATAAAAGAGGCCTTTTCTGGTTGGCTGCCAGTGACTAGTGGTGTTCTACAGGGGTCAGTATTGGGACCGCTACTTTTCACATTGTTTGTCAATGATTTAGATAATGGGATTGATGGCTTTGTGGCAAAGTTTGCTGATGATATGGAGATAGGTGGAGGGGTAGGTGGTGTTGATGAAGCAATGCGATTACAGCAGGACTTAGACAAAATGGAAGAACAGGTGAAGAAGTGGCAGATGGAATACAATATTGGGAAATGTATGATAATGCAATTTGGTAAAAGGAACAATAGTGTGGACTATTATCTAAATGGTAAGAAAATTTAGACATCAGATGTGCAAAGGGACTTAGGAGTCCCAGGAGGACTCCTAAGCAAGACTCCCAGAAGGTTAATTTACTGGTTGAGTCTGTGGTAAAGAAGGCAAATGCAATGTTGGCATTTATTTCAAGGGAAGTAGAATATAGAAGGAAGGAGATATTGCTGACCCTTTGTAAGACACTAGTCAGGTCACACTTGGAGTATTGTCAACAGTTTTGGGCCCCATATCTCACAAAGGATGTGTTGTCATTGGAGAGAGTCCAGAGGAGGTTCATGAGGATGATTCCAGGAATGAAGGGGTTAAAATTTGAGGGGTGTTAGCTTTGGGCCTGTAATCACTGGAATTTAGAGGAAAGCATGGAGATCTCATTGAAACCTACTGAATGTTGAAAGGACTAGATAAGGTGGATGTGGAGAGAATGTTTCCTATGAAGAGTGTATCCAAAACTTGAGGGCATAGCCTCAAAATTGAGGGGTGACCTTTTAAACACTAGTGAAGAGGAATATTTTTAGCTGGAGAGTAGTGAGTTTGTGAAATGCTGTGCCACAGATTGTGGTGGAGGCCAAGTCCATGGCTATATTTACGGTTGATAGTTTCCTGGTTGGTCAAGGCATCAAAGGATATGGTGAGAAAGTAGGTGTGTGGGGTTGAGTGGGATCCAGAATTAGCCATGATGGAATGGCAGAGCAGACTCGATGGGCTGAATGGCCTAATTCTGCTCCTATGCCTTATGCTCTTATTGTCTTATGGCAGTCACGTTGCACGGAGCAATACCCATAAACAGCAGTGTGGTAATGGTGTGTTATCAATTTCAGGTACAGAACAGTAATGGGAAGTATTTTAAAATCTGTGTGATCCACTTATAATAGAGAAGAGTATTCTATATACAGACCATCCCTGGGTAATGAACAAGCTCCTTTTTACAGATGTACATGAGTCACAAAATACACAGGCATCACTCAATATGATAACCATACATCAATATTTTCCTGTGCAATAGGATGTTTGATTTCCTCACTCGCACATCCCTCAGTGTAGATTGGGAATAACATCTGCTCCACAATCACCATCATCCCAGGTGCACCACAAGACTGTGTGCTTAGCCCCCTGCCTTCCTCATTCTTTTACCAATGATTGTGAGGCTACGTGCAGCTCCATATTTAAGTCTGCTGATGACTCCACTGTTGTTGGCTGAATTGGCATATGGGAAAGAGATTGAAAATCTAGTCGAATGGTGCTACAACTCAGACTCTCACTCAAAATCGGCAAAATCAGACAGCTGATTATTGACAATAGGAAGAAGAAGCTAAGGGTCCATGTACCAGTCTTCATTAGTGGATCGGAGGAGGAGAGGGTCAGTTACTTTAAATTTCTTGGTGTTTATCATATCAGAGGATCTATCCTGAGACCAGCATGTAAGTGCCAGCACAAAGAAGGCAGGATAGCACCACTACCTTCTCAGAAGTTTGCACACATTTGGCATGTCACCAAAAACTTAGACAAACTTCTGTAGATGTGCAGTGGAGTGTATCCTCCCTGGTTTCATCACGGCCTGGTATGGAAACACCTATGCCCAGGAATGGAAAAGGCTAAAGAATATGGTGGATACAGCCCTGTCTATCACAGGTAAAGCCTTTCCAACCACTGAACACACTTGCATGGAGAACTGTCGCCAGAAACCCCATCATCATGAACACCCACCATTCAGGCCACGCTCTCTTCATGCTGCTACCATCGGGCAGGATGTACAGGAGCCTTAGGCCCTTCACCGCCAGGTTCAGGAACAATTATTATCTTACAACCATCAGGCTCCTGCTAGCTTCACTCACCTCAACTCTGAACTGACTCTACAGCCTACAGACTCAACTTCAAGGACTCTACAACTCATGTTCTCAGTGTTATTTTTTTAATTCACAGGATTTGTCTTCTTTTGCACATTGGTTGTTTGTAAATTTTTTATTTCTTTATGTTCTGTAAATGCCTGCAAGAAAATGAATCTCAAGGTAGTATAGGGTAAATTTTACTTTAACTTTGATACCTGCACAGGGTTGTAATGAAGGGTGTCAGACTGATAAGAAAAAGTGATCTCTAAAAGTGCAGGGAGAAGAAATTAAATCTGCCACTTATAAGGATGAAGATCTGTATATACACTGGAGTTTTGAATTTAATAATATTAATTGACCTTGTTCATATACACTCTGTGGCCACCTCATTTGTTCCATCTCTGCACCTGCTCATTAATGCAAAACTCTAATCAGCCAATCATGTGTCAGCAACTCAATGCATGCAGACATAGTCAAGAGATTCAGTTGTTGTTCAGAACAAATATCATATGGGGTTAAAATATGATCTAAGTGACTTGACTGATTGTTGATGCCAGGTGGTTTGGCTTAAGTATCTCAGAAGCTGCTAATCCGGGATTTTCATGCATAACAGCTTCTGGAGTTTACAGTGACTGGAAACAAGAAGCATCCAGTGAGCAGTAGCTCTGTGGATGAAAATGCCTGGTTAATGAGGGAAGTCAGGGGTGAATGGCCAAACTGTTTCAAGCTGGCAGTAAGGCAACAGTAACTCAAATAACCACGTGTTACAACAGTGGCATGCAGAAGAGCATCTCTGAACCCATAACAAGTCAAACCTTGAAGCTGATGGGCTAGAGTAATAGAAGACCAAAACATACACTCGCTGACCACTTTACTGGTTACAGGAGATTGCTAATAAAGTGGCCATTGATTGTCTATTGGTGTCCATATGTCAGGCATTCATAACTTGATGGCTTGCATACAAAACTTTCTAAAGACTTCATCAGAGCCCAATCATTTACTCTGTGCAAATATTGCAAATTACATTTGTAACTAAAGTGGAATAGCAAAGCTGCGGACTTGAAGGCGATTTCATTTTTTCATGTTTAACTTTTGCTTGAAGGCGAGCAAGTTTTTGTGTACCGCATCATCTTGTATATTTTATGTAAGTGTCAAAGGTGCAGAAATACAATGAATCCAATTAGGCACTAAAATTTTCTTCCATTCTTAACTGCATTTTTTGAATTATTTGCAATGAATCAACAATATATTAGACTGCAAGAAGGCTTACAAGTATCTTGTAGCAAATTAACAGACCTTCTGAATTGGGTTTTCTCTTGATAGAAAAAATAGAACATTTTTCATATGTTGGATACTATTAGAGAATTATACTTTATGCCATTCTTCATCTCTTTCTCAAATTTTAATATCTGAATCATTTGTTGTTTTCTGAAAAGCACAATACATAAATTGCAAACACAGATTGCCATTTCCACATGATGCCAACAAAATATGAGAATTTACCTACATGCTACAGAGAGATAACTCTTTAAAATGTTGTTTAGGAATATCAGTTAAGGATAAAATCGAGTATTCTCACTCCAGCTGCTTGGAAGTTTCTGGAATGTCTGATATATTGTAATTATTGGATCTTCTCCTAAGCCAGAGAAAATAAGATTATATCAAGGTGCTATTAAAAATACTGCCAAAATAGTTAAACATCAAAGTGGCTGCAGCTGCAGAAGGTAGAAACTTCATTCCATTTTTGTGCATTGTAGCAATCTTGGCTTAGCTATTGACTTGCAAAGATTATTCCATGTGATTACTCACAATAATCCTGATTGTTTTGGAACATCCCCTCTGAGAATCTCCTTAAAAATGTTCTCTGGTAAATCTTAGGTCCAAGATTCTTCATTTAATATAAACTAATATTTTCAAAAATGTCCTGCAAGAGAGAGGGAGCTACGTCAAGGAATATCATGAAATTGGTATGGAAATTGATATGGCTTAAGTATGTGAATATCTGACAGTTGGACTAAGTTATGAGATGTGGGTATGATTCTTAGCTGTGCTCAGCATATTGGTTTAGTTTTATAGGCACAGGTACTAAGATACACTAAAGAGGTCATCTTGCATATTGTTTATACAGATCAAATTTTATTGCAGAGTGCATTGAGCTAGAATAAGGTAAAACTAACAATGCAGAATGATGTATAAAAGCTACTGAAAGTGCAATGCAAATAAATGATAAAGAGCAAGATCATAACGAGTAGAGAGTTCTTGGGAACACGTAAGTACGAGGGGTAATTGATAAGTTCGTGGCCTAAGATAGAAGGAGTCAATTTTAGAAAACCTAGCACATTTATTTTTCAACATAGTCCCCTCCTACATTTACACACTTAGTCCAGTGGTCGTGGAGCATATGGATCCCTTCTTTGTAGAGGTTGGCGTCTTGGACCTCCAGAAAGTGGTCCACAGCATGGGTGATCGATACTTTCGTGGCCTAAGGTAGAAAGAGATGAGTTATACAGCTCTCGTCACATGCACATGCAGTTTAACTCTTTGAGTGATTATGCAGAAAGTTTGAAGTTAATAACTCATCTCCTTCTACCTTAGATCACGAAGTTATCAATCACCCCTGCTGTGGACCACTTTCTGGAGGTCCAAGACACCCAACAGAGCAGACAAACAACCATTAACCTGCCTATAAATGTCTTTAAGCAGAACCACGTCAGATTTTATGGTTGAGGCACACATTTGTTTTTTCAGGTTTTGACTTTCTTTTTCTAATCTCTAAATCTCTTGCTTTTTAAGTTTGTTTTTGTAAAGTGAAAAAAAAGTTGCTTTCAACACTCCACTGCTTTACTGACAACTCACCTCGGAATTTTCTCCTATTTATAACAAATTCCATATTTCCTGCTTCAAAAGATGGAAGCAGGCCATTTGGCCCAACAGATCCGTGCTGTTGTTTATGTTCAGCTCAAATCTCCTCACATCCTTCCTCAGCGAGATTCTCCCTTCCCATTCTCCAGATTTCCCTATATTATTCATCTCAACTATTCACTATGGTGGCAAGTTTCCCATTCTCAACACCACTGAGAACATCTATAAGGAGAAATGCCGCAAGAAAGCAGCATCCATCATCAAGGACCCCATCATCCCAGCTGTACTCTCTTCTCGCCGCTGCCATCAGCATGGATGTACAGGAGCCTTAGGGCCCACACCACCAGGTCGAGGAACAGTTATTACCCTTCATCTATCATGCTCCTGAACCAGTATGGATAGCTCCACTCACCTTAACACTGGGCTGACTCCACAACCTATGGACTCACTTTTAAGGACTCTCCAACTTAATGTTCTCAGTTCTATTTATTTATCTGCCAATCAATTTTTTTATTTATTTGTCTGTTCCCGTACTTGCATAGTTTGTCTTCTTTTGCACATTGGTTGTTTGTCAGCCTTTGTGTGCAATTTTTCATTGAATAGTAAATAATTTTTGCATTTCATCTGTGGCAAGTATATCATATTTTAGCTAGGGAGATCAGACCTCTTTGCAATATATCAGGGCCCAGAATGATTTCAGTAAGCTGCCTTTACTCCTGTGCTCAACTCCTCTTGCAACAGAAGCCAACAAACATGGCCGGCCATGAAAGGCCAACTTCTTTAATCGTATTGTACATTTATTTTACAACTATTATACACCAGAGAGATCTTGGTTGGAAGTGGTGACTCTGAAGACTGTCCAGGTTTTCACTGAAGCTGCTCTGTTAAATTTCTCTACATCACCAGAGGAGTGTCTCATTAAATAGTGGGGCATGGAACAAATTGGGTGTATTATGCTTCTGGGTGCTGGCAAGAGAGGAACTGAACATAAATCAAATTGTGATATCATTGGGCGTGTTCTTGGCACTGAGAAAATGTCAAAAACACATACATGAATCATGCACAATGTGTCCAGACCAATTTCACCATAGGTGTGATTTCACCTGGATATATTTCCAGTGCAAAATATATCTGGTTAAATAGTATTTCACACAATTTGCTGATAAAGTACTAATTGATTTATTATGATTATGATTATGATTATGAGGACACGCAGTCCCCTTTTATTGTCATTTAGTAATGCATGCATTAAGAAATGATACAATGTTTTTCCAGAATGATTTCACGAAAACGCATGACAAACCGACTTAAAAGCTAACAAAAACCACATAATTATAACTTATAGTTACAACAGTGCAAAGCAATACTGTAATTTGATAAGAACAGACCATGGCACTGTAAAAGTCTCAGAGTCTCTCGAAAGTCCCATCATCTCACGCAGACGGTAAACCTCCAGCGCTGCCAACTTGCCGATGCAGCATCCTGGAAGCATCCGACCACAGTCTGACTCCGAGTCCATCCGAAAACTCCAAGCCTCCGACCACCTCTTCGACACTGAGCACCGAGCACCATCTCTGCCGAGAGTTTCGACCCCGGCCCCGGCAACAGGCGATACGCAAAGCCAAGGATTTGGGGCCTTCGTCTCCGGAGATTCTCAATCGCACAGTAGCAGTAGCAGCGAAGCAGGCATTTCAGAAGTTACTCCAAATGTTCCCTCTATGCTTCTCACGGCTGTCTCCATCGAATCCGGATTGTGCACGGCCCTCTAGTTACACATAATCGATATTCATTCGGAATGGCCACGCGCACTGCGTCGCGCCGCCATCTTCTCCTCCCTCCATGAAATTTAATTTCATGGCTGACACATGGCTAGTCCATTGCACTTTTCTTTGGCAGCAGGAACGACAGAAGGAGATGACTTTAGACTTTCAAGCCACTGGGCAGTTTGTCTGACATTACTGCACAGGAGCAGAGCTGCAGGAAGACAACTCCCTTACAGCCACACCCTAGCTCCACACCACCCACAACACTTCTCGTCTGTGCAGCGTCCATGGAGATGGAAACGCCTCTCATTGATTTCCTGATGAGATCCAGCATTTCTGTTTTTATTTCAGATTTCTAATATATCTGCAGTTCCTTTTGGTTTTCCATATTTCCAGTCCAACATGGAAAGGGAAAAATAAGTAAACGAAGTAAACAACTGATATCAGTGTTGGCAAATTATTGGGAAATAGTGATTTTAGTGTAGGCAGGCTTAAAATGCACTCAGTGGCCACTTTATTAGGTACATCCTGTAACTAATAAAGAGGCCAGTAAGTGTATGCTTGCAGATTTCTGTTGCTGTAGCACGTTCACCTCAAGGTGCAGTGTGTTGTGCATGCAGAGATCCTTTTCTGCACACCACTCTTTCAATGTGTGGTTATTTGAGTTACTGTCACCCTCTCGTCAGCTTGAACCAGTCTGGTCGGTCTCCTCTGACCTCTCTCATTCACAAGTTGTTTTCGCCCACACATCTGCTGCACACTGGATGTTTTTGGTTTCTTGTACCATTCTCTGTAAACTCTAGAGATGGTCGTGCATGACAGCAGCAATTTCTGAGATACTCAAATCACCCCGTCTGGCACGGTCATTCCACGGTCAAAGTCACTTAGATCACATTTCTTTCCCATTCTGATATTTGGTCTGAACAACAAGTGAACGTCTTGACCATGTCTGCATGCCTTTATGCATTGAGTTGCTGACACATGATTGGCTGATTAGATATTTGCATCAACGAGCAGGTGTACAGGTGTACCTAATAAAGAATGTATGTACAGATAGATATTGAAGATTTATCCTGTTGGACTAGAAGTGGGAAAGCCTCAGTTAGGTAAAGCGGAGGGGTGAGCTATAATCTGGTCAACCAGTTCATGGTTGGAAATCTTCAGATACAGGATAAATAGACCAAAAATAAACATACTCCTTTTGGATAAAAATTGGGTCTATCAAAGAATATGATTTGGTTGTCAAAGATTACAAGTAAGCCACAGCTAGAAAGAGGGATGTCTGTCATACTTACTGCTGTCAAGACTAAAGGTCATCATAAAGAATACGAGTGCTGCAGGGTGGAGGGAAAAAGATAAGAAAGGCTTAAAAAAAGCAAGTGATAATTTAAAGTCAAACATGAACTTTCATAAGTGAAAGAACTGTTAAGGACTGGCTGGTGAGGGAGGATGAAAGAATGGGGAGATACTAAGTAAATAGGTTGTATTAGTATTATACATTATTTAGAGAGTAGCAAAACAGGTATACAGAAAATTGATATATCTGCCCAGAGGGAGTCAAATTAATTATGTCTTGATTTTGGTGGCTTTGTAAGTTGTGAAGGAAAAAATAGAACATCTTAGTGCATTTTTCAGTCCCTTTTGCAGAAGAAAACTGTGCTGCCGTAATATTACTGTCCCTAAAGACAGGGAAGCAGGTAATGGTAGAAGATATTGCAACACCAGTTGTGAACAAATTTTAAGGCCACCCCTTTTAATTCGGCTTCCCATTTCATTCCAACATGGCCTCCTCTACTTCCATGATGAGGCCTCTATCAGGCTGGAGGAGTAACACCACATATTCTGCCTGGGTAGCTTCCAACCATATGGCATAAACATCGATTTCTCTAACTTCTGGTAATTTCTACCTTCCTCTTCTCTTTTTTTCCATTCCCCATTTTGACTCACCTCTTACTCCTTCTCTTCTCCTCATCTACCCATCACTTCCCTCTGACACCCCTCCTCTCTTCCTTTCTCCGATGGTTGGGAGAGGAAGAAATAGTTGACGTTTCATGCTGAGACCATTCATTAGGATTGGAAAGGAAGGGAGAAGAAACCAGAACCTGAAGTTGGGGGGAAATTGGGGGGATGAATGGTCTCAGCATGAAACGTCAACTATTTCTTCCTCTCCCTAGATGCTGCCTGACCTGCTGAGTTCCTCCAGCATTTTGTATGAACTTATCTCAGTCTTCTTCACAGGGTGGACTCTTGTCTGGAAGGATATTGAGACAAAAACTGCAACAGAGATTACCATGTTTCCTTTTGATGCTCTCTCTTGTTGGATGAACACCCATGAATTGATATTCACCTTGCGTAAACCCAATGTGACTTTCATCCTAAAAGCTGCATCAAATTGTGCACAAACCCTGAGGACATAGACATCATTTGTTTCTGTGTGCACATGTCCCATTTGTCTCTCTTGTTGCAAAGGTTACTCTGGGTACATTGGATCATACTGTAGAAAACTCTCAGTGGAAAATGGGTTTTGCCCACAAGTCGGGCTGTGATCTGCGTGGTACATCCTGAGACCCAACAGGAAAATGTGACAATTAAAGATGTTGGCTGGTTTGCCCCAGAGGTCAACCAAAATTATTTGGCATGCTTCATCACTTGTGCTTTCAAATAAAAATCTAAACATTGATTTCCAGTGGTGAGGATGGCCCTCTCTGTCCAATCCTTTATCCACTGCCAGTGTCTCAATCTCACCACACACAGCCCTCTAGGTAGCTGAGATTGTTTCAATCTTCTGCAGTTGATTAGACATTATCTTGTTAGTGACAGTCTTTGTCTGGGAGTTGTGAAATGGATATCGCTTGGGATAACATTCAGGCTTGGCCAGAAAATAACATGTCTTGTTAGGTGTTGATAGAGCCTGTTTATCAAGAGGGTCTAGAAAGCAACACAGTGCTCAAAGTTCATTCGGAGCAGTTAAGTAATACAGGATGCTGTGTTAAGTGGGCCGTTTGCATCGACATGTAGTGAGACAACCTGATTGCTGTCTGGAAGATGACCAACTCTGAAAGAAACACTTTGGTCTGCCTGAAACTTGCTAAGCTTCCAGTGTGGGGAGCTGTTCACAACTGGATGCAACTGACTGGTGTTTTTCAAGATGTGGGAGGACACGCTGAGGGTCACACAGAAGCTTGATGCATCCACTGCTGAAACTAGAGTCCTTCCACATCTGGACACTGAGGGGCTGAGCTCAGTTTAGCAACGTCTCAGACCAATCACTAATAACGATTAAAAAGTGCGCACCATATTGAAAAAAATGTAAATATTGTAAACAATTGTGATAACAAGAGACTAGAAACTGGAATCTGGAGCAACCAACAATACTATGGAGAAACTCAACAGGTTGAGTGGCATCTGTCGGGGGGAAAGGAATTCTTGGCTGTTTGGGGATAAACTCTGCAAATACATATATTGCGTGCCACAGTTCCTGAGGAGATGTTGGATTGTGTAGTGGGAGAGAGAGTTTAAAAGAAGCCAGTGGGGGATATCAGCATATTTTGTGCACCACAGTGCCTGAGGAGACATTGGATTGTATATAATTAAGCTCTTGGCAAGGACCAACAAAATGGAGTCAGGTTTAAGTGGAGTGGCCATTGTGTGAGTGGGTCAGCGTAGAGTGGGGAGTTGAGGCTTTTGCTCATTGAGGTTTCAATGAGGAGAGGCGTAGTCCATAGGTTTTTTTTGTTATTTTTTCTTTCTTATTGCACAGTTAGAGCATTGGAGATGCCAGGCAGGATAGTGGAATGCTCCTCTTGTGGGATATGGGAGCAGTGAGACCTCTAGTGTCCCTGACCATTTCACCTGCAACAAGTGCATCCAGCTACTGTTTTTAATAGACCTAGTTAGAGTTGGAGCTGGAACTGGACAAACTCCAGATCATTTGGATGAGGGGTTGATAGGCAAGGGATACAGGGAGGCAGTTACACCCAAGTTTTAGGACACAGGAAACTGGGTGACCGTCAGGAGGAGGAATGGGGATAGGCAACCAGTGCAGAAAAATCCTTTGGCCGTTCCCCTCATTAACAGGTATACTACTTTGGATACTTTGGGGGGTGAGGGGTGGAGTCAGCTAGCAGAGCAAAGTCATAATGATCAGGTCTCTGGTACTCAGTCTGACCATGTGGCTCAGAGGGAAGGGGAGCGAAGAGTTGAGCTGTAGTGACAGAGAACTCATTGCTTAGGGGAACAGAAAGGAGGTTCTGTGAACGAGGATGAGGTTCCCATATGATATGTTGCCTGCTTTGTGCCAGGGTGAGGGACATCTCAGACCGAACCCACAGCATTGTTAAAGTGGGAGGGTGAGAAGTCAGAGGTTGTGGTCCAGTCGGTACCAAAGACATGGGAAGGAGAAGTGACAAGCTCTTGCAAAGTGAGTTCAGGAAGTTAGGTGTTAAGTTAAAGGACAGGGTTGTGATCTCAGGAACACTACCCGTGCCATGTGCCAGTGAGGCCAGAATTTGTAAGATCGTACAGTTTAACATGTGGCTAAGGAGTTGGTATAGGAGGGAGGGAGTCTACATACAAAGTCAGGAATCAAAAGACTGAGCACGGTAGGAGTAATGTTCTGAACTGCATATATACGTAGATTGGATTTTGAGTTTAGGACATGGATCAGCACGTGGAATTATGACATTGTAGCCATGAGTGAGACTTGGTTGCAGGAGGGGCAGGATTGGCAACTCAGTGTTCCAGGGTTCCGATGGTTTTGACATGATAAAGCAGGAGAGATTAAAAGGAGAAGAGTGGCGTTACTAGTCAGTGAAATTGTCATGGCAGTGCTCAGTCAGGACAGACTGGAGAGCTTGTCTAGTGAGATTTCATGGGTAGAATTGAGGAATAAGAAAGGTATGACCATGTTAATGGGATTATATTTTAGACCATCTGATAGTCTGTGGGATTCAGAGAAGCAAATTCGGAGACAGGTAGCAGACTGTTGCAAGAAACATAAGGCTGTGATAGTAGTAATTCTAACTTTCCACATATTGACACATCCAGAAGAAGATGGTGCCAACAAAGCTACCAAGGGTGCTATCCTCCAGACGGATCACAAGGCAACTCCGTTCACTTCTTTTACATCTCCTTCACATTTCAGATGTGGTTCTGCTGCAGTTGGAGCCTGTCACCTACATTCTGCATGTGTGCTTTCTGGCCCATTGGACGATCTGGTGATTTGCTTTCTCTGAGAGGTTTCCACGAGGCTGAGAGTAAAGTGGGTGGCATAGAGGTCAGGAAGCCTGGAGACGGGGCTTGAGCCCATCGTTGACTCCATCTCTCACCGATCTCACCAATTAAAGCTCTGCGGAAGATTGAAATCATCAAGGTGGATGCAGACACGAAGGTGCCTGCGTGTGACTGTCCATCTCTTCCTCTCCCACTGTTCCCAAGAGAAGGTCCTTGCGTTCAAGTGATCTCACCGTCTCACTCGATGCTGTCAGAGGATGGTGCGGGAGCAAGGTTTAGTTGATGCGGTTTGTAGATTGGACCCTAATTCACATTACGGTGTGTTCTATTTTCTGGTCGCTCCTTTTTATTGTTGCTCTTTTTGGGTGATTTTTGAATGGGGGCAGCCTGCGGATAATGACCACTGAGCTGAACTAAAATATGCCTTTGATTTTGTGCTTTTTGTTGCTGCTTGCATAATTTTTTTTGCGTGGGGAGGAGGAGAGGTTTGATGTTTTTTCATTGAGTGGGTTTCTTTGAATTGAATTGAACTGAATTGACTTTATTTCTTACTTCCTTCACATACGTGAGGAGTAAAAATCTTTACGTTACGTGTCCGTCTAAATGTGCAATGTGCAATCATAGTAATTTATAATAATTTATAATAAATAGAACAGTCAATGTAACATAGACTGTTTTGAGTCAATCTGTGGGAGGGCAAATCTCAGGGTTGGATACGACACACATACTTTGATAAGAAATGTACTTTGAATCCTTTGATCCCTTTGTCTTTGATTTGGACTCCCAAACTCTAACTGGGCTGTGTTATGTTTTGTAACTCCAGTTATGAACTAATTAAAATTAAGACTCAGAGCCAGGAATAGCACAACTTAGTTTCACTTTACATTAGTGAGACACACACTTATGACGTGGTGGTGTGATGACGTGCGCCATTCATGTACTTTTACATTTAACCCACAGTGCATTATATAAATAACGAAGAATGTTTGATTAAACAATATATTTACAAAAGTACTTAAATATTACTAAAATATTAAATACACAACACTCCTCCCTGCTTAGCTGTAAACTCCAACTCAATATAGATCGCACCTCAAATATATACACAGTATACTATATTATACAGCTACGAAAAAGACATCCATTGCATAATAAATTTTAAATTGTTTCATTCAGGCCTAACAATTTAAACCCCGTGGAAGCTTTCTTAGGCTACGTCGACACTAGACCAGATAAATTCATAACCAAAGCTTTTTCTCTTCGTTTTGACCCTCCATCCACACTGAAATGGCGTTTTCCTCCCCCAAAAACGGAGCTTTTCTAAAACGCTCTCCAGGGTGTGTAAGTCTGAATACGCCGGATGGGCGGTGTAGTGTGTACGGGGTTACCGGAGCGTTTTAAGAACGCTATCATGACGTGCCGGAGCAGATGGTGGTGGCAGCGCGGTATTTCATTGTTTTCTTGAACGCATATAACGTTCTTTATGGCCGTCGAGGATGTCATTATATTTGGTTTGGCACGACTCCCAGTCCATGTTCTCCACTGCTTTGCTGATTTTGTAGTCGTTGGTAACTCACAGAAGCAGCTTGGCTTCATCGCCTGTCCAAATGAAGAAGTCCAGTCTGCTTTTTCCAGTGGAGGTTTTCCTTGTATTCCTCGAAGACATTGTTGAAAACTCTTTTTTTGCTGTTGTTGTAGGTACTCTAGTTTTTGACCAATGGAAATAGCACAATGGTGCCGCGGAAACGGAAATAGTATACTGTTTCCTCTTCGCTTGTTCTCTGTAGATGTGTCCTGTGCATGCCCGGTAGGAGGAAATTCGCCCAAATACCCGTTTTAATGTGGACGGAGGTATTTTCAAAAACGCCTGGTGTGGATGCCTATCGTTTTTATACAAAACCGACGTTTTCAAAATTATCTGGTCTAGTGTGGATGTAGCCTACTCTTGTTGGAAAATGTTTTTCCTGACCGGGGTGGGGGATGGGGGTCACTCTGCTTGCCAGGTGAGACTTGTGGCTGCGAAACAATCTCAGGTTCTGGGGCCTCCTCTGTGGTGGTTGAAGGAGTTGACTCTGCAGGAAATGGTTCTGACAGCTCTGGCCACCTTTCTTCCCTGACAATTGACTCTGCTCTTCTCAGCTGATCAATGTGTCGATTCAAGATGATATCGGACACAATCTCCAGTGTGTAGGAGAGTGGTCCAGTTCTGTCAATCTTTCCAGGTATCCACTTTTGGTCATTTCTGTACTCCTGCGTTTTGTGTGCTTCTCCAGGAGTGAAACATCAAACCTCAATGTTCGAGGAGCCTTTAATTAGTCTCAGCAGTTTGTCTTGCAAATCCCTTCTGAAATTGGGTTTGAGGAGATCTAAATGTGAGCACAAGGGATGACCCAGGAACAGCAGAGCCATTGAGTTGTTGGTTCTGTAGTGTGCTGCATTGTAATATACAAGGAAGAAATTAGCGAGCTTGTGATTCCGTGTTAGTGCAGTGTGTTCTGCTGATGTTCTTTAGACTCCGAATAAACCTTTCTGCCAACCAATTTGTAGCTGGCTAGTTCTGTACAGATGTAATATGTCTTAAACCATTCATTTTCAGGAATGATTGAAACTGTCCCAAAACTAACTGTGGTCCATTGTCACTGACTAGGTGTTCTAGAACACCAGTCATTGAGACGAGGCTTCTCAACGCATTAACAGTGTGCAAGGCTGTCGTGGAGGCAACTGGAAACACTTCTGGTCACTATGTAACTGCATCCACTACTACCAAGAAATTTGTGCCCGTGAATGGTCCGGTAAAATCCACATGAATCTGCCAGTGCAGGCCGTTCCCAGGGATGGAGAGGCACTACACATGGCACATTCTGAATGTGTTGGCATCCCAAACAGTGCATGGCATGTTGCTCTAATCTGCAGATCTATCCCAGGCCACTAGACGAAGGTTCGAGCCAATATTTTCCATTTTGACCACATCTAGATGAATAGATGGGACAACAACTCTCAATTTAATCTCTTCATAAGGCAACCTCCATCAAGGGCAAGTTCATCCCAACACTGGTAAAGATGGGGGAAACTGAGATTTCCACTGCACATATAGACCTGAGATAGTGTGGAGTCTAATCTGGTTTTCCATTGGGTCATCTCTGCCATAATAGGGGGACCTTTGATTTGTGTTAGGGATAATATGTTGAGGAGTATCCTCTTCTGTAAATTTTTCAGGTATCTCCTTTTCCGAGGGTAAATAAGACTATCCATTAACATTCGCATGATAAGTTGTCCTCTTGAATTTGAACTTGTAACTGTGTCCACGAAGAAACAAACCTCTTAGAATCACAGTGAAGTACAGCACAGAAACAGGCCCTTCAGCCCATCTGGTTCATGCTGAAAACCATTTAAACTGCCTATTCCCAAAGACCTGCACTGGGACCATAGTCCTCCATAACTCTACTATCCAAACTTCTCTTAAACATTGAAATGGACCACTTGTGCTGGCATCTCATTCACAATCTCATGACCCTCTGAGCAAAGAAGTTCCCCCTCATGTTCCCCTTAAACATCTCACCTTTCACTCTTAAGCCATGACCTCTGGTTGTAATTTCACCCAAACTCAGTGGAAAAAGCCTGCTCACTTTTACCCATATTTATACCCCTCACAATTTTGTATACCTCTATCAAATCTCCTCTCAACAAATCTTCTCTGTTCTAAAGAATATAGTTTTAACTTATTCAATCTTTCCTTATAACTCAGGACCTCCAGACTTGGCAACATCCTTGTAAGTTTTCTCTACACACTTTCAACCTTGTTTACATCTTTCCTGTAGGTTGGTGACCAAAACTGCGCACAATACTCCAAATTAGGCCTCACCAATGTCTTATACAATTTCAACATAACATCCCATCTTCTATACTCAATACGTTGATTTATGAAAGCCAATGTGCCAAAAGCTTTCTTTATGACCCTATCTACCTGTGACACCACTTTCAATGAATTATGTACCTGCATTCCCAGATCTCTTTGTCCTAAAACACTCCTCAGTGCCCTACCATTCACTGTGTAAGACCTACCCTGGTTGGTCCGACCAAAGTGAAAAACCTCACACTTCTCTGCATTAATTTCCATCTGCCATTTTTCAGCCCATTTTTTCAGCTGATGCAGATCCCTCTGCAAACCCTGAGCCTTCGTCACTAAGCACTACACCCCCAGTCTTGGTGTCATCTGCAAATTTGCTGATCCAGTTAACCACAATATCATCCAGATCATTGTCATAAAGATGACAAACAACAATGGACCCAGCACCAATCCCTGTGGCACACCACTAGTCACAGGCAAGCCTCTATGAGCACACACTGGCTTCTCCCACAAAGCCAATTCCTATTCCAACATATTTACCACATGACTCAAATATTACTGATATACAACACTTCCTCATCACACAATTATGTTTGTAACTCCAAAACATAAAACTGGTTTTCAAGAGATATTGAGGCTCTGGTTAAGAAAAAGGAGGTGCATGGCAAGTAGGAACAAATCAGATATTTGAGGAGTATAATAAATGTAAAAGAACACTGAAGAAGGAAATCAGGAGGATGAAAAGAAGTCATGAAGCTGCCCTTGCAGACAAGGACCTAAGGACCTACAGATACGTTAAGAGCAAAAGGATAGCAAGGGACAAAATTGATCCTCTGGAAGATCAGAATTGTATCTCTGTGTGGAGCTGAAAGAGATGGAAGCATTTTTAAAATGGACTTTTTGCATTTGTATTTGGTTGGGAGATGGACATGGAGCTTATAGAAGTGAGGCAAAGCAGCAATGAGGTCTTCAACCCCATACAGATTACAGAGGAGGAGGTGTTTGTGGTATCCTGAGGCAAATTAGGGTGGATAAATCCCCAGTACCTGACAAAGTGTTCCCTCAGACCCTGTGTGAGGCTACTGCAGACATTGCAGGGACCCTAGCCAGACTTTAAACATCCTTAGCCATGTGTGAGGTGCTGGAGGATTGGAGGATAGCTAATGCTGTTTCATTGTTTAAGAATAAACCAGAAAATTATTGGCCGGTGATCCTGACATCAGTTGTGGGAATGTCATTGGAAGGGATTCTAAGAGACTGAATATTTAGGTATTTAGATAGACAGGGAAGGATAGTCAGAATGGCTTCGTATGTGGTAAATCATGTCTAACCAATCTTATAGAGTTTTTCATGGAAATTACCAGGACAGTTAATGAAGGCAAGAAAGTGAATGTTGTCTACAATTTGACAAGGACTCACACATGAGGTTGCTTAAGGAGGTTCAGTTGCTTGGAATTCAAGATAAGGTAGTAAAATAGATGCCTCTCTGATTGGAGGCCTGTGACTAGTGACAGGGATTGGTCTTGCACCCATTGGTGCTTGTCATCTATGTCAACGATCTGGATATCAATGATAATGTAGTTAACAGGATCAGCAAATTTACGGATGATACTAAATTTGGGGGTATAGTAGACAGTGAGGAAGACTATCAAAGTCTGTAGTGGGATCTGGACCAGCTGGAAAAATGGGCTGAAAATGGCAGATGGAATTTAATGCAGACAAGTGTGAGGCATTGCAGTTTGGGAGGACCAACCAGGTTAGGTTCTGCAAGGTGAGCAGTAGGGTACTGAGGAGTGTGGTAGAACGGAGGGATCTGAGAATACAGATCCATAATTCCTGGAGAGTGGCATCACAAATAGATAGGGCCATAAAGAAAGCTTTTGGCACATTGGCCTTCATAGATCAATATATTGAGTACAGGAGTTAGGATGTTATGTTGAAATTGTATAAGATGTTGGTTATGGCTAATTTTGAATATTGTGTACAGTTTTGGTCACCTGCCTACAGGAAAGATATAAATAAGGTTGAAAGAGTGCTGACAAAATTTACAAAGACGTTGCCAGGACTTGAGGACCAGAGTTATAGGGGAAGGTTGACTAGGTTAGAACTTTCTTCTCTGGAACGTAGCAGATTGTGGGGAGATTTGATAGCATTATACAAAATTATGAGGGGTGTAGATAGGGTAAATGCCAGCAGGCTTTTTGCACTGAGGTTGGGTGAGACTACTACTAGAAGTCATTGGTTAAGGGGAAAAGCTGAAATGTTTAAGAGGAATTTGAGGGGAACTTCTTCACTCAGACAGCAGTGAGAGTGTGGGATGAGCTGTCAATGGAAATGGGGGATGTAGGGTCCATTTCAACATTGAAGAGAAATTTGGATAAGTACATGGATGGGAAGGGTATGGAAGTCTATGGTCCAGGTGCAGGTCAATGGGACTAGGCAGATTAATGGTGTGGCATAGTCTAGATGAGTCAAAGGGCCTGTTTCTATGATGTGGTGTTCTACATATTTGGTAGAATGATTGATGGTGGATGCATGAACTATGTGGTAACTTTTATGAATGAAATATATCTCGCGAGAAAGTAAAATAAAACATTTTAAACAATCTTAATAGAGTGATCTGAGTTATGTGCACCCACCTTGTACCTGCATCCATCCTGACGGACTCAGCAAGAGGCTTAATGCAACACAGAGACAAGGCAGAGGAGAGGACAACATTGAACAGCACAAGATTTGGCTGGGAAGCTTTCTGCTTCCCGCTCTTGAATTATAACTATTGCAATCACCTCCTTTTTTGGAGAGTGTGGTCATCAAAATTATATGGGATGTTCTATCAAAGTTCTTTCTCTGTTCCAAGCTGACTGATATTTGGCCTTGGCCTGAAATGTCAGCTGTTTACTCTTTTCCAAAGATGCTGCCTAGCCTGTTGAGTTCCTCCAGCACTTTGTGTGTGTTGCTTTGGATTACCAGCATCTGCAGATTTTCTCCTGTTTGTGATGTTTGATTCCCGTCTTGCTGACAAGTGATTGTGTCCTTGAGCAGCACATGGCTGCCATGGAGACTTCCTGTCAGGTGTGGAGTAAGTCTGATGTGCTTGAGTCAGCACTTCCACAACAGATGGGACTCCCTTGGTGATGACAGACTCAATTTTGTTCACCATCTTATGCTGTAATCCAGAGTCAGACCGCAGATTGTTGAGCTCCTGAGACTAGTTCCAAGTGACTTTTGGAGGTAGAGACAACCAGAGCTACGTGAGGTAATATTATTTGGCAAATGGTCTGACCGATCCTTTATTCCCTTCACTGGAGGGAAAACAAGCCAATTGTCAAGCTTTGTGGAGAAAAAAACTGAGCTATATCATAGATAGACAACTTATGCTTTCATGTTACAGCAAATGTGATCTCACTTTGCTGTGGTGAGTTATCTGGAATTAGAGACTCTGATATTCAGTCTGAAGGATTGCAACTTATGCAGATAGAGAGTGAGGTTCTGTTTCCTTAAAGAAACATTAGGAGGGAAAAGATGAAATATGAAAGCAAGCTAGCAAACAATATCAAAGTGGATAGTAAAAGATTTTTCAAGTATGTTAAAAATAAAAGAGAGCTGAGAGTGGATATAGGACTGCTAGAAAGTGAGGCCTGAGAAATAATAACGAGGGGCAAGGAGGTGGCAGATGAACTAAATGAGTATTTTGCATCAGTCTTCACTGTGGAAGACACTAGCAGTGTGCCAGATGTTGAATGGTGTGAGGGAAATGAAGTGAGTGCAGTTGCTATTACAAAGGAGAAGGTGCTCAAAAAACTGAAAGAGCTAAAGGTACATAAGTCACCCAAACTAGATGTGCTGCACCCTAGGGTTCTGAAAGAAGTAGCGGTAGAGATGGTGGAGGATTAGAAATGATATTTCAGAAATCATTGAACTCTGGCATGGTGCCAGAGGACTAGAAAATTGCAAATGTCACTCCACTCCTTAAGAAAGGAGGAAGGCAGCAGAAAGGAAATTATAGATCAGTTAGCATAACCTCAGTGATTGGGAAGATGTTGGAGTCAATTGTTAAGGATGAGCTTATGGAGTACTTGATGACACAAGACAGGATAAGGCAAAGTCAGGATGGTTTCTTTAAGGGAAAATCCTGCCCTATGAACCTGCTAGACTTCTTTGAGGAGATTACAAGTAGAATGGATAAAGGGGATGCAGTGCATGCTTTATATTTGGATTTTCAGGAGGCCTTTGACAAGGTGCCACACATGAGGCTGCTTACCAAGTTAAGAGCCCATGGTATTACAGGAAAGTTACTAACATGGTTAGAGCATTGACTGATTGCTAGGAGGCAGCGGGTGGGAATAAAAGGATCCTTTTCTGGTTGGCTGTCAGTGACTAGTAGTGTTCCGCAGGGGTCTGTGTTGGGACCGCTTCTTTTCATGCTGTATATAAATGATTTAGATGATGGAATAGATGGCTTTCTTGCCAAGTTTTCAGACAATATGAAGATTGGTGGAGGGGTAGGTAGTGTTGAGGATGCAGGTAGGATGCAGAAGGGCTTAGACAGATTAGGAGAATGGGCAAGAAAGTGGCAAATGAAATACAATGTTGGAAAATGAATGGTCATGCACTTGGGTAGTAAAAATTAATGTGTGGACTATTTACTAAATGGGGAGAACATCCAGGAATCTGAGATGCAGAGGAACTTGGGAGTCTTTGCGCAGAACACCCTGAAGGTTAATTTACAGGTTGGGTCGATGGTGAGGAAGGCAAATACAATGTTAGCGTTCATTTCAAGAGGTCTAGAACACAAGAGCAAGAATGTGATGCTGAGGCTTTATAAGGCACTGGTGAGGCCTCACTTTGAGTATTGTGCACAGTTTTGGACCCCTCATCTTAGAAAAGATGTGCTGGCATTGGAGAGGGTTCAGAGGAGGCTCACAAGGATGATTCCAGGATTGAAAGGGTAATCATATGAGGAATATCTGATGGCTCTGTGTCTGTACTTGTGGCGTGTGGCCAAGTGGTTAGGGTGTTGGGCTCACAATCCGAAGGCTGCGGGTTTGAGTCTCGGCCAAGGCAGTGTGTTGTGTCTTTGAGCAAGGCACTTAACTACATACTACTCCAGTCCACCCAGCTGAAAACGGGTACTGGCAAATGCTGGGGGTTAACCTCACGATAGACTGGCGTCCCATCTGGGAGGGAGTCTCGTACTCTCAGTGGCTTCACGCCACAGAAACCGGCATAAGCACTGGCCTGATGGGCCACAAGGCTTGTGACAGACTTTAACTTTTTTTAACCATGTCAGTACTCACTGGAATTCAGAAGGATGAGGGGGGATCTCATTGAAACCTTCTGAATGTTGAAAGGCCTAGAGAAAGTAGATGTGGAAAGAATGTTTTCCATGGTGGGGGAGTCTAGGACATGGGGGCACAACCTCAGGATAGAGGGTTGTCCATTTAAAACAGGAATGTGTGGGTTTCTTTAGCCAGAGGGTGGTGAATTTGTGGAATTTGTTACCACAGACAACTGTGGAGGCCAGGTTGTTGGATGTACTTAAGACGGAGGTTGATAGATTCTTGATTGGCCACAGCATCAAAGGGTATGGGGAAAAGGCCAGGGACTGGAGTTGAGGAGGGTTAAAAAAGGATCAGCCATGATTGAATAGGAGTGCAGATTCAATGGGCCAAATAACCTATTTCTGCTGCTGTGTCTCATGGTTTTGAGCCTCTACTGGGCTTCATTATAACAGTGCAGAATGCTGGGTCAGAATGTGCGAGTGATGGAGAATTAAAGAAGCAGGCAGTTTGATTCTGAGAACTGAACTCTGCAAAAGTGATTACAACCTGATTTTGGTTTCTCTGATGCAGAGGAACACTGAATGTAGTAAGCCAGAAGCAAGGAATTAGTGTGAGTGTAATTGCTGCTTCATCTGTAAGGACTATTTAGGTGGATAGAGAAGAGGTGAAGAGTCTGGTATTGTATTGCAAAGAGTTATACAAAGGGTGTGGATGGTAGGAACTGAAAGCTGACGAGGAAGCTGTGAAGGGATTGTTTAAAGAGGAGTGGAAGATGTGGTGGAATTTTTTTGAACCTGGAAGAAATTATGAACACTAATACGTTGAATATGGAGACTGGTGGGGTGGAATGCGAGGGTCATGGTAAATAAATCTGCCCTTGCTCTGTCCAGAAAAAGAGGGGTGAGAGCAGAGGTGCAGGACATTGACAAAATGCTGTCAAGAACTCCATTAACCTTGATGGAGAAGACAGACACTTCAGTTCAGGAAGAAAGGAGCTATTTCAAAGGCACTTGTGTGCAAATTTCGGAATTATCTGTGGAAGGAGATAAGTAGCAGTTTAGCGCAGAGCTATTACAGCTCGGGGCATCGGAGTCCGGTGTTCAATCCCGGCATCCATTGTAAGGAATCTCTGTACGTCCTCCCTGTGGAATGCGTGGCTTTTCCCCGGATCCTCAGGTTTCCGCCCATGGTCCAAAGACGTACTGGTTAGGTTAGTTGATCATGGTAAATTGTCCTCTGATTAGGTTCGGGTTGTCAGCAGGGGCTGGGTGGTGTAGGTCCAAGGACCGGAAGGGCCTATTCCGTGCTGTATCTCTAAATAAAAATAAAAGAAGATGAGTTCACATTTCAGGTTGAGAATGACCATTCCTCAGAGTTGCCTTATGGCAGAAGACCCCAGCTTCCATTGTGGCACAGCAGAATAGCTTAGTTAAGATCGCAATAGTTAATCTTTAATGACTTGGACTTCTCTTAGTTTTCTTGAATGTGAACTGATTTCTGATTCATTTTGTGCAGCTTTGTTGTTTGTATGCTGTATCAAATCTACCGTGGATGATCAGTTTTTCATTAAAACATTTGATCGGAAAAAGTGAATGGGTGCTGCTTTTCAAGCCCTGTTTTCTGTCAGCCAAGCACAGGATTCTGCTGCCAGGATTCTGAATTACCACAGTTAGCTGACACTCTGAGACTGCGATCCACCTCCTGGTGGACTGGAAAACCTGCAGATTCCCTAGTCTGGAGGAATAGTGGTGAGTCTGGGAAGGATGGCTGCTTCTGTCCCTGGTTGCATTGCGAGTCAAGTGGGCCCATGACTCAGCTTTTGACAGATAAGAGAGGGGAAAGAGCTCTATGACTAGACTTTCACAAAGAATATTTATAGCAGTCACTGCCCTCCTGAAGTCTGATGATTTGCAACTGACTGCTCAAGTGATTACTGACCCTTAATTGCACAAATAGTACAAATGCAGGGACTAGTTCTGCCACTGTGTGAATACCATTTACATAACATGATTTGATTTCACAAAGGAGATTGTTGCAAGAGGCTCGCTAGTCCCTTTGTACATTCTATGAGTTTCACCTGCAGGCGTGGAAGTGCCCGACCAAGGGTTGCATCTGGTGCTTTGAGCTCTATAGTTGTCATTTATGCTTTGCAAATGACTTGCATGGCAAATCAATCTCTCAAATCTGTGCCATTAGTCAAACTTAAAAAGCTTGTACTACGTGGTTGAATTTCTAGGTCACAATGTTCTCCTAATCCTTTTCCTTTTAATCCTTTTCCCTTTTGAAATACTCCCTAAATTCCAAATCAGACAAATTGTGCAATATCTAGTTGACTTGAATGTGGACTTCACAGTGTTTCTTAGTTCAGTTTTAAATGTGAAATGGGGCAATCATTGAAAGAAGGGTGAAGAATGGAGTTACCCTGTTTCTCAGCAAATACACTGGTGTTTTATAAACTGATATAACCATAACTTATAGACAACATAAACATATGTTCAGAACATAAGTTCTGAAATAAATCTGGCCTTGAGAGTCTGCATATGGAAGGAGTGAAGAATTTTTAAAAAGTCAATAGAATAGTCAATCTTTTATGAGTTGGAATTATTTTCCGTGAAGGTGAATGTTTCGCTGATTTCTGATTCACCTTGTGCATCTTCTTGTGCAGGAACAGATCTGGTGCAGATGATTAAAGCATTTGATCAGTTGTCAAAGGGTGTATTTTCTTGTTTATCAAACTGAGTAAATCTCCTACTCAACTTGAATTAATCTAGCTTTACAACATGCACAAGAAATCCCTGCTAGAGCCCCTGTAATCAGTGTGTCTACACACTCCAGCCCCAATTCAACAACAAGGCATTCTGTTTATTCACGATAACCACAAACTGCCATTCCAAACATTTTAAAATGGCAGGTTATAATTCTTGTAAAGGAAAATCCTTTCTCTTGCTGGAGAACAAAATAAGGGCCTCTGTTGCTTATGTTTTCAGAGCAAGCGATCTGTTTTTTTAATGTTATTGAAGTCAAGCCAACATTGTAATTTTGCCTCAAAACAACACAGTGCTGTATTGGTACAAAAGCAAAATTATGTGCTTCCTGGAATAAGAACAGAAAAATATAAGAAATAGAAACAGGTGTAGGCGTCTGTAGTATTGTTCTTCCCATGCTCTTACATTTAGTAAGATGACTGCTGATTTTGTGCCTTGAGTCCACATTCCCACTTGATTCACATATCTTCTGATTCCCCTAAATAAAATGTAAAAATGCTCAGTGTAGCAAACCAGAGCGTATGAAGAGAGATCAGCATTTCAGATTAGTAGTTGCTCATGAGTGATGTGACTATAGAACACCTTACACGATATAAGAAATTCAATAGAAGCCATACAGGCTGATAGAGGCGAAAGTGGTAAACAGAAATCCATCTAGAGAGGAGAGCCAAGCCCCTTCGAGGTTAAAATTCCTGGATGTAAAACTTTACAGATGTCTGGAAATCTGAAATAAAAACAGAAAATGCAGTTAACAGTGAAGCAGCATCTGTAGGAAGAGAAGCAGTTAATATTTCAGTTCCTTCTTCAGAACTGGGAAAGAGGATGTTCTAGTCTTTCCAACTGTATTTACTCCAATGTAGATATGTGCTTCTTTAGTAAGGAAATCAAAACTGCACACACCACTCCAAACCTCCATGAAGGCTTCCTTACTTTTGCAGTCCTCTCTCCTTACAGTGATGGCCAACACACTTATTATCTTTCTAATTCCTTCTTTTATGTGTATGTTTACTTTTTTTTAAAGTCGCAGGCCAAAATAATTCGTATGCTGGAGACAAAAGAGACTACACATGCTGAAAACTCGGGGAATCTATTTACCTCCACAGATACTACCTGGCCTGCTGAGTTTCTCCAGTAGTTTGTAAGCCAATGTTCACTAGTTTTTCTTTTTCTGTTTTGTGTACTCTAGGATATAACAATCCTCCATATTTACCGCTACTTCCAGACTCATCTAAGATAGGCTCTTGACTTGAAATGATAGCTTTATTTCTCTCTTCACAGATGTTGTCTATTAGCTTAATATTTCAAATATTTTCTGTTTTTAATTGCTGTATGCAGTTAAGCAAGTGTTAATCTCAACATGTACTGCCAGGGAGTCCTTGCTCTCTTTCTTCACTTCACTATGGAAAAAACCCAATTTTCATTTCATTTCTGGAAAAGTAGCGCAGAAAGTTGGGAACAGCTCTGAGAATTTCCCAATCAATGTAACAACCTATGCAACAATGTAGAAACAACTTTCTGACTCTCGGATCAAACCGATTTCAGGGTTCCAGGAATCAAGGTGAGGAATGTTTCCGAGATTAGCTGCCATGTTACTCTGCAGATGGATACGCACGGTGTACACTACAATGTTTAATTTCTCAGATGGGGTGAGCTTTCTTTCAGTCAGGCCTAGTCTGGATTTTGTCTCCTCTCTTTCCTTCATTGTCTTACAGACCTTCCCCTTTGTTTTCTTCAGCCCCTTATCCCTCAATCTTTATTTTTAACTTTTCCCCATTTTTGAAGATTCTTGGCTTGAAACATTAATTCTGCTTTTCTCTTGACAGATGCTACAGACCTGTTGAGTATTTACAACATTTTCTGTTTTATTTGAATTTTCTTTGAAGTTACTGTTGATCATTGGTATATAGATTTAGCAACATGAGAGCAAAAGATTAACACAAATGTGTTTCTAATGAATAGGTGGTTCTGCACAAGAAGTGTTTTACAAGAGTGTTAGGGCTGGCAGCCCTCGACTGTTTGGTCATGTGCTGCCAAAATAATTAATGAAGTCAACTCCAAGCAAATCCTGTTGAATTGGTGAAGCCTGTAGCTGGAAACATTTGGCTGCTTGAGAACAACAAGCTAGGAGCCTCCTTAATCTCGATACTCCTAGATATTCATCCAAATTCAACTCATCTACTTGAACTATCTCATTACAAACCGATCTATTGTTTGTTTAGAGATAAGGCAAGGTAACAGACCCTTGTAGCCCAACGAGCCTATGCTGCCCAATTACACCATGTGACCAATTCACCTCCTAAGCCGCAGATCTTTGAAACTGGAGCACACAGAGGAATCCCAAGCAGCCATGGGAAGAACACATAAACTCCCTACGGATAGCGGCAGGAAATGAATGCCAGTTGCTATGCCACTTTGCCGCCCCATGCTCCTTTTATGGCTCGCTACTGTTAGGCACGTGGTCAAGTGGTTAAGGCATTGGACTAGCTACCTGAAGGTTGTGAGTTCGAGACCCAGCCGAGGGAACGTGTTGTGTCCTTGAGCAAGGCACTTAATCACACATTGCTCTGCGATGACACTGGTGCCAAGCTGTATGGGTCCTAATGCCCATCCCTTGGACAACATTGGTGTCGTGGAGAGGGGAGACTTGCAGCATGGGCAACTGCTGGTCTTCCATACAACCTTGCCCAGGCCTGCGCCCTGGAAAGTGAAGACTTTCCAGGCGCAGATCCATGGTCTCGCAAGACTAATGGATGCCTTTACTTTATTTTTAGGCACACAAACACACTGCTTCAGGAACAGATCATGCACTTCTGAGGAAATCTATTCCCTACATTCTCCCTCTGTTCAACTACTGAATGGGTAACAAAAGTCTCCTAGAAAGGCATCTTTGATATGCATAGTCACCTTTCTCATATGCCTTCTGATGACTGCTTGGTTAAACAACCCCTTGCGTTAGGAACTCTGCAGCCACATGCAGTCTTAGATTTACCAGCAAGGCTATGGTTGTTCTTTTACTAAAAATATTTCACAGATAATCTCAGTTGCAAGAATAACCCTGACAGTCACGATGAAAATTATAGGCATACTCAAAATTATTTGTGTGTTGATTATTCCAGGTTACCATAGGGACATTTATAAATAGCTAATCGCCTTTGTGCAGAAAATCACTCATGCTTCCCTAAGGATAAGCCACAATAATTTTTCCTTTTACAATGGATAATTAACCAGAGAGCAGGGCAGTGCAGTTTCATTAATTCATCGGAATCTCCAATTCCCAGAGCATAAATGAAGGAATCAAGGTCGTGATGGAGAGAGAAGATTCTTATTTCATATTAGTTAATACTTTTCTCCGTGATCTGCAGCACCCTTAAGAAGTTGGAATTAATTACTTTCCCAGGATGACCACTTATTCTTTATAGCAGAACATAAGAAATGGGAGCAGAAGAAAGTCCTGCATTCAATAAAAAGATAGCTAGCCTGACTTTGGTCTTATTTTCATGCCTGCCTGTCATAAATGTTAACCCCCTCATTGCCTAATAATCTCTTTCTCTCAGAATTGAGTATCTTTCTTGCCAAGGTTCAACAGTCTCTCAGCTAGAAAAACAAGCAAGGAATACTATTACCCGCAGGTTCCCATCCAATTCACACGCTACCCTGTCTTGAAAATATATCATCATTCCTTCTAAATGCTGGAATCCTACCCAACAATAATTTCACCATGTAGTGGTTCAAGAAGCTGACACAAAGACAATTAAAGATGGACAGTAAATAATGAATTTATCAAAGGTGTCTATTTTCTAGGAATGAATTGAAAATGCGTCGGTGTGATATTTTCCATCAGCCTCTTGCTTAGTGTTTTCTTTGACTAAACAAAAGGAGGTTGGAGAGCATCATGTAGATGGCTACGGCCAGAATCACTGAATCACTCTCACAGCCAGGATGTAACTACCCTGCTCATTCAAGTGACAGCAACCCTGCAGTATTGAAAGGGTTTCAGCTACTACTGAGAGTAAATTATCCTTCTATCCTGTCTTCAGGGAATTTAGGATATGTCTGACAAGGTGTGGATTGTGTTCACGCTGCCACGAGTGAGAACAAGGGGTGCAGAGAAGTCATGACAGGGATGGTAATAGTCTTGAACCTTAGGCATGCTGTGATTTTAGCTTCCCTACCTCCCATACAGTATAATTGATGTTACTGCACAGTAGCAGAACAGCAACTTTCATGGGTATTGGGGAACTGGTAATTTCTGCGGCCTTGCTGCCTGGTCCTGCTTCTTTGTATTACTGTATACAGTTGGCATGCAGCACAGGGGTTAGCCTCACCCAAATCTGAGTCAGACCTTGAGCAATATCCCTCTAGTGGCTATTTCAACATTTCACAATGTCGCGCTAAATTGGAAGAGTGACTTTCCTGGCCAGTACTCATGCAACACCTATCTGATACCTTTTCTATATCTCGGTAATTAAAACCTGATTTTTCCTTCTTCCCGAGTCAAAGGGCCGCCCTCATAGATTCTCAATTTAATGCTCATGCACCCTTCCTTTGGGCTTTGTGATCTCCCACTTATGTAGCAGCATTCTTCTGAAGGTAGTTCTAGTCGATTCATAAAAAATAAGAAATAGGAGCAGGAACAGGCCATCTGGACCATCGAGCCATTCTGTAAGACATGGCTGATCTGGCCATGGACTCAGCTTACTAACCTGCCTTTTCCCCACAATCCCTAATTCCTCAGTTAATCAAAAATCTATCTAACTCTATTTTCAATATAATTAATGTTGTAGCCTCCACTGCTTCCCTGGGCAGAGAATTCTGCAGATTCAGTACACCCTGAGAAAAGCAGTTTCTGATAATTTCGTTCTAAATCTATTCTCCTGAGTCGTAGGCCATAAGACATAGGAGCAGAATTAGGCCATTTGGCCCATCGAGACTGCTCCCCCATTCAATCATGGCTGATCCTTTTTTATCCCTTCCTCAGCCACACTGCCCTGTCCTCTTCCCGTAACCTTTGATGCCGTGGCCAATCGAAAACCTATCAATCTCCACCTTAAATACATCCAACAACCTGGCATCCACAGCTGCCTGTGGTAACAAATTCAACAAATTCACCACCCTCTTCGCATCTCTGTTTTAAATGGATGCCCCTCTATCCTGAGGCTGTGCCCTCTTGTTCTAGACTCCCCACCATGGAAAACATCTTTTTCACATCTACTTTGTCTAGGCCTTTCAACATTCAAAAGGTTTCAATGAGATCCCCCGCCCCCCCCATCCTTCTAAATTCAAGTGAGTACAGACCCAGAGCCATCAAACATTCCTCACATGATATCCCTTTCAATCCCGGAATCATCCTTGTGAATCGTCTGGGAACCCTCTCCAATGCCAGCACATCTTCTCTTAGATAAGGAGCCCAAAAGTGTTCACAATAATCAACGTGAGGCCTCACCAGTGCCTTATAAAGCCACAGCATCACACCCCTGCTTTTATATTCTAGACCTCTTGAAATGAATGCTAACATTGCGTTTGCCTTCCACACCACCAACTCAACCTGCAAGTTAACCTTTAGGGTGTTCGGCACCAGGACTCCCAAGTTCCTTTGCATCTCAGATTTTTGGATTTTCTCTTCAATTAGAAAATAGTCTGCACATTTATTTCTTCTAACAACATGCATTTTCCAACATTGTATTTTATTTGCCACTTTCATGCCTATTCTTCTAAACTTTCTAGGCCCATCTGCAGTCTTCCTTTTTCCTCAACACTATCTGCCCCTTCAACAATCTTCATATCATCTGCAATCTTGGCAACAAAGCCTTCTATTCCATCATCTAAATCACTGAGGTACTACATAAAAAGAAACAGTCACAACACAGACCCCTGTGGAACACCATTAGTCACTGGCAGCCAACCAGAAAAGGATCCTTTTATTCCCACTTGCTGCCTTCTACCAATCAGTCAATACTCTAACTGTGCTAGTAACTTTCCTGTAATACCACGGGCTGTTAACTTGGTAAGCAGCCTCATGTGTGGCCTTATTTTCTAGTGGTCCTCTATCAACTCTTGTCAAAGGCCTTCTGAAAGTCCAAATATACAACATCCACTGAAACCCTTTTATCTATGCTACTTGTAATCTCTTCAAAGAATTCCAACAGGTTGGTCAGGCAGGATTTTCCCTGAAGGAAACCATGCTGACTTTCTCCTATCTTGTCCTGTGTCACGTAGTACTCCATAATCTCATCTTGGAAAATTTCCTCCAACATCTTCCCAGCCACTGAGGTCAGGCTAACTGGTCTATAACTTCCTTTCTGCTGCCTCCCTCCTTTCTTAAAGAGTGGAGTAATATTTGCATATCTCCAGTCCTCCGGAATCATGCCAGAGTCCAATGATTCTTGAAAGATCACTACTAATGCCTCCACAATCCCTAATGTTACCTCTTTCAGAACCCTAGGGTGCAGCTCATCTGGTCCAGGTCACCTAACTTCTTTTAGGTCTTTCAACTTTTTGAACACCTTGTAATAGTAACTGCACTCACTTCTCTTCCCTCACACCCCTCAACACCTGGCATACTGCTAGTGTCTTCCACAGTGAAGACTGATGCAAAATACTCATTTAGTACATCCGCCAACTCCTTGTCCCCTGTTATTATTTCTCTGGCTTCATTTTCTAGCAGTGCTATATCTACTTTCATCTCTCTTATATTTTTACCAATCTTGAAAAAGCTTTTACTATCAACTTTGATATTGTTTACTAGCCTTCTTTCATATTTCATTTTTTCCCTCCTAATGATTATTCTAGTTGCTTTCTGTGGGTTTTTAAAAACTTCCCAATCCTCTATCTTCCAGCTAATTGCTTTCCCTTTTGCTTTTACATTAGCTTTGACATCCCTTGTCAGGCACGGTTGTACTATATTGCCATTTAAGTAATTCCTTGTTTTTGGAATGTATTTATCCCGCACCTTCCTCATTTTTCCTGGAGACTCAAGGCATTGCTGCTCTGGTCATCCCTACAAACATCTACCTCCAATTTACTTAGGCCAACTCCTTTCTCATACCACTGCAATTTCCTTTTAATTCACTGAAATACTGCTACATCAGACTTTACTTTCTCCCTATCAAATTTCAAGTTTAATTCAATCTTATTTTGTTCACTACCTCTCAAGGGTTCTTTTACCTTAAACGCCCTAATCACCTCCGGTTCATTACATAACGCCCAATCCAGTTTAGCTGATCCCCAGTAGGCTCAACGACAAACTTCTCTAAAAAGCCTTCTCATAGGCTTTTCAAATTCACTGTCTTGAGATCCATTACCAACCATATTTTGCCAATCTAGCTGCATGTCAAATTCACTCTTGGCTATTATAACATTGCCTTTTTGACACGCCTTTTCTATTTCCTGTTGTAATCTGTAGTGCACATCCCAGCTACCGTTTGGAGGCCTGTACATATGTAACTGCCATCAGGGTCCTTTTATCCTTGCAGTTTCTTAATTCAGCTGACAAGGATACAACTTCTTCCAATCCTATGATCTTTCTGATGATTTGATACCATTCTTTACCAGCAGAGCCACGCTCCCCACCCCGCACCCTACCTTCCTATCCCTCCCATACAACGTGTAACATTGGACGTTCAGCTTCCAACTACACCCATCCTTCAGCCATGATTCAGTGATGGCCACAGCATCATATCTGACCATCTGTAATAGCGCAGGAAGATCATCCACCTTATTTCTTGTACTCCATGCATTAACACTTTACTTCCCCTTTTGATTCTGCTCCCTAATACACTGATACCCTGCTGGTTGCGATTTTACCCTGTTGCCTGTCTGCTCTTCCTGACAGTCTGGCTGTATGTTTTCTTTGCTTTTTCACCATCTGTCCTATCCTAAATCCCTTCACCCTGGTTCCCACTCCCCTTTATAGATCCTTCTGTTGCTGAAAGATTGAAACTATTTATGTACTAATAATTATTTTTTATTTTCACATTGCACTCCGAAATTTAGGAGGAGCATGAGAGAATGTGCTCTAGAAAAGTGAGAAAGATTGTACATGTATTATGAGCAATTAAGTACCAGGAAGTGCAAACGTCTTTACATGAGGCATTAGGAGTACCTTTACACCAAGGAATGTGAATGATTACACACCATATATAGTCAAGGATTTCCAAATACTCCTGAAGGAACATAGGTGAGATTATACCAGCAAATGTATATTAGGCTATGAACATCTTTTTCAGTCACATAGTCTTTTATATTCTGTGCTTTTTGCCCGAACTTTTTTGCTTTTTTGTGTGGGGGAGAGGTATTTGGGTTTGATGATTTTGTTGCCGTTCTTTTCTTTTTTTTGTTTCATGGCTATCTGGGGAAGAAGAATTTCAGAGTTGTATACTTTAATAATAAATGACCTTTGAACCTTTAAATGGCATGCATCTGGGGTGACACAATAGTGCAGCTGGTAAAGCTACCAACTCACAGCGGCAGAGGTCCAGGTTCAGTTCTGACCACAGGTTTGGTCTGAGTGGAGGTTGCACGTTCCCTCTGTAATCAAGTGAGTTTCCTCTGGGTGCTTTGCTTTCTTCCCCCCCTCCCAAAGTCTTGCAAGAAGGTAGGTTGGCTGAGCACTGTAAATTGCCTCTAGTGTGTAGGTGAGTGATAGAATCTGGGGAAAGTGGATGAAAATATGGGAAGGAAAAAAGGATTAAGGTAGCATTAGCTTAAATAGGTTGTTGATGGTTGGAATGTACGGCGTAGGCCCAGGGGCCTATTTCAGTGTTGTATCTCTGTGACTCTGTGCCAGCACGTGAGGCATGTTCAATTTTAAACCAGGTGTGAGCTACTATGCAGCCAGCAGTCTGCATAACGTTCCAACCTCTCTGGGAGAAACTTTGCGACTTTGTGCTGAACCGTGTAAGCAACTTTAATTACATGAGACAATGGCAATACGTTTACCTGAAAGCACTGTGTGCAGCAGTACTATGTGAACAACCTCACACCAGGGAGTGCAAGTAACTTCACACTAAATTTTGTGAGTAAGATTACCAAGCGAAGTGTGAAGCTGAACTATTGCAAAGCTCAACCACAGCAGTCAGTACTCAGCACTCAGAGCTCCAGGAACCTGCGTTCAGTGCTGACTTAACGAGTTGTTTCTGTGGATTTTCAATAACTTCAATGTAATCGAGGGATTTTTTTGACTTTCAGTGAGTCGGCATATCATATTCTGGATATTTATTGCTTGTTTATTTATTATTATTATGTTTTTTTCTTTTGTATTTGCGCATTGATTGTTTGTCCATCCTGTTGGATAAGGTCTTTCATTGATTCTGTTACGTTTCTTGGATTTGCTGAGTATGCCTTCAAGAAAATGAATCTTAGAGTTGTATATGGTGACATATAAGTACTTTGAACTGCCACAAAAGTAGTTCTTTTGTATAAGCTCAGTTCAAGAGACATGCAATCCTTGCTCTGGGTTCTGAAATCACCCACACTGTGGTACTCTTTTAAGCCCCAAATCTGTCTCAGCTTTAGACATAGTCATAGTCATACTTTATTGATCCTGGGGGAAACTGGTTTTCGTTACAGTTGCACCATAAATAATAAATAGTAATAGAACCATAAATAGTTAAATAGTAATATGTAAATTATGCCAGTAAATTATGAAATAAGTCCAGGACCAGCCTATTGGCTCAGGGTATCTGACCCTCCAAGGGAGGAGTTGTAAAGTTTGATGGCCACAGGCAGGAATGACTTCCTAAGATGCTCTGTGTTGCATCTCGGTGGAATGAGTCTCTGGCTGAATGTACTCCTGTGCCCAACCAGTACATTATGTAGTGGATGGGAGACATTGACCAAGATGGCATGCAACTTAGACAGCATCCTCTTTTCAGACACCACTGTCAGAGAGTCCAGTTCCATCCCCACAACATCACAGAGGATATTTAAACAGAATGATTTAGGTTAACATTGGTCTGCCTAACTCATCATTTGCTCCACCTGTCTCTGCTTCTCCAGCTTCTCTGAGTGTGCTTTGCTCATTGCTCTTTTCTCTTTGTATGATTCCTTTGTGAATGAAATTTACATACTTATCATGTATGCATGCTTAAAATACAAGAAATGAACTTATTCAAAGCATTTCTCACCTTGAAACATTCAAATCTTTTTTTTGGAATAAATTGACTCCAGATACAAATAAATAAGCAGAAACCAAGCTTTATAAACTGATCTCTTGCCTGTATATTGCGATTGCCAAACTGGAATCATTAACTTTCAAATGGAAACAGCAATATGGGAGGTGAAATTAATTTTCAGTGATAGCACAAAATGCAAATTGGTGGACAATTTTAAAATTGTGTGAGATGGAAAACAAACAGTCCCTTTGCTATTCCCTCCCATACGGTATCACTGAAAACTATTTTTACTGTAATATCTCCACGAGGGGCTGTAAATTGGTCTGGTTTTGTTCTAAGATATTTACACATACTCAAGCTTTGAAAGATTAATGAATGGGTACAAATAGACCATTTCACATTTCTCTTTTCATTTCAATGTACCGTAGATTTTATGCCACAGATTGGAGCTCCACAGTAGCCTAGTGGTGGTTCAATGCTATTGCAACTTGCGGCATCAGAGTTCAGAGTTCGATTCTGACACTGTCTCTGAGAAGTTTGTACGTCCTTCCTGTGAGCACATGGTTTTCCTTCGGGTACTCTAGTTTCCTCCCACATTCTAAAGGCATACTGCTTAATAGTTTAATTGGTAATTGCAAATTGTTTTGTGATTAGGTCTAAAATAGGTGGGTGCTGGGTGTTGTGGCTCGTTGGGCCAGAAGGACCTCTTCCTCACTGTAATTAAAAAATAGATTTGGGATTTTAGTCTCAATTTGATAGTGCACTGAATGTAAAGATTTACAGTAAGAGCTACTTTAGTTTCAATTACTTTAATTTTTAAACATTTAAATCATGTTAAAATGTCTATGTTCTCTTAGAGTGGAGGTTACTTGTTCAGTTTGATATATTGTTAAGCAGATGAAAGTTACTGCAGGCTATTGAAAACGTTATTACATTAGTATTAGAATTTATTACACGTTGGGCGGCAAGAAAAGTGCAAGCTGGGATCTTATTGAATTTGCTGCACTGCACATGTGTATAAGATGATGAGAGCCTTTGATCATGTGGATAGTCAGAGGCTTTTTCCCAGGGCTGAAATGGTTGCCACAAGAGGACACAGGTTTAAGGTGCTGGGGAGTAGGTACAGAGGAGATGTCAGGGGTAAGTCTTTTACTCAGAGAGTGGTGAGTGCGTGGAATGGGCTGCCGGCAATGGTGGTGGAGGTGGATACAATAGGGTCTTTTAAGAGACTTTTAGATAGGTATATGGAGCTTAGAAAAATAGAGGGCTATGGGGAAGTCCGGTAATTTCTAAGGTAGGGACATGTTCGGCACAACTTTGTGGGCCAAAGGGCCTGTATTGTGCTGTAGGTTTTCTATAATTAGAATGGCAATGCATTCCACAATGAAATTGTCATTGTTTTGTGGGGGTGGACTGTTCTGTCCACCCCAATTCACATCAGGTTTGCTTTATACCCCTAAAGAGTGGGCAGAGATGGTATAATTTTATTTTGATTGAGTGCTAGCCAATGTACAGAAGTCTCTGCCGTACCCTGAGGAAAAGGTATTGGAATGAAAAGGTTTGCCGTATCTCACAAGCACCTCAAAGCTTTTGGCATCTACTTTGTGGCTCGAGGTATAAAGGCAATTTTTTCAGTAGCCAACTTACACGTGGCAAAACTGCAATGAGTCCAATGGGATGTATTGTCAGTTCTGGTGACTGAGTGGAAGAAGGACTAATGTATATTCCTTGCTGATCTTTGAATTCTACCATTAAATCTTTAATATTCACACAGAGCATTGAAATAACCTTTCAGCTTAGTATGACATCCAAAGAATGGAAATGAAGTGTGGAGCCATGAAAGGTTTTATCCTGTTATAGTGGAAGTTATTTGTTCAGTTTCATAGACTGTTAAGCAGATGAACGTTACCACAGGCTATTGAATACATTAGTACATTAATATCAGAATTTATTACTTGATGGGCAGCAAGAAAAAACGTAGTGTAGGATCCAACTGAATTTGTAGCACGGTCTTCAAAATTTTTGCAGTGACCAGCCTCACCAAGTCTGGCAGGCATATTTAAGAGTAACATGACTGAATTCTCAGAACTGAATCAACTCGGGAATGATCCAATTTTTCAGCCATTATATCTCATTCTGGAGAAAGGGAGAAGAGGGTAGGAGGCCTACTAGTTGACCTTATGTATCTTGTGGTTACTTTGGTGGTCAAGCCAAAATGCTATCAAAAGTGGCTTGGTATGTGCAAGAAGCTGTTCATTTGGTGGTCCCCTTGCTTCTAAGACAGATGGTTGTGAGAGCAGGTATAGTTGCAGTGGTTTGAGCTCATAAATCTAGGTCGGCAATCCAGTGCAAATGCAAGGGAGGCCAATGCTTTTGCAATCTTTTATTATGAGATATTATATCAGGCTCCATTTCCTTCCCCAGGTGCATGAAAGAACTTTAGCCAAGTTGGCTTGAAGAAGAATAAAGCACTTACCACCAGCAACTTGGTTAACATCTTGGTTGCAGATCAGCCAGCTCCATCATGGGCTGAACCTTCCCTACCGTCCGTGACAATTTTCAAGAGGTGGTTCCCCAGGGAAACAGTATGCATTATTAAGAAACCTCACAATCTGGCCTACTTCTCATTACTGCCATCAGGGAGGAGGTACAGGAGCCTGAAGACCCACATTCAATGTTGCAGGAACAGTTTCTTCTCATTTGCCATCAGATTCCAGAACGGTCCATGAATCCAAGAACACTACCTTCACTCATTTTTTGCACTACTTTTTTGTTGTAACTTCAAGTAATTTGTTTTTGTCTTGCACTGTACTCCTGCTGCATATGTCAGTCCACTCTTAAAGATGGGAGGTAGGCAAAAGAAAGGAAATTATAGGCCAGTCAACCTAACCTCAATGGTCTATTATTAAGGATGAAGTTTTGAGCTACTTTGAGCTACTTATCATTAGAATAAGTCAAAACTAGCATGATTTCTGTAAAGGGAAACCTTGCCTGACAAATCCGTTAGAGTTCTTCGAGGAAGTAACAAGTAGGGTGGATGAAGAAAAGGCAGTGGTTATCATTTACTTGGATTTTTAGAAGGCGTTTGATAAGGTGCCACACGAGGCCGCTTAACAAGATAAAATCCCATGGCATTAAGAGGAAAGATACTGGCATGGATAGGGGAATGGCTGACAGGCAGGAGGCAGCGAGTGGGAATAAAAGGGGCCTTTTCTGGTTGGCTTCCGGTGACTAGTGGTATTCCTCAGGGGTCAGTATTGGGATCACTACTTTTCACATTGTTCGTCAATGATTTAGTTAATGGAATTGATGGCTCTGTGGCAAAGTTTGTGGATGATATGAAGATAGGTGGAGGGGTAGATAGTGCTGAGGAAGCAATGTGATTGCAGCAGGACTTAGACAAATTGGAAGAATGGGCAAAAAAGTGGCAGATGGAATACAGTGTTGGGAAATGTAAGATCCTGCATTTTGGGAAAAGGAACAATAGTGCAGACTATTATCTAAATAAGGAAAAGGTTCAAACATCAGAGGTGCAGAGGAACTTGTGCAAGACTCCCAGAAGGTTAATTTACAGGTTGAGTCTGTGCTAAAGAAGGCAAATGCAATGTTGGCATTTATTTCAAGGGGAATAGAATATAAAAGCAAGGAGATAATGCTGAGCCTTTATAAGACACCAGTCAGGCCACACTTGCAGTATAGTCAACAGTTCTGGGCCCCATATTTCAGAAAGGATATGCTGTCATTGGAGAGAGTTCAGAGGAGGTTCACAAATATGATTCCAGGACTGAAGGGGTTAACATATGGGGAGGGTTTGGCAGCTTTGGGCCTGTACTCACCGGAATTTAGAAAAATGCAGAGGGATCTCATTGAAATCCACCGAATGTTGAAAGACTAGATAGGATGGATGTGGAGAGGATGTTTCCTAGGGTGACGGTATCCAGAACTAGAGGGTACAGCCTCAAAATTGAGGGGCGACTCTTTAGAACAGAGGTAAGGAGGAATTTTTTTTGCCTAGAAACGTTCTGCCACAGACTGCAGTGGAGGCCAAGGCTATGCGTATATCTTAAGGTGGAAGTTGATTGTTTCCTGATCGGTCAGGGCATCAAGGGATACAGCGAGAAGGCAGGTGTGTGCAGTTGAGAGGGATCGGGGATCAGCCATGATGGAATGGTGGAGCAGACTCGATGGGCTGAATGGCCTAATTCTGCTCCTATGTCTTATGGTCTTAAAACAACAAATTTCATGACATATGTCAGTAATAGTAAACCAGATTCTGAATCTGAACAGTAACGCCCCAATTACTATTTTTGAAGTAGATTATCTGGTCATTATATCATCCCATATGTGGAAGCTCACAACGGGTAAACAGGTGCCTCCATTTCCCATTTTTAACAGTACTCCTCTTGCAGAGACTTTCCACCACTCCAAGACATGCAAAAGTTCTCTTTTTTCAGTGAATGGGTCTCAAACCCACCCACCCCACTGCTATCGACACAGCCCTCACTTGTATCTCTTCTATTTCCTGCACGTCTGCCCTCATTCCAACCCCTCCAAATAATACAGGGATAGAGTTCCCCTCATCCCCACCTACCATCCATGAGCCTATGCATCCAATACATCATTCTTCACAACTTCTGCTTCCTCGAGTGGGATCCTTTGGGCACATCTGCCCCTTTCCTCCCCCTTCAGCTTTCTGCAGGGATTTCTCTCTCTGTTCCTCTCTTGTCCATTCATCTCTCCCCACCAATCAGATTCCATGTCTTCAAAGGTTTCAAAGGTTACATTTAATGTCAGAGAAATGTATACAATATATATCCTGAAATGCTTTTTCTTCGCAATCATCCACGAAAACAGAGTGCCCCAAAGAATGAGTGACAGTTAAATGTTAGAATTCCAAGGTACCCCCCAGCTTCCTTCTCTCCCACGCGTAAGCGGCAGCAAGCAACGATTCCCCCTCCCCCCACCAACAAAAAAAAAAGCATCGGCCCCCACCACTGAGCACTCAAGCGTACAGCGAAAGCAACAGCAAAGACAAAGACTTGCAGTACTACAAAGAAGATGTGTTCACCCGGTATTCGACATACCACAGGTTCTCTCTCCTTCTCTCTAATAAGGGAGAAAGAGATATCTTGGTTTTCATGGTGAGAGGGGAGACATAATAAACAGCTCACTGGTCTATGATGTTAAGAGTCCGCTGCATCGCTTTTTCCGAGCTCAGTGCCCAAAGATCTCAGGTCTCTGGGCACACAGCCAAAGATCTTCCAGCTCTCACGATTTCAGCCCTTTGTCACTGTCACCTCCAGTTTCTTACATCTTCCTCACTCACCTGCCCCTCATACCCTTCTCACCTGGATCTACCTATCCCCTTCCAGCTCTTCCTCCTTTTTATACTGGCAATTTCCCCTCTTTCTTTCCACTCATGGTGAGTTGTCTCAATCTGAAATGTTGACTGTCCATTTCCCTCCATAGAAGCTGCCTAACCCATTGAATTCCTCCAGCGCTTTGTGTGATGATCCAGATTTCAAGCATCTGCAGTCACTCTTGTGCCTCCATTTCTAAAATACAACCGTGTTCTAAAGAGAATTTGTAAGCCCTGAAATGGAGACAAAAGGAGCCATATAACTGAAAATCTTTATTTAATTTAGTTCTGGCAAATTTTGTAAAGATGCAGCTGGAGAGGGGGGAAGCCATGGAACAAAACAGAAGCAATGTGAGTTACCTCACAGGAACAGCATAACTTAATGGCACATTCAGACAATTTGCCCTACCTAATTATTCACTGCCCTGTACAGAGTCGCAGTACACATGTGAATAACATAGAAGAAGGGGGTTTTCTATAGGTGTAGCCCACTGTGGAACAGTATGCCAAGGTCTTTTAGCTCTTTCCTTTGTCCCCAGCCTAATTAATGTGTTGATTACATCAGCTGCTTTTGTCAGTTTACGTAAATGCTGATTGAGTAGAAGTCATCATAAATTCCAAATTGTTGACGGAAGGCAGGAATAATTTGGACTGAATCACAGGAAAGTCTTAAACTTATTTCATTTTCTATTTGCGTGTTTTGAAGGTAGTCTTAGCCAGTGTCAGCACGGTGTTTGGGATTCTATTAATTAAACAATGATGTAATAAAAAAGTAACTACATGGCAATGACAAGAAGCTTTGATCAGATATAGCAAAATCTCCTCCTGTATCATAAGACCCTAAGATGTAGGAGCGGACTTAAGGCTGATTTACACTTGTGCGTCAAATGTACACTGTAGGTTCAGCGTAGCCACTTCCCTACGCTGTACTCTATGCCAAACCCTATGCCGTAGCCTAATGCGCACCTCTCCCAAAATAAAACTACGCATCGCGGCAACACAGACTGAACAACTGTGATTGGTGAAACACCTTCAATAACGCCAAAAGACTAGGTTAGGTAAAATACCGAAAGGCTTTTATTCGCTGTACAACAATACGACCTCCATGGTGAGTGTCTGCCCCCGGACTGAGGGGGAAGGGCAAGGCGAAACACCTTTATACCGGACTCTGTGGGAGGAGCCACAGGGGCAGTCAGCAGAGGGACGTGTCCAGACAGTTAACCGAGTTACAACATATATATGGTTTACCACACTCACCCCTCCTTTTTTTAAAAAGAGCCCTGCGGGGTGAAGTGACTGACAATATTTAAAGCAAGTATATTTACAGGTCAAGTGTATCAGGCGGTCGAGTCCGTCGCTGTGATCTACGTAGCACTGGCGGTGATCGCATCGGCGATGGCGGTTGTGCTGGCTCCGGCCTGACTTCGGGTGCCAGCACGTTAGGCGTTGTTGATCCCTTGTGCGTGTGCGTCGCACCCAGTATGGGAGTGTCGTGTGGTGTCTGTATAGGGTTTGGAGTGCGCGGTGTCTCGTGGGTACATACATCGGTGGGTACGGGGTCAATAGTCACCATGGAGTGTTCAGGGTAGGGGCCCGGAGCTCCTGCGGGCGCCAGGTTGCGGATGGAGACCGTATCCTCCCGCCCATCAGGTAAAACCACGTAGGCATACTGGGGGTTCGCATGAAGTAAGTGGACCCTCTCGACTATCAGGGAGTATTTATTGCTCCTTGCATGTTTCCAGAGCAGCACTGGCCCCGGGGATGTCAGCCAAGTTGGTAGGGTGGTTCCAGTGGTGGACTTTCTGGGAAATGAAAAGAGCCGCTCATGAGGGGTGGCATTGGTGGCTGTGCATAACAGGGAGCGGATGGAATGGAGTGCCTCGGGAAGGACCTCCTGCCAGCGGGAGACCGGCAGTCCCTTTGACCTGAGGGCTAAGAGTGTGGCTTTCCACACCGTGCCATTCTCCTTCTCTACCTGTCCATTCCCCTGGGGATTATAGCTCGTGGACCTACTAGTTGCAATTCCCCTCGCCAGCAGGTATTGGCGCAGCTCGTCACTCATAAATGAGGACCCTCTGTCACTGTGGATATAGCATGGGTATCCGAACAGAGTGAAGAGCTTGCGCAGGGCTTTTATAACTGACGTGGTAGTGGTGTCTGGGCAGGGGATGGCGAAGGGGAACCGCGAGTACTTGTCGATAACGTTAAGAAAGTACACATTGTGGTCTGTGGAGGGAAGGGGGCCCTTAAAGTCAACACTCAGTCGCTCAAAGGGGCGGGCGGCCTTGAGGAGTTGTGCCTTTTCGGGTCGGTAGAAGTGCGGTTTGCACTCTGCGCAGACTTGGCAGTCCCTGGTCATCATCCCGATTTCCTCAAGGGAGTAAGGTAGGTTCCGGGCTTTCACGAAGTGGAAAAGCCAGGTGACCCCCGGGTGACTCCTGGGTGGCAAAGATCTACATGTAGGGCGTATAGCCGGTCGATCTGCGCGCTGGCGTACGTTCCCCAGGATAGGGCATCGAAGGGCTCGTTGAGCTTCCCAGGCCTGTACATGCTGTCATAGTTGTAGGTGGAGAGTTCGATTCTTCACCTCAGAATTTTATTGTTTTTGATTTTGCCCCACTGTTGGTTACTAAACATGAATGCGACTGAGCGCTGGTCAGTTAGCAGGGGTATGTGACATATCCCTACAAAACTGGGGATTGTAATTGGTGGGAGGGGCCAATCATACTCCATTGTCACGCTTTTCAGGTAGCTCTGGAAGTCGAGCCCCAATAGCACAGGGGCACACAGTTGAGGCATGACCAGTAACGTAAAGTCTCGATATTCTGTGCCCTGCACCACTAGTGTCACTACACAACACCCCCGGATGTCTGTTGTATGCGACCTGGAAACCATGGCGACCCTCTGACTTACCGGCCGTATCATGAATCCGCAATGCTGCACCGTGGCCGGGTGGATAAAACTCTCCCTGCTGCCCGTGTCAAACAGGCAGCTTGTCCTGCGCCCCTCCACCAGGATGTCCATCATTGACCTTGCGAGCTGGTGGGGAGCGCTTTGGTCGAGGGTCACGGAAGCCAGGATGGGGTCGCTGTCTTGGTCCGGCGTGGTGGGGTGCCCTGTGAGCACCTGTTGGTCGTAGGCAGTGGGAGGTGGCGCCGACCAAGATGGCCACCCCCATGTCTCGCACGTGGTGGGGGCGTGCAGGGAAGATGGTGGCAGGCAAGATGGCAACCCCCATGTTTCACATGCGGCGCTGCTCGATCCCGCTCTTGGTTTTGACTTACAGATCTTCGTGAAGTGGCCCTTCTTTCTGCAGCTGGAGCAGGTAGCTTGTCGGGCCGGGCAGCATTTCCGGGGGTGCTTCTCCAGTCCGCAGAAGTAGCACTTCGCGGACTCGCAACTGGCAGCAGCCGAGGTCGATTCGCCAGCGGGTTGCGGGGACTTGCGACTGGCGGCAGCCGAGGTCGAATCGCCGGCGGGTTGCGGGGACTTGCAACTGGCGGCAGCCGAGGTCAAATCGCCGGCGGGTTGCGGGGACTTGCGACTGGCGGCAGCCGAGGTCGAATCGCTGGCGGGTTGCGGGGTCTGCAGCGCCCATGAGGCCATCAGGGAATTGCGTGCCTGGACAGCCTCAGAGTTATGCAGAGCGGCCTCCAGCATGTCGGCCAGCTCGATCGTGGAACTTAAGGTAAGATTGGCTTTTTCCAGCAGCCGCTGGCGCACATACACTGACCTGGTCCCCATGACGAATGCGTCCCTCACTAGGAGCTCTGCATGCTTTGCCGCCGTCAGCTCCAGGCAACTGCGGGCCCGTACGAGCGTCTATAGTGTCCGGATAAACTCGGCACTCGATTCCCCAGGCCGCTGGTGCTGAGTCGCTAATCGGTGCTGCGCATAGACGGCATTTATCGGCCACAGGTATTGTCTTCTGAGGGCGCTCATCACGCCATCGTAGCTCAACTGGTCTCTGACCAGCGAATAGACCCGTGGACTGACCCTGGAGAGTAGAACTCTGCGCTTCGCTACGGGGTCGGTCGCTTTAATCTCCTCTAGATACGCTTTGAAGCAGGCCAGCCAGAGTTCGAAAGCGTTTCCAGCTTCAGGTGTTTGCGGATCGAGGTCTAATTTGTCGGGTCTCAGTGTGTGTTCCATGCTTTAAAATGTACAGCGAATAAAATTGAAGCACCTTCAATAACTCCAAAAGACTGAGGTTAGGTAAAATACCGAAAGGCTTTTATTCACTGTACAACAATACGATCTCCCTGGTGAGTGTCTGCCCCCGGACTGAGGGGGAGGGGCAAGGCGAAACATCTTTATACTGGAATCTGTGGGAGGAGCCACAGGGGCAGTCAGCAGAGGGGCGTGTCCAGACAGTTAACCCAGTTACAACATATATACGTGGTTTACCACAATTGGTCGGCTTGGTAGCATTGCATTTCCTCCTACGCTGCAATAGCTTCCCACTGGGCGACTGAAGGGCAGGGAAGGAACTCTGGCTGCAATGCTTTCCATAAAGCTTTACAGACCTCCGAAATTACGGAGGACCCTGTGCTTGACGCCAGTTTGTAGCTAGCTGCTACAGCCTGTTGACTTCCACCTGAAGCTAAAACTCGAATGGTGATTGCCAGTCTCTCAGTATACTGTGTGTACACTGATGCGAAATAAATGGTTGGAGATGATGAACCAAATCGTCAAATCTACCTGCCGACATCTGAAAATATTTAAAATGCATTTCCTCGTCCCTGTCTCTCAGTGGCCGGACAAGCACAGAAAATTCACCCTCCTTCAGTTTCAGTCGCCATTGTTTGAAGTTTGAGTTTCTTTGTGTTGAGTTTCAACACGAAGAAACTCAACACAGTGACATAGAAACCCCACCGCCAACTAGCGTTTTGGCGGTGAATTGCAGAGCGACGCAGACACACCAATGCACAAGTATAAATGCTCACAACGGCGTAGCCCACTTGCGTAGGCTGCGGCGTAAGCTAGTATGCACAAGTATAAGTCAGCCTTTAGGCTTTTTCGCCCAATAAGTCTGTTCCACCATTCAATCATGGCTGATCTATTTTCCCTCTCCACCCTATTCGCCTGCCTTCTCCCTATAACCTTTGACACCCTTACCAATCAAGAACCTATTACTGTAATCTCCGCTTTAAACATACCAATGACTTGGCTGCCTCAGCTGCCTGTGGCAATGAATTCCACAGATTCACCATGGTCTAGCTACATTGTACATAGTCAAAATCAAAAGGTGTCACCTCGACAACAAGTGATTACAGATCTGGATAGAAGGTCATAGGGTTTGTCGTTATTTTAAGTAAAGAATGCTTAATAAAAGAAAATAAGAAATGCTGCAAGAAAATACTTAAGTTGTTCAAATACAGCACTGTAGGAACAGATGAGAAAGGGACACATTGTAATCTAACTGTTAAAAGGTTAGTGGATAAATGCCAAACCTTCACGACTTGAGACGTTTATTGAGCCACTCCGCACAATGGAAACAAGGAAAATGGTAGGATTCTTTCAAGAATGCTTCTATTTAGCCTCTGTTTAATTGGTGCCCTTTCAGCACAGAGGAAGGACCTTTCATTTCGCACTTCATATCGACTCAGAGAAAATCTGTGCCATGTTCAAGATGTCCCCCCCACCCTCCTATCTGTCACCAACCTTTTTTTAAACAGTGCTTTCAGCCACCGGGGAATCTGTAGCTTAAGATACACTATTTCCTATTGTTTTGACTACTGTTTCCAAGACTGCTATGATAATAGAAGGAAGGCATTTTATAATACACAGCCTGATGAGTCAATTGAGCCTGTGCCAGAGGCATCAAATAGAGCTTTTGTCAAAGTCTTGTTACCCATCTTTTCCCACTAGTTGAGTGGGAATAATCAGCCTTTGAAAAACAAGTGTGATATTCCCTTTTTAACCGGTTTGTGTAGGCTGACTGCAGAAAATATAATTTACTTTTTTAATAATCAGTCATTTTTCCCGGTACATGTTGATTCACATCACAAGTTATGAATTTTGTGACATTTCAGTGAAACCATTCTAACAATCTCCCTTGTTGAAGCCCTTTCTTTTATTCTTTTTAGGTCCTATGTTCCATTCCCAAATTTCACTCTTATTCTGATAATAATAATGCCTTGTTATTGCTTCATTATTTCTCCCCTCTGCTTGGTGGAACATCTTGATAATATGGTCCATCTGCTTACTACTCCCTGGAGAATCAGCGGCACAAAGCCATTTTTAACCAGGTAACATATTAAGCTATCTTAGGCTTTACGAAGAAGTGTACAGGAGTGAGATAGATCAATTGGTTGAGTTGTGTGACAACAACAAAAACCTTGCGCTCAACATCAGCAGGAAATTAATTGTGGACTTCAGGAAGGGGAACGCATACCAGTCATCTTCGAGGGACCAGCAGTGGAAAGGGTGAGCAGTTTCAAGTTCCTGAATGTCAACATCTCTAAAGATCCTATCTGGAGATCAACGTATTGATGCAATTACAAAGAAGGCGCGTCAGCAGCTATATTTCATTGGGAGTTTGAGGAGATTTGATCTGTCACTAAGGACCAGCAAATCTCTGCAGATGTACTGTGGAGAGCATTCTAACTGATTGAATCACTGTCTGGTACAGAGGATCAGAAAAAGCTGAAGAGTGTTGCAAACTCATCCAGCTCCATCACCAAAGTCCAAAGTAAATTTATTAGCTAAGTACATATATGTCACCATATACAACCCTGAGATTCAATTTCTTGCGGGCATTCACAAAGAAACACAATAGATTCAATGAAAAAACGCACACAAGGTGGCAAACAACCCATGAGCAAAAGACACCAAACGAATACGATAACAATAATAGTAAATAAATAAGCAATAAATATTGAGAAAATAGGATGAAGAGTCCTTAAAAACTGTTATGGGAACAGTTCCGTGTTGGGGTGAGTGAAGTTATCTCCACTATTTCAAGAGCCCAAAGGTTGAGGGGTAATAACTCTTTATAAACTTGGTAGTGTGTGCCCTGAGGCTCCTGTACATCCTTCCTAATGACAGCAGCGAAAAGAGAGCATGGCCTGGATGGTGGGGGTCCTTGTTAATGCATGCTGCTTTCCCGCGATACCGCTTCTTGTAGATGTTCTCAGGGGTGGGGAGGGCTTTACCCTTGATGGACCATCATAGACTTCCCCAGTGTTGATGTTATCTTCAAAAGGTAATGCCTCAAAAAGATGACATCCATCATTAAGAACCCCCGTCAGCCCGGACATGCCCTTTGCTCATTGCTACCATTAGGGAGGAGGTACAGGAGCTTGAAGACACACACATGTTTCAGCAACAGCCTCTTCACCTCTGCTATCAGATTTCCCCATGAACACTAGAGGACGTCACTGTTATTTGGGTCTCTTTTTACACCACTTATATACTGTATTTGTGTAACAATCTACAGGGAATCCGGAACAAAGAAAGCATTGACTGCTGTATGGGAGAGAAGCAATCAGAATTCTGTCCATTCCTTTCGTCTATAGTGTATATTATTTAATTTTACCCTTTGAACTCAATATCTCCATTTGTCTTTTCTTGAGGTGGCAAGTTAAATTACGAAAAGTAATGCTCAGATCTCAATGTCTGTTCCTCAGTTAGTGCTGGATAAATATTTGAAACAGCAATTTATGAATTACTTCCTTAAGCTTGTCGTAGTTCCCAAAGGCATGCATCTCAAATAGCCTCTGATAATCAAGTCCAACTCTTGGCCTTCATGTGAGGCTTAGCTACTAAGCCCCGTGCAATGATTTCTACTGACAGGAGAAGGGGCTTAAAACCAATTGCTGCTGGCAGAGGGGACTCATCAGTTGTGGTTTGGCAACCCAACTTGGAGAAGGAAAACTCTGACCTCAAAACTCCACTGCTTTGTGCCTTTACCCAGTCATGGACAAGGCTTCAAGAGGAAAAACCCGGAGCTGGAGTCCCTAAGGCAATCCTACGTTGAGTTCAATGCTGACAGGCAAATCCCGCAACGTCACTGGTGCCAGACTGTATCAGTCTCTGTTGTTCCTTTGAGTTCATCAGCTGCGTGGGGAAGGGGAGTCTGCTGCACAGGCAGTAGCTTGGCTCCATATTGTACTGCCCTGGCTTGCGTATCGATTGATGGCGTTGCCCAGCTAGGATGCAACATTCCTGGTTGACCCTGCCCAATGCAGGGCCTCAAATTTATGAACTTAACAATTACTCGGCAACTACCTGAGAAAGAAAGGAAATATTTACTGGAAAGGGGCACTGAGCACACCTGTCAAATGTAGAAATACTGTTATTTATTCTCCAGTAATGATGGTTAATGTGGAGACAAGGCTAAAAACCTAATGTTACTGGAGAGCTGACACTCAATTCTCTCTCTTACAGTTCCTCCCCATATGAAAGCAGTAAGAGATACAGGTGCAGGAGACAACAATTGTTTGTAAATGCTGTACTAGTTAAATCTGGTTTATACCTGGCTGTTAGGCTGAGAAGGGATCTAGATGGTTAAAAGGTATAAGGAAAAGGACAGTGCAGGAAGTCTATGCTTTCACTCAGCAAGATGGTGAAATCTGATCTGTTGCAACTGGTGTCTTGGCCAATAAGAAGGTTGGATATTACTCCAGGCACAAAATACGAGATGTTGTTGACAATTGAAGTTTTTCTGTGAAGGTTATAAAGGGACTAAGATGAGAAGCTCAATTTCCATCTTTAATATCTTTATTTTTCCCTTTCAGGGTTCTTTCGAAGACCCTGACCTGGAGTTACACACTGACTTTGGTTCTTTGTGGGAATGGAACCCGCTTTCGGGGTTTCACAACCAGCTGTTGTTGTTTGGTATGCCAAGGGCTTGGCTTAACAGTCCGGCTCGGATTTGGAAGCCTAGGATCTCGGGGCTCTGGAGACGGGCGGATCGAGGGTTGGTGTCATGACAGGAGACCCGTGTGTTGTCAGGGGGAGTTGTGCGGTTGTGTACCTAGATTTTTGGGTACAGAGCTTGAAAAAAGCAACGTAGTGGACTTTTAGCATCGTAAACCAGTGAGTTGCTTGTTATGTCTCCCTGATCGCTGGGAAAATGAAGACAACGAAGTGGTATGTGGAATACCGGGTGAAACACGAAGTCTTTGAGGTAACTGCAAGTCTGTGTCTTTGCTCTTGCTTTGCTCATGCTTGAGTGCTCAGTGGTGGGTGCCGATGCTTTTTTTTGCTGGGGGGGTGGGAGCTGGGGGTTACTTTGGGGTTCTAACATATGACTGTCATTCATGCTTTGGAGCACTTGTCTGTTTTCATGGATGGCTGCGAAGGAAAAGCATTTCAGGATGTATATTGCATACATTTCTCTGACATTAAATTGTACCTTTGAACCTGTGAAGAATTTTGGTGGAGGTGGTGTAGAGGGCAAAAGTTAGACAGAACGACCAGATGGTTGGTGGGGAGAATTTTGTCAGCCATATGATGGAAGACTGTCAAGAAGATAGTTGGGAAGTTAAGATAGATGTTATGATAGTAGTAGTAGGCAGCCGTCGATCCCAGGGATCATGGGTTTGCACCTATGGAGGACGATGTCCTCTCCAGGGCGCAAGCCTGGGCAGGAAGAAATGAAGCAAGTTTTCCTATGCAGTGGGATCACCCTCTCCACATCACTGATGTAGTCCAAGGGAAAGGCCATCACCGCCACAGCTTGGCACCAGTGTCGTCACAAAGGTTGCCAGAGTGAAGCTGTAAACAACATCAAACTGCCTTAGGGACCCCACCTCCAGATTTCTTCCTCAGGGTTTACTCCCGAAGCCTTTCCCATGGGTGGGAAGGCAGCGGAGGTTTAAAATCAGAGTTTTCCTTCTCCTGATATGATAGGGACTAGACATTACAGTTACAGAACTGTGCAATGTAGAATAAGTCCTTTGGCCCATTGTGTCTATAATGACCAACAAGCCCACCTGTACTAATTCCGATTTCTTAATGCCTTGCTCATTCAAGCCCCTGTAAAAATGTCTCAAATATTGTTACTCTTCCTGCCTCCACTATCACCTCTGACAGTTCATTCTAGATACAACTTTTCTTTATGTGGAAGATCGAACCCTCAACCTCCTTAAGCATCGCTACTCTCACCTTAGACAACCCTACCATAGGAAACCAACACAATCTACTTTTACTCATACTTCTGTATACTTCTACCGTATCTCCTCTTGATCTCCTTCACTTCAGATTAAACAGACCCACTTTTTAGCTTAATCAGTTAATTGGGGAATATTGGGACCAGTGAGTTTTGGCCAAATTAAACAACAACCCCAATTAGCTGAAGCTTCATGGAAATAGTTAAAAAGACAAATTGAGGAATAAGTTATGTACTTTGTATTTAAATGAAATATGGAACAAATTAAAACATTACCAATTGTACTACAGTACTATAAAACTGTGTATTAGTTCCTAATAGTTATTAATGAAAGAATTCATCCATTGTATGCAATGAACAAAATCAGTGCAGCCGCCTAGTGCAGATAATGGACTGCCTTCATACAGTGCTGTTGACTATTGCATCTTCTAAATCTTCATTTTAATTGTAACATTTAAGATGATTGTTGATACGTTCAAATTCTTTGTAGTTCCTAACTTGTTGAAGTAGTGAAATTGTTTCATTTTTTTTCTCCTGGCTGTTTCTGGCATCTTCAAGCCTCAACGATTGAAGCTGCAGTGAGCAAAACAGTTCAGAGTTGTCTTACTGCTTATTTCTCCCCAACCATCAGTGACATAAATCACTGTTTATTGAAAACAAGCACATGCAATTGATGCTATTCCAAAACTGTTCACGTTAAGCACGGTATAGTGTCTAATGGCCACACAAGTGCACGCGACTAATGCTAGTTAGAGCGTTTTCAGCAAGACTCCTGCCCCAATTAAGCAACATAGTTTCCCAAATAAAAGAAGGGAATCCCAACAGTTTTCTCTACTTGTTTTTGTTCTTTAAGAGTTGTCCCAAATAAGTGGCTGCTCTGATTAACTGATGGCCCAGTTAACTGGAATCCACTGTATTTCCGCTGTACTGCATGTTGACGAGAACTGCACCCATACTCCATGCGCAGTATGACTTAACATAATAACTCAACTACTATACTCAGTGCCTTGGCTAATGAAGGCAAATAGCCCATAGATCTTCCTCACAACTCTGCCGCCCTGTGTTTTCAGTTTTAGGCAACTGCTAAATTCCATCTACCATTCCCTTGTCTGTAATCCCAGTTAATCTAGAACCTGTTGGAACCTTACACAATCTCCTTCAGTATCTACTATGCCACCAATTTTGGCACCATCTACAAACTTACCACTCATCCCACTTCTATTTTCATCCAACAATATATATGACAAACAAGAGAGGATCCAACACTGATCCCTGCAGCATGTTACTGGTCACAGGCCTCCAATATGAAAAACAACGTTTCACTAATACCTTCTTCTTCCTAGCAGCCAATAAGTGTGGTATCCGATTTACTAAGTCATTCTGCATCCAATCTATTCTGAACTTAGAACCAAATAGTGTATTGCCCATAACGCAGACAACACAATCTTGTTTTACAATGAAGTGAGGTCTTATTGTAGGATCTTAAGCGTACAATATGCATCTAATGTGGGCATCAGGCCTGGCATTTAATCATTGCCTCAATGCCATTTTTTGCAAAGTCAGGGACTTTAGAAAATGATAGGCCTCTCGATGTATTTGAAAAATGTTGACAGAGTGCCAAACACCCTTGCCACTGTGTCAAACTTAAAGCAAATTGTGGTCAGTGTGTGCATAGAGATTCCAAAAGAATTTTGGTTTTCTACAAGATTGGGTGAATTGTGGAAACAGTACACATTGCAGTTGTGTTCAGGATGGCTTAGCCAATGACCCTTTCTGGGACTGTGGTGGTTACTCTGAAAACTTGAGTTGTGAACAATTTTACCAGAGGAGATTGAAACCCAATTGCTCTTGATGTGGTACAGCCACATCTGATAATGGATGCTTAATCCAGTTTCATGGCTTAAAGAGTAAGTTGCAGTGTGAACAAACAACTCATTATTTTATGGGACAACACCTTGGAGCACAAAGTCCTTTTCTAAGTTGACTGAACTGGAGTGTGTTTCTGGATTTCAGACTCAGTTGAAATGCAGTCACCTGTAAGAAATAGATTAACAATACAGAGTTCTTGCCTTTGGCATTACAGGCATTAGTGCTAAGTTGTATTGGTATTAAGGTGAAATCACTATATTAGAGTTGAGTGTTCCTTGGAGAATTGTGGAAATAACTCTCCACTCCTCATGCTTCACTTCTGCAAAATTCACCTGTATTCTGCACCCGAATCTATGAGTTGTTTCCCATACACTCTCTCAAGTTTATTGTCATTCAGCCATACACAGGAGTACAGCTAAATTGAACATCGTTCGTCTGGGGCCAAGGTCATAGTCGTAGTCATAGTCATACTTTATTGATCCCGGGGGAAATCGGTTTTCGTTACAGTTGCACCATAAATAATAAATAGTAATAGAACCATAAATAGTTAAATAGTAATATGTAAATTATGAAGTAAGTCCGGGACCAGCCTATCGGCTCAGGGTGTCTGACCCTCCAAGGGAGGAGTTGTAAAGTTTGATGGCCACAGGCAGGAATGACTTCCTATGATGCTCTGTGCTGCATCTCAGTGGAATGAGTCTCTGGCTGAATGTAATCCTGTGCCCACCCAGTACATTATGTAGTGGATGGGAGACATTGACCAAGATGGCATGCAACTTGGACAGCATCCTCTTTTCAGACACCACCGTGAGAGAGTCCAGTTCCATTCCCACAACATCACTGGCCCAACGAATGAGTTTGTTGATTCTGTTAGTGTCTGCTACCCTCAGCCTGCTGCCCCAGCACACAACAGCAAGGCACAGTACATATAGTCGCACACAGCACACAGCATGTATAGTTATGATCCAGCAGATACATCTGTAGTTACAACCCAGCACATACAGTCACAAAATAATATCAGCTTAAGTCCCTGAGTGACATGGCCTGAAGCTTGATGGTGCATGGGATGTTGTCCTGAGCCAGATTTCTGTAAGGATAAGCTCATCTCACACTGGATAACTTGCAAATGAAGGCAATCCAGGGGTTAGCCTTTAACCCAGCATGGATTCCAGCGTGCTTGTCACGCTCCTGTGTTCTCTCACATTGCTTCCGGCGCCTCCTCCCCTGGGTGGCTGTAACAGGTGATGCTGCGATATGAGGGCTGGGTCCGAGGCTACGCAGTTTCTCTGTTGCTGGTCTTGCCAATGACCTAATGCACTGGACTTGCAGTATTTTGTATCATTAATGTGCAGAGTCTTGCAACCATAAGAAAAATGTTTAAGACAAACATTTTCACCATTTGCCAGACTTGGAGAGGCTGCATGACTTAAGTGCACCACTACTTTACACTTCCTGAAGATGATCCTAACGGGATTGCATTTTGCTAAGTAAAATGTCAGTACTTCTCTTTTTAATTTTGTTCTGCTGCCTCTTGTGGCTTGTGAAAGCAGCACTAGTCAAAAGCAACAGGAGCTTTCTTTCTAATCCAGCAACAATATGGCATGATTACTCAAATCTCTGATTTCTTTCGTATTTCTGTCCTGGTAAGTAGTATAGAATTATTGCAACAACATGTGTCAGACTAGTAGACTGCAGCTTGCCCAACACTGAGTTCTCTGTTTAAAGAGGAGGCTACAAAAGGGGAACGGGGATCGTGAAAGGGTCAAAGGACATGTTGAGGGGGTGGCAAGTTGAAAGCTGTGGCATGTGATACTTTGGCAGGGAGGACCTAGTCATTTTTCTTCTAGGAATGGAGATACAATCAACGAGCACTGCACCACTTCCTGTGCTTTTGGTGCATGCAACTTGCAAAGTACATCGTGCAGTAGTCTGATAATATTTGTAAATCTCGTGCTGGAGTCAATGAAAGAAAAAGTGCATGCAGTATCCTCACCTGCCACCAGGTGCCACTCTCCTCAGCAGCTGTGGGGAGAAATCACGGACTCAGCTTCAGATGTAGCAACTCCTTCAAGGCAAATTTCCTTGCAAATACATCTTTTAAACCAACACAATCATACATGCAAACTCTTAACCTGGCATTAGCGTTGCAACTACATGCCATTTTGTCAGTCATTCAGAAGGAAAATCAGTTACTGCAAGGGCTGAAAGTTGTCAAAATGAACCATTTGGATGATTTGGAACGCTCAGCTGGATAGTATAAGAACCAAATATATATAATTCACCACAGAATATTTGTACATAATTTAGAATTAGATTTACTTTTGTTTCTTCTGTTCATTTCCTCCTTTTGTCCTTATCAATTCAAACACCAAGCATTTTATCACATTGGCGTCTGGGAGCTTTAGCAGCTATTTTTCTCTGAGTAGAGCCAGCTCATTTCTTGTTTATTGGATGATACTACTTCCAACAAAGCTTGAATTGCCAGCTTGAGTTAATAAAAAAGATATTTTAAATGAATCCTAATGCTGTGATAGCGAATGGGAATGGTGGATATACTAGACGCCATCATCCAAAATTCCAGAGTCAAGAACTATTCCCACAAATTGGAAAGTAGCAAATAATGGCATTACTTAAAAAAAGGAGGAAGAGAGAAAATAGTGATGTACAGACTGGATAACCTTAGGGAAAAATGACAGAACTGGTTATCAGAGCTGGTTAGAGTTGATATGGATTTATGAAAGGGAAATCACATTTGACAAATCTGCTAGAGTGTTTTGAGCTGAATCGATGGGGGTGGTGGTGGTGGTGGTGGAGGGAGAATAGTGAAATGTTGAGCATTGGGACTTTCAGAAGGTCTTCAAAAAAGTGCCACACAAGATGCTACTAAATAAAAAATGAGCACAAGGGGCTGTGTGTTGTAACTTGCATGGGTTGAAGAACTGGTTAATGGATATAAAAAAGATATAGCAATCCTCGTATCATTTTCAGTGCTGGAGCTTCCGACGTTCAAGGTTGATGTCAGTGATTTGGAAGAGGGGTGCAATGAATCCAAAACTGTTGGTGATCCAAAACTGGATGGCAATCTGAATGGTGAGGAAAATGCAACGGGATTTCAGAGGGATGTAGACAGGCTGAGTAAATGGTCAAGGGCACGGCTGACAGAAAATAAAATGAAGAAATGCAAGTTATCCATTTTTGTTGATAAAAATAGAAAGTAGGGGAATTTTTTAATGGACAGAAATTGAAAAGTGTTGAAAGGGACCTATATAGCCTTGTTCCCAAGTCACTGTACATTAACGCTCATTATAGCAAGCAATTGGGAAAGCAAGTGGTATGTTGGCAAGAAATTTTTAGTACAAGAATAAAGATTCTCACCACAATTATGTTTAATCCTAGTGAGAGTGCACTGGGAATACTGTGGATATCTCTTCATAACTGAGAAAGACCATGCTTTCAATAGGTAGATTTATGAGATAGAGGGAACACGTGCAAAATGTTGACTGTACTTTTCTCCATATATGCTGCCTGGCCTGCTGAGTTCCTCCAGCATTTTGTGTGTGTTGCTTGGATGTCCGACATCTGCAGATTTTCTCGTGTTTGTAATGAGATAGAAGGTTGTCTAATGAGAAGAATTTTGACCAATATTGTTTTGAGCTCAGAAGAATGAGAGATGACTTCACTGATACTTACTAAAAATCTTCTTGTTTTTGACAGACTAAATGCAAGAATGATTTCTCTACTGCTGGTGCATCTAGAACCATGAGAGGTGGTCCCAAAATATGAGATTGACCTTTTGGAACAGAGATGATGAGAAATTCTTTAGAATCTTCAGACCTAATAATATAGATCCATAATTCCTTGAAAATGGCATTACAGGTAGATAGAGTCCTAAAGAGAGCTTTTGACACACAGGTCTTCATGAACAAGGCATTGAGTACTGGAGTTGGTGAGGCTTAATTTGGAGTATTGAGAGCAGTTTTGGGCACCTACCTACAGGAAGGTATCAATAAGATTCAAAGAGTGCAGAGAAAATTTACGGGGATGTTGCCAGAACTTGAGGGCTTGAGTTATAGGGAAAGGTTGAATTGGTGAGGATTTTATTCCCTGGAGTGTGGGAGAATGAGGGAAGATCTTACAGAGTATACAAAATTATACTGTAGGGTTATAGACAGTGTGAATACATGAAGGCTTTTTCACCTCAGGTTGAGTAAGACCAGAACTAGAGTCATAGGGTTAGAGCAAGAGGTGAAATATCTGAGGGGAAACTACTTCCCTCAGAGCGTGGTGCAAACGTGGAATGAACTGCCAGCAGAAGTGGTAGATGAGAATACACTTAAGAGGAGTTTGGACAACATGGATGGGAAGGTTTGGAGGAATATTGACTGGGTGTAGGTAGCTGATACTAGGCGGAAAATTATGTCAGCATGGACTGGATGGATGGGTTGAATGGTTTCTGAGCTGTAATACTCTATGACTTATAATTCTCTATGCCAGAAGGCTGATTATATTCCAGAAAGAGTTTAATAATATTTTGCATATAATAGGAATCAAGGAACATGGGGTCAGTAGAGGAAAATAGCACCATGGCAACTAAGTAGCAATGAGCCAAATGAATAGTGGAGCCAGTTAAAGACAAAAAATAGCCTTCTCCTTCTTCTATTTAGTATTAAAAATAAATCAGCCATGATCGAATGGCAGAACAGACTCGATGGGCTGAATGGCCTAATTCTGCTTCTATGCATTATGGTCATATTATTTTATCATGCTGATGTAAATGTTCCCTCTAACTTTTATAGGAGTTTTCAATGGAAGGAGATCCATAAGCTAATGCAACTATTTCTCACCACCCCTTTCTACCATTCACCCTATTTTCAGAATACAAAATTGACAGAGGAAGATATAAAGTTAAAATCTTTCTCGGAGGGCCAGAGCTGTATACTCGCTCAACATTTTCTTCACCTGTTGGTTTAATGGATAGTGTTAACATACATTTTAACCTTGAGGTTTCCGTTACCACTTGCACTTTCAATTGTATGAAATGTCAAACCCCTTCAGGGAAAGAGAGATGAGGGAGAAAGAGAGAATAGGAGTAGGTATCCAGAGCGAAAGACAATGAGTAAATGAATGCAGTTATAAAGAAGGAAATGGTTGTGCTGAGGAGGGAGAAATGATCTGCAACTGTGTATGATGCCTTTGGGAGCGAGGGGGAAAGTCCGAGGTCAGCCCGTCACTGAGGAAGTTTTACGGTTGGGGGTTTGGTGGTGTTGGTGGTGGGGTGAGGGGAAGGAGGAGTCATGCATTAACTGAAGGAGAGCGGAAGAAGAGTATCAAGATGAATCAGACTGTGCTCATTGGGTTTGGAGATTGAGGACTACCAGCCTGCTTAGTTTAGAGGGAAAGAAGTCATAGTCATAGTCATAGTCATAGTCATACTTTATTAATCCCGGGGGAAATTGGTTTTCGTTACAGTTGCTCCATACATAATAAATAGTAATAGAACCATAAATAGTTAAATAGTAATTTGTAAAGTTTGATGGCCACAGGCAGGAATGACTTCCTATGACGCTCAGTGCTGCATCTCAGTGGAATGAGTCTCTGGCTGAATGTACTCCTGTGCCCACCCAGTACATTATGTAGTGGATGGGAGACATTGTCCAAGATGGCATGCAACTTGGACAGCATCCTCTTTTCAGACACCACCGTCAGAGAGTCCAGTTCCATCCCCACAACATCACTGGCCTTACGAATGAGTTTGTTGATTCTGTTGGTGTCTGCTACCCTCAGCCTGCTGCCCCAGCACACAACAGCAAACATGATCGCACTGGCCACCACAGACTCGTAGAATATCCTCAGCATCGTCCGGCAGATGTTAAAGGACCTCAGTCTCCTAAGGAAATAGAGACGGCTCTGACCCTTCTTGTAGACAGCCTCAGTGTTCTTTGACCAGTCCAGTTTATTGTCAATTCGTATCCCCAGGGTTTTGTAATCCTCCACCATGTCCACACTGACCCCCTGGATGGGAAAAAGGAAGCATGGCAAACTAAACTAATGAGACAGAAATAGTCATTCCCAATCATAATGGAAGTTATTTTGGGGAGTTTTTAAAGGGGGCACTGATGGAGACACCAAGTTTTCTACTCTTAATTCTAAATATAAAGCTCTGTAAGTATGCCTCAGCCTTCCCTTTACCTGCCCAGCAGCTGAACTCAATCACTGAGACAGGAGTGATCTACTGACACATTGTCCTTCATCACCCACCCATGTTTTAAATTCATTTCATTGAAGATGATTTATTTTCACTTATAATTAAGGCAAGGGGTGTCCAATAAGGAAATGATGGAGATAATAACATTTAGATTCTTTTTTCAGGTGCTAAGAGACTTCTTATGTATGGCCAATGTTTTCTGTTTATAACTCTGAATTCCAGCAATTGCAATTTCTCTTCTTGGTGCCAGTTCCTCATTTCTATGCTTTGAAGGTGCATTGTAGGAAATTGGCACCCATGGTCTATGGCCCTTTGTTTAAAAAATAGTCCTAGGAATGATATACCTTTTGAATCCTTGCCTATGGTGAGGTGTGTGACTGGTATGTCTGTAGAGACAGAAAAATAAATTAATACGGCAGATGGATAATTTTGCTGCCAAATTGGCCATACTTAACGGCAACAGAAAAAACAAGTTGCCTGAATGGTTGAATCCTGAAGCCTGTGATATGCCCAGAGAGGTGTTGGTCCTCAAGCTTATATTAGGCTTTATTCAACAAATGCAGGAGGTCACAGACAAGTAGATTAGAGTGGGAGTGGGATGGAGGATTAAACTGATGGACAACCAGAAGCTGTAGGGTGACCCCGTGGTTTGAACGGAGATGTTTGTCAAAGTGGTCACCCAATCGTTTCTCAAATGTAGAGTAGACTACATCACAGGCGTCAAATACAGAGACTAGATTGGAAGAAGCACAGTTGAATTGCAGCTTCACAAGGAGTGACTGTCAGAATCCCTGAAAAGATGGATGAGGACAAAGTGCTCAGGTAGTGCCTGATTAACTGTCATTTCCTTTCAAAAGAAAAATAGAGAGTCCAGCATACCTGAGATCCATTAACCGACTCAGCACAGACAAAAATCAAATTTTCTTTATTTGTATTTTCATCATCATGCATCTGTTACAGATGTTAGCGAAAGGCACCCTCCTACCCCATTAATCATCTGCAACACACACATCTCTGTCTCATACCATAAAGGACTGGCATGTGTGTACCTTCAAAATCTGGTCACCTTTTTTGACTGCTCGCGTTTGCACAAGAAGGAATGAAGAATTTGAGCACCAGTTGTCTCATACATCTCAACATTTTTAAGAAAAGAAGGGAGAAAATGATAAAACCATTGTGAGGCAAGCCAAAAGTGGGCCGTCCAAGAAAAAGAAACACACTGCAGAGAAATTTCAGGAACCTATGTAACTCAACAAACTCATAGAGTTTTTTTTTACAGGGTTTAGAGCTACATCAAAGGCTGTTAAAGTGCCTGGGATATCTTGGGAAAAGTACGTTACTCCTTTGGTGGAAGAAGACCGTGTCAAGGAACAGCTGGACAGGTTCAGCCTGTTTGTCTGGAAAGCAGGTTCTCCATCAAAGTTACAGTTTAATACCTGACACACTATGTCGAGACTCTTGGGGAACTGGGCGGTGAGATCCATCCTAATTAATGGCCAGTCACTCTGATGGTGATTATAGAACTGGAATGTAAATACCTTGGGGACAGTGATTAGAACAGGTCATCCTAAAATAGGCCCTATGTTTAAATAAAAGAAGAGCAGGATATATGCATGGAAATGTTTACTTAATGTTAGACTTTACAACATCTGTCCTGTGTATGCACGTGGTTTCTATTACTTAGTTTTAGTGATGTAATGAACTGATTTCCTCTTTGGCAGTGATGGTTAGGAAACAGTCTTATGCTGGCTACGATGCTTTTCTTGGGAGGAGAGATCAATTGCAAGGAATAGGGCCTATGGCTCCATTTGTAATTAACCAACACAGGCTGCTGGAATCAACATTTAGGGCTGGGTGAGTGAGGCGAACGTGCTTGCAGTTCTTGAGATCTCTGGGCGCAAGGATGTTGGGAGCATGAGACCATGAAACAGCATGAAAAATAAATGTCCGCCCTAGCTCCTAGATTGATACCAAAGCCGTAAAATGACTGTTGGATAGGGAATGTTAGAAAAAAAGAAATCCCTTCAGGAAATGCAGCATGTCCTACCTATGCATCTAAGGTCTCCTTGCAGCTACTGACATCAGCTCTACACAGAGGATGATTCTACCTGTCAATCTGCTTGTTAAAATGATTGAAGGATTAAAGCCAGATGAAAGTAGTTATTATTACTCACAGACAAAGCTGTTCGAGGTTGGAATGGAAAATTGTTTTGTGGAATGTTTAATTATGCCTGCCTTCCCTAAATTAAAATGAACAGTAGAGCATCTGGGGAAGTACAAACAGGATGATAATTTAGGCAGCACTAAAACGAGAATTTTAGGAAAAGCACTGTCAGTGGTAACGCTATAAAAAATACAAGCTCACCAGGAAACAATCACAAAACCCCCATAGTGCTTTCTTGAGGTTCAATTTTTATAAAATGAAAGAGTTAATCAGTCTGCACAGATCACTGCTGTCTCCTCGCTGTCGTGCCTCTGCAGCAACAAACTTCGCTACATCTGATGCTGGTTAAAAAGGATCTATGAGGAGTATTTCCTGTGGTTTTACTACGAATACTTGGGTTTATCACTCTGATGGCCTCTTTCATCCTGATGAACCCCTCTTTTGAAATGACCCTCTTTGACGCACTCTGCAGCTTAACATATTGCTCTCTAGATTGGGAAATTAGTTCATCTTCCAGTCTCATTCAGCAGATAGTATCAGATGGTTTCCTCGCTTGTGATCACTTGAAGGTCTGCACAAAGTGGAGATCGTTTTCATGCTGTGTTTTATGACTCTGCGTTGAGATGTGGTTTTTATTGCTGTTGTGTGTGAGAGGGGGCCAGAAGCCTCCTCTGTCACGCAAGGGATAAGGACTACTACAGGCTGCGGTTACAGCAAACTATGCAGTCCCAGAGACACACCAGCACTAATGCTGGGGTTTGTGATCAATCAGATAATGCAGAGTAGGCTTACAGTAATGAAATTCAGATCAGTGTAAAAGTTATCATGTTATCATTCTAAATCCACTGGGTACATGAGTGGTATAGGAAAGTATTAAAAACCTTATGAAAAGTCCTCTGGGACGGTTTATTAAAGGGACTTTTCGAGGAAAATGTAATACTAGATATTTATTGCTATATTGTAATTAAGCTCTTATTCATATTCAAAAATAGAAATTTACTGCTCAGCTAAACTAAGATAAATTCTGGCAGATTTTCCCTTTCTTACCACAAGCATCATGAGACTAATTATAAGTTCCAAAAAGCTACCCTGTTGAAAACAGTTATCTCAGCACAGACCAGGTGGTATATGAGGGACTTTTGCAGATTGCATGACTCAGTGCCGTAGACATTGTTGTCGTTGCTCAGTTAAATGCTCACGGTTGTCAAGTATGAGCTTGCATGAACTCTGAGAGCACTGGCATTCAAGGTGAGAATCGAAACGCAGACAGCCAAATAACCAGAAAGTGAATTCCTGGAAAAGGTGTGCAGAAAGCTGCCTCTAAAATGCTTATTGAGCTCTCAGTGACACGCAAGTCTAACGGTACTTTTTTTTTTAGAATTAATCAAAGTTCCTTGTGGTTACGTATGCATCCTGGGATGATGTTCTGTCTGAGGTAATCAGTTCTTGACTTATATCATCACTTCAGCACATAATTTACTAAACCCACAGTTGATAATCTTATAATTGTATTTGTGATGAAAAGAAAAACTCCAAGGATTTAAAATAGAATCTGTGGCCCAGAAATTCATTGGTGAATTTTTTTCTGGCCTTTAGTAGACGCCAAAATGCTGCCTCAAATAGGCCTAAAAACTAAAAATCATTGATGTTGTTTCCAAAATCACATTAGCTGGTTCCTTCCCGTAACGTTACATTGTTCCTGTATAAATGGGTGGTGGAATTTCACATGTAAAGACCAACTTTCTTCATAGTTCTGACCTGATGAAGAAAGCCTTATAGAGTTGAACTCTAACAGCCAGCATTCTTTCAGCTACAGGCAAGGAAAGAGGGCAAATTACAGTGATGGAGTAAGGAAGTGTCGAGTCCTCCCTGGGCATCTAAAGAAACTGCCGAGACCTCTAATGATTAGTGTGCAGACCAGGTAACTTTCCTATACAAAGACACTCAGAGAAGGAAGTCTGGTAGAGCTTCTGCAATGTAACAGTGAGTAGCCAAGTTTCAAAAGTAGCATATTTCAACAGAAAGAACCACAGCTTTGACAAGGGATGATACTGTGTCAGAAGAATAATCAAATTTGGCTATAAACCGAAGAATCAAAAAGAAGTGCTCAGACTGTTTGGGTGTACTATACATTCAGTGGCCACTTAATTAGCTACCTCCTGTACCTGATAAAGTGGCCATTGGGTATATGTTCATCGTCTTCTGCTGCTGCAGCCCATCCACTTCAAGTGCCATGCGTTCAGAGATGCCCTCGTTCACAGATGTTCGGAGTGCATACCACTGTTGTAACATGTGGTTATTTGAGCTACTGTCACCTTGAACTCTCTCACTAACATGGCATTTTCACCCACAGGTCCGCAGCTCACTGGATGTTTTTTGTTTTTCTCTCTGTAACTCTAGACAGAGACTGTTGTGCATGAAAATCCCAGGAGGTCAGCTCTTTCTGAGATACTCAAACCACCCTGTCTGGGACCAACAATCATTCCGTGCTCAGAGTCATTTAGATCACATATTTTCCCCATTGGTCTGAACAACAGCTGAACCTCTCCACCACGCCTGGATGCTTTTATGCATTGAATTGCTGCACATGATTGGCTGATTAGATATTTGCATTAACGAGCAGGTGTATAGGTGTACCTAATAAAGTGGCCACAGAGTGGAGGCTCCCAACTAGGCAGGACTTCAAATTTACAGGCAAAACACAAAGGAGATTACAAATACCCCAGTATTTAAATTTGGTGGGAATAGCCAATATAGAAAGATATTGAGAACTGTGGAAGAACAGAGTACACCAGAGACTTCAAATGCTGGAATCTTGAGCAAAAAAAACCAAACAAATTGCTGTAGGAACTCAGTAAATTGAACAACATCCGTGGAAGGAAAGGAATTGTCAACATTTTGGGTGGGCACCCTGCATCAGGACCGAGAGAACCTTGGAGCATACTTCCATAAATTTTCAAGAGTAGCTGAACAGGGCAATTGGCATTTAAAGATCCAGTGGCATTCTTTCTTCATCAACAGAAGAGGTAGGAGGAGTAGAATAGACAACCCTTTACACCTGATCCACCATGCTTTACGATCAAGGCTAACCTTGCACCTCAAGAATTATCCCTATATCCCTTATTTTTCCATTACCCAAAAATCTATTGGATTCTGTATGAATGTAACAACCAGACTTCCACAGCTGGCAAAATCACCTTCTAAGCGATAAGCTCTAAAGATAAGTAAGAAGTTGTTACCATGGGATGATTATCAATTCCAAATAGCTAATGATGGCTCTTGGCCTGTACTCACTGGAGATTAGAAGGATGATGGTGGGGAGGGGTGGGAGACTTGGGAATCTCATTGCGGTCTACTGAATATTGAAAATCCTAGGTAGAGTGGACATGGAGAGAATGTTTCCATTAGAAGGATAGTCTAGGACCAGAGGTCACAGCCTCAGAATAGAAGGGTGTTGCTTTAGAACAAATATGAAAAGGCATTTCTTTAGCCAGAGGGTAGTGAAGGTGTGGAATTCATTGTCACTCAAGGCTGTGGAGGTCAGGTCATTAGGCATATTTAAAGTAGAGAGTAATATGTTCTTGATTGGTAAGGGAGTCAAAGGTTATGGGGAGAAGGAAGAGGAATGGGGTTGATGGCAAAAATAAATCAGCCATGATCAAATGGTGGAGCAGACCCGATGGGTCAAATGGCCTATTCTGCTCCTATAGTCTTATAGTATTATGGTTTAAATAGCTCACCCCAGTTCTAAAGCTGTGACCCCTGGTTCCACTCTCTTCTTTCAGGGGAAATAACTTCCCTGCATCTAGTCTTTCAAGGCCCTTTTATTTGTAAGTTTTAATTCACCTAAACTTAAAAAGAATAGAGTCATGCAGCATACCTGCCATCCCTAGAACCTGTCTAGTAAACCTTTGCTGTGCTTCCTCTATGGCAAGTACAACCTTCATGGTCAGGAGACCAAAAGTGTCATGAGCCCGTTGGGCCTATGTGGCTAACCGTAATTTATTGGGCTCTAAGGTTTGTAGAATCAGAATCAGGTTTATTATCACCGGCATGTGACGTGAAATTTGTTAACTTAGCAGCAGCAGTTCAATGCAATACATAATCTAGCAGAGAGTGAAAAAAATAATAAATAATAATAAATAAACAAGAAAATCAATTACATATATTGAATAGATTAAAAAACATGCAAAAATAGAAATATTGTATATTTTTAAAAAAGTGAGATAATGTCCTAAGCTTCAATGTCCATTTAGGAATCGGACGGCAGAGGGGAAGAAGCTGTTCCTGAATTGCTGAGTGTGTGCCTTCAGGCTTCTGTACCTCCTACCTGATGGTAACAGTGAGAAAGGGGCATGCCCTGGGTTCTGGAGGTCCTTAATAATGGACACTGCCTTTCTGAGACACTGCTCTCTAAAGATGTCCTGGGTACTTTGTAGGCTAGTGCCCAAGATGGAGCTGACTAGATTTACAACCTTCTGCAGCTTCTTTTGGTCCTGTGTAGTAGCCCCTCCATACCAGACAGTGATGCAGCCTGTCAGAATGCTCTCCATGGTACAACTATAGAAGTTTTTGAGTGTATTTGTTGACATGCTAAATCTCTTCAAGCTCCTAATAAAGTACAGCCACTGTCTTGCCTTCTTTATAACTACATTGATATTTTGGGACCAGGTTAGATCCTCAGAGATCTTGACACCCAGGAATTTGAAACTGCTCAATCTCTCCACTTCTGATCTCTCTGTGAGGATTGGTATGTGTTCCTTTGTCTTACCCTTCCTGAAGTCCACAATCAGCTCTTTCGTCTTGCTGACATTGAATGGCAGGTTGTTGCTGTGGCACCACTCCGCTAATTGGCACCTGCATCTGTTAATTGTGGTCTTAACTAGAGTCATTAAGCCCTCGTGCTTTCTGTTTAATCCTGTCAAGTTTATTTGACTGGTTTTCCGCGTTCTGTGATTACTTGAATCAGACTCCTGATTAGCGCTCATCACAGATTCCCTGTTTTGAGAATGATTCGTCTCACAGTGTCGCTCGGTCGAACCACTGACGTCCTGTTGGAATACCTATGTATAAACTCTTGCTTCCGTCCCTATGTGTGAGTCTGTCATGTTCAATCGTTGCCAATGTTCACTGTGACAAAAACTGTACACAATACTCAAGGTGTGGTCTTTCCATGACTATACAGTACACAATTTCAAAAAGATTTCTTACCTCCTGTTAAGAAATACTAATAAAAGCTAACATACCATTTGCCCTCCTAATCTCATCCTTAGGAGGCTAAAGAAATTTGGCATATTCCCGTAAACCCTTAACGATTTTTACTGATACTTCACAGAAAGCATCCTGTCTGAATGTATGATGGCGTGTTATGACAACTATTTCACTTGTGACTCCAACAAACTGCAGAGTTGTGGACACAGCTCAGCACATCACAGAAAACAGCTTTCCCTCCATGCACTCTGACTATACTTCCCATTGTCACAGCATAATCAAAGACCCCCCCCCCCCGCCCACCCTGGACATTCCCCTCCACCCCTCCCCCATCCGGTAGAAAATACAAAAGCCTGAAAGTACATTCTCCCAGGCTCAGGGCTGTTTCTGCCCCACTGTTGTAGAATACTGAATGGTACCCTCATTATAAACTTGGACCTTACTTTCTACCCACACTGCACTTTGTCTGAATTCTGGTATTGTTTCAACCTAATACCACATCAATGCATTGTGTAATGATCTGATCTGTATGAATAATACGCAAGACAAACTTTTCACTTTACCTTGGTACATTATGACAATAATAAACCCATTCCAATTCCAGTATTGGCCTTCAGTGACTTGGGTACAAAAGCCATAGAACATCAGCGTTCTCCAACCTTTCATCATTTAACAAATATCTGCTTTGCTAATAAGTGCACACAGTGGATGACTTTACGTTTTTCCACATTATACTCCATTGACCGTGTTTTTGTCCATTCACCCACTCTGACAATATCCCAATACAACCTCACTGCAGCTTCCTCTGTACCTACAGTGCCACTCTGTTTAGTAGCATGATTGAACTTGGACATAAGATAGTTTATCTTCTTGATCAGATTGTTAATGCAGATTATGAATAGATAAAGCCCCAGCATTGATCTCCATAGTACTTCTCTAATCTTAGCCTATTTATCCCACCCTGATGAATAAACACTCGATGTTTTGGACTGAGATCCTTCATCAGCAACTGTTCATTCATTTCCATAGATGCTGCCTGACCTGCTGAGTTCCCCTAGCATTTTGTATATATTACTCTGGATTTCCAGCATCTGCAGAATCTCCTGTGTTTATTTATTCCACGTTTTGCTTTCCACCCAATAGCCATTTCTCAATCCATATCAGTACCTTATCCCTAGTACAATGTGCAGGACTTTATCAAAAGTCTTCTGGAGATCCAAAAGCACCATATTCACTGGTTCCCTTTGATTTATTCTGCTAATTAAATCATTCATAACTCCATGAAGATTCTGCTTCCAGACATTCTGTTTCTACAGCCTTCGTGACGGTTTCCAGCAGTATTCCTGCCACTGATGAAAGGCTAATCAGTTGGTAATATTCTGTTTTCTCTCTCCCTCCTTTCATAAATATTAGAATCACATTTGCCACTCTCAGATTCACAGGAATGATTCCAGATTCTGCAGAACTTTGAAAGATGATAACTCAAACATGCACTCTCTTCAAATCCACCTTTATTCAAACTCTAGGAAGCAAATCATTGGATCCTTGAGATTTCATGTTCAGAAAGTTCTCAAGTTTTATCTTTTGGCTAATATAGTTCCTTTAGCCGCTCATTCTCACTAGACCCTTGGTAATCCACACAATACATATAAAATGCTGGAGGAACTCAGCAGGTCCAGCAGTTTCCATGGAGAGGAATAAACAATCAATGTTTTAAGCCGGGACAGTTATCAGGTCCAGATACTGTCCTGAAATAGGATAAATGACTCCAAATGTTGGCCATCCCTTTATTTCCACAGATGCAGGCTGACCTGTTGAGTTCTTCCAAAAGTTTATCTTTAGCTGCAGCAGATGGGGCGTATGGGGTGTCAGGGAAGGGTAGCACCTGTGTTGGGGGAACATGTTGCGTCCTTTTCAGGGCGGTTAGTCCACCTTTGGTCCCCACCTGGCACTCAGCTCTCACCTGTGGCTCCCCGTAGCTGTTTGCATGCGACAGCGGCCACACCCCGGGCAACGGCTTTGACAAGCCGGCTAAACCAGGTGAGGGTAGCCGACGGGTCTCAAACCCTCGGTGAGATAGGGAGTTGTCTATCCCAGCATGTGAAGACAGACTGGTGGATTGAGCGGATGAGATCAATGGAAGGTCCAACGGTCAAGAAGGCGGTCTCTGCCAGTGTTGTGGAACGCGTAGAGCACGACATGATACAGAAGATGTCCTGGTCATCCACTGCGCTTAGTCCCATCTCCAGCCGTCTCGACTCTTGTCTTGCCACTGGATCCAGATGGGAATTGGGAAGAGAGAGTGAGGCTGACGCTGCGCAACTCTCCCTCACTTAAATCCAAATCACGCTCTAGTCTCGACACCATCATTAAATGGTGTCGAGGTCTTCAGCGACGACGATGGATGAACAACAGCTGCAGTAGGTGAGAGTATTGCATTACTGTTGTAGCCAGAACAATGCTCAAAGCTTGTAATATCATGAGAATTGGTTCAGAGGAGATTTCTGTTAGTGCCTGCAGCAGGAGCTGATTTGTTAAATTTATGAAGTAATGTATACTTTATGTTATCTGAGGGGAAATTTCACTGAAGTATATCAAATTATGCATGATCAAGAGAAATATGTATTTTCTTGAACAAAAGGTTGAACAACCTAGCAGTGTGATGGATAGGTACATATTTGGTTTCTCCAAGATACTCTCTGCTATTTTACTGAAGTTGGAATACAACATTCATAGAGGCAGAACAAAAATTCTCTCACTACTAGTTTAAATATTTTCGGAGCAGTCACCAGCTGCACCCAGAGTTCATCAATGCAGAGGGGGACTATGGAGGTGCAGGATGTGGTCGTTTGTCCAGAATATTGAAAGTATGTCGCTGTGTAATAATAAGACTTACTCAATCTCTCAAACCGAGTGTGAATAAGTAATCTTTCCAAATGAAAGATCCGTGCAACCTTGGCATTCCTCTTCTTGTACTTTCAACAACAGTCACAAGGAACGACTGAAGCCTGAGGAAGGATTGTCCTCCTCAATCATTTCCAGATTAAATATAGCAGATTATATTTCTGTGAGATGAGTTCTATCGTCACATGAAAATGATGAATGAGAGAATGAACCAGTAGGTTAAGTATACATTACTCTGCTTGAAATGGTCTCAGTAATAGCAGTGGGTCCCTGTATATCCTTACATCAAAATAAAATATAGCATTCCTAATGAGCTGTTGCCTTCACCAAATTGAGACAGATATGCTACAGAATGAAATAATTTTCTACATTTTACCTACTTCCTGAAAGTACAAGCAAAACAAAATCAGTTTATTTAAATAAGGCATAGGAGCAGAATTAGGCCATTCGGCCCATCAAGTCTGCTGTGCCATTCCATCATAGCTGATTTTTTTTATCCCTCTCAGCTCCATTCTCCTGCCTTCTGCCTGTAATCTTTGACACCCTGACTAATTAAGAACCTATCTACCTCCACTTTAAATATACTCAATGACTTGGCCTCCACAGCCACCTGTGACAATGAATTCCACAAATTCACCACCCTCTGGCTGGGTTACAAAATACACATGGACTAAGATGTTAACTGTCCTGTGCTATCACCAGTGGGATCACCAGTTGATCTGCCACCTGTCTTCAGGAGTTTCGGCCCACTTATGATCAAGACTCCTAAGGAAATTCCTCCTCATCTCTGTTCTAAAGGGACATCTGTCTATTCTGAGGCTATACCTTCTGGTCCTAGACACCCCTAATATTGGAAACATGTACTCCACACTTACTCTATCTAGGCCTTTCAATATTCAACAGGTTTCAGTGAGATACCCTCCTCCCCATCCCCCTGCATTCTTCTAATCTTCAGTGAGCACAGGCTCAGAGCCATCAAATGCTCCTCATACATTCACCCTTTCAGTCCAGGAATTGTTCTTGTGAACCTCTTCTGGACATTTCCAATGCCAGCTCACCTTTTGGGGAGGCATGGTAGTGTAGTGGTTAGCACAAGGGTTCAATTCCTGCTGCTGTCTGTAAGGAGATTGTGCATTCTCCCCGTGACTGCGCGTGTTTCCTCTGGGCTCTCTGGTTTCATCCCATAGTCCAAAGACATCCCAGTTGGTAGTCTAACTGGTCATTATAAATTGTCTTGCGATTAGGCTCAGATTAAATCAGGGGGTTGCTGGGTGGCTCCCAAGTCCCTTTGCAGCTCTGAATACTTAATATATTCCTATCTTCTCTGTGCTGCCAAATGTTTAGTAGTCAGTTTCTGTGGCGAGCCTCCTCATGCTACATCAATGTTGTACTGCTTCCATTTCCAGCGGAGAAGAAAACACAACAAGCCACAACATGGAAAAGAACGTCCTAAAGGCACTTGAGCCAGATTCTCAGCAAATGATGCATCATCTATTCCAACGCACACAACATGCTGGAGGATGAAGTCCTAATGAAGGGTCTTGGCCCAAAACGTCAACTGTTTACTGATCTCCATCGATGCTGCCTGGCCTGCTGATTTCCTCCAGAATTTTGTGTGTGTTGCTTTGGATTTCCAGCATCTGCAGATTTTCTCTTGCCTGCAATTCACTCCAAGATATTTTCTACCCAATTCATGAGTAAATGTTCACCCAAGATTACATCCAGACCTCCAGAAGTAAATAAAGTGGAACCTCATCAAACATATAGTCTGACTTTGCGTTTTCTATTGACGTTCTCTACAGTTTACCTTAATAGCATAATTTTGGCAAAAATAGGTCTGAAATTATACTTCATGGAATATTTGACCTATAATTTTCAATCTTCTTGTTAGTAAATAATTTTCTTGTTATTCTTTTCAATTGTACACGTGGAAACATAGGCAGCCACTTCTTCAGCATGGTTTTGAGGTCAAAAGACTTCCAATATGGGTAAGCCTTAACTGTTGCTTAATTGATATGTTGTTACTTATGGTCTTAAAAGACTTTTTTTTTCCTCTCTTGTGGACAGTAGAATGACTAATCACTACCAAGAAGTGAGAAACGAAATTGCAGATGCTCTGATAGAAAGTTTAATGCTGCTAGCCTGAAGGACATAAACTCTGCAGGATTTTGTCTCTTGATGCTCTTAGATTCATTTTGTGTATTAAATCTCTGATGCCTGTAATAAATATCATAACTCTGCAATGCCTATCACTGAGTGTTTACACAAAGTGGTCTTAATTTTAGCATTGTGAATTGTCTGGATACCTGGGGAATAAACTGTCAGCCTCTAGAACACCAAGTGCTCTCAATCATTCTTCTAATCATGATTTGGTGATTAAAAAGTAAATTTGGACCATTTTTGAAACTCTGTGTAGCCTCATGTATGTCTACTTCATTGCATAGAATGGTCTGATATTCTTTGGAGGCCTGAGAGGTGAGTTGAATGAACTGTTCAAAATTCTTCTAGAGTTTGACATGGTGGATGTAGAGAGGCTGTTTTCCCTGACAGGAGTACCTGGAATCAGAGGTATAGATCAAGGTAAGTGGCTCACCAGCATTTTGGACTGAGATGAGGAGAGACCTTTTCACACAGAGGATTATTTGTTGCTTTTTTATTTATTCAGAGATACAGCACTGTGACAAGCCCTTTCAGCCCGATGAGCATGGGCCGCCTAGCTACACCCGTGACCAATAAATAATATGGTGCTGGCGACACGTGGCGACGTTAGCAGGTTGCTCATTAGACTTCGAGACATACCTTCTCTGAATTACTATCACTGCTACCTGCAGCTTGTATTTTCCCTCTATGTAATGTACGTTAAGCCGTCCTAGCAAACTAGCGGTTCTCCAATATCCTGAAGGACTCGGCAGACTCGACCCTCAGGAATGCAGGTATGGTACCTTTAAGCGGACATAGGTAGGATACATCACTATGGCCGGAAGAGGAGGAGGAGGAAAGGACTCCAAGACAGACTAAAACAATGGGGTGTAAAGCTTCCTCCACTCAATATCTTGTTAGCAAATGTACAGTCTCTTGAGAACAAGTTGGATGACCTAAGGTCAAGATAGGAGGGAAACGATTAATTGCTGCTTTCTCTGTTTCATGAGATGTGGCTCTCTTCGGGTCTGACTGACACTGAATACTTTGGTCAGACCCAGAGCTTCTTGTTCCATTGACCTCATACATCTGATGATTAAGTGCTGCCTGTTCTACTTACCAAGAGAGTTCTCCTCCATGATGTTGACCTCAGTTTACATGCCACCGAAGGCCAATGTTAAGCAAGCACTCGAGGTATTGAGTGTTGCGATTAACAAACAAGAAAACAGCTCACACCACTACCTTTCAAATCATTGCTGGGCACTTAAATCTGGGATGTTTGAAGAAATTTCTGCCCAAACATCATCAACACATCACCTGCAGCACCAGGGGTCCAAACATACTCAACCATAAGGAGTGCTTACCGTTCCATTCCCAGAGATGGTCCTCCTCCAGAAGTTAAAGAGGAATACTCAAGAGACAATGAAGCGGTGATTGCAGGAGGCAGAGGACTGGGCCATGTTCAAGAACTCATCAAAGAATCTGAACAAATATGTCACAGTTGTTACAGACATTATACAGTCAGTTGTGAACAAGTGTGCCCCAACAAAATAATTTAGAGTTTCCCCAACCAGAAGCCCTGGATGAACCAAGAGATCTGCATTCCACAACCCGAGGGCCAGGTCAGTGGTGTTCAGGTCTAGCAACCACATAAAATACAGGAGGTCCAGGTATGACCTCCAGAAAACAATCTCACAGGTGAAGTGGGAATCATCTAAAACTGTGACAAACTTCTATAGATGTGTGGTAGAGAGCATATTGACTGATTGCATCGCAAGCTGGTATGGAAACACCAATACCCTTAAACAGAAAATCCTACTATAAATAATGGATGCAACCCAGTCTATCATGGGTAAAGTCCTCTCCACCATTGAGCACATCTACAAGGAGTGGTGTTGCAGGAAAGCAGCATCTTTCATCAAGGACCCCCACCATCCAGGCCATGCTCTCTTCTTACTGATTGCCATCAGGAAGGAGGTACAGGAGCCTCAGGACCTACAACACCAGGTTCTGGAAGAGTTATTACCTCTCAGCCATCAGGCTCTTGAACCAAAAGGAATAACTTTAAACAGAAGGAATAACTACTCATCTTCACTCACCCCAGAATTGAACTGTTTTCACGACCTAGGGACTCACTGTCAAGGTCTCTTCACCTCATTGCTCTTGGTATTTATTACTTATTTATTATTATTTTGCTTTTTTTTCTTTGTATTTGTACAGTTTGCTGTCTTTTGCACATTTGTTATTTGTCCTTGTTGAATGAGGTTTTTCACTGATTCTATTGTGTTTCTCTGTATTTACTGTAAATGCCTGCAAGAAAATGAAACCTAGGGTTTTATATGGTGGCATATATGTACTTTGATAATAAATTTACTTTGAACTTTGAATCTGTACGTCTTTGAAATGTGGGAGGAAACTGTAGCACCTGGAGGAAACACACACAGTCACAGGAAGAAAGTGCAAACTCCTTACAAACATTGGAAGAATTGAATCCGTGTTTCTGGCACCATAATAGCGTTATACTAACCACTACACCACCATGCCACCCCAATTATAAAAAATTACTCATCTTTAGAATTCTTTACACCAAAAATCTGAATGCACAGATGTCATGTACATTCTTTATAGTGATAGCTTCTTGGAGCTAAGGAAATAAACGAATATGTTCAAAGGTTTCAAAGATTCAATTTATTATCAAAGTATGTATCCGAATACAACTCTGAAATTCATCTTCTCCAGATAGCCACGAAACAAAGAAAGAACATGAAAGTCATTCAGAGAGAAACAACAATTCCCCCCTCCTCCCACAGCTTGCACAAAAATGAACAGCACCCAATCATCAATCCCCAAACCCCCTCCCTTTGCACAAAGTGCACCAAGGACATCAACCCCCAAAACACCTCCCCTCGCACAACAAAATGGAAAGGAACAGACAAAAAAAAAACACAGAAAAAGTCTGAAAAACTCCACAGTCCATAAACACAATAGTCCATTCCATAAACGCGAAAGCATGTAACATCCTCCAACATCACTGATGTTCTTTGAAAGAGAGAGACACTACACAAGGCAGAGGTTTCAAAGGTTTTTAGCTTTCTTTGAATCGAGGCTGTCCAAGTACATGCTGGCTTCCCGGAATCCTCCTGGAGACAGCAAAGCGCTGGATCACTCTATTGATCTCCAAACTGTAAATTGTAGGTCCTGACAGTCCCGGAAACACATTTAAGATGAAAAACAGAGGTAAAAGAAGTAAAATAGGCATTTTTGTGAGCTATCTGGAAGACGTTGACCAGAGGAGTGTTGTGCATTGGTGCCATCTTGACTGTAAGTGTGCTTGCTGATGGTGAGATTCAGGCATTGACTGGCTAAAATAAGCTCAAAATGTTTGTGGATCACACCCATTTAATTTGCAATTCGGTATTTGTGGATCTCATGACGATAAAACCAACAGAGATAATTTTCCCAAAACCTTTATCTTGGAATTTGATTTGGAGATAGTACATCAGTGGTTGTTGGAGCAAATGGCTAATGCAGCAGCTACATCGGCAGAAATTTTAAGATCACCTGACCCATTCAAGGAACAAATCACTTCAATCATTATTCCCCCTCTCACTGTAAGTAAATAATTCCTTCCACTAATTTTTTTATTGCCTTGTGAATTATTCATTGATGTTGAATGGTTTCCTTGTGTTGAAACTGGTCTGTTCCCAATGTGCATGTCTTTAATTATTTTTAACATGAGAGCAATATAGTCAGCGTCAGAGGTCTGTCTGATTGCAATCAATTTTTGTGTGCTTACACTTAAAATAATAAACTTTCTCTGAATATTACAATTAGAGGTATGTGTGAGGGTTAGTGTAACTTTAAGGACTAGATATGCCATATTGATGACTTCTAGATTATTGTTACAGCCTTTGCTCTTACTTGGACATTGACTTCCTTCAGTATAAGTAGCCAACCTTCTGTTTTTGTCTATGAAACCCCTTTTACTTGGCATCTCTGGAAATGCAGCTTGTTAGTCCCTCACTAACAGCCACGGGATTTCACAGCGAGAACCCACCTTTCTCCAGCGTTATACGTTTAGAGAGTATATGACCTTGGTCCCACCAAATCCATGGGGTTGGGATGTCTTGCTCAGCCAGACCCAGATTTGTGTGAATGCTGTGTGATCAGCATAAAATAACAGATCGCACACTGCACACAATTATAAAGTATATTTGTGAATGTTAACTTAACCTAAGAGTTAGTAAAGAGAAGAAATGATAAAAAAAAAAGGGCCCATTATAATTAAACAGTCAAATGTGCAAAGGCTGGAGCTCAAATCTTCCAAAAGCCATATTCACCAATCCTCGGTGAGCTCCGTGCCCGGGCTCCATTGATTCATATTTCCCCACCAAATTGAATCCTACAACAGATTCTCTCCAGCATCTTCTCTCTTCATCTTCTGCTGGACAAAGACCAAGAGCCACCACCAGTGTCAGTCACAAAACCGCTCCCCCGGCCTTCTCTGGAGCCTTCTCCACGTTCCACTCTCCTGATTGGATAGCCCACATTCCTATACATCGCTTATCCCCAACAGTAACTCAAACACTGCTTCTACAGAAAGACCATTACTTGAAATGCCTTGCAACATTAGCAGTAAAACCTTTACCAGGATGTTACACCTACAGAAGTAGCAGGACCAAAGAGCCGACAGTGATACCTCTGGGGTGTTAGTGCTTGGGACAGCATCAAGCGAAAAACACAAGAGATTCTGCAGGTGTCGGAAAGCTGGAGCAATGTAGAGAAAATGCTGGAGGAACTCAATGGATCGGCCAGCGTTTATGGAGGGAAATGAATAGTTGATGTTTTGGTGCTGAGATCCTTCATAAGGATTCCAAATGTGGAGTAATTTGACAGAGTGGTCCTGGAGGTAGGCTGTGATAATAGCAGGCAAAGGAAGCAGGCAAAGATATGTCAGCAAACCCAAGACAGTCCTGATGAAGGGTCTCAGCCTGAAACGTTTACTATTTATTGCTGTCCCTTGAGGCTGCCTGATCTGCTGAGTCCCTCCAGCATTTTGTGTTTATTACACTGGGCTTACAGCATCTGCAGAATCTCTTGTGTTTAAGCACAAGGAATTCAACCATTTCAGTCATTTTCCCCTTTTTTATGGAATGAGTGGATTTTTTTTCCTGAGGGTGAATGGTGTAATGTTTCTATTCCCGAGGAGGACGCAGGAGCAAGTTGGGTGACTACACATGAGAGTAGGAAGGTGATATTAGTGCTGGTATCACAGACAAAAGAGTCATTGGTGAGCCTACAAGTATCTCAAACCATGACATCTCATATGGCAAGTAAGAGGAAAAGGCTGGTTAATGAGAGGTCAGCTGAACTCGGTGGAAAAAAGGAGTAATTTGCAAAATATTTTAGATTAGGCTCTGCAGAATTGCTTACTTTGTAGAATGGAAATGAAAAAAGAATTAGGTAAATCCACTTGGTATAATGGGATTTAGTATTTGAAGTGACAACTGTGTCAGATCAAAGGGACAGAGGGAAAGGTCTAATACAGGGGTTCCCAACCCTTTTTATGCCATGGAACAATACCATTAAGCAAGGGGTCCATGGACTCTAGCTCAGGAACCCCTGGTCTCATGGTTATACAAAGATAGAATGGAGAACAGGTCATTGGACAGAGTGAAACAACCGAAGCAGAAATTAATTCAAGATAGCCAACAACGTAACAAACATCACGTATAATATAAACAGTATCAGTACCCTAGTGAAAGTTGGTGCAGTAGTCTCCAATCTCACCATGATAGTCTGAAATTTGACTTCATTCAGTAACCTAATCAATAAGCTTCAAGGCCTTGGTCTCAATGCCAAGGATTCTGGATTTCCTCACTTGCAGATGTCGGTCAGTTAGGATTGGCAACAACATCTCCTCCATCAGCACAGGTGTACCACAAGGCTGTGTGTTTAGCCCCCTGCTCGACTCCCTTTACACTTATGACTGTGTAGCTAAGCACAGCTCCAATGCCATATTCAGGTTGGCTGATGATGCTACTGTCAAAGGCTGAATTGAAGCTGGTGACAAATCAGCATGTAGGAGGGAGATTGAAAATCTAGCTGAGTGGTGCCACAACAACAGCCTCTTACACAATGTCAGCAAGTCCAAGGAGCTGATTACTGACTTTAAGAGAAGGAAACCAGAGGTCCTTGAGCCGGCCCTCGTCAGAGGATTAGAAGTGGAGAGGAAATTGCTAATGTTATCATTTCAGAGGACTTGCTGTGGGCTCAGCAAGTAAGTGAAATTACAAAGAAAGCATGGCAGGGCCTCTACCTCCTTAGGAGTTTGTGGAGATTCGGCATGACATCTAAAACTTTGACAAACTTCTATATGTAGTGGAGAGTATATTGACAGACTGCACTGCAGTCTGGTATGGAAACACTGATGTCCTTGAACAGAAAATCCTACGAAAGCAGTGGATATGGCCCAGTCCATCATGTGTAATGCCCTTCAAACCATTGTGCATACCTACAGGAAATGCTGTCGCAGTAAAGCAGCATCCATCATCAAGGACTCCCACCACCCAGGACATGCTGTCTTCTCGCTGCTGCCATCAGGAGAAAGGTACAGGAGCCTCAGGAGCTACACCTCCAAGTTCAGGAACCATTATTAACCTTCAACCACCAGCCTTTTGAACCAAAGGGATAACTTCTCTATACTTCACTTGCCCCGTCATTGAAATGTTCCCTCAACTAACAGACTCACTTTCAAGAAATCTTCATCTCATGTTTTCAATATTTATTGCTTATTTATTTATAACTATTTCTTTTTTTTTTGTATTTTGTTGTGTTTGAACTTTGAACATTAACCTGGAATTTTGGTGTTAATGCCCAGTCTGGATTTTGCCAGGACCACTTGGCTCCAGGACTCATCATACATTTGATACAAGTATGGATAAAGAACTAAATTCTCAAAGTGAGGTGAAAATATTTATACTTGACATCAGAGTGTGATGTCAGGGAGCCATGGTAAAACTGAAGTCAATGTATATCAAACAGAACAACCCAAATAACTGAAGACATATTTTACCCAAAGCAACTTGTCTATAGTTGTTAGAAGTCAATTAATTCAGCCACAGGACATCATTCTAGGAGTTCATCAGGGCAGTGTCCTCTGTCAAACCATCTTCATCTGTTTCATCAACAACCTTCTGTATTCTGGAAATAAAAATAGTTCTATCGTCTTTTACCTATGCAAGTTTGTCTTTGTTAAAGAACAAACATAACATACACCACTCGTCTCAGGCCTCCAGTCAGCAAGGCAACCATCTACAACCAGTCTTTGACTTCTTCCACAAGGTGAATGTCTGATTTAGTTTACTACTTCATCTTGAATGCCGAGCAACTGAGATTTCTTGACCAACCTCCCATGCGAGACCTTGTCCAAGACCTTGCTAAAATCCATATGGACAACATCCACTGCCTTGGCTTCATCAACTTTCCTGGAAACTTCCTTGAAAAACTCTATTAGGTTAGTTAGACATGACCTACCACACACAAATTCATGCTGACTATCCAAGTACTCATATATCCAGTCCCTTAGAATACATTCAATTACTTTCCAACTATTGATGTCAGGCTTACCACCCCAAAATTTCCTAGGTTATTCTTAGAGCCTTGCTTAAACAATGGAATAACTTTAGCTATCCTCCAAACCTCGGGCAACTCATCTGTGGCTAAGGGTGTTTTAAATATCTCTGCTAGGGCCCCTGCAATTTCTTCATTAGCCTCCCATAGGGACCGAGGGAACACCTTGTCAAGCCCTGCAGATTTATCCACCCTGGAAGAAATAAATGGGCAGACTATTATTTAGATGAGGAGACAATTCAAAATGCAGAGATGCAAAGGGACTTGGGAATCCTTGTGCAGGATACCCTAAAGGTTAACCTCTAGGTTGAGTCAGTTGTGAAGAAGGTGAATGCAATGTTGGCATTCATTTCTAGAGGTATAGCATATAAGAGCAGGGATGTGATGTGGAAGCTCTATAAAGCACTCGTGAGACCACATGGAGTATTGTGTGCTGTTTTAGTCTCCTTATTTTAGAAAGGATATACTGACATTGGAGAGGGTTCAGAGAAGATTCACAAGAATGATTCCAGGAATGAAAGGGTTACCGTATGAGAAACGTCTGGCAGCTCTTGGGCTGTATTCCATGGAGTTCAGGAGAATGAGGGGGGATCTCATAGAAATGTTAAAAATGTTAAAAGGCCTGAACAGATTAGATATGGCAAAGTTATTTCTCATGGTAGGGGAGTCTAGGACAAGAGGGCACGACTTCAGGATTGGAGGATGTCCATTTAGAACAGAGATGCAGAGAAATTACTTTAGTCAGAGGGTGGTAAATCTGTGGAATTTGTTGCCACAAGCGGCTGTGGAGGCCAAGTCATTGGGTGCGTTTAAAGCAGAGATAGATAGGTTCTTGATTAGCCAGGGCATCAAAGGGTATGGGGAGAAGGCAGGGAAGTGGGGATGACTGGAAGAATTGGATCAGCTCTTGGCTGAATGGTGGAGCAGACTCGATGGGCCAAATGGCTTACTTCTGCTCCTTTATCTTATGGTCTTATGGTCTAATTTGCTTCAAGACAGTAAACACCTCCTCCTCTGTAATATGTATAGGGCCCATAACCTCTCTGCTGCTTTGCCTCACTCCTACAGACTCTGTGCCTTCCACAAACGAAATGGCGACTCACCTGACCATTAACATTATATTATTTTTTTGAGTCATGGAGTCATTGAGTCATTCAGCATGGAAACAGGCCCTTCAGCCCAGCTGGCTCATGCTGACCAAACTCGTCCCATTTGCCAGTGCTCGGCCCATGATAGAATATAATTCAACTTTGTAAAGGTAATGGGAATTATGTTAATTCTGACAGTAGTTTATAACAGACACCATCTGAGCATCTCCCCCAGTTGCTGCTGTACTTGACTATGTTAAGTAGGCTCTTTGTAACTTTAACAAATTCTTTGGCTCCTATTTGAATCAGCTTTTCAATTTGTTGTACTGTGGCTCCACACTTTTTCCCCAAAGATTCATTCACTTAATCAAGGTGTTGCTAAGCATTCTTCTGGTAGTTTCAGGCATGTGGAGCAGCTGGCTTTAGAATGCAGCTGCAGCAATCAGAATTATAATATGAGAACGAAAGATTGTGCAAATGCTGGAAATCCAGAGCAACACATATAAAATGCTTGAGGAACTCAGCAGGTTAAGGAGCATCTATGGAAATGAATTAACAGTCAACATTTCAGGCCAAGACACTTCTTCAGGACTGGGAAAGAAGTGGGAAAATACCAGAATAAAAATGTGGGATGAGGGGGGTGAGGGAAAATGGGACCATTTTGTCAAGCACCTCCATTAGCCAAAAGCAGAATTTCTTGCTGGTCAACCATTTTAATTCCTATCCCCATTTCTGTTCCTACATGTCTGTCTATGGCCTCATCTTTTGCTATGGTGAGGCCACTTTCAGGGTAGAAGAACAACAGCTCATATTCTGTCCAACCTGATGGCATGAGCATCAATTTCTCCTCCTGGTAAATTTTCCCCTCCCCCTTCCCTCTTCTTCAGTTCCCCACTCTGACCTCTTACCTCTTCTCCTCACCTGTCTATCAACCCCGTCTGGTTCCCTTCCTTCTTACATTTCGCCCATGACCCATTCTCCTCTCCTATCAGATTCCGTCTTCTCCAGCCCTCCACCCACCCGGCTTCACCTTCCAGCTGGTTCTCCTTCCCTTCCCCTCCCCCTATTTTTAAATTCTGGAATCTTCCCCCTTCCTTCCCAGTCTTGAAGAAGAGTGTCAGCCTGAAACGTCGACTGTTTATTCGTTTCCATAGAATTATAATGTGAGTTGGTTGTTAAGTTTGAGATACATGGCAGATTTTTAAAATAATAGAAAGGGAGTCAGTTCTCTTTCAATTTAATATAGCATTGAGGAGTGATTTTCATTAAATTAATATTTACGACTATGCTCCCAAACCAAAGACCTGATAATAATGTTACAAAAAGTGACTTTATGGGTTTATCCCTGGGATCTGACATTCTGGGAGAATTTAGATTAGTTCATTTTAATAGCATTTTTGCATTTGTGTCAGAAGGTCACTAGTTCAAATATCATTGCAGCCTGTGAGCCACCAAAACAGTTTAGTATTTCAGGAATATTGCATTATTGGAGGTGATGTTCTTTAGCTGAGATGTAAGTAGTCCCTTGAGGTTGATTATATTGATCTAAAACAACAATTTCTGTACTATTTAAAGAAGAGCTGTGTGTTCTAGCCAACATTCCATTCACAACTGACTTCATTTAATAAAATCCTTCTTTGTGCAATATTGCTTCACTTGTTTAAACAAAACAAAATCACTGACTTGGTACAAAGAGCAAATTAGCATAATTGTGAGGAAGGCATTTCACAGAAAAAAATTCTTTTCACTCAAATAACAACAGAAACTAAAGTAATCTTCAAAATTGAGGAAGGTTGTGTAATTAAATGCTATTGCTGGTGTTTGGTCACCTGCTAACCGGGGTCTTGGACTTAAAAATTAGGGGGAAAGTTAATTTATAGAGTCATAGAGTTACACAGCCTGAAAAGAGCCCCTTTGGCCACACTTGTCTATGCTAATTTGTCTAAACCCCTTCCTTTTTCCTGCATTTGGCCAATATCCCCCTGAGCATTTTTTAAAATTATGTACCTGTCCAAATATTGTGGTTGTGCCCATCTCCAAGGCTCCCTCCAGCAGCTCGTTCTATATACCCATGACCTTCTGTATGAAAAAGTTGTCCATCAGATCACTTTTAAATGTTCCCTCGCTTTACCTTGAGTCTATGTCTTCTAGATTTAGCCTCCCCCATCCGGGGAAAACAGACTATGACCATCTATCTTATTACACTCCTCATGATTTTATATATTTCTGTAAGGTCACCCATCAGCTTCATTCCACCTCAGGGATAAAAAAAAAGTCCAAGCCTATTGAGTATCTGGCTGGCTGGTGGCATAGTGGCATCAGCACTGGACTTTGGGGCAGAAGGTCCCGAGTTTGAATCCAGCTGGCTCCTGTGCATGCTTTCCATCCGTGCTGGGTTGAGGGTTGAGCGTCGAGCTAGCAACTCAATCTCGTAAAAAAGAAATTGCCCGCTACAGAAGCATCAGCAGCAAAAAGTTGATGGCCTATGCTCTCTCATGAGTTTAAAGGCAATTTTTCTCTCTCTCTTTCTCACTCTTCTCTATTGAGTATCTCTTTATGAGGCAAGCCTCCAGTCCTGGTACAATCATTTCTAGCTTAATAACATCCTTCCTAATGCTGGGCAACCAGAATGAAATACCTTGTCATATAAGTATAAGACAGAATAGTAATATAGCACAGTATAGACCCTTCAGCCCACGATGTTGTGACAACTCTTTAACCAAGATCAGTTTCACCTTTCCCTCCCATATAGCTCTTCATTTTTCTTTCATCCATGTGTCTATCTCAAAGTCTCTTAAATGTCCCTAATATACCTCTATTCTATTGTATTTCTTTGTTCTACTGTGAGTGCTCATAAGAAAATGAATCTCAGGGTAATATATGGTGACTTGAAAATAAATTTACTTTGAAATTGAACTTTGAACCATTTTAACAACATTCTTGCATTTACATCTTTGACCAAGCTTTTGGTTACCTCTCCTAATAATCCTTTCTTGGCTTTATGCTCCTTTCTGTCTGTCAGTCTTGGCATTACAGATTCTATATGAATGTATGATTACTATTTATTGCTTTGCTGGGGTTTGATTGATGGTTGAAATGTCCTGTTTTTATTACCTGTAAGTGCCCGGTTCATTGTGTGATTTTCCTTTGTTGTATTGGGGAAGCTTTCTACAGCTTTGAAAACACAGGCTACAACAGCCATTCATTACTTCACTCCACAATATCTGAATTTGAACTGAAAATAGTCCCACTAGAAATCACCACTAATTTGTATTTCTAGGCCCTGAATAGCAAAACAAAGAAGGAGACAAATACAAGCCACATGGGCTGAAGTGTGTGCAGCTTTATAGTCTTTGTGACAAATACTAATTGCGTAACTTGGGAAAGTGGTGTTTTAAATTTCCAAGCATAGCTTCATTTCACAAACTGTTAACACTCGTTAACTTTTTAACCAGGGCCAGCTCAGCTGGCTTTCACTCAGCCATATTATGCTAAGGCAGCTGGAGTGCCAGGAACCCCTTGCCATCTTCTGGAGTTGGTTAAAGCTATCAGACAGATCTGCTCTGCTGGAATAGAGAAATAAGCGTGGATTTGGCACATTGCTACAAATCAGAAGTCACATGATATTTCTTTCATCTTTTAGCCAAAATTATATTATTTAGGTTTCAGCTTCTTTTCTGTAGTCTTTTAAATCAAAACTTAATTCTTGACAGTATTCAGTTTTCAGTTTTTAAATATAATCTGACATACCATGGAATGAACAGCATAGGACTGCTGTTAATGTTTCGCTGTCATCAGAAGAGGTCTTATCAAGTCAGATGTGTCAAATCACCACCTTCTCGTGGCTGTTACAGATGGGTAATAACTGCTGGCCTTGATTGGAACTACCAGATACTGAAACTTATCTATGAGCTGTATTCAAAGGCAAACTCAAAACACTTGTTAATGCAGTGCCATCTAAATACCAAATAATATTCAGACTGTGCAAAGTGGAACCACACACTCCCACTGAAGTGGAAGAATATGACCTACCATTGGATTATATGATGGTGGTTACCGATGATGGTGCATTGGGGAAATCTCAGATTTTTTGAATGATTCTGACTCATCCAGAGTATTATAATATTGCCGATATAGATTTGGTGCTGGGCAGTGGTTGATGGGAAAATAAGCGAGGGGAACTTCTGTTCTTGGGTCACAGGAAGAACATGGAACAGCGCTGACTCTTTGTTCACGATCCAGGACATTTCTTTTCTTTACCCCGTTCAACGTGGAGGACGACATTTTTCTGGTGCTAATTCTGGGCTTAACTCCACTGTGGACAGACCCAAATCCAGCTACAAGAGGAGGAGGGTTGGGCAGTAGACTAACAACCTCATCCTATAAAAGGCCAGAGTTACAGAACTGCAAACAGAAGCTCCAAAGATCTTGTCCCTCGGAGAGATGAATCTTTGAAGAAGGGCCACACTTGGGGACAAGCTGAAAGATGGACCCAGGTCAGAGGACTCTGGCAAACTGCTGACAGCAGCCCGTGCCCCAGTAGGGGTAATGGGCTTAAGAATAATAATTCTGGGTGTATTTTATCAGTGGGCTGGTAGGGACAAGGGTGGACCAGTGGAAAATTGGCTCAAGGCTTTCTTGAAGCAGTGAAAGCCATGCTTGTTTTTCAAGCAGGCATCAAGAGAGAATAATGTGGGAGAAGAGCACCAGGTTAGTTCCAACAATTTCCTCATGTTTGCATAAATAAATGTTTCCTACTTTGTATTTGTAAAATTTCAGCATAACAGCTAAAGCCTGTAATATTTTCACTCTGTACCCTTCTTCCCACTGTTCTCAAGCACAAAGCTCATTGTCCATATTCTGAAGGCTTCATTCCTCCCAGGTCGCCTCACTACTCCCACCTCTCAAGATGCAAGTCTCCAGCACCCCGGCATCGCACAAGCTATGCTGCTGGCCCTCTGTTCCCTCCCTTCTCACCTGCTCTCATGCAGCATAATCCACATTGCTTAATCTTCCCAAGCACGTTACTTCATCCGGTTCATTTGCAGGACCATCCATCTACTAAAAGCTGAAGACCATAACAACTATCTTGTACCTATAACATCATGATCTCCATAACTTCCATGTGCTGGTTCTTGTCAGACACAGTATATGCCTTGTTTATCAATCAGGTCTCCAGCTGGTCTGAAAGCCTCCCTCTTGCAATCTGCAATTTGTCCCTACTACTTTATTGCTCATTTGCTGCTGAATCCTCAAATTCTCTGCAGATCTATTCATTCCACCTGAGAAAAGAAGAATGGGTAGGTCATATGTCCCCTTCAGTTCTTTTCTGCCAATTAATAAGGCTGTGCCTTAAATCCACCAGGTTCCCATATCCTCCAATTTCCTTATAGTTTCCAAAATTCCATTGACCTTAGCTCAATGGCTAAGCATCTACAGGGTTGAGGTGGCTTAATAGTTTGCATCAGCATTATCTTCTGGCCGATTGTGCATTCAGTATTGCATCCGTGCAACAAACTCCAACGTTGTCCTTTATCCCTTGAATAGTTCATCTTCCACAATATCCTGACTTGTCTACATTATGACTCAAGCATCCCTTATGATAAACAACATAACCACCACCATTACAATAAGTTAATTATTTTTTGCACTGGGGTCAAATTTAATTGACTGCCTGTTTTACATCTGACCTTGTTTCCTGTGCAGTTTTTGTTTTCAATGACAACACAAATCTAAATGTACATTTGTAATTATAGTGCTTTGACTTTTTTTTTGAAATCAGTAAAAACAAAAACACATATAGCTTTTAAACTAAACAGCTAATAGATATCATATTTTCAAGGATTGTTCTTTGAACCTTAAACAACAATGAACCAGTAACATGTGTTAGGAATGCTGTTTAAATTGGATGACAAATGAAAGGCCTGATCATTAGGCTTTGGATCACCTGTGGTTTAGGCCATATTGTATCCTGAAATCCATAGGAAGGGGTTCTTTAATCCTAATTCATTGATCACAGCTGGTATTGGTTATATTTTATGATCAATTAATCAGAAAAAAAGTTTCCTCTCTAATTATGTAGAAAAGCTTTATCTGTTTTTTTTTGCTCTAAAAAAATTCTAGTGTGCAACTTTATATTAAGTGACTGCAAGGCTGTAGAAAATTTTGCACCAGAGCTAAAGTATCTCTGTTGTAGAAATTTCATCTTATGACTTGTAAGAATCAATGCTTTACAGTTAAAAATAGGCTCAAACCTGAGAACAATATTGCATCATCCAGATCTCTTAACACTTAGTAGGAAAATTGACCAATAATTTTCCAATGAGATTTTCATTAGCAATAGAATCTTCTGCCTGAAATAGAACTCCTTCAAATAAAGTCAACAAGAATGCCACACCCAAGATTCACCTCCAGTATGATTTTCAACACTGGTCTGAAAAACAGTTCTTACTTTTATCTTCTTAGAGAGTCCCTCAGGTTATGCCCTAAAAAGTGAACTTCTTTCTAACCTTGTTTCCTCACAAATCATACTAGTTTTCAAAAAGCAGGAAACGTTGTATACTCTGTGCTCACTGTGATCTCGGATATAGCCTCTCTGTGCCTGAACAGCTTTACAAAAGAGTTCCAAGTCATAAGCACATTTAGCTTCCTGGCCCCAGCATTGTTTCAAGTCACTATCCCCCCACCCTTCCCCCAATCTCACAGTTTACTGCTCCCTACCACTTTGAGGATGTCAACCAAACTCTCTACTCAAAGAGAGCAGGCTTCGTCAATTTTCCCTTAATGTACAGAGCAGGCAGAGAGGGCATATGGATAAGCCTACACTGCAGGCTCCCCCAAATTGCTCTCATTCATGGACTACACTCAAAGAGTGCTCATCTTAAGGAGACCACATTAGCCATTTCTTGCCAGAATCATTTAACCTTAGCCCTTCAAGATTTCATTGACTACCTAGAACAAAGAATATGGTGCTTGGAGGTATTGTGCTCGCCAGGCTATCCCTTGATCCTTCTGACTGCCCGAAGGCACCCATCCTCCCTCTAGTAGCAACATTCCTCAATAGCCAGAAGAGTACTGCTTTCAATGTGGGATACAAGAAAGATTGCATCTGCTGGAGACCTGGAGCCGCATACACAAAATGCTGGAGGACCTCAGCAAGTCAGGCAGTATGAATGGAGGGAAATGGACAGCCAGCATCTGAAGTCAAGGCAAAGGCACTAAGCTAAAACTTGGACTGCCCGTTTCCTGACCCACTGAATTCCTCCAGCATCCTGCCGTTGCCACTGCTTTCAATGCTGCGGGCATTTAGTCATACACCTGCATTGTTGGGAGCCAGTACTTTACATGCAGATGTGTGACTGCTGTAAGTACCCGCAGATGCAAAATTTTGTAATAATCCAATAGGGTTGAGCCTGCAGAAACTGACATAATGGGTATTATACAGGGTGGTCTGGTAGAACTATTCAGGAACCTTGCAAGAAAAGTTAGCCATTGTTATGGGACTTGAGACTTTTAATGCTGTTAAAATGTAATAAAACAATTTGTAGACCTCATTCTTTATACACTATTATGGGTACCCGTGGATAAACAGCATATATTGCCCATCCTCAGTTGGCCTTCTCAGGAACCAGTTATTGGTCAATTAGTTTTCTGAGTCTGGAGGTCAGGTAAGAGTGTTAAATTTCTTCTCTAAAAGACAATTGTGAACCCAGATGAATTTTTGCACTATCTAATGATGTCATGGTCACTATTACTGATGTTATCTCCTTTTAGATTATAATTATTCAAGTAATTATTTAACTACTTGAAATTAAGCATTAGTTGTTACAGTGCAAGGATGTATTCTGGAGTTAGGGTACATAAAGATATTAAGCTTAACAGCAGCCCTTATAACCATATAACAATTACAGCAGGGAAACAGGCCATCTCGGCCCTTCTAGTCTGTGCCGAACTCTTACTCTCACACGTGAACATAGATTGTACATTACATTTAAAATGCTCCCCTGAACAATAGTTTTCCTGGGGCCGTGGACACCAATTCATTGAAAACCAATGATTAACACTCACTTTGAGTGTCTGGAGTGTGGGTGCGAAGAAGGTGTTTGATAATTACAGACCCCATTTCCAGAAAAGTTGGGATATTTTCCAAAATGTAATAAAAACAAAAATCTGTGATATGTTAATTCACGTGAACCTTTACTTAACTGACAAAAGTACAAAGAAAAGATTTTCAATAGTTTTACTGACCAACTTAATTGTATTTTGTAAACATACACAAATTTAGAATTTGATGGCTGCAACACACTCAACAAAAGTTGGGACAGAGGCATGTTTACCATTGTGTTACATCACCTTTCCTTTTAATAACACTTTTTAATCATTTTGGAACTGAGGATACTAATTGTAGTAGATTTGCAACTGGAAGTTTTGTCCGTTCTTGCTTGATGTAAGACTTCAGCTGCTCAACAGTCCGTGAACTCCGTTGTCTGATTCTCCTCTTCATGATGCGCCATACATTTTCAATAGGAGATAGATCTGGACTGGCATCAGGCCAGTCAAGCACATGCACTCTGTGTCTACAAAGCCACGCTGTTGTAGCCCGTGCAGAATGTTGTCTGGCATTGCCCTGCTGAAATAAAGCATGGACGTCCCGGGAAGAGACGTCGCCTTGATGGCAACATATGTCTCTCTAAAATCCTAATATACGTTTCAGAGTCAATGGTACCTTCACATACATGCAACTCACCCATACCGTGGGCACTGATGCACCCCCATACCATCACAGATGCTGGCTTTTGCACCTTCGTTGATAACAATCTGGATGGTCGTTTTCATCTTTGGCACGGAGAACTCGACACCCATTTTTTCCAAAAACTAGCCGAAATGTGGACTCATCTGACCACAGCACACGGTTCCACAGTCTTTCAGTCCATCTGAGATGAGCTTGGGCCCAGAGAACTCGCCGGCATTTCTGCATAGAGTTGATGTATGGCTTCCTCCTTGCTTAATACAGTTTCAGGTTGCATTTCTGGATGCAGCGACGGACTGTGTTGAGTGACAATGGTTTTCCGAAGTACTCCTGAGCCCAGATGGCTATAATTATCACAGTAGCATGAAGGTTTCTTAGGCAGTGCCGCCTGAGGGCTCGAAGATCACACGCATTCAACAGTGGTTTCCGACCTTGCCTTTTGCACACTGAGATGTCTCTGAATTCTCTGAAACTTTTCACAATATTATGTACTGTAGATGTTGAAAGACCTAAATTCTCTGCAATCTTGATTTGAGAAATGTTCCTTTTGAACTGACTAACAATTCTCTTATGAATTTTGGCACAAAGGGGTGAGCCACGACCCATCCTTGCTTGCAAAGACTGAGCCTTTGATGGACGCTACTTTTATACCCAGTCATGATACCTCACCTGCAACCAATTAGCCTGCTTAATGTGGAGTCTTCCAAACCGGTGTTACTTGAATATTCTGTGCCCTTTTCAATCTTATTTTAACTCTGTCCCAACTTTTGTTGAGTGTGTTGCTGCCATCAAATTCTAAATTTGTGCATGTTTACAAAATACAATTAAGTTGGTCAGTAAAACTATTGAAAATCTTTTCTTTGTACCTTTGTCAGTTAAATAAAGGTTCACGTGAATTAACATATTACAGATTTTTGTTTTTATTGCATTTTGGAAAATATCCCAACTTTTCTGGAAATGGGGTTTGTACAAACGTATATGTAATTCAAAGGAAGTTTTGTAACTATAGAATTTGTCCTGCTTTTAAAAACGCAAACACAAGGAAATCTACAGATGCTGGAAATTCAAGCAACACCCACAGAAAATGCTGGTGAACGCAGCAGGCCAGGCAGCATCTATAGGAAGAGGTACAGTCGACGTTTCGGGCGGAGACCCTTTGTCAGGACTCACTGAAAGAAGAGATAGGAAGAGATTTGAAAGTGGGAGGGGGAGATCCAAAAAGATAGGAGAAGACAGGAGGGGGAGGGAGGGAGCTAAGAGCTGGAAAGTTGATTGGCAAAAGGGATACCAGACTGAAGAAGGGAGAGGATCATGGGACGGGAAGCCTAGGGAGAAAGAAAGGGGGAGGGGAGCCCAGAGGGTGGAGAACAGGCAAGGAGTTATAGTGAGAGGGACAGAGGAAGAAAAAAGAGAAAGAGAAAACAAGGGGGAAAAAGAAAATTAAAAATAAATAAATAAATAAGGGATGGGGTATGAAGGGATGTTCCAAGCCTATTCTGGTATCTGTCCCTGCTTTTCCTTCGTTACATCAACGACTGCATTGGCGCTGCTTCCTGCACGCATGCTGAGCTCGTTGACTTCATTAACTTTGCCTCCAACTTTCATCCTGCCCTCAGGTTTACCTGGTCCATTTCCGACACCTCCCTCCCCTTTCTGGATCTTTCTGTCTCTAACTCTGGAGACAGCTTATCTACTGATGTCTACTATAAGCCTACGGACTCTCACAGCTACCTGGACTATTCCTCTTCTCACCCTGTCTCTTGCAAAAATGCCATCCCTTTCTCGCAATTCCTCTGTCTCAGCCGTATCTGCTCTCAGGATGAGGCTTTTCATTCTAGGACGAGGGAGATGTCTTCCATTTTTTAAAGAAAGGGGCTTCCCTTCCTCCACCATCAACTCTGCTCTCAAACACATCTCCCCCATTTCACGCACATCTGCTCTCACCCCATCCTCCCGCCACCCCACTAGGAATAGGGTTCCCCTGGTCCTCACCTACTACCCCACCAGCCTCTGGGTCCAACATATAATTCTCCGTAACTTCCACCACCTCCAAAGGGATCCCACCACCAAGCACATCTTTCCCTCCCCCTCTTTCTGCTTTCCACAGGGATCGCTCCCTACATGACTCCCTTGTCCATTCGTCCCCCCCATCCCTTCCCACCGATCTCCCTCCCGGCACTTATCCTTGTAAGTGGAACAAGTGCTACACATGCCCTTACACTTCCTCCCTCACCACCATTCAGGGCCCCAGACAGTCCTTCCAGGTGAGGCGACACTTCACCTGTGAGTCAGCTGGGGTGATATACTGCGTCCGGTTCTCCCGATGTGGCCTTCTATATATTGGCGAGACCAGATACAGATTGGGAGACCGCTTTGCTGAACACCTACGCTCTGTCTGCTAGAGAAAGTAGGATCTTCCAGTGGCCACACATTTTAATTCCATATCCCATTCCCATTCTGACATGTCTATCCACGGCCTCCTCTACTGTAAAGATGAAGCCACACTCAGGTTGGAGGAATAACACCTTATATTCTGTCTGGGTAGCCTCCAACCTGATGGCATAAACATTGACTTCTCTAACTTCCGTTAATGCCCCTCCTCCCCTTGTACCCAATCCCTTATTTATTTATTTGATTGTTTGTTTGTTTGTTTATTTATTTCCCCCCCCTTTTTTTTCCCTCTTTCTTTTTTCTCCCTCTGTCCCTCTCACTATAACTCCTTGCCTACTCTCCATCCTCTGGGCTCCCCTCTCCCGCTTTCTTTCTTCCCAGGCCTCCCATCCCATGATCCTCTCCTTTCTCCAGCTCTGTATCCCTTTTGCCGATCACCTGTCCAGCTCTTGGCTCCATCCCTCCCCCTCCTGTCTTCTCCTATCATTTCGGATCTCCCCCGCACACTCCCACTTTCAAATCTCTTACTATCCCTTCTATCCCTTCTCTCAGTTAGCCCTGACCAAGGGTCTCGGCCCGAAACATCGACTGTACCTCTTCCTATAGATGCTGCCTGGCCTGCTGTGTTCACCAGCATTTTTTGTGTGAATTTATCCTGCTGTTGCCTTTAATGTTTAGCATATAAAGTGTCATGTAATATGGGGTCGAGCAGACCTCTTCTTCTGTCTCATTTTGTTGAATAAAACACTTGTGCATCCACTAGCTTCAGTGTCCCTCCGGTGACTTTGTTCATGTTACAACAGGTGGGATGCAGACTTATGTCTCACACCTCCTCACACTCCTTACATGTCCTAACATGTCCAGATTTCTTCTTACTTGTAAAATGCATTGGGCTCTCTTGACGTCATGAAGTTCGCCATTATAAGTGTAAGATTAGTTTGCAGGGAATGACGCGATGAAAGCTGTAAGTTTGAGTGCTGAATTTGCCTTGACAAATTGATATAGAATTTCTTGTAGGCAGTGCGTCCTGTGGCTAGAAAACACTGGTGATGGAGAAGTTGATGATCGGGACGATCAATCAAACAGACTATTTTGTCTTGTGTAATGGCAATCCCATTGAATATCGGTGCACATGTGACTTGCAACTCTTTGTATGTTGAATTAAATGTAATCATTAACATGATTGCATATTTCCTTGTTTTATCCCATTGGAATACACTGTCAATCTTCAACTGCTCTTATGCCTTGAAGTGTGTAATATTACGATCTTATTCAGTAATGACTCACATTGATATAGTTCTCAATGTCTCAGGACTTTATAATCAATTAAGTATATTTTGTAGAGTTATTAGAAATGTCCTACTATATAATTCATGACAGAAAAACCCCACCTACAATGTTATAAATTATTTATGCCCCACTTCTTATTGTCAGTAATAATGATTTTGGTAAATATTTTTCTTTTGTTGGACAAACACAGCTGTCAGCCACCCATATTTTAAGAAGTGCTTTACGACCTCAGTAAAAGGATGCTTATTTTTTTGTACATGTTTGCCCACATTCCAGCATGTCACAACCATGTCTGATACAAATGTGTATAGCTCAGTTTGCGTTTGCCAGTTTACCTTGTAAATCACTGACTGTTTCACTCTGAACTGTTCTACTGCTTCAAGATATACCAAAAAGGGGAAAACTCTATGGGGGTTGCATTCACTGATGTGCATCTGTGCTGTTGCGTGCTCTTAACTTGCCAATAAAATAAAGAAACAGAGGATGGTGAGGGAAAGTCAATTGGAAGAAATGCGACTGACAGACAGCCGAAGAATGAGCACAATGTAAAACAGTGATATCCACAGTAGATAATAACAGGCGGAAAGGGCAGCTTTACCGCCACTAAGAATTTCAGTAGTTCCAGTTATAATGATTTAAGTTGAAATTTAGTTGAGCACAGAGGCATAGAGAAGTGCAAGGCAGAAACAGGCCCCTTGGCCTATCTAAATAAAGATTAGCCTTGACTGTGCTGTGTGGGATATGTAGTTTTAAAATCTTTCTTTTTTTTTTGATTTTTTTTTAGTGTGGACAAGGAGTGGTTAATGTCGGCAGCTTTGCACATGCATTATTATCGAACCCACTCCGGCTTCAGCCTTCCTGTGCCATTCTCTTGGCGTAGGAATGCTAGCAGCAGAGGGACAGTGTTTTACAAAATGATTTGTAATGTATCACAGTCTCCTTCTGGAGGTCAGATTTGTGAGGGTGTGACTTAGAAACAGGAAGGGTCTCCCTAATTCTTTAATAACCCAAGTAAGCTCAGAGGGTCACAAGCTTTCAAGCCAATAACCCCTCTTGACATGATGTAATACAGAACAGGGTTGTTTAGCTTTGTGGCTATGAATGCACGCATTTGTTCTTTCATTAAGACCCTCAGACAGATCATAGCTGCATGGAGAATGAAAAAAGAGCCCTGTGTTTGGTAAGTGGGATGTAAGCCCAGACATATTGCCAAGAAGTCTTCTGTTTTTGAAAAAAAACGTCCTCAGTTGTTGTGATTAGGAGGGAGATTTTCTGGAAGTACACACTTCCAGACTGGGAAATAATTGGCATCTGCTGACTTGTTGACTGGAGCACTGGAACCTGAGCTTAGATGTGGTCTTTCCTTTACCACATTCAGCTTGCTGTGGAATGAGATGAGGAGATCCAAAGTTCATTAGAATGTTTCTTCACTGAAGAATCCTGGTAAAGCTCTGACTATTTAGAACCGGAGTAAATAGATCTTCTCAAATTGTAAGTACACATGTGACTGAATTTCAAACAAAAGGGTGATTTATCTGTTTTCAAAGTCTTTGAAAATAAATTTAATGAAGTTCGTATGTTTTTATATCCCTCAGGATTTGCACTTGCACTTAGTGTGACCTGTGCTAGATGTCTTCCTTGCCTCTGGCTGCAAAATTCCATTCTTGGACAGTCAAGAATATTGGCATGGTCTCTGAAAGGGATCACAATAATGACATACTTTATGTAAGAGGAGGTAGCACATTGGGTTGAGGGTATATTTTTTAACCTCCATTAAAACCATTACATTGTTCACTGAACCAGCTGTGAAGGCGTTGCCACTCTGTATATCCTTTCCCACCCACATCCTTGTGTAAATGTACCTGACCTCTTGTTGGTGTGCAGCTGATTGTCTTGACCAGGGAAGAAACAAAGTGATTAAAAGCAGACAGAAAGAAGCGTACAGCATCAGATATTTCTCCTTTCTTTCCTTCTAAGTCAGCAAATGTGGATCATTTATTTAATCTTTTCATATCTCCAGCAGATAATCATGTGTTACCACAATATTTAACGCTAACTGTATCCTCAAAACATTGATAAAAGGCCCTGATTATTATTAATTAGTATTCTCTCATCACCTTAGGAAGTTTCAGAAATGGATATATTTAAATCAACATTTTACAATTACCAGTTGAATTTGAATAAATAAGAAGCAAATAAAAATTCATATATTTAAGATGAACTTGTGCCTAAGTACCATGCAAGGTTCATCTTGTGAACAGAGCATGTAACTCCTTCCATTGGCATCAAGTGACCTTCTTATCTATCTGTACAGCACGGGTACAGACACTGGCAGCCCAATGAGCCCATGCCACCCAGTTACGCCATGTGACCAATTAACCTACATCTTTAGAACATGGGAGGAAACCAAAGCACTCAGAGGAAACCAATGTGGTCACAGGCAGAATGTAGAAACAATATACAGACAGCAGTGGAACTAAACCTTGTTTGCTGGCATGGTAACGGCATTGCACTAACGTCTCAGCTACTGTGCCAGCCTTAATTCTCTCATCACCAATATCCTGGACCTTATCACTGGCTACAAATTTAATCCAACTTGTCAGTAAAATGCGATGAATGCTAGACTGTTAATTATTGTGTCTTCAGACCCTATCTCAGTATGATCTTCTCTCTTGCATTAATCATTGTTGTCGCCGCTGGAGAGAAAATGCCAATGTTTTCGAAGTTATGCCTGTTGACAAAAGAACTCTGTAGCCAGTGGTGATGAATATACAATAGCAGTTCCATGGTGCTCACGCTGAAAACCAGGGCTGGAACAGAGTGATCTTCAGCTGTCCAACCAGGTGCAGCTCCAAGAACACTCAAGAACTTCAGTGACATCCAGCACAGAGCAATTGAACTGACTGGCACTTTATCCACTGGAGAAACATGCACAAAATATAAATGAAAACTCAGCAAGGTTTTGTTGGAAGCATTTCCAAACAACAAGTTCTCCACTATCCAGAAGGACATAGAGCTTGGATGTAAGGGGTATCAGTCACCTTGTTATTCCTCTCAAAAACCCTTAACCCCAGTAATTACACCTCTTCCTTCCATCACAAAACCTGCTTCTATGATCAGGGAAGCTCTGTGTTTGATCCAGCCCAGGGGTACAGTTGGGACCCTCACTAGAATTGGTATCTTCTGCTTTTGGAACCCATCTCACTTTGGGAGGATCGCTCCTTCAGTTGGGCCCCCAGTTTACTGATTGGTTTTCTGGGAATCAAAACTGTCCTATCCCTGACTTGCATGATTTATGCCACCCTGTCCTCCTTAGCTATGGCTGTGTGCTCAAACCTCCAAGCCGTGAATCAGACAGGGAATTTATTGGCAAAATTTGAAATCCAGCACTTAAGACATGCAGCCCATTTAAGAATCCATTGCTTCCAGTTGCCTGACCTGTTAAACTAGCACCACATCACCCAAGAGAGTCCAGGCTAAGTTCCAGCACATAACCTTTAACAGAATTGAGATATTTTAGAGAATGACCAGGTCTTCAATGTACATCACCCACTATGGTGTTTGCAATCTTGAGGCAAATTTGGGTGGATAAATCTCCAGTGCCTGACAAGGTGTTCCCTCGGACCCTGTGGGAAACAAGTACAGAAATTTCCAGGACCCTAGCAGAGATATTTAAATCATCCATAGCAACAGGTGAGGCATCAGAAGACTAGAGGATAGCCAGTGTTGTTCCACTATTCAAGAAAGGCTCTGAAAGTAAACCAGGAAACTATAGATCAGTGAGCCTGACATCAGTAGTAGGAAAGTGTTCTGAGGGACCAGATATATAAGTATTTGGAAAGATATGGACTGATCAAGGATAGTCAACATGGCTTCATGCATGGTAGATCATGTCTACCATGCTTTCGAGAAAGTTATCAGGAAAGTTGATGAAGGCAAGGCACAAAATGTTGTCTACATTGACTTCAGTGAGGCATTTGACAAGGTCCTATATTGGAAGTTACTCAAGAAGGTTCAGTCACTTGGCGTTCAAGATGAGGTAGTAAATTGGATTATACATTGGCTCTGAGGGTAGTAGGTGGTTGCCTCTCTGACTGGAGACCTGTGACTAGTGATGTGCCACAGGGATTGGTGCTAGGTCCATTGTTACTTGTCATCTATATCAATGATCTGGATGAAAATGTGGTTAACTGGATCATTAAATTTGCGAATGACACCAAGACTGAGGGAGTGATAGACAGCGAGGAAGGCTATCATGGCTTGCAGCAGGAACTGGACCATATGGAAAAATGGGCTGAAAAATGGCAGATGGAATTGAATGCAGTCAAGTGCGAGGTGTTAATCTTTAGTAGGACAACCCAGGGTAGGTCTTACACAGTGAACAGTAGGACACCGAGGAATGTTATAAAACAAAGGGTTCCGGGAATACAGATAGATAGGGACATAAAGAAAGTGTTTGGTACATTGGCCTCCATGAACCAAAGTACTGAGTATAGGAGATGGAATGTTATGTTGAAGCTGTATAAGACATTAGTGAGACCTAATTTGAAGCATTGTGTGCAGTTTTGGTCACCTGCATACAGGAAAGATGCAAATAAGGTTGAAAGCGTACAGAGAAATTTTACAAGGATATTAACGGGTCAGAGGACCTGAGCCATATGGAAAGACTGAATAGGTTAGGACTTCATTCCTTGGAATGTGGTAGATTAAGAGGAGATTTGATAGAGGTATACCAAATTATGAGGAGTATAGACAGGGCAAATGCAAGCAGGCTTTTCCCACTGAGGTTGGGTAGGACTCAACTAGAGGTCATAGGTTAAAGGTGAAAAGTTTAAGAAGAATATGAAGGGAGACTTCTTCACTCAGAAGATCGTGAGAGTGTGGAACGTGCTGAGAGCATAGATGGTGCATGCAAGCTTGATTTCAACATTTAAGTGAAGTTTGGATAGGTACATGGATGGTAGGGGTATGGATGGCTATGGTCCTAGTGCAAGTCAATGGAAATAGTCAGTTTAAAACGTTCAGCATGGACTAGATGGGCCAAAGGGGGCCGGTTTCAGTGCTGTACTTTTCTATAACTCTGTGACACCCAATGGTTAATTATTTCATTAAATTACATCAAACCGTCTGTCTGTTTTATTGGATGATGGCTCCTGATTAAAGTTTTCTTACTTACAGCTTCTCAGATCACTTTTGATCATTTATTTGTTTCATTACTACTTGCTTTTGTACTACCATTCCCTTTATTAATTCGTCCTCCCTGTCATCCACCTTACCACATACCTCCTTTTCTTCAATCCTCTCCACAACTTTGGCCACATTTCTTCTTTTCCCACTAAAGAATTTCTTTCAAAATTTGGTAATTAGTTTCTGTTAAGGGGTCATGATATGAATCAACGTATATTTTGAGCGTTATGGGTTTCTGTCAAGCTTCCCTGTGTGTTATGTATTGAACGTAACATGGGAGGGCATTCTGGGTAGATGACGTACAAGCAAAATGAACAGCTGCTTGTTTGTTCTTCGCCTTGACGTCTCTCATCTGTGTTATTCACGCCCACCCAGCTTTCCAGTATCATAAACATAAGTTACCCACCTAAAGTATTAACTTTGTTTTTTCCTTTGGTTATTATGTATTTCCAATATATGTTTCCTTTTACTTCAGATTCCCAACATTAATGCATTTGCCTTTGTTTTATTGCTTTTAATGACATAGGTTACCTATTGTAAAAGCTTCACTTAAACTGCGCCTTTCTCCTTGAGTCAAGTAAAAATGAACTGTTTTGTTTTTACAGCCAAATGACACCCCAGTCATTAGGAAGCAAAATAAAGAAGCAATTTTAACATAAGTTATTGTGTAATTTTAATTAATATAATTGTGAAAATAAATGGCACAATGTTATAAGACACAGGGAAGTTAAAGCTTGTTGTGGCAAAGAGCCAACCAAAACCACACCCAATAGATCAAAGAGTCTTTGCAGCCCAGGGACTAATATCTGTAAAGGATGTAAGATGTACCACACTTCCACCCACATTCAGGAATGAAAATAGCTACTGATAATTTTCTTTTCTAATCCCAAGTAGATATTATTAACTATAGACCCTCAAAGGGAAGTTAACCTCCCAAGAAGAATAAAAAGGACTACGTTTACATTATGTCTCTTACCAAGGCAAAATGTCGCTTTGCAGAGATGTAATCAAATGATGACTGGCATTGAGTCAAAGAGGAAGGATTACTAAAATGTTGGGTATGGAGGCAAGGTTTAAGCAGGAGACTTAGTAGTCACAGAATGAGAAGTGAATGGGGGGAAGGTTTAGTGAGGGGAAATATAAAACTACTTGCGTGAAAACATCAAACAAGGGAAAATCTGCAGATGCAGGAAGTCCAAGCAACAGACACAAAATGCTACAGGAACTCAGCAGGCCAGGCAGCATCTATGGAAAAAGAGTACAGTCGATGTTTTGGGCCCGAAACTTTGACTGTACTCTTCTCTGTAGATGGTGCCTGGCCTGCTGTGTTCCTCCAGCATTTTGTGTGTGTTGTGTGAAAACATGCCTGGTAATAGCATGGCTGAAATGAAGAATGCATGAGAAAGCCCAAACTCAGAAGACACAAGGTACTCTAAGAGTTGTGACAAGGTTGAAAAGATGGGAACAGTTAGTCAATTGGATGTTTGAAATCACGGATTTTGATTTGGTAAAGTTTAGAATTTAAGCCATTACACTGTATATCATCTGGAGCAGAAAGTGGATGGGTAAATTACTTCACATTTGAACATAAGCAGCCACAAACTTGGCAGCTACTATATGTTGGTGGCCACTTTCTTGTATTTTTTTCTTTTTTGTATTGACCCTCCCTGCTTAACACAAGCAGTTTAGAATGTGGTCAATGAGCAATTGATGAAGGAAATGCAAGAACAGTTGAATCCAGAGGTGACAAAATATTTGGAGGAACATGATAGCAAAAGGGATTTATTAGAAGAAGAGATGGGTTGTGTTATGGAACTGGAAGTCAAGGATATTTTGTATAATGGGTAAGAAGAATGCGGTTAGAATTCTAATATCTGTGTGAGGATGGGCAGGCTCGATGGGCCAGATGGTCTTTTCTCGTCTGTCATTCTTGCACCTTTGTCATTTACTTTCACCCTGCTTCTTTTGTTCAATGATACGGATAGGCTTTGAAATTAATCCACAAACTTTCAAATTATCCTTGAACAAGCTTAGCCCTGCAAACTATGAACATCAATGAAAAAAAATGATGGAACAATGTTTAAGCGTTGTGTACTGTGACCTGCAAACTGTAGGAAGTGGTGGTGCTGGCAGGGTATATTTAAGGTTTGGCAACATAGGTTGCATATTTAAACTTTGCCCACAAACTTGGCAGTTAATATATGTTACTGGTCATTTCTTGTTTTTCTCTTCTTTGTATTGACCCACCCTGCTTAATACAAGAAGTCTAGTTGGCAACTTCATAGCCTAACTGATCAAGTTTATTAATTTGATTATGAATGATATGAACTACTAATATTAAAATCTGACAGACAGTACCAGGAAACTGGCTTTAGATGCATTGAGTGTAGCTATGTAAATTTATTGATTGGTGAATGAACATCATTTAAAACATGCAAATATCTACATAAGTATTTAAATTGTATTATTATACTAATAGCTAAGCAAATTACTCCAAGGTGAAGAATGTACGAGGGGTTATTGATAAGTTCGTGGCCTAAGGTAGAAGGAAAACCTAGCACATTTATTTTTCAATCCCTTCCTACATGTACGCACTTAGTCCAGCGGTCGTGGAGCATACGAATCCCTTCTTTGTAGAAGTGGTCTTCAGCAGGGGTGATTGATAAGTTAGTGGCCTAAGGTAGAAGGAGATGAGTTATACAGCTCTCGTTACAAGCAGGTGCAGTTCAACTCTTTGAGTGAAAATGCAGAAAGTTTGAAGTTAATAACTCATCTCTTTCTACCTTAGGCCATGAACTTCTCAATCACCCCTGATGAGTGATTAACTTCAAACTTTCTGCATAATCACTCAAAGAGTTGAACTGCATGTGCATGTAAGGAGAGCTGCATAACTCATCTCCTTCTGTCTTAGGCCATGAACTTATCAATCAACCCTCGTATATATGCAGCAACATGTTTAGAATTAATACATGCAGAGACAAATACACACACAAGCGTGAATGTGCAAATATTTCAGAAGTTAATGAGGAGAAATGGTGAAAGCAGGGTACAATTTTGATCTGTGCAATGTATTTTTATAAGTAGATGTTAAGTCTGACATATGATTCCCATTTTCTCGTCCAGGCTTTTGGGTTTTTAATCATGATGGTACCCACCACCCGTGAAACATGAAACTGTGCTGTGTTTTCTTTAATTATAACTTACTGTTCTGTTTAAATTCAATCAAAAAGCAGTCCTTTGTGAAACTCACTTCAGGGATTGCCTTATGGGAATGATCCTCTGGGTTGTTTTCTCTGAATCTAATAATTGGAAAAGCTATGTCATTTTCCTAGATTTAAGACAACTCAGAAAAATAATGAGATCTAAATGTATGTAATGCCACATAATCAATTTTCAAATTAAACACATATAGTTTTGCTCTTTTCATCCCAGACACCAGTGTGGTCTGGCTAATCCTGGATTATTAACATGATACACTAATAAGACCTATTCAAAAGTGCACCAGCTATATCTGGGAAGAAGCCTATGAAATCTGATATAAATAGACTGCACTAATACAAGATAAACAGAACTAAATAAAAGACAATTTTATTTTTGAATACATATAGCTAAACTATAAAGAAACAGTTTAATACTGGCATTTCAATACCTACATATGAAATCTTATATATTTGAATGATTCTTCTATTCATTAATCTGCTATATTAATGAGATTCAAGATTCTGCTAAAATATCAGATGAAAGAAAGTAATGAGAATAAATCAAGCATTTCTGTAACAGTATTGCAAAACAGGTTCTAGGCTTGTATACTGGCATCATTTTCAACACATATTGCTACCTATATGAATTTTGAATCACATCTCTACAGAGTTATACACAACTGTTGCATTTGTAATGTTATGTGTTAGTGCCTGGCTTTTGGAGTAAAATTTCTTTCTGCATCTTTCTGAATCAAAAATAAAATAGTCCACACAATAACTTAATAGAGAACATCTACTATCGGAATCAGAATCAGAATCAGGTTTATTATCACCAGCATGTGACGTGAAATTTGTTAACTTAGCAGCAGCAGTTCAATGCAATGCATAAACTAGCAGAGAGAGAGAAAAAAAAAATAATAAATAAAATAAAAACATAACAATAAATAAACAAGTAAATCAATAACGTATATTAAATAGATTTTTTAAAAATGTGCAAAAACAGAAATATTGTATATTAAAAAAGTGAGGTAGTGTCCAAAGCTTCAACGTCCATTTAGGAATCAGATGGCAGAGGGGAAGAAGCTGTTCCTGAATCGCTGAGTGTGTGCCTTCAGGCTTCTGTATCTCCTACCTGATGGTAACAGTGAGAAAGGGGCATGCCCTGGGTGCTGGAGGTCCTTAATAATGGGCGCTGCCTTTCTGAGACACTGCTCCCTAAAGATATCCTGGGTACTTTGTAGGCTAGTACCCAAGATGGAGCTGACTAGATTTACAACCTTCTGCAGCTTCTTTCAGTCCTGTGCAGTAGACTCTCCCTACCAGACAGTGATGCAGCCTGTCAGAATGCTGTCTGGTACTATTATAGAAGTTTCTGAGTGTACTTATTGACATGCCAAATCTCTTCAAACTCCTTATAAAGTATTTCTGCTGTTTTGCCTTCTTTATGACTACATCAATATGTTGGGACCAGGTTAGATCCTCAGAGATCTTGACACCCAGGAACTTGAAGCTGCTCACTCTCTCCACTTCTTATCCCTCTATGAGGATTGGTATGTGTTCTTCGTCTTACCCTTCCTGAAGTCCACAATCAGCTCTTTCGTCTTACTGATGTTGAGTGCCAGGTTGTTGCTGCGGCAACATTTCACTAGTTGGCAAATCTCACTCCTGTACGCCATCTCATCACCACCTGAGATTCTACCAACAATGGTTGTATAGTCAGCAAATTTGTCAATGGTATTTGAGCTATGCCTAGCTACACCGTCTTACGAGGGGTGCTAAGGTAGAAGGAGTCAATTTTAGAAAATCTAGCATATTTATTTTTCAACATAGTCCCCTTCTACATGTACACACTTAGTCCAGCGGTCGTGGAGCATACGGATCCCTTCTTTGTAGAAGTGGTCCACAGCAGGGGTGATTGATAAGTTTGTGGTCTAAGGTAAAAGGAGATATACAGCTCCCATTACATGCACATGCAGTTCAACTCTCAGAAAGTTTGAAGTTTCTCCTCATCTCCTTCTACTTTAGGCCATGAACTTATCAATCACCTCTGCTGTGGACCACTTCTGGAGGTCCAAGATGCCGACTCCTACAAAGAAGGGATCCGTATGATCCACGACCACTGGACTAAGTGTGTAAATGTAGAAAAAGTAAATGTTCTAGCTTTTCTAAAATTGACTCTTTCTACTCTAGGCCACGAACTTATCAATCACCCCTCGTACGTATACAGAGAGTAGAGCAATGGGCTAAGCACACACCCCTGAGGTGCACCAGTGTTGTTTGTCAGCGAGGAAGATATGTTATCACCAATCCGCACAGACTGTGGTCTTTTGGTTAGGAAGTCGAGGATCCAGTTGCAGAGGGGAGTACTTCTGGGGCACCAGGTGTGACTCGGGTAGCAGCAGTACTTCTAACGGATACGATTACTATACCTTAAAAATTATGTAAAATATCTTGATTGATAGAAATCATTGCCACAGGCAGCTATGGCTGCCAAGTCATTAGGTATATGTAAAGTTGAGGTTTCTGATTAGAAAGGGCGTCAAGGGGGAGAAGGCAAGAGAACGGGGTTGAGAAGGGTAGTAAATCAGACATGATGGAATGATGTCTGGTGCTCCTTCCCTCCTCTAGGCTGCAGATCACCCTAGGGCAAAGTGTAGCACCTGCTGACCCCCTCCCAGTCAGGGTCACATGCAGCCATGGGAGCAGGTGGTGGATATCATAAGCACTAGTTACGCGACCGCTGACAGCAGGCACACAATCTCTGAAGAGTACTGGTAATGTCTGAGGTCACCCATTCTTATAAAGACACTTTCCCGAAGAAGGCAATGACAAACCACTTCTGTATAAAAATTTGCCAAAAATGATCATGGTCAAAAGACCATGATCCCTCATGTTGTACGACATGGCACCTAATGATGATGATGATGATGATGATGATAGAATGGCAGAACAGACTCGATGGATCGAATGGCCTAATTCTGTTCATTGTCTTATGATCTTATGGTCTTATAAGACAATGGATGTCAGAGTCTCCCATCAATTCCACAGATGAGTTCAAGGACTAGGTCAATAGTGTTATATTGAGAAAGTAGCATTTTTAGGTAAGATGGTAAACTCATACCCATGATGACAAGCACGTAGTTCTGTAATATTATACATATTGCATTGCGGCCTATGGGGGCCTATGTGCAAGTTAGCTGCTAATTGCCTTAGAGACATAGAGTTTTATGGAACAGGAGCTGGCTCTTCAGCCAACCCATCCATGCTGACTGGAACTCAGCAGGTCAGGCAGCGGGCCTCCAGATGTTGCCTGACCTGCTGCGTTTCTCCAATATTTTGCGTGTTGCTGCAGATTTCCAGCATCTGCAGACTCTCTTGCATCATCCCTGCTGACCAAGAATCCTACCAGAGCTAATCCCAATTTGCCTGCATTTGATCCTTATCCTTCTTAAACCTTCCTATCCATGTACCTGTCCAAAAAGACTTTTAAACTTTGTAAGTGTGCGTGCCTTTAGCAGTTCCTCTGGAAACTCATTCTACATAGCCGCCACATGCCCTCAAGTGCCCTTTAAATCGTTACTCTCTCACCTTCAATCTACGCCCTTTCAGTTTCAGATTTCCCTACCCTGGAGAAAATACTTATACCTCTCATCATTTTATATGCCTCTGTAAGGTCACCTTTCAGCCTTCTACACTCCAGAGAAAAAAAAAAATAGCTGACCCAGACCCAGTAACATCTTAGTGAACCTTTTCTGCATCCTTTCAAGCTTAATGGCATCGGTCCTACAGCTAGGTGATCAGAACTGCACACAATCTTCCAAGTGTGGTCTCACCAATGTCATGTAGAGTTGTAAAACCAGCTCCTAACACTTGTACTCAGTGCCCTGACCAATGAATGCACTTCACTACGCCATCACTTTCAGGGAACCATGTGCTTATACTCTTGTGTTTCTCTAGGGTACCGCCATTTACTGTGTAAATTCTGCTCCGTTTTAACTAACCAAAATGCATCTCTTCACCCACCTCTGAGGCAAACGTCACCTGTCCACTTACCCGATTGATCCAGGTCCTGCTCTAATCTTCGATAGTCTTCTTTCAGTGTCCACTATACCACCAATTTTGGTGTCATTTGCAAATTTACAAAGCATGCCATCTATATTTTCATTCAATCGCTAACAACAACACTGCATCTAGAATCATTCCCTGAGGCACACCACTGGTCACAAGGCTGTAATCTGACATGAGAGACTATATTTCAATTAGACTTTATTTGGAATGCTTCCAGGCTGTACATTTGGATATATTTTACCCCTCTCTGTCTTTAGAGTCAGTCTTTGATTTCTGCCCGCAGCGTGTGATGTGTAGTAAGTTATTTTACCTCCCATCTTTGGAGTCATCTCTGTTTGTTCCAAGTCAGAAACACCTCATCCATTTCCCACTTTTGGTAGCAGTAACTTCCTGCTATACTAGAGGCAGCTGGAAGCTGCCTTTTTAAAAGCTGATATTTATTCCACTTACACGTGCCATCCAGGTTTATCTGGGGAAGCATCAGCTGGAAAGAGCAATCAGCCGAGCTGAATAATGAGGCTGGGTTGGGAGTTCATTTCACCATCTTTGTTGTCAGGAAGACATTTTGCAGAACCTTTGGGGGTGATTTTAGCCGAACTTGCCGGCATGAACATAACAAGACATAGAACATTAAACAGTACAGGACAGGTCCTTTGGTCCAAGATGTTGTGCTAACCTGTTGACCTATTCCAAGTTCAATCCAACCTTTCCTCCTGCATAGCCTCCAGTTGACTTTCATCTATATGCTTGCCTGAGAATTTCTTAAATGTCCCTAGTGTATCTGCCTCTACTACAACTGCTGGGCTGGCAGCATGTTCCATGCTCCCACAACTCTCTAGGTAAAATAACTACCTCTGACATACCCCCTATGCTGTCCTCTAATCACCTGGAAATTATAAACAAGACAATCTGAAATCAGGAGAAGCACACAAAATGTTAGAGGAACTCAGCAGGTCAGGCAAACATCTATGGAGTGGAATGTCCTGATGAAGGGTTTTGGCCCAAAATGTTGACTATTTATTCCCCTTTGTAGATGCTAGGTGCGCCTGACCTGCTGAATTTCTCCAGCATTTTGGGTGTTAATTTAAAGTTATGTCCCATTTCCATCCTGGGATAAAGACATTGGCTGTCCACTCTCCCGATACCTCTTATCATCTTATACACATTTAACAAATCACCTCTTACCCTTCTTTGCTTCAAGAACAAAAACAAAATAGCTAGGTGTTCCTTTTATATTACATTCAGTTTCATACTGCTGGCTTCTTGCTTTGAAGATTTCCGTTACAATTCCAACTCTAGCCCCACAGATTGAACCAATGGAGCAAATATCATTGTACATGATTTGTGAAGTGAGGTATCTTGCTTGACTGACTTGTTCCTAAAACATTTTCTGTCTATTCAAACACGGCATTCATACTGTGAATCTGAGTGTCCTTAAAACACATGAAAGTTGGCAGTGCTAGCGCAGCAAGTCATAAAGAATTCAAATGGGAGATTGGCCTCAAGGAAGGAAGTGCAAAAGTGCAGACACTAGAAGCTGGATGCATTGTGCCTATTCTTTTAATGTGTTAAACCCAGGTTAGATAGTACTGGTGATCAATCCTGAGGGAAGTCACATCTATCAGGAAATTGACTGACATTTCCACGTACAATTCATCTAGGCATATCTGATGACTTTTCTGAAACCAAACACAATTGTACACTGTACACTGCCTAACTGATATAAATTATAGCATTTGCATACAACAGTCATGCATTATTGTATTACTATGTTGTATCCTACAGTTATTTGAAGGGATGTGCTGCTGTCATTAAGAGGTCTCAATGAGCAGCTTTGCAACTGACTGCAGCTGCTCCAATATTATGCAAAGTTTGTAAAATGTGCTTAAACTAACATTGATCTCTTTGTGCAACATTTTGGTGTGGGTGGCCTCCTTTCTATTCCTTGCTGTCCTTGCCCAAATGAAGAAACTGGAGGACATCGACTAACCTTCTCTTTAGAGACTTCATCCCCGTGCGGGGCTTGCAGAGGAAAGCTGGTCAATGGTGGCATGAAGGCAGGAGGAAGTGTTGAAGAGAGCAGGGAATCATAATTAGAAGGAATAGCATTTGTGTGTCTGCCTGGGTTTACTCTTGGTATGAATCTCACATGCCACATGAGATTAGGGAAATGCCTTGCAGCATTGCTCAACGATGCAAAGCTTCTCATCTGTAGAGGAAACAATTGTAGCCACCTCCCACGAGGCTCTGCTAACTGTAACTCTGATGAGTCCTCTGGCCCACTCTGTGCTGCACTGGGACTCCTACATATATCCCACTGACTGCATCTTGAATGTCCTCCTTCACCTCAGCAACCTTCATCCTCTATGGCAGCCCTGAGTGCAATGCTGCCTCTTTCAATGGCAGCATTGGGGGTAGTTCAGAGAAAATTTACTGAGTTGATTTCTAGGATGAAGTACTTCTTTCATAAAGATATGAAAAATGAGCCTATAATGTTTAAAAGAATGAGCAGGATTATGAGAGAAGTTCAAACTGCCAGTGATGCGTCACCAGTTGTAATGAAAGTCATTAATTCTGCTCATTTTAATAAAGAATCCCAGCTATATGATGAATAAACTCTTTTCGGACTTGCAGCTGAGTACAGGTATTGACTATAACCATCGTTTCGATGACAAACTCTGCCATATCAGGGATGAAGATGGCAGAGTTTGTCATCAAAATGTTGGTTTTGCCTCCAATCATACTTGAGGAAGAAAATTCAAAAGATTTATGAAATGTAGCATCTCCACTTTAAATAGGTGACTCTTTATTCTGAAACTATTGCCCACATTTTTAGATAAAAACATAGGTTTTCTAAATCTCTTGTTATTATATACCTTTTTCGTATCTCAACTGTTTCATCCTGGGGATAAACCCTTCTCTCTTGCTGAAAATGCAGATATGTTCTTCGTTAGAGGCCAAAACGGTAGGTTTTACTCCCAGCACAAGCTCACTAGTGACCTGTACAGTTGCCTCAGGTCTTCCCTGTTTTTATATTCCAAACCACTGGCAGTAAAGGCCAATATTCCATTTACCTTCCTAATCACTGGCTGTACATGTATTTTAACTACCTGGCCTTTATACACCAGGACCTTCAAGATTGTTTTGTTCCAAAACATTTTGTACTATCATCTTATTCTTCCTTTTAAAGTGGACAAACTTTCCCATATTGTACGCCATCTGAAAATAACCCATTCATCTCAACTTTCTGTTTTGCTTCAGGTAAACAAAGCCCTATTCATGTCAATACATTATTCCAATCCCATGTGCTTTTATCTTTGCTGCAACCTCTTATGTGCCACTTAATAGGCTTTGTTTGGAAATTACACATTTCCTAGTTATCTATTATCCACCCTATTACGTCTTTAAAGAAGTCTAACACATTTATCAAACTTTTATTAAAATGTTATTGACTCTGCTTAATTGTCAAATGGTATCCTATTATTACCTCCCTGTAAAATGGATTGTATCTTATTGTCCTATTGTTTCTTCTTTTCTATCCTTCTCCTTTCTTGAATACTTGCATTATATTTGTGGTATTTAAATATTCTTGGTCTTCTCCAGAATACAGGGAATTTTTTGTAGATTACAATCAGTGCATCTACTATTATTGTAGTTCATTCCTTCGAAACCCTGGGATGTAGTCGATCAACTCCAGGGTACTTCTTGGCCTTCAACCACACTAGTTTGATTAATTTAGTTCCAATGATAGGAATCGTTTTAAGTTCTTCACTCCCTATAGCCACTTGATTATCTATTCTTATTGAGGTATTTTTGGTATTTCCAACTGTAAAAAATGCTCAAAAATAATTATTTAGAGTCTCTGCCATTTCTCTTTTTTCCTAATATTAATTCTATAGTCCCTCCCTCCAAGGGAATTAGGTCTATTTCACTGTTCTTTTCCTTTTTAAATGTAAAATCTTAAGATATAGGAGCAAGTTTTAGGTCATAAGGCCAATCACATTTGCTCCATGGCTGAATTTTTTAAACCTCATTCTCATGCCTTTTCTCCATAACCTTTAATCCCTTTATCTATCAATCAAAATCTATCAAATTCTACCCAAAATAAACCCAATGACTTGGCTTCAACTCTCTTCTGTAACAATCAATTCCACAGAGTCACCATTCTAGCTCTTACTGTGTGTTTTATTGTGTATATCTATATCTCTTATTGTTTATTCTTATACTATTTGTTAGTTAACTCTCATATTCTATTATTTTTTAACTTTTTTGTCATCTTTTGCTAGTTTCTAAAGCTTTTCCTGTCCCCTGGCCTACCACTAACCTATTTTTATTTCATGATGTTTCAACAATGAACTTCAAAGGAATTATGCAATTAGATAACAATGACCAGTGAGCATGTTATTGGCATCCCATTGGATGAGAACTGATGCTGGAGACCACAGAAATAACTGAAAAAATAAAGCAAGAATGGTACATTTTAAACAGTAACTTTTTATGATTTGAAACTTTTTTTCTCTTGGTCTCCAAAGTAATGATTGTATGCACGATATCTATCCAATTACTACTTAATACAAAGAAGAGTTCTTCAAATTTAAGACGTATTTTCAAAGCTCTGGAACCTCTTGAGCATTTGTAATAAAACTTCTCTACTCAAATTACATATCATAAAATTACGAGTAATGATTATCAAGGAAACATCTATAAAATAACTCATAAAGTATCCAGTGTGAGCATGGAAATGTTGTTTATGAAGTAAGCGATCAGTTATGACTTGGAATGCATCGTCTCAAAGTGTGGTGGATGCAGACTTAATTGTGCCTTTCAAAAGGGAATTGGCGAAGCATTTGAAAGTTAGATATTTGCAAGGCTCTGGGGAAAGAGAATGGGAATGGGACTGATTAGATTGTTCTACAGGACTGGCAAAGACATAAAGGCCTAATGGCCTTCTTATGTGCTGCAACAAATCTTTATTTGGTGTTCTGAAAGTAAAGTGATAGACTCCGAGATGTTTTATGGTTTAGTCATTTCCTTTTACCAATTTATGCACACCCTAAATGATACAAAATTAGATGGTATGGCTGACTATTTTAGAGGCTGGCTGCAAGTCAACCACCTCCTGTTGAGTTCAAGAGATACAATACTTTGAGTCTGGATAAGACCAGTACATATTCTTCTCTGAAGGGCATGAATGAAACAGATAGGTTTTAAAACAATCCAGTATTTCCATGGTCATCATTACCAGTGCTTCAAAATAAATTCAACATTTTTATTTAGTTACTTGAGTTTTGATTCCCTTGCTGCTCTGGTGGAATTCAAACTCTCCTCTCTAAATCAATGGCCCACTTCTGAAGATGCTAATCTACTAACTTAATGGCCATGCTACAAATGGTGTACATGCCTCTGGATGCTCAGAAATGAAATGGCTTTTAGGCATGACAACTTAAAGCTTGGCCAAGGAGGGAAAGTTTGATGGAGCAACTTAAAGGAGGAGATGGAGAGGGAGTGCCAGAACATGGAAGCCAGAAGCCGGAAGGCATTGTTGACCACAGATTTTGCAAAGTGAATGCTGCAACTTTGAACATTGGCAAGGGGAACAAAGGACACTTAACCATTAACTCTCAGAATGAGAAGGGCCTTCCAAGCAGAAGTGCTGAACGGAGTCTGGTGCTTTGTTCACAAATGCAGACAGAGAGAAAGAGCAAAAGCCCCACGAAGCATCATAGCTGTCTGCAAAGCAGCATAGACTCTCTTCTAATCAGTGTCAGATTTGTCCCTGTATACGATGATAACTGAGCCTCGGCGGTGGGAAATACAAAAAGAAATCAGGAAAAATAACTTACTGAAAAGTAAATGATTTTGATTGATTCAGGTTTGGATTTCAACTAAAGTGAGGAGAAATAGCACAGGACTCTAACGTAGCATAAATAATCTTATTTATTGGTGAATCAGAGCAGATTAATTGTATCCTGGCAAAATGCAGCTACTTTATATTTGGTGTTTCAATTCATATATTTATCCCCGTATTTTTAGAAGTTGTGGACATCTGATGTCACTTATGGCACATTGTGTGGGATTGAGGGTTGTTGTAGCAGTCCTGGTTTGGTTTCTCTACAACCTGCTCCTCATTATCTTCAGCTTTTATTACTGCCACATGGCATCCTGCCGAGATAAGTTGAAGCCGTGATGTGGTATTCTTGTGAGGCACAGACCAAGAAAGTCCAAAGAAACTGCCTCTCAGCACGTTTTGACAATCAGACACCCAGCAAGCACAACCACTGGGTGTATTTTATGTTACTGGAGTTTCCTCAGTGCAATTTCAAACAGCTTGTTTGTTCTATTTTCTACGGGTTTTCATGGGAAAATCCCAAGTTGTTTGTTTTGTGCACAAGATGATTTACAGGGACACATCTTAAACCACTTGGGGGCAAAATTCAATAGCGCCCCCCCCACTCCCAAATGACCTTGAGGATCTCAATGCATGATTAACCCTTGCCCGATCATTGCAATGTAGGCATAATGCCAATTTCATGCTGCCGGTCCACTATAATGTGCACAGTATCCCACCAAAGCTAACCACACTATTGGCTGGGTGCATTAGCATGGGGGCGAAACTTATGAGTGGCTTACATCAGTTACAGCTAGCCTGCACTGTTTAAAGCTAGCCTGCAGCTCTTAAATAGCGCACTTATTGTGGCTGGATCATGTACTTCCTGTCCTCCTACAGACAAAGGTAAATCAGAAAACCTTAAACGCATTGCCATAACAGGGGAGCAAGGAGGAGCCACAATGCAGAGGCAGCTCCTGCATCCCTCTGGACACATACTTAGAAGCCAATAGTCAGGATTAAGAGTTAAAGGACAATGACCTGGATACAGTACTGATCCAAGTTTAATGACCTCATGATTTGTCAAGGTCAGCGAAGGCATTGCCTGTAATTTCAAATACTGCTCAATGCACCACACCCAAGCACGCAATTACCACAAGTCTCTGGCGGTCAGGAATGGTACCTAACATTCATTTGCATCAACTCACCCTCATACCCTTAATGCTGTTGCAAGATTCACACCCACATACCACAGATTACACTCACTCCCACCCATTAAACCATGACAACCATGCCACTCAGATGAATTGTCTGATACTCGCGGACACACTTGCATGATAGCAATTACCTACGGCGAGATTGGCAAGGCTGTGCTCCCTAACCTGCAAGGAAGTGATGGCACTGGTTGGCATTGTGATGCCCTTTGCTAAGGCTGTGGTTGGTTGTGGAACTGAAATGATTGGAAAGGATGATATCCATTAGACCATTGTGGAGATCTATAGGTCATGAGGTATCATGATTTTGACTTCCAGCAGACTCAACAGTAGCACAGATGGTCCTAGTTAGTTCCCCCACCCACCCCTCTACCTATTGTCTCAGCCACTGCATTGCATTGTAAACACTTAAAATCACTTTTTATAATATTGTTTATGTTATAAATACATGCTGGTTTTAATATATTTATGCATGTTTTCTTCCACATCCATACTTTAATCTCCAAATTTATTTTTATATAATTCTTATTGTTTATGTAATCCCTGGTTAAGATTTCTACTGCTATACTGTGAGGTATTTTATTTTAGTAGCTTTCTGTAAAAGCAGTGAGACCTGCTGGTAAGAGTGTTTTGGTTTCGGCTAAAGATAAAGAGCCACGTTGTCCAACTTAGGAATGTTCAGCCAATCAGGAGTGGGATGGCATGGAACACTCTCAAGAGCTGGGCAGGAAGAGTTTTTTTAAAGGACAGTAGTCTGGTTTGGGGTCTTTTGGCAGGAGGTGCAAGAGAAGAGCACCAAGGAAGATGTTTGGAGGATCCCATGCAAAGGGGAGACCCTATTGCAAAGAGTACTTCGCAAGGTGGATGATTCCAAGAAGGGAAGTTCTACCTGTGGTTGGCGAGGAGAATTCAGCGTTGTGAGTAAAGCCACTCCCAGCTGCTACAGAAATGAGCTCCAACTTTTATGTGCACATTTAGATGGTTTAAATGTAATGGGCCCTTTTATCTTTCTTTTTCAACTGTCCGATAAAGTTGAAAATTAGTAAATATACTTTCTTTATAATTTTATGCTGGTGTACGATCTGTCATTTCTGGCCTATCGATAACTGTGTATGGGCAGTATTTACACAGCATTCGCTCAGATTGAGGTTCCTTTAATCCTGTTTGGTTGAATCCCAAATCATACCGACCCTAGACGTATATTGCTTATGAAAGGTGGCCTTCTCACTGCTGAGTCATGTGGCTGTCAGCAGAGTTAGCTAATGAGCCAAGTTGGTGTACGAGCCCCACTGAGAGGGCTGCATTTGTGGAGGCTTGTCCGGGATTTAGGATACTGTGTGAATGCTATTTAAGGATTGATTAAATGGTTTATCGTGTTTTATTTGTGAGTTTAAGCAGTGTTTAAACATGTTTGGAGGAAGTGAGGTATATTGTAATTAAAGTATTTTATTATGGATGTCCTGGGAGGTTGGTGCAATTTGAAGCGGTTATCCACAGTCATGTTTGTATTCTGAGCGGAGTGGATATTAGAATTCCCGATGAACTGGTACTTAGAGTGCTGAGTTCTGTAAAATTATTGGGGAAAATTATGCTGATTGAATGGTGTTTTTATCAATCAGCGGTAAGGATGTCATGTTAGTCCAGGCTGCCAGTGACATAATTGAAGTCACACTGCCTGATAAGATAGAGGCACCTGGAGAGGCAGGGCCATGGCTTGTTCATCTAGTTTATATCTCTAGCGAAGGGGGGAATGTTGTTGAGGGTGAAGACGTTAAAGACAAGTTGTTCTCTTTCTGCGACGTGAGGAAAAGGAATTGTCTGATGTGAAAGGTTTAATGGATCTTTCAGCAGTTGATTTAAATTCTGAGCTGGTTTCAGCAATTATATCACTGGTTGATGAATGCCAAAGAGTACCTGTGGAAAGCCAAAGTTATTGTAGGCTGGGAATATTCTCTGGAGTCAAGCCCAGACCAGATGGGGAAGAAGAATATAAGGCTTGGGTGGAGCAGACATCTCAGTTATTGGGTGAATGGCAGTGCTCAGATAATATGAGAAAACAGCAACTGGTGGAGAGTAGAAAAGGTCAGGTTGCTGAGGTGGTGAGTTCCTTCAAGGCAGAAAACCCGTTGGTCATGTCCACGGACTGTATGCAAGCATTAGAAAATGTTTTTGGCAAGTCGTACAGCCCAGCTGATTTTATGATAAAGTTTAGGCACCCATTCCAGGTGAGGGGGAGAAACTTTCTGCTGACATTTTCAGGCTAGAGAAACACTTGCATTGCTTGTGCCGTAAAGGGGCCATTCAAACGGCTGAGATAAATTAATGATGGGCAAGTTGTGAAGTTACATTGTCGCATGATGTGATTGCATTAAACATTCGAATGACTCGCAAGATGTATCCCCCTCCCTCGTTTGTTGAGCTGATCAGAGAAGTAAGAGAGGAGGAAAATACGATGGATGAGCGGGAGGCCTCCAGCAGTTGGACAATGTCCTCAGTAGTATCCTCTGTTGCTGAAGCAACCCTTGATGCCACACAAGCAGGGGTTTTATCAGATGAAGTGAAAATCCTGCAAGCCGAGATATCTCGGCTGATATCAGCTAGTGCAGCCACCTAGTGTAACAGGTCCAATAAGAAACCTGACCCACCTGTAGGACATTCTAAACAGAGGGATGCTTTTGACGAAGGAAGCGACTGGTATTTCTATTACATCTATGGGAAGGATGGACATTTCAAGCAGGAGTGTGAAAGACAGGAAGATCTTCGGAAAGTAGCCTGGCGGTTGCTTAAACAGAAAAGGAAGTCAGGAAACATTGGAGGGACCCAGTAAGGGGATAGCCTGGCTTCAAATAGAGAATACATTCCAATCAATGTATCAAGGGAAACACTAAAGTGCAAAACCCTATTCCTGAAGGATTAGTGGGAGCAAGCTTGGATGATAAAGTGCCACACATGAGGCTGATTAGCAAGATAATATCATATGGTGTTACAGGAAATACACTGGCACAGATAGAGGAATGGCTGACAGGCAGCAAGTGGGAATAAAGGGGGCCTTTTCTGGTTGGCTGTCTGTGACTAATGCTGTTCCTCAGGGATCAGTATTGGGACTGATACTTTCATGTTCTTTGTCAATGATTTAGATAATGAAATTGATGGCTTTGTGACAAAGTTTGTGGGTGAGACGAAGATAGCTGCAGGGGTAGGTAGTGCTGAGGAAGCAATGAGATTGAGGTAGGACTCAGACAAATTGGAAGGATGGGCAAAAAAGTGGCAGATGGAATACAGTGATGGGAAATGTACAATAACGCATTTTGGTAAAAAAAAGCAATAGTGCAGGCTGTTGTCCAAATGGGGAGAAGGTTCAAACATCAGCGGTACAGAGAGGCTTAGGAGTACTCGTGCAAGACTTCCAGAATATTAATTTACAGGTTGAGTCTGTGGTAAAAATGCAAATGCTATGTTGGCATTTATTTCAAGGAGAATAGAATGTAAAAGCAAGGAGATAATGCTGAGGCTTTATAAGACACTTCTCAGGTCACACTTGGAGTATTGTCAATAGTTTTGGGCCTCATGTCCCAGAAAGGATGTGTTGTCATTGGAGAGAGTCCAGAGGAGGTTCACAGGGATGACACTAGGAATGAAGGGCGCCTGGCAGCTTTGGGCCTGTACTCACTGGAATTTAGAAGACCGCATGGGGATCTCATTGAAATTTACCGAATGTTGAAAGGACTAGATAGGGTGGATGTGGAGAGGATGTTTCCTGTGACGGGGTTATCTAGAACTAGAGGACACAAATTCAAAATTATGGGGTGACTATTTAGAACACTGGTAAGGAGAATTTTCTTTTAGCCAGAGAGTAGTGAATCTGTGGAATGCTCTGCCACAGACTGCGGTGGAGGCTGAGTCCTTGGGTATAATCAAGGCAGAGGTGATTGCTTCTTAATCGATCAGGAGCCCCTATGTGTGGTGAGGAGGAAGAATGGTAAGGTACGAATGCATGCTATTAACGGACACCGAAGAGGTGTACAGTCCCAGACCAATGTACTGTTCCATGGATCGAGAATGTTCTGGCCTGCCTGAGTGGAGCAAAGTGGTTCAGTACGTTGGACCTAAGGAGCGGGTATTATCACTTACCCACGAGTGAAGCTGATAAAGAGGTAATGGCATTCATGTGTCCACCTGGGTTCAGTCAGTTTGAAAAAATACCCCAGGGCATAGCAGGAGTGCTGGATGCTTTCCAACGTGTCATGGAGAAGACTGTTGTGGACATGAACTTGCTTGAGGTACGGGTGTACTTGGATGGTCTCATAGTGTTCTGGTCCACACTGGAGGAGCATGAAATGATGCTACTGAAGGTGCTAGACTGTCTGAAAACTGAAAAAGTGCCAGTTCTGTAAGATGTCAGTAAACCATGTTGGATACATAGTCTCATAGGATGTAGTGGCTATGGATCCATCCAAGATAGAGGTGGTGACCACATGGCCAAGGATATGAATGTGAGTACCCTACGTTCATTCCTTGGATTCCGTGGGTACAACTAGAGATTTATGAAGGACGACTCAGAGTAAGCCACCCTTTGAATCAGCTTCTGTGTGGTTACCCATCCTTGGGGAAGAAAGGAGAAGAGGCAAGGTTTATCTTAGCCCTTCGGAGACTTTCAGGGACAGATAGGATGCAAAATGTGAAGCAGCTTTTCAGCTGCTGAAAGAGTTGCTGACCAAAGCACCTGTGCTGGCCTTTGCAAACCCCCATTTGCCATATGTACTGCATACAGATGCCAGCCATGAGGGCTTAAGAGGTTTTTAGATCAGGACTAAAGTAAAGGTTTTCAGATAGACTGGCATATGATGCTCCAGGGAAACAGTGTTCTGTCCATCCCAATAGTGAGATATGTTACTGCCGTTTACAAATGGATTGGAGGTCCTGTAATCATTAACTTCATTTGAATACTATGTTATTGATAATAGTTTAATAAGCTCCAAAGTCATGAGGACATGACTATTTGTGGTGGAGGGAGAGCGTACTGCCCTGGTTAAGATTTCTGCTGCTATGCTGTGAGGTAGTTTATTTTAGAAGCTTTCTGTAAAAGCAGTGAGGCCTGCTGGTAAGAGGGTTTTGGCTTCGGCTAAAGATAAAGACCCATGCTGTCCAACTTAGGAATGTAGTGCCAGCCAGTCAAGAGTGGGATGGCACAGAACAGTCTCGAGAGTTGGGTGGGGAGAGTTTTCTGAAGGACAGTAGCCTGGTTTGGGGTCCTTTGGCAGGAGCTGTACAGAGAAGAGCATTTAATCTGAAGGGGAGACCCTATTGCAAGGAGTGTTTTATGAGGCAGAGGATTCCAAGAAAGGAATTTCTACCTGTGGCTGGTGAGGAGAATTCAGCATTGTGAGTAAAACAACTCCCAGCTGCTACAAAAATGAGCTCCAATGTTTAAGTGCACAGTTAGAACAGTTTAAATGTAATGGGCCCTTTCATTTTTTTCTTTCTCTTTTTGCTGTTAGATAAAATTGAAAATTGGTAAATATACTTTCTTTATAATGTTATGCCGGTATATAACCTGGCATTTCTGGGCTACCGATAACTGTATATGGGCAGTGTTTACACAGCATTCACTCAGATTGAGGTTCATTTAATTGGAACATCCCAACATTCCCGTTTGGTGGAACCCCAGATCATACCGACCTAGACATATATTGCTTATAAAAGGTGGTCTTCTCACCGCTGAGTCGTGTGGCTTTTAGCGGAGTTAGCTAACGAGCCAGGTTGGTGTATGAGCCCGGTGAGAGGGTTACATTTACAATAATTGAATGCTGCTGTTTTTTCGCCACACCACATACTAATACGAATAAAATTGATTCTTGATCCTTGGTGATAGCCTGAAGTATGGTGAGCTTATGTTATCTGTTCTGCTGTAGAAGACTCAGATGGGACTTCGCTAAGACAGTTTACAGAAGAAGATTGAGAGGTCTACAGACCAAAATGCTTAGTGCTTTGATAGGTCTGGCAAAAAAAAAAGAACATTAATATCAAGGAGCGAGTAAAAGTCTGGGGCAAGTAGACACAGCTCTTTACACAAATCTTACCCTATTCTTTTAAAGAACGGTAGAAGATTATGGCATAGAAGAGAATCACTCAATCCACCATGCACGTGTCAACAAGGAAATAGTATCTGATACATTGCATATTTATATGCTTACTCATTATAGCACAGAAATAATCCAATCAGTCTACTCCACTTGTGTTCAGGACCATTCCAATGCCCCCTATTTCCCTATAATACAGCAATTTCTTCTCCCTCCCGTACCCATGAAATCCTTTTTAATTTGCTTACTACATACCCAAGCTAATAGGTAACTATTACACTGTAACCTATAAACCTACCAGCACATTTTGGGATGTGGTGGGAAACACAAACACTCAAAAGAAACACACGAGGTCACAGCGATAATGTGCAAACTCTACACAGTTGGCACCTGAGATCAGTATCGAACCGGGATCCCTGGAGATGTGAAACACTGGGCTTCTGGATCCGAATGTATTGCAGCCTCCCTCAGCTGGTGCTGCAGTATCTGTAGCACCAGTGCAGAGACAGCCCCCAACGTGGGCTTGCAATGTCGCCCAGTAATCCCTCCAGTAATCTTCTGGATGCTCCAGCCCACATCACCAGCACCAGCTCCACTCAAGGCTTGGAGACAGGGAGTTCTGCGGCATGGGTGATAATTAGTTACAGCAAAGTGACAGGGCTTTGTCAGACATTGTCATTGGACAATGAAATGATGATCATTCCGAACCATCACTGGTCCGTCAGCTAAGTTTTATTAGGACAGGATCACTCTGAAAGAGAAGGTCTTTGCTCTGTCATTCTGCTTTGCATTTCAGACGACAGGCACAATTTTTCCATCCATGGTAGCAGACAGTGGGGTCACTATGGTCACCTGCCTTTTGCTAGTGTTTGTGGAACTAGGTACAGTATTTGAAACATGCCATAAGTTTGCCAGGATCTATTTGGGAGAAAACTATGTCCACATTCAAAGGGTTGTGTTCTTCTCCAATATGTCACCCTGATGATATGTTTCAGTGATTGACTCATATTGAGGAACATGAGGCAGAATAGAAAAGCTTGAGTTGGACTAATCCCAAATTTATTTTAAGTGGAATCCAATGTGAATCAAAGTTTTGCAAATGTTCCTTTGACACTCCAAACGTGTGACATGAATTGAAGATAATTTGAAAGAAACCAAAGGAGTCAGAGCACAATCCTTTCCATATTTCCACACGACACAGAAAGAGGCCATTTGAATTGAATTGAATTGACTTCATTTCTGACATCCTTCACATACATAAGGAGTAAAAATCTTTACATTATGTCTCCATCTGAATGTGCAATGTGCAAATTATAATAAATAGTATATACAGTAAGATATACAACAGAACAGTTAATATAGCTTAGAAATACAATTGCGTCACCATAAATTACGCACCTGTTGCTGTAAATATCCTGAATAGTGGGAAGTTCACATCTACAGATGCGCTGGGCTGTCCGTACCCCTCTCTGCAGACACCTGTGGTTGAGGGAAGTACAGTTCCCATACCAGACAGCGATACAACGAGTCAGATTCTCTCAATTGTGCCCCTATAGAAAGTCCTCATGATCTGGGGACTCATGCCAAACTTCTTCAACTGTCTGAGGTACTGTTGTGCTTTTTCCACCACACAGCCAGTATGTACAGACCATGTGAGATCCTTGGTGTTGTGTATACCGAAGAACTTAAAGCTGTTCACCTTCTCAAACCCAGATCCATTTATGTCAATAGGGGTTACCCTGTCTCCATTCCTCCTGTAGTCCACAACCAGCTCCTGTTTTTGAAACTTTGAGGGAGAGGTTGTTTTCTTGACACCACTGTGTCAGGGTGATGACTTCTTCTCTGTAGGCTGCCTCATTATTATTTGAGATAAGGCCAATCAATGTAGTATCATCTGCAAATTTAATTAGCAGATTGGAGCTGTGGATGGAGACACAGTCATGGGTGTACAGTGAGTAAAGGAGGGGGCTTAGGACACAGCCCTGGGGGGGGCTCCTGGGTTGAGGGTCAGAGGGGCAGGGGTGAGGGAGCCAACTCTTACCACCTGCTGGCGATCTGACAGGAAGTTCAGGATCCAGTTGCACAAGGCAGGGTGAAGGCTAAGGTCTCTGAGCTTCTTGTCAAGTCTGGAGGGAAGTATGGCACCTGGAAAGTCTTCACTCTCCAGGGCGCAGGCCTGGGCAAGGTTGTATGGAAGACCAGCAGTTGCCCATGCTGCAAGTCTCCCCTCTCCACGACACCGATGTTGTCCAAGGGGAGGGCATTAGGACTCATACAGCTTGGCACCAGTGTCATCGCAGAGCAATGTGTGATTAAGTGCCTTGCTCAAGGACACAACACGTTCCCTCGGCTGGGGCTCAAACTCACGACCTTCAGGTCGCTAGTCCAATGCCTTAACCACTTGGCCACATGCCCACATTTTAGTAATAATGACTACAAAAAAACTACTGGATGTTGTAAATATCCATTCTAGTTTAATAATATTCTATAGAGCATGAAACTTGGCTCCCTCCGCATGATTAATGTTTACAAAATGCCCCATGAAAGGGCTTACTAAGCCGCTCTAATTGTCACTGCTTCCCAGGGGCAGTTTGGAATGGCAATAAATGCCATCCCAAAATCCCTAAACATAAATAAATTAATAAAAAGGCTGGAACTGGAAAAAGTTAAAGAAAGTTAGAGAGCCTTTTCATGCCTACTAGCCGACATAATGAGAATTTCCAGGATTTCGTTTTTATTTCTAATTCTCAGCCACTGGAGAATTTTGCTTTTGTTTCATCATAACATGGAAAAATGTGAGAGGGAGTATGTTCTTTATGTGCATATGGATAAATTTAAGGCTGAGCTAAAAGAAATGTCATAATTTATGACCTAAATTAAATATTGATATTTTGCTCCTTCTGTGCATACTTTTACTCCCATGACATGGCTAGCACGCTGAGCAAAATTTTGTGCTGTGGCTGGAGGCACTAATAAAAGTAAATGTTTATTTGGAGTGCAGATCCAACCCAAGCGCCAACACAGTTCTGATGATCAGATGAGCATTTCTGTACAGTTCTCAAAGGAGACTCGCAGGAACAGAAAAGTTATCTTGCTACCTCAATCTTACAACCAGAATAATTGAAATGATTGGGAATTCTTTTATCTGGGATAACTTGTCAGCAAGCAGAACTTCCCTCAGTTCCAGATATTCCACCAAACTCTATGACTGTCAGCGCGACGACTGTGAACAAGTATCTTCATACAAACATGTATGAAAGCTTAAAGGACCATTGCGTGCTTGCATTTCTCAGCTACTTTGTGAAATCCTTCAATTGTTTTCCTCTTGCTTTACTTTCACTGGGCACCGCTAAGTTCCAGGAAGCCCAGGAACTCAAAGCTAACCTGAAAACATTGAATTAAGTTATTAACATATTTGAACTTACAACCCCCCTGAAGACAGTGAAGATTCAAGATTCTTTAATGTCATTTCAAGTACACAAGTGTAAAGGAGAACAACATAATTGTTACTCCAGATCTGATGCAGCACAAAAAACACAACATAAGGTAAAAAACAGAATAATAATGAAAAAATATAATAAATACAGCATAAAAACATAAGATAGCTTATATGCATAGATTGATTGTATGTCCACAAAGTGACGCTAGGCATAGCAGCGTTTGTACTTGAGGGATCGAATGGAAATTCTAATGTAGTGGTAGTGATGGTTGTGGTGGGATGGGTTAGTGGGTGGAGGTGTTGATCAGCCTTACTGCTTGGGAAAGTAACTGTTTTTGATACTATATAGTCTCCTCCCCTGCTGGGAGTGGGACAAACAAACCATGAGCAGGGTAGGGTGGGATCCTTCATGATATTATTGGCCCTTTTCCAGCACCTTTCTGTAAATATATCCTTGGTGATGGGTAGGCCAGTGCCAATGATGTATGGGCAGTTTTGGTATGGGGAGGTATGGGACCGCTTTGTTACTTATTACAGAGAGGCATCAGAGACAGTACGCAGAGGTGGTGTGCAGTCCAATGGCGGGTGATTGCCGTAGTCATTTTTCCTGTGATGGCAAGGTGCTGTTGGACATTGGTAATGTGGAATGCTGAAAAATGGTTCACTGGTTTATTGGCCGGACTGATGGCGGGGGAACAGCGCAGCCTCGGTTGTAGAGCAGATGAGGCCTCACGCCGGGGTGTTGCCAGCTGTAGCAGGAGAGAAGACGCTGGAGGCAGTGTGACATGGCATCCATGCTGGCATCAGTGTTGCTCTCCAGTATTTACTCAGTGGAAGACAAGCTGGATTGCATTCACCTCCAAACTGCTGCAGGAAAATTCTTGCCATGCATGCACTCAGGGACTTGGGCTATATTATATTTTTCGTATGTGACTATACGTTTACTGCTACATGTACCTTATATGTGCTACATGTGCCACGCTGTGTATGAGTATTAGTACTGTTTTTGAACCTTGGCCCGGGAGGAACATCGTTTCGTTTGGCTGTATGCATGGGTATTTACCGTATGTATGGTTGAATGACAATTAAACTTGAACTTAGACCAAGGAGTAGGAGTTTGTTCACCAAGATCTGTTGGACAATAGTGTTGAATGCCGAAATGAGATCCAGAGACAGCATTCTGACATAAGTGTCCTTATTTTCTAGGTGCATCAGGGCTAGGTGCATGACAGATGCTGTGGTATCTGTTGTAGAGCGGTTCTGTCTGTATGCATATTGGTGAGAGTCCAATGTAGCAGGAATGGAATTTTTGATGTGTGCCATTCAGAGCACCATGATGGTTGGCATCAGTGCCACTGGGTGGTAGTCATTTAGTTCTGAAGGTGTAGAGTTCTTTGGTAGAAGGACAATGTGGGGACAGCAGCCTGGATGAGTGATGTGTTGAAGATACCCATGAAGACATCACCTGAGTACTCAGTCTGCGTAGCTGCTTGGCCTGGCTGCGTTACGGGGGTTGACTCTCTACAAGGTCCTTCTTACGTCAGCTGCTGTTACAGACAATGGCTGCTCACCTGGGACAGGGGTAGTTTTCATGGTCAGTGCTGCGTTGCATGCCTCGAAGCGTGCATAAAAGTTGCTTAGAGCAGCAGGGAGGGAGGTGTTACTGGCACAGTCGACACTGCTTTCCTTGCGTAGTGCCCTTTCCTGTAATTTCTCTGCAGCTTTAAATTTGCTTCACTTCTAACTTTTCCCAGTTCTCCTCCCCCACTTGCAGACGCTGCCTGACCTGCTGAGTGATTCCAGCATTCTCCTTTCTATTATTTGTTCTGCAGGAGCTGTGATCTGAATCAAAATTGGGAGATACATTAAGAACATTTGGCTGGCAACAATCATGTCATGGTTTTTCAGACTGCAAGCAGATAAGAGACTCAGAACAAAAAAAGGTAATTGTACTAAATGAGAAACAATTTTGGGTGGGCAAATGTGTTGTAACTCTGCAATTTAGAAATTGGTTCTATTTACATACTATTTTCATGTGCAAGTTGAGGACATAAACCATATTATCTAGATTAGATTGCTGTCGCTATTTTTGGAAAAAATTTTAGATTTAAATCTTTCTTAGAAAGGTGTTGTAGCAATTATTTATAATATAATTATGAACTTATGTCCTGATGTATCTAATAAAATTAAAACTGATTGGGAAAAGGAACTTAAGATCACAGTACCGATTGAAAAATGGGAAAAAATTCTTTCATTAGTTAATTCATCTTCTATATGTGCTAAACATGCGTTGATACAGTTTAAAGTAGTGCACAGGACTCATATGTCCAAAGATAAATTATCTCGTTATTACTCTTATATAAATCCAATATGTGACAGATGTCACTCCGAGATAGCTTCTTTAACTCACATGTTTCGGTCATGTCCTTTGTTGAAAAAATATTGGGAAGATATTTTTGATGTTATTTCAACGGTTTTGAATATAGACTTACAACCTCACCCAATTACTGCTATTTTTGGGTTACCAATGATAGACTCAAATCATTTAACCTCTTCAGCTCGTCGGATGATTACATTTCTTACCTTAATGGCTAGAAGATCCATTTTGCTGAATTGGAAAGAGACTAATCCTCCTACCATATTTCAGTGGTTTTCACAAACTATGTTGTGTTTAAATTTGGAAAAAATTGGAAGTGTTGTTTATGACCCTTCCATTAAATTCAAAAAGACTTGGAGGCTATTTATTCAGCATTTTCATATGATGTAATTTGACCATTTCCAAACTTATTTTACTTTTCTGTAGTGTTGGTTGAGAGGAGCGGAGTCGTCGACACTAAGGTTTTCTTTTCTCCCATTTTTTTTACATGTTAAAACAGCCCAGGTCTTTTTTTTAGTTTAGTTGATTAATTCAGTCTAGATTAGTATTTTTTTGGGGGGGCGGGTTTATTATTTTTTTCCTTTTTCATGATTTTTGCTTAGATATTTTTCTTTGTTTTATATTATTCATTGGTATTTAATATGATAGGGAGTTTTATCATTCAAGTATTATTTGGCTTTACAATCACTCATGTTAATTATAACAATGTATTCCCAATAACTTTGTACTACTACCATGTCATGTTTATATCTTTATGAAACTAATAAAAAGATTGAAAAAGAAAAGATTGCAGTAGCTATCATTTCTGAGTGCACTTACCACCATGTGAAATTGACCCAAAGACTACCTGTCATGAGTTAAAATCTGCAGATGCTGGAAATCCAAGCAACGCACACAAAATGCTGGAGGAACTCGGCAGGCCAGGCAGCATCCAGGGGGAAAAAAAGCACAGTTGGTGTTTCGAGCTGAGACCCTTCGGTAGGACTGGAGATAAAAAGCTAAGGAGTAGATTTAAAAGGTTGGGGGGGGGGAGGGCAGGGGAGAGATAAGCACCAGGCGAAAGGTGAAAGAGACAGAAGGCCACGGAAGAAAGAAGGTGGGGGGGGGGTGTTGTGGTTACCTCATGAGCTACCTCAGCATGGCTAACATTTTTCTGAACTTTATCATGGACCCAGTGATATCACAAGTCATGTACCAAACATTTTTAGCATAAACTGAAGATTTGGGATAACTTATGGCTTTCAAAGAACATTCGCAATAGATGAGGTGCACATCACATAAAAAATCTGAAATGAGTCATCATTTAAAAGGTCTGCATTGCTACATTGATATCTTGCACAGAGCATCCACCAACTTCTGTTTTTGGTGTTTAACATTGTAGGAAAAAAATAAATCAGCGATTGTCCCCTCATTATTCGCAGCCTTTTAATGCAACACACCTTAAAGCTGCATGTTGTAAATACCCGCCCGTTTGATCGTCCTGCACCCTCCTGTGATCACTTGTGGCATGAGGTTCGATTGGGTAAGACCATGCAGTCCTTGACTGAAAACACATGGCTTCCACTTCACTGTACGGCTCTCTTGTGCAAAATGCCTTTCCACTATATTTAATGTACTTTTGGCAAGTGTCACAGATTGTTGCAAAGGATTTAATTGAGGTAAATGCAGCATATACTTTGACCACCAAAAGAAGCATTGACTCAAATTTTCTAGGAGAATTTTGTTGACTAAACCACAAAAAATGTTTTATAAAATCCATTAAAATATAATCTCTGCCAGCATCAAGTTCAACAACATGAAATGGTTGGATGTGGATTTAATTTCAATATTTAAGAGAAGTTTGGAAAAGTACAGAGATGCAAGGAGTATGAATTAGATTAGATTATGAGGACACTCAGTCCTCGTTTATTGTCATTTAGAAAATGCATACATTAAAAAATGATACAATGTTCCTCCAGAATGATATCACAAGAAACACAGGACAAACCAAGACTAAAACTGACAAACACACATAATTATAACATATAGTTACAACAGTGCAAAGCAATACCGTAATTTGATAAAGAGCAGACCATGGGCACGGTAAAAAAAGTCTCAAAGTCCCGATAGCCTCATCATCTCACGCAGACAGTAGAAGGGAGAAACTCTCCCTGCCATGAACCTCCAAGCACCGCAAACTTGCCGATGCAGCACCATTGGAAGCACCCGACCACAGCGGACTCTGAGTCCGTCCGAAAACTTCGAGCCTCCGACCAGCCCTCCAACACAGCCTCTCCGAGCACCATCCTCTGCCGAGCGCTTCAGCCCCGCCCTGGCTGCGAGCAACAAGCAAAGCCTTCCCCTCCAGAGATTCTGGACCACACAGTAGCAGCAGCAGCGAAGCAGGCATTTCAGAAGTTTCACCAGATGTTCCTCCATGCTCTCACGTCTGTCTCCATCAAATCGTTCACGGCACCCTACTTGACAAATAACAGACATCACCACCAGAGTGGCCGCTGCGAGCTGCGTCACACCGCCATCTTCTTCTCCCTCCCTCGAATCTAGCTGCAGGGTGATGGGACTAGACAGAAAAACAACTCAACTTTTACTAGATAGGCTAAATGTCCTTTCCCTATGTTAGAAACATAGTTGTGGTGCTCTATGATTCTAACTTGGTTCTGAATATCCAGGATATGGTGAAAGCGATCCTACTTTGAATGATACGTGGATAGAGCGTTGGCTGATTGGCAGGAAACAGAAAGTGGGAATAAAGGGATCCTATTCTGGTTGGCTGCCGGTTACCAGTGGTGTTCCACAGGGATCAGTGTTGGGGCCGCTTCTTTTTACATTGTACATCAACCATTTGGATTATGGAATAGATGGCTTTGTGGCTAAGTTTGCTGACAATACGAAGATAGGTGGAGGGGCCGGTAGTGCTGAGGAAACGGAGAGTCTGCAGAGAGACTTGGATAGATTGGAAGAATGGGCAGAGAAGTGGCAAATGAAGTACAATGTTGGAAAGTGTATGGTTATGCACTTTGGCAGAAATAATAAACGGGCAGACTATTATTTAAATGGGGAAAGAATTCAAAGTTCTGAGATGCAACGGGACTTGGGAGTCCTCATATAGGATACCCTTAAAGTTAACCTCCAGGTTGAGTCAGTAGTGAAGAAGGCGAATGCAATGTTGGCATTCATTTCTAGAGGAATAGAGTATAGGAGCAGGGATGTGATGTTGAGGCTGTATAAGGTGCTGGTGAGACCTCACTTGGAGTACTGTGGGCAGTTTTGGTCTCCTTATTTAAGAAAGGATGTGCTGATGTTGGAGAGGGTACAGAGAAGATTCACTAGAATGATTCCGGGAATGAGAGGGTTAACATATGAGGAACGTTTGTCCGCTCTTGGACTGTGTTCCTTGGAATTTAGAAGAATGAGGGGAGACTGCATAGAAACATTTTGAATGTTAAAAGGCATGGACCGAGTGGATGTGGCAAAGTTGTTTCCCATGATGAGGGAGTCTAGTACAAGAGGGCATGACTTAAGGATTGAAGGGCGCCCATTCAGAACAGAAAGGCGAAGACATATTTTTAGTCAGAGGGTGGTGAATCTATGGAATTTGTTGCCACGGGCAGCAGTGGAGGCAAAGTCATTTGGTGTATTTAAGGCAGAGATTGATAGGTATCTGAGTAGCCAAGGCATCAAAGGTTATGGTGAGAAGGCGGGGGAGTGGGACTAAATAGGAGAATGGATCAGCTCATGATAAGATGGCGGAGCAGACTCGATGGGCCGAATGGCCCACTTCTGCTCCTTTGTCTTATGGTCTTATAACAGAAAGTATAGCTGAAACCTTGCGACACTAACAATTTGTGAGTGGATTTGAAACTTTTTGCTCCTATTTTGCTTTACACCTCAATTGCCTTGTATTAGTTCTTCTATAAACCTTAGGCGCCCTTCATGATCGTTGCTGAATATTTGGTCTCTCTGCTTCAATCTTTTTGCAAATTCATTATGAGTTGAATTTTTGACTCCATATTCTATGCTTCACTCAGACAGGTTGACCACCCTGAGCCTCAGTCTGTCTGCTTCTGACATATTCACTCCTTTGAACATCCCCAAAGTTGTCATAGTCGCATCCCAACCAGAGTGATGTGCAAACTCCGGTCTAATTTAAGCTTTCCTGCAGTTATCCTTTTCCACTCCAACATCATTTAGACTTCCCTAACCTATATTGGCTCCACATCACCCCAGTGGCTCTAACTTAAGCCTCTCAGTTTTGACCTTGCCCCTCACTATCTCCATAAACTCATCCCTTCTTACAAGCCAACTCCTTGATTTCTTCAGAATTTTTTTCTAAAAGCTCATTTATCATATTATGCTTTTGCAGTACCTTCTTCTATTTTAAAGATGAAGCGTAAATGCAAGATATTGCTGTTTTCAGTCTTGTTTGAGATTGATTCTTATCCTTTGGCTTCACAGTTCTAAATGCAGAGCTACTTACATTTCTGAGGGCTCAAACAATGTCTTGCAGATCTTCCACTTCCATCTAAATGTCCATCCATTAGCTATGTCATTATTGATCATCCAAACAGCATCAAGACATTCATTCCTAATTTACCTTTACAAATAAGAACGCACGCAATAGAATAAGAGCAGGAGTAGGCCACCTGGTCCTCATGTCCGTTTTGATATAATCAATGCTGATCAGCCCCACGGCTCAACCCCCTTTTCTGTGCCAATTCCTGATAGTTTTCAGATTCCCCCGTCTTTCAAAAATGTATCTACCACCTCATTTTCACTAATCCAGCTCAACAACCCAAGGGAGTAGGAACTACAGAGGTCCATCACTTTCTGAGAGAACAAACTCCAGTGCAGGTCAGTTTTAAATGAAGCCTCCTTCCCTTGTAATTGTCCTTTCATTTGAGACTTGCAATGGGTGGAAACATCTCAACATCTACTCTTCACACCTCCACCAGATCTTATGTTTAATAAGATCACTCCTCATTCTTTTAAATTTCAAGTAAGATAGATACAATTCTTTTGGCTATTTCTGATGGGACTATTAACAGCCCCATAAACACCCATTACAACAGCAACAATACTATAAGTTCAATACCTTTGAAATAAAGGCTGATATGCAGGTTGCTTTCCTAATTATTGCTGTACCTATGTGCTGACTTTTGGTGCTCCATATACAAGAACACCTGGTTCTATCTGTATGCCTTTCATTTCAAAACTGACGAGGCTTGTAGCTCACATAGTCAAGATGAACCACAATACGTTCCACCTGTGTTTCAGCTACAATACATTGCTGCCTAGCTACCTTTGATCTGCTTAATTAATTTGTTTAGATTTAATTAATTTAAACATATTACTCCTTAGCTGTATAAATGTTCACTGATTTAAATCAGCTGGCCTTTCATAGAGTATTAGAGAAGTACAGCACAGAAACTAGCCCTTCAGCCCATCTAGGCCATGCCAAAACTATTTAAAGTGCCTATTCACATTGACCTGCACAGGAACCATAGATCTCCTATCCCTACTACCCACGTACCTATCCAAACCTCCATTAAATGTTGAAATGAAACTCTCATACACCACTTACACTGGCAGCTCATTCCACACCCTCACAACCCTCTGTGAGAAGAAGTCTCCCCTCATTTTCCCTTAAACTTCTCACATTTCACACATAAGCTGTGACCTCTGGTTGTTGTCCCACCCAGCTTCAGTAGAAAAGCCTGCTTGCATCTACCCTCATAATTTTGTGTTCCTCTATCAAATCTCCTCTCAATTTTCTGCATTCTAAAGAATACAGTCCTAGCCTATTTAACTTTTCCTTGTAACTCAGGTCCTCCAGACCTGGCAACATCCTTGTAAATTTTCTCTGTACTCCTTCAATCTTATTTATACTTTTCCTGTAAGTAAGTGACCAAAACTGCACACAATACTTCCAATTAGGCCTCACCAATATCTTGTATAACTTCGACATAACATCCCATCTCCTGTACTCAATACATTGATTTATGAAGGCCAATGTACCAAAAGCTTTCTTCACGGCCCTATCTACCTGTGACGCCACTTTCAATGGGTTATGTACCTGTATTCCCAGATCCCCTTGTTCTGCCACACTCCTTAATACCCGACCATTAATGAGACCATAAGACCATATGACATAGGACCAGAATTAGGCCATCTGGCCCGTCGAGTCTGCTCCACCATTCAATCATGGCTGATCCTTTTTTTAATCTCCTCCTGAACCCCAGTTCCCGGCCTTCTCCCCATAACCTTTGGTGCCATGTCCAATCAAGAACCAATCAATCTCTGCCTTAAATACATCCAACGACCTGCCCTCCACAGCTGCATGTGGCAACAAATACACTACCCTTTGGCTAAAAAAATTTCTTTACATCTCTGTTTTGAAAGGGCGCCGCTCTATTCTGAGGCTCTGTCCTCTTTCCCAGACTCTCCCACCACGGGGAACGTGGGAAACATTTCACTGTGTAAGATCTACCCTGGATGGTCCTACCAAAGTGCAAAACCTTGCATTTGTCTGCATTAAATTCCATCGGCCATGTTTTGGTCCATTTTTCCAGCTGCTGCAGATCCCTCTGCAAACCCTGATAGTTTTCCTCATTGTCCGCTACATCCCTGATCTTGATGTCATCCACAAATTTCTGATCTAGTTAAACACACAATCATCCAGATCATTAATATAGATGGCAAACAATAATTGACCCAGCACCAATCCCTGCGGCACATCACTAGTCACAGGACTCCAATAAGAGAGCCAGCCCTCTACTACCACCCTCTGGCTTCTCCCACAAAGCCGATGTCTAATCCAATCTACTAGCTCATCCTGAAGGCTGGGTGACTGAACCTTCTTCACCAGCCTCCCATGTGGGATCTTATTAAACATCCACTGCCTTGTTTTCATCCACCTTCCTGGTGACTTCCTCAAAAAACTCTATAAGATTGGTTAGACATGACCTTCCTTGCACAAAAGCATGCTGATTATCGTTAATCAGTCCATACTTATATGTCTGGTCCCTTAGAATACCTTCCAATAACTTTTCTACAACTATAATTTCCCGGTTTCTGTTTGGAGCCTTTTTAAACAGCGGAACAACAGTACACACTGGGAAGAAATTCTAGCCAATTCCCCACCCACTGTCTTGTGATACCACACTTCAGATTTTCTTATTAACATTGGTTCTGTGTCCCCCTTCTTGATTTCTTCCATGTTAAATTTTGGGAAAATAGGAGCTGAGCCCTTGTCTCCGTCACATCCAGAAACCAGTGGATTGCCCTCATTCGCAGTATATCTGGAGTAACGCAGACTTTACCTCTTTTGTTGTTACACCATCAGCAAGGGGAAACAAGAGGGAGTAAGGTTGAAAGCAGAGGAAGACCATTGAATTAGAAGTGACATATTCAAGTTTCTGTACAATTTAAATTTTACTTGGACTTTAATCTCTGCTCTGCATGGTAGAAGAATCAGCCAGTCATCTGCAATAAATAATATTTACTTACACAGAATAACCATGGTAAAAAAAGACATTTTATTTCCAGCATAAAAAAGGACAGATTTTATTTCCAAAATAATCTAGCCAAGCTTTGCAACTAATATTCTGGAGACTTGAATTATCCATTGAAAAATTTACAGAAAACATTATGCATCATTTTACTGCAATAATGGTTGGATTTTTTTTTATTAACTACAGGGACTAGAGTTCAGCATTGGATGTTAAGCTCCTGATGTGCTGAAAGCAGGGGGCACGTGTGAAGGAAGTCCTGAAAAGGTTGCAACCTGAACATCAGTGTCTTTCTATCTCAGTCCTTTGGCCAGTCAACAAGGGACTCTGTGAAGCAAGTTAAAGGGCATTCCCAAAACTCAGTTTGCTGGATTTTGGAGCAAGTGTAAAGATTTGACAGAACGAAACTTGAATGTTCAATGTCTGTCCACTTCAGTGATGATGTTGGAATCTGTAAAGACACTCGGGAAAGTTTGGCAGTGAAATAAAGAAGTTGTGGCTAGAGATTGATGGCAATATCAGCAGCAGATGGATGGTGGTACTCTCATTGATTTAATGGTGAAAGTGTTTCGCAATGTAAGCAGAGCAGGTAAGGAAAGTACTGAGGCTAGCTACATCCTGCTGTGTGAGTCACGCCAACTCTCTAATGTCCACATCTCCTACATGCCTGGCATGTCATTCCTCATACAGTAGTGTAGCAGTTAGCATAACACTTTGCAGTGCCAGTGATCTACGTTCCATTCTTGCCACTGTCTGCAAGGAGTTTGCATGTTCGCCCATGACCATGTAGATTTCCTCAGGGTGCTCTGGTTTCCTCCCACATTCCAAAGAGATATGGGTTAGTAGGTTAATGGCATATGTGGGTGTACTTGGGCAGCACAGCCTCACTGGGCTGGAAGAGCCTGTTATGGTGCTGTATTTCTAAATAAAAAATAAAAAAGTCGTCCTATCCTTCTTTCTCCAGGCGCACATCCACATCTGCCTATCGATCACTGATGCTCATCCTTGAAGCTGTGCTGTGCCATTCCTTGCTTCTCTGGCCACACTCAAACATCTGATCATCATGTGCCATTGCTCAGGCTCCTGCGTCCCTTCTATTCCTCCTTGCAGAGGTAGAGAGCACAGCACAGGAGCAGCAGCAATAAACTGGGAACAGCTATGACAATGCACAAAGGTGTGGGTGGCAGATAGTTTGCCTGCTGGCTCACACGCCGGGAACTGACAGTAGATCATTTGTTTCAGACGGTACCAAATGTTCCTCTGGATGCAGGTGCTATATATCTAGAATAATTGTAGAGCAGCAAGAAAGACCATGTGATTTCTATCACACTATGCAAACTAAAAGATAAATTGAGGGAAATCTGTCTCAAGAAGGAGTGGGCTGTTGTCAGGCCTTTGCATTGATGTCTTCATCTTGGATTGAATAGCCAAAGGCAAGGATAATCAAAAGTGCCATTCAGCCTTTCATACTGTGATGGAACTGGGTTCCCTGAACACAAACACCTAAACTAAAAAAGAAAGATTTTAAGCTCTATTCAATATAGGTATCTATGGGTATTATCGCTATAGGGAGGTTATACTGTATCCACCTGCTCTTCAATGACTAGCTTACCTTTCTGTCCAGTCTCTACGGCACAGTCCAGCTGCCAATACCCATTGCTTGAGAGGTTGGTCCCCTCTCCCTACCAAGGAGGAGATAGTTTCAGCTAAGGAAGTAGTTTAAACATAATTTATTTTAAATTTAAAGATACACCGTTAAACTTGGACTAATAGTTCTTAGCACTCACTTAACACGCACAGCAGATTTCTGATTTATAAAAGATTTTCGAATTACAAAATATTTACAAACTAGGAAGGATTTCCAAACACAGGTACATAGAACATAGAATAGTACAGCACAGTACAGGCCCTTCGGCCCACATTGTTGTGCTGACCCTCAAACCCTGCCTCCCACATAACCCCCCAGCTTAAATACCTTTCTCATAAACTAAAAGAATATACCAATAAATTGCAGCTGAATGAGTCATCCGTCACAGAAACTGAAGGGTGCGGAATGAATTCTAGTTTTTCTTTCTGTCACTGCCCCACTTTCTATCAGTCTCGTTGTCGTTCCTAACAATCCCCATGACTTGTTAGGGAAAGTGAAGCAGTGGTAGACAGGAGGTACAGGGAGGCAGTCACCTCAAGGCTACAGGGGACAGATAAATAGGCGACTGTCAGGAGAGGGAAGGAAGAACATCAGATATTGGAGAGCACCCCTGTGGCTGTCCCCCTCAACAGTAAGTACTCCTGTTTGAGTACTGCTGGGGGGGGGGGTGGACATCCTACCTGGGGGAAGCAACAGTGGCAGCGCCTCAGGCACTGAGTCTGATCTTATGGCTCTGAAGGGTAGGGAACAGAAGAGGATGGCAGCAGTAACGGGGGACTCTGTAGTCAGGGGGACAGATAGGTGATTCTGTGGACGCAAAAAGGAAACATGGATGGTAGTTTGCCTCTCAGGTGCCAGGGTCTGAGATGTTTCTGGCCACATCCACAATATCATCCAAGTTGTTTTTGGATGTGTCCACAACATCTGGAAAAGGGAGGGTGAGCAGCCGGAGGTCGTGGTACATAATGGTACCTACCACATAGGAAGACAAAGGGAGGGGTTCCTGAAAAAAAAATACAGGGAGTTAGGAAGGAAGCTGAGAAACAGGGCCTCAAAGGTAGTAATCTTGGGATTGTGGCCTGAGCCATGCAACCGTGAGGATAGGAACAGAATAAAGGTGGCAGGTAAATGCGTAGCTGAAAACTGGAGCAGGGGGCAAGGATTCAGATTTCTGGATAATTGGAATCTCTTCTGGGGCAGGTGGGACCTGTACAAAAGGGACGGGCTGCACTTGAATCCAAAAGAGTCCGATTTTCTTGCAGGCGGGTTTGCTAGAAATTTTGGGAGTGGTTTAAACTATTATGGCAGGGGGATGGGAACCAGGATGATAGAGTTGAGGATGAGGCAGTGGGTTTACAAGTAGATGATGGGTGTAACATGAATGCAAGGAAGGAAATGCCAATGATTGGGTACAAATGCAGACAGAGTAAAGAGTTAAATTGTATCACAAAGGCAAAGAATGCAAGACTAAGGTACTGTATTTAAATGCACGTAGCATTTGGAATAAGTTGGACGAACTTGTGGTGCAATTAGAGATTGGTCAGTATGATATTATGGGCATCACTGACTCATGGCTGAGAAAAGGCCGTAGTTGGGAGTTTAACATCAAAGGATATACTTTGTATAGGAAGGACAGGCAGGAAGGCATAGGCGGTGGTGTGGCTCTGTTGGTAAGAGATGGAATTACATCTTTAGAGAGAGATGACATAGGATCAGAGAATGTTGAACTTTTGTGGGCGGACTTAAGAAACTGCAAGAGTGAAAAAAACATGGGAATCATATATGGGCCTCCAAATAGTAAATAGCTAAGATGTGGGGTTGAGATTGCAAAGGAAACTGGAAAAGGCATGGAACAAATGTAATGATACAATTGTAATGGGGAACTTCAATATGCAAGGACATTGGGAAAATCAGGTTGGTATCAGATCGCAAGAGAGGGAATTTGTTGAATGTTTAAGAGATAGCTTTTTAGAGCAGCTTGTGTTTGAGACTACTCAGGGAAAGGCTATCTTAGATTGGGAGTTGTGTATCTTATTAGAGAGCTTAATGTAAAGGAACCCTTAGGAGCCAGCGATCATAATATGAATGAATTCATACTACAATGAATGGAGAAGCATACAGTCACATGTATCAGTATTGCAATGGAATGAAGGGATTTACAGAGGCATGAGAGAGGAGCTGGCCCAGGTGGATTGGAGGAGGATACTGGTGAGGATGATGGCAGAGCAGAGATGGCTGAAGTTTCTGGGAATAGTTCACAACTTTCAGGATAGATATATCCCACAGTAGAAGAAGTTCTCAAATGGCAGGGGTAGGCAACCGTGGCTGACAAAGGAAGTTAAGGACTGCATAAAAGCCAAGGAAAGGGCATAAGGTAGCAAAAGTGAGTGGGAAGTTGGATGATTGGGTAATTTTTAAAATCCAACAAAAGGCAACTAATAAAGCTGTGAGAAAGGTAAAGATGAAATATGAGGGCAGACTAGCTAATAATATAAAGTAGGATACCAAAAGTTTTTCACTTATATAAAGAGTGAAAGGGAAGTGAGAGTTGATATTGGACCACTAGAAAATGATGCTAGTGAGGTAGTAATGGGGGACAAAGAAATGGCAGATGAACTTAATTGGTACTTTGCATCTGTTTTCACTGAAAACAGACTGGAAGACACTAGCAGTGTGCCAGAGGTCCATGAATGTCAGGGAGCAGGAACGAGTACCATTACAAAGGAAAAAGTGCTAAGCAAACTGAAAGGTCTTAAAGTGGATAAGTCACCTGGACCAGATGGACTACATCCTATATTCCCGAGAGAGGTTGCTGAAGAGATTAAGGATGATCTTTCAAGAATCACTTGATTCTGGCATGGTCCTAGAGGACTGGAAGATTGCAAATATCACTCCACTCTTTAAGAAAGAAGGAAGGCAAAAAAAGAAAATTATAGGCCAGTTAGCCTACTGATTGGGAAAGTGTTGGAGTCTATCATTAAGGATGAGATTTCGAAGTATTTGGAGACTAATGATAAAATAAGTCAAAGTCCGCATGGCTTCTGTAAAGGGAAATCTTGCCTGACAAATCTGTTAGAGTTCTTCAAGGAAGTAACAAGCAGGGTGGACAAAGGAGAGGCAGTGGATGTCATTTACTTGGATATTCAGAAGGTGTTTGTTAAGGTGCCACACATGAGCCTGCTTAATAAGATAAAATCCTATGGTGTTTTACTGGCATGGATAGGGGAATGGCTGACAGGCAGGAGGCAGCGAATGGGAATATAAGGCCCTTTCTGGTTGGCTGCCTGTGACTAGTGGTGTCCTTCAGGGGTCAGTATTGGGACCACTACTTTTCACATTGTTTGTCAATGAATTGGATAATTGTCTTGATAGCTTTGTGGATGATACAAAGCTAGCTGGAGGGGCACTGCAGAAGCAATGTGATTGTAGCAGGACATAGACAAATTGGAAATGTGGGCAAAAAAGTGGCAGATGGAATACAGTGTTGGGAAATGTATGATAATGTATTTTAGCAAAAGGAACAATAGTGTGGACTATTATCTATATGGGGAGAGGGTTCAAACATCAGGGGTGCAGAGAGACTTAGGAGTCCCTGTGCAAGACTCCCAGAAGGTTAATTTACAGGTTGAGTCTGTGGTAAAGAAGGCAAATGCAATGCTGACATTTATTTCAAGGGGAATAGAATATAAAAGCAAGGAGATAATGCTGAGGCTTTATAAGACACTAGTCAGACTGCACTTGCAGTATAGTCAACAGTTTTGAGCCCTTATCTCAGAAAGGATGTGTTGTCATTGGACAGAGTCTAGAGGATGTTCGCGAGGATGACTCCAAGAATAAAGGGGTTAACATATGAGTGTTTGGCAGCTTTGGGCCTGTACTTACTGGAATCTAGAAGAAAGTGGGAGGGGGAATCTCATTGAAAGCTACCCAATGTTGAAAGGACTAAATAGGGTGGATGTGGAGAGGATGTTTCCTATGGTGGGTGTCCAAAACTGGAAGGCACAGCCTCAAAACTGAGATGCAACCCTTTATAATAGAAGTAAGAAGAAAAGAATAGTAAATCTGTGGAATGCTCTGCCACAGACTGCAGTGGAGGCCAAGTCGGTGGGTATATTTAAGGTGGAAGCTGATCATTTCCTAATTGTTCAGGGCATCAAATGGTATGGTGAGAAGTCAGGTGAATGAGGTTGAGTGGGATCCAAGGTCAAACATGATGGAATGGTGGAGCAGACTCGACAGGATGAACAGCCTAATTTGGCTCCTATGTCTTTTGGTCTGATGGTCTTAACATTTATACTGTTTTTTTTTGTTAAATGGCATGATCTGCATGTGATATTTTCCAGATACCTTTTCTGGGAGAAAGGAAGTTACACAGATGGCCTAAGAGCTTCTGAGGACAATGGTGCAAATAACTTAGCTGTATTTGTCTGGTTTAATGTATGCCAATTAACATAGCCCCGTTGTCTTGCACTTGACTAATGCAGGTAAGAAGTCTCATGGTCACTTCAGTTTGCAAACCGCATTTCTTAGCAGCCAGCACAAGTGTCTTTTTAACTTCAAACAGATTTTTGCCTGCAATTTATATTAATAACTGAAGAGAGTTCTTGTTTACTGCAAGAAGTTGAGCAAGGAATATTTGTTAAAAGTTTAACTTATCACTCAAACTCTGACCCTTTGGAAAGCTCAGTCTGCTGTAGTAGAAAGCTGAGGTTAGCAATAAGCCTCTCTGGACTTGGAAAGCGAACATCCATCACAAGAGCACCCTCCACTCACAGGAAGCCGACGAGGGAAACATGCCTCAGTGGCAGCCTATTCTGACTGGAGTCATCATTGCTGTTCTGGCAAACAAGCATTATTGCCTTACCCTAATTGACGACCGCGACATCTTTCTTGCGTCTCCAGCATACCTGTGGTCATCTCCAGACCAGAGAACCCTGAGCCTGGTGGTGATTCTGGCAGCCGCTGATAAAATATGGGCATCAGATTCAAGAGGCAATGGACTTTAGATCAGGATGAAGGGTCATGGGCTTGAAACGTTATGTCTGTTTCTCCGTCAACAGATATTGCCTGGCCTGCTGAGTATTCTTATCATTTTCTGTTTTTGATTCAGGAATCCTTTTCTTGCTGAAGTGAGATCAAAGGATTCCAAATACTATTTAGCAGTTTTCCTAATCCTGTCCTGAGTGCCTATAATTTGTGTTAAAAAAATTAAAGGACTGGCTGAAGGTCTGCACAGTGTGGACGTGGAGCTTCCCTTACTCCAGTATCACTTCTCTGAGCGCATGTGAAGAACATGAGTTAGTGTTTTCTCACTTTAATGTCCGGAAAAGTAACCCACAAGGACAATTAGGGAAAGGCAATAATGCCTCATTTGCCAGACAAGCAACGATGACCCTAGTCAGAGTGAGCTGCTGCTTAGGCGTATTTATCTGGTTGGCCTCACTTGGTGAAAAGTTCAGAGCCAGTTCTTATTTGCAATACAATACTACCTGTAATACAGTAAAACTGCGAAAGAAAGGAAAATAGACCAGGGTAAAGTCACTTGCTTCCCTTACACATGTTGCACCATTTGATAACATCCCAATGAATGGAGATTAAGATTGCAAACTGGAATGGAAATGGCCTTTGAAACTTTAGGCATGATACTGTGAGTTTAATTAGTTTCATCTGAGACTGCTCAGACATGGAATAGCCCATTTTCCCACACTGCTATTCCTTGTACAAAATCCATCCTTTAGCTGCAACGGAGTAAAAGCTGGGATATTTTCTTGGCAGGCCAGGCTGAATTTACAACTGCTCACAGTCAGTGGGTGGAAAGTCTAGCACATCAGTGCTGAGCTAAATGGATGGTGAGGTGAAATAGAGGCATTTGTTTCCATATAGCCTTTAAGCCAAGGAATGTTACTGTTGGCTGATAGACATATTTCGAGCCATCTGCTTCACTTACTCTTTGACATAATTGTTGACATGTCCTATTAGTTTTGCCTTTTTCATTATTCACTTACTTCCTGCAGAATTGTATTACTTTTGTCCTTCAGATGAATGTGTTTTCACTTCAGAGTTAAATGAAATCACATCTCCCATGCTGCAAGGAATATAAACACACAAAATGTAGACAGCACTGCTTCATGAATGTGTTGTGGCGCTGAACCGTACATAACCCAGCTAACAACTCTAATAGTGCACCATGACCTTGGGTGATTAAATTTCAAGCAAATATCTCATTATAGTAATGTAAGTAAAACCAGTGTAAATGTCAGTGCAAATTGATATTCATTGTGCCTGTTTATCAAATATAATGTGGATCAGAAATGAAGCACTAGCTCGCTAGCTCTTATAGTCTGAGCAAGCTATGGTTTTCTCCTTGGAGCAAAGGAGGATGAGAGGTAACTTGACAGAGTGAACAAGGTGATAAGAGGCATAGATTGATTGGATATCCGGAGACCTTTTTCCCAGCGTGGAATGGCAAATACAAGGGGAGCATAATTTTAAGGTGACTGGCGGGGTGTTAGATGTAAGTTCTTTACACAGAGTGTGGAAAGCTCTGCCCCAGGGTTAGTAGCCGAGGCAGATACATTAGGGGCATTTAAGAAACTCTGATATATGCATAAGGATGACAGAAAAATGGAGGGCTCTGTAGGAGGGAAGGTTTAGATTGATCTTAAAGTAGGCTTAAAGGATGGCAAAACATTGTGAGCTGAAGGGTCTGTACTGTGTTGTAATGTTCTCTATTTTATGTTCTATGAAATGGTGCTAATAAAGCAGTGGGGTTTGGGGGGGGGGAGGGTGCTTGTCTGAATCCATCGTAGATGCATTGGCCCCCTCAATGTTTTCAAGTGGCCACCCTGTGAGAGGTTGCTGGAAGAAGCGACCACCCTCTCGGGCTTCTGTAATAAAAATGAAGTCTTCCAGTCACAGAGTGACTGCATGATCACAGGATGCCCCAAAGTACTCTAGAGTCATTGCTTCAGAAAGCACAATCACTGCTAAAGTGTAGGAAAGAGGTCTGACAGTTAATGGATGACCCCTTGCTGGAGTTAATCAGTAAAGAGCAAGACAGTCACTGGACTTGCTACACATATAATTCTTCTGCTGGCTAAGTTAACCTTTCTTTAAGGGGATATTGCGTTAGTTCCAGGAAGACAAACTTTTTACACAGAGAGTGATGGGTGCTGCCAGAGGTGGAGGTAGAGGCAGGGGCAGTTGGGTCATGGAAGAAACTTTTAGATGGGCACATAGTTGATTGAAAAATGGAGGGCTCTGTAGGAAGGGAGGTTTAGAGTAGGTCTAAAATTTTGGCAAAACATTGTGGACCAAAGAGCCTACAATGTTCTATGTTCAATGCAATTGGCCAGATATTAATGGTTTTGCTTAACTGGCAGCTCAGCTTAATGCTGTGACGAGGTCTGCACACCAGTTTCCATTGCCCTTGAGCTTCTCAGCGTGGTGTACATTGTTAATGTGCACAGGGGCATTCTCCTCCCTGCCGTCCACAACAATCATTAAGGACATATTTCTATAGGCCTACATGCATAACATGGCCGCCTAGGAATAATCAAATTTAAGTTCCTGCACACCCCGGGGTCTTGTTCTGTCACATCTGAACCCAGATGTTGTTCTCTACTTCTGTGCACTTCCTGGAGGCCCAGGTTAATCTTTGCCAAAAGATTGCATGTTTGGTCACACTCTCCGTTGAAGGCTGCCCGGTGTGAATTTCACTAAAGAGAGGCGGCAAGCATTTAAAACATACATACATAAACTGGCTTCCTGATGGTTTAGTAGGTGAATGCACTGCCTTCATCTCTGTTGAATTAATGGGTCTCAGCTGGAATAATAATGAATCTACAGCTGAGTTCAGCCCCACAAGCTAGGAAGAAGAGAAGCCATTGAATGTTCCTGCTTCTGATTGCTAATGCAAGACAATAAGGGGTCAAGCTCAAGACCTTACCCAGCCCTTCACTGCTGAACAACACAGTGGGACCCTTTGAATTTATACTTACCGAATAGCAACATCGTGCAGGATGATTATGTTGCGTCAGCAGGCCACTAAAATGATTGTCCAGTTTACATTTGCTATGATTTCCCATCGGCTCAGAAGTTAAAAAGAGAGAACAGGTAAAGTGGGTGTAATCCTATTCATCTCCTTCTACCGAGTTGAAGTGGAGGGAATGATATCAGAAGGATAAGACAAGAAACCTGTACAGTAATATTGAGGCATAGAATCAGCTCCATATGACGTTGATCTGTCTTCATTATGTTGAGTACTGTGAGTCACTCAATAATGTGATAAGAAATAGATCATGGAACGAGTGCTGTATTCCCAGAATCACAAGCAACCCTTGAACTTATTGATAGTGTTTCTCTCTACATCTCCATATGGTCTGTGGTTTCATTTGTTGATGAGAAATATTACAATGAAATATTAACAGCTAATTGCCCAAATATGCTCTACTACTGGCCACTAACTAGATTGTAGAATGGTGTTTGGCATTTCCTGAGCATTTAATTGGTAAAATTATTTCCAGTAAGTGTAATGACCTGCCCCAAATGGTTGATTAGTCTGAAAAATGCTCCTTCAATATTTATAATGTCCAGTCCAATATTTAGTGGATAATGGTTAACTTAAATTCATTGCTTGTTAGTTATGATTCCAGCTTTATTATTTATACAAAATGCTGGATATTTTTCTGGCTGCTGTTAACCTTTTCCAGGCAACTGGCTTTTAAGCAGCAAGGATGACAGACTTATTTGCATGACCTTTAATGGCTCTGTGCCTGTACTCACTGGAGTTTAGAAGAATGAGGGGGGTTCTCATTAAAACCTATTGAATATTGAAGGGCCGAGGTAAAGTGAACATGGAGAGGATGTTTCTTATAGTGGGGGAGTCGAGGACCCGAGGGTGCAGACTCAGAATACAAGGCCATCTCTTTAGAATAGAGATGAGAAGAATTTCTTTAGCCAGAGGGTGGTGAATCTGTTGAATTCTTTGTCACCGGTGGCTGTGAAGGTCAAATCCTTAAACTGGAGGTTCATAGGATCTTGATCAATAGAAATGTCAAGGATTAAAGGGAAAATGCAGGGGAATGAGTTTGAGAGGGTTAATAAATCAGCCATGATGGAATGGCGGTACAGACTCAATGTGCCGAATGGCCTAATTCTGCTTTCCTATGTCTCATGGTCTTATGGCCTTCTTTGAAGCTTCACTGCCTGCTATACTCTTTGGTCATCTATGTACTGTGTTAACAGCTCAAAATAAAAGGCACCTGGGATCTTCACACATACAGGATGGATGTTTACTGAGGCACCTTCACTCTAGAGATTAATATCAGGTCTATTTTTGATAGTCTGTGTGAAAGAATATGTAAGGACTTTCACTCCATTTTGTCAGCTATATTGACTGAACCGCAGAGTAATAGAATGCCTGCTCTAGGGCCTGGAAAAGATAGCACAACAGACTATTCCAAGTTACCACTGTTGTCTGTTTTTAGTTATCACCCTCCCCGCCCCCCCACACAGCTAAAGATTTTTTGATTCTTTCGTGGTTTATTGTCCATCCTAAATGACCCTTGAACAATGACTTTGCAGTCTGTTAACTTATAAGAAGTGGTGCCGCAGACTACCTCAGCATATCACTCTTTATACAAGCAGCTCAGAAAGGCCTTCAATTTCCTTCTTTGGGTGACCTGTGGATGGGCAATAAATGCTGGACAGCCAGTGATCAACGCGACTGAAGAATGAAGTAGGGAAAAAAATGGAGGTTGGCCACACCTAATTGCTCTGTCAATGTGAGTCAGCCCAAGGTTTGTAACAGGGGTAGTTTGTAATTGCTAATTTGCCCGCATTTAGCAGAGAGGAAAAAAAAATCAAAGGTATGTCCAGAACAGATCAAAATAATTGAGTTATCGTCCTTAAAATAAATAACAAACCACATTCTTGTGTTGGTCAAAATGACCTCAGGTTTTCAGCATTTTGGTTAATACCTTAGTCTGTGACTGAAGCAGCTGCATTTTCCAAAACAGAGCAGGAATAGAATTCTAAATTCAAATTTAATGCTAACCTCCAGAGAAAAGGTTTAAGAAATTATTCATCCCTTTATTTGATTCTGTGTAGTACATAGCATTTCATACTCAAGGGACTATCCATTAGAACCTGTCCAGTTCACTGAGATCACATAAAACGTGAAATATGCCATATGCCAATCTGTGACCTCATATTCGACTTCAGTCCTTTAATGACTAATCTATCCATTTTGCTGACATACAGCTGTAAGCATGCAAGCCAGCCTTTGGGAAGCAATAGTGGCAGTTGTGGTAATCAATGGTAATATATTGTTCAGTAAATAACAAATTCTTAAATTTCTATCATTTCTAATATGGCTTCAGAAGAGATACATTCAAGCCTCAGAAATGCCTACTGGTTATTGGAATGCTTTTGACCCACAGTCTCTTCCTGAGAAGCTAGCAGTAATTCTAGTGAGACCTTTAATCAATCAAGGCAGTATTGATCTGTATCCACCTTGCACACCTCCAGTGTAGTTCCCATTGCCAGACTTGAGGATCACAATCCTGCATGGCATGGAGCTGTGAAATTTGAAATCAGAATTAATTGGTTTAGTTGAGTTGCAATTGCTGAGTCAAATCCATTCAACTGGCTTCTGGATTTCCATAACTCAAGTCCTCTCCCCAATCTTGGCACAGAAGTCATCTTCAGTTTAGTATGAAGTCTGAAAACAATCTTGCGAAATTTTGTCCCAGATCTTACTGCGCGCGCACACACACAGATATTGCAACATAGATATGGACACATATGCAGAATCACGGATGCAGTCACACTCACAAAACATACACATTTGCACACACACATATCACAAACTCGGAAATAAACGTGGGAACACACAAACGCAAACAAACACATAGACATACTTTATGCACAGAAATACAGACATGGATACACAGTCAGACATACACATAGACACACAGAAACTTCCACATGTAGACACACAATCACACAAGCACAAAAACGTACTCAAGCACACACTCACAAACGTAGTACACTCCAAATATTGAATATGAAGCACTGCTGCTTTATCAAGGCTATTTTTGTTGTACAAAATAGTGCATGTTTGTACAACTATGTATAATTGGTTATGTTTAATGAATCTAACAAGGTATATAATATGGCTGGCATGAGTGAGGCAGTTAGTCAGTGATCTTCGATTACAATGACCTGGTGATTAGAACAGGAGCTTTAAACATCCAGATGTAAAAGCTGAAATGCCAGGACAATGAAATTGCTGTGAAATTAGATAAATGAGAACCCTGGTATTTACTTTAAGGGTTTACTAGCCCACAGAGAGTGTGAGGCAATTATACAAATACCAGCTAACAAAACAACCATATTTCACTACTGCTTGAACAGAAGGATATGATCAAAAAGTTTGCTTTATAATCAGCCATTTAAAGAATGTACTGATCTACAGATACCCTTGATTGCAGCATATTGACTGCTAACTGGAAAGATACTGGAGTTTAGATTTATTTTTTTCTCTCACAAGTAAGCAAAGATATTTCCCCAATTACTAAGTGGCAACAGGGTTATACATAAACTCTAGAAATGTTTAGACATAGTGTGAGGAGAACGTCATTCCACGGAGACTGTTTTTCCCATCAGCAATCTGCCAATATACAATAAGTAGATAATTAGTAAGTAGATAATTTCAAGCCCCTGTTCTACCAGGGCCACTAGCTTCAGTGTCAGCTGGGTTAACCAGACTGCAGCTGCAGGTTTCTAACCACTTCCAGCTTGACTTGATTTCCTCGGCAGCACCCATTGTTGTTTCTACCACTCCAGCTGAGCTGAAGGATGGTTAGCCAGCTGTTACAGAGGCGGATTATTGAAGAATGAGAATAATTTTCAAACATAATGCGCTGTGAAGAGTCGGAGGTTCTGTTTGTGTCTGAAGCCATTGCACATTGGTGGGAGTGGGAGGAGCCACTGACTTCCATCAGGCACAGCATGTAACAAAGTGATTAAATGCTTATAAAGGACAGCTTTATGATTTTACGGTTCAAGATTCCTACCAGTTGCAAAGAAAATTCGAGAAAAACATCTTTATTTCTACTGTTCCTTTCGGCAAAGTTCAGTTAGTGAATGGGCTGGTCGTGTGTTTGCCTTCTTAAAAGGTTAATTCAAAAAGAGATTAAGTTCTGTTGTTCTGTCATCTTATTTTTAATTTTTATGAAATATGTTGGTGCAAGCGCAGAAAGATGTTAATTTGTGCAAAGCTCCAATGGAATATAGAACATTGAACAGTACAGGCCCCTTGGCCTATAATGTTGCGCTGACTCTTTAACCTAATCTAAGATCCATCTAACCCTTCCCTACTACATAGCCCTCCATTTTCTTTCAGTAGTATGCTTACTGAGCAAAACGGCAAATAAATCAAGTCATATCTGAAGTATATTTCTTTTTGGAAAGCCATTTGGATTGGAAACTTCAAAATGAGAACCAATAACTGGCAGTTTGTAGGTTCACAGGACTGTTAGCCTCTTGAAAAGAATAGTGCTAAGCAAAAGCTTTTCTTTTGGAGTCACCACTGAGACTAATATCAAGATCACAGAGAGAACTACAGAAGGAAAGTAGCTATTCATGTTCAGGAATCTTGGCCCCAAGATGTTAATTACATTTTTACGAGTTAATGTTTCCTGGTGTTTGTCTGTTTACCAAATTGTTTCTCAGTTCCTCTGAATTAATCTTTCATCCCATTCATCTCCTTCCATAGTTATGAGGTTCTCACTTTGTCTGAAGCTGCCTGCTGACACAATCCTATGGAAATAGAGGGACAATGTTTTCATTCACCATACTATTCCCAAGATCTGGATACTTCTATTGTGTTTAGCTACTACTACTTACTTGCTGCCTGTTACGCCACGGGCATTTAGGGCAGCAGTGAAGGTCCTCCATCTCAGGGCTTCCTTCATCATGTCAGTAGCTTCCTCTTGGTTTTCACTACTGTCAGTCATGTGATGTAGAAGAATTCTTCATCGCTGTTTCTGTAACAATTTTGTTTTACCAGTTGGGGCTGTTAGCCCTGAGCTGAACCTCCGAACCTGGAGGACTGGCTCTACCCTTGGACCAGTTTGGCATGGGTGACCCTACCAAGAGCCAAAGCGTAAAGCCCTGACTCCAGCCAACGTAGCTCTCTGGGTCACTGAGGCACGCAAGCCTCCAAACCACGACAAGGTTGTGGTCTCCTTAGAGGTTGCGTTTAGCTACCCAGAACTAAACCCTCCACTTCTCCTCTCCTCTGTCTATGTGGAGTTTGCACGCTCACCCTTTAACTTTGCGGATTTCCCTCATCTGTTTTGGCTTCTTCTTCTTACATCCCTGTGATGAGCTTTTTAGTGAATTAATTGACTGCTCTACACTGCCCCGAATGAGGGTGTGTGACTGGGGAATCAGGGTGAAAGGCGTTGTGGGGGTGAAGAGCTTGCAGGAAAGCTCCTGGGAGAACGGAACTGAGCGGATTGTTTTGACAGCTGGCAGAGATTAGATAGGCTGAATGGCCTCCATTTCTTCACAAGGAAATGTGGGAAATATGAATGTTTAAGTTGACAGGAAACTTCATCAGTGATGCTCACATCACTGTTTGCAGTCCTGTTGTACAAATTGCCCTGAGCTGCATGCTGAGGCTTCCTGCCCTTGATCTGCCCATGTGCGTATGCAGAGCACTGATGTCTACTACACATGATTTATTGGAATAACTCGTAGTAAAATATTCAACTTCTCAACAGACTTAAGCTAATCTCAAAAAGCAGAGAAGTCATCAAAGGCAGATGGAAAATAAACCAAGTTATTGCTACATACTGTACAGTTACAAATGTTTTTGGCCAAGCAGTATTTATTAAGTAATGATATTCCAGCGATTCTAATTTATTTTGAGAAATATTTGCTGAATCCTGTAAATTGACATTAATTTCACAGATTTATTGAACATTACACTACTGGATCCAATGGGACCATTGCAGTCGAAGCCTTGGTTAAATTAAACAAAATTTCTGGCCTTCAGGCAGTACTGCCACCTATTGTGAACTGAATCCAAAGTCCCAAGACTGTATTTTCCTATAGATTTACTGGCAGCTGAACCATGTCAAAGATCAGGCACTATTTTCCTTGTTTCTTTTAGTACTCCTAGAAAATTGCAAACACCATCAGCTGACATCTACACTGTGGAGTCCACAGGCTGATTGATTCAGGTGGGAAGAACATTCTGGGCTACTTTTACATTACACAACAGTTGAAAGTGCCATGATACAAATGTACATCTGTTACAAAATTATAAGACCATAAGATCTGAGATATAGGAGCAGAGTTAGGCCATTTGGCCCATCGAGTCTGCTCTACCATTTCATCATGGCTGATCCATTTTTCCTCTCAGCTCCAATCTCCTGCCTCATGTCTGAGCCATTATAACGCAGTATTCTGAACGCATCTACTGAAATAAATTCTTTAGCCAAAGGGTGGTGGATCTATTGAATTCATTGCCACAGACAGCTGTGCAGGCCGAGTGATTAGCTATATTTAAGGCAGAGGTTGATAGATTCTTGATTATTCAGGGAGTCAAAGGTTATGGGGAAAAGGCAGCAGAATGGGGTTGAGAGGGATAATAAATCAGTCATGATGGAATGGCAGAGCAGACTCAATGAGCCAAATTACCTAATTCTAAAATTCTTCTGCTGGAATGTTCCAGTTTGCATAATGTGGAGTATGTTATGGATGGGAGGGAAAGTCGGGAAGTGTATGATGTGATTTGGCAGCTTCCGTTCCTTGAACATTGCAACAAAGCAGACAATGTGTACAAAACAGTAACAATGGCACTTAACATGTTTTTTTTCCCTTTGAGCTTCTCAGTCTTATATTGAAAAGATCAAATGAATCTGATTTATTGATTCACACTGAAGGTTATGGAGCATATCTAGTCTTGCCCTTTGAGCGCAGCATGGCTCCTCTTGGTCTTTCTAAACCTGAAACAACTGCCCAAAAAAAGAAGTCACCACATATGAATAAAAATAAAGAACAGGATGAAAATGACCCAGCAGTGTCTCTTTTCCAGTAGTTACCTTTTAAAGGAGTCACCAGTTACATCATCGTCCTGCTTACAGAAAACAGAATGAAAACTACACTGCTGCCTTTGTGATGTCAGTCAAGGTCCAGGGCAAACGATCCTTCATAAATTCAGGAGGAAAAGTGTTTCTCCATGAGACAGTTCCTACCTTGCAATGGCATGAGAGAATATTAAGATAACCTTCAGTCTAACTTGACAACTAAATGCCATTATATCAAAATAGAGAACATGATTGTGGTTCCAGTTATGCGACAGAGATCACCAAGGACAGTGCAATTTGGAAAACTATTCATCCTATATCAAGAGCTTAATATACAGTTTGATTTCTAGCCTTTTCCTCTTCTCCATGACGTCATGTTAAGCTTTAGCTTCAGTTCCTTAAATAATCTAACGACATCTTTAAAAGAACAACCAAATGAGAGAAGGAAGAAAGTCATGCAATTCTATTTAAAAAAATGGATCTACATAGGGGATTTTGTCCCCTCAGGTTATTTAACAAAGTATTAGCTCAAATGTTTGCAGTTTGTTATTGATATTTAATCAACACAACTGGTTTTAAATGTGCAAAATTTTAATAAGAGCATTAAATTCTTTGAAAATTATTACTAATATTTGCTACTTAAGAACAATCAAGAGTAGTGTAATTGCATTGAGAACACAGTGAATGTTTTGTAGTTCTCTTTGTTAATATGTCGCCTTTAAATAAACCATCGGTGGTTAAAATGCTGAGCATATGACCTCTAAAAAGCTGCAAGGAGTCATACGGCATTGCCTCCTTCCCCATTTTGCATGATTATCTTCCAATTCTTTGTTGAGATTGCTAACTTACCATTTGTGAAACTGTGTATGGTAACTCTGACCTTATAGATTTATGGTATATGAAGCCCGACTTCCAGTATACTGTACCATAATGCTGAATAAACTGTTAGAAATATGGTTTGAGTTTGCATGGTTCTTCTTAAACTTCCAAAGCAGAACGTTCATTCTCAGGTTGTCAAAGGGGAACAACTCCTGTTCCTGCTGAACTGAGCCAGTGCAGACGATATCAACTGTTATCAGCTCAGTAGGCACAGGAGGTTGAGCCCAGATCTTCCAGTTGTCGACATTGCTTTTGTTGGTGACCTAGGTATATTCAAGCCGTTGATTATCAACACAACCAGAGGAGCTGTGTCTTCTGGGGACCTGGCCATCTTTAAACAAGGACCAGGATAACATTCTTAATTGATAAATAAAGGCTTGATGGAATGGAAAAACTTGGAAGTATTTTGGAGATTCAGCCACAGGTCAAAACTCTACCCTAATACCATTAGGTGCGATACAGTTATCTGTAAGTCAATACTGCATAATATGCGATTGGCTATTCAATACTGTTGTACAGCTTCAGGAATGCATCATCCACTCTGATCTTGCCCTCATTTGTCACTCGTTACATGATAGTGCCTCTGAACAAGTAAAATTAAATTAATCTGAATGATCATTATCCTATTACAGAGTCATTTATTAATCAGGATGCTATTAACTTACTAACAGCAGTAGGTAAAACAAACATTATTGGTGATATTAGTAGCTGTATGGTTTGGTCAGGGTTGGCCAGAAATGGGAACATGTCCAAGAAAGTTCAGCAAAGTTAAAATTCTTTAGGGATCGCAAGAGATTCCGCAGATGCAGGAAATCCAGAGTAACATACACAAAATTGCTGGAGGAACTCAGCAGGTCAGGCAGCAACATTGGAGAGGAATAAACAGTTGACATTTTGGGGTGAGACCCTTCATCAGGCCTGGAAAGGAAGGGGGAAGAAGGCAAAATAAGAAGTTTGTGCGAGGGGTTGGAGTACAAGCTGGGAGGTGATAGATGAAGCCAGGAGAAGGGGGAAGGTGGATGAACGGGGGAAAGGGGGAAAGTGAGGGATGAAGTGAGAAGCTAGGAGGTGATAGGTGAAAAAGTTAAAGGCTGAAGAAAAAGGAATGTGATAGGAGGGTAGAGTGGACGATGGGAGAAATAGAATGAGGAAACCAGCTTTCACAAGGTCAACATTGGAAGGATTTAAGCTGAACACACTAATCCATATGGTCATATATTTGAACAGGGTATTGAAAATAATTTAGTTAAAGCTATTCATGTTCAGCATTAATCTTTATCATATCTTTTTTCCTTCAATGGTATGAAAGGAGAACTGGTCCTTATTTCTAATCAAGAAATGTTTTGATAATATGTAAGGCTCTGCAATTGCTTAATTCAGACTAGAAAGTGGGGATGTTATTATGGGGGGTATTTTGCCACTCTGAATGCTCATGTGGATTAAAACTAATACAATTCACCTCCTTGTCCATTTAAAACATTCAGTACCATATAGCTACTCAGATTAATTCATATAAAGCTGTTGAGTCAAAAAATTGCATTGTTTCTTAAATAGTTTCAGAAAGTACCATTCCTTAAAATAATCACCCTTCTGTTTTACCAGAAGCAGCACAGGCATCGAACAGTGTCTCTCCACATTTACTCCAACCTCAATGACACATCATCCTAAGGTGCAATAATATTTTACATTTCTAGCTGCTACTTAAACAGATATGCTAATAAATTAAAAGTGATCATTTGCATAAGGCAATTTCAAGAGAAAATTAGTCGTTCTGAAGTAGAACAGGGTGCAATGGTACAATTGACCATAAAATAACTAGCAGCAATTTGACCAAATAGGATGTACTAACTCTTAGTATAAATTCTCATACACGCTAGGAAAATTCTGTTGTCATATATATTGTCAGAGAAATGTATTTAAGTTATTAGGTTAAAAAAAAGCTTTAGTTTAAAAAGATTATAACATTTCTGTCTTATTTTATAGCAGGAATAAGCAACCTCAAATGGTTTTCCAGTGATAAACACTTTAGTACATTTCATGCCCATTTTCGGTGGTACAAAGTCCTTGAGGAGAATATATTAGTGTGTGGACCCATATATACAGGGATTTCAGGAGGAGTCGTATTCCGATGAATAGCACTAAATGTTGTAAAATGCTATAAATATTAGCTACTTGAATTGCCAGGGTTGTTCAGTTATTCTTCGTTGCCACAATTCCAACAGTTAAAATTTTATTAGGTTTAATATTTGCACAATTCAAATAAAACATAGCACACATAGAGATAAAAACAAATTGCAGAAACTGGTCTTAAATGTATTTCTAAAGGGGCACTCTGTCATGGAGTGAAGAAATCTCTACTTTGAGAAGTAAGAGATGGCTTAGGCAACTTTTAAGGGCACTGAGTGAGTCTACGTAGCGACTCCAACATCCTATCGATCGGAAAATACCAATGGCATCCCAGGCATAACTTTTTGTATCAAATGTAAAGGAAGTTCTTGTGCTTCAGGGTGATTCTTCCTTTGGGTGAAATGTGTTAACCGTGCCTTGATGCCCCTAAGCTGGAATGTTCAGCACAGACCGATTCAATGTTAACTTGTCTCTAGTTGCATTTCCATTTCTCTAGTAGCAAAAACGTCTTGTGATCCTAACTTGTGCCACAGAAAAGAAAGTGCAAAACAAAACATTTTACTTCCATACCCAACATTTTGAAAACAGGAGTAGAAAGACCAAATGAGACATTGATATTTCCATTAGCATGCCTTCTTTAATATTTTACATCATTTTGGTACATTTTTTGGTATTGGACAAAGAAATGTAAACTTTGAAAACTATACCCCTTTTCACTACAGCATTTAATATTTTGACAGTTAGTTCACAAACAACAAATAAATTATTTTAAATACAGACCTCTATGGGAGAAAGAAATAGTTTTTCATGGTCTCCAGGACTTGAAAGGTTGTTTGTGGGAATAGAGCCAATCCTTTTACTGAGAAGCTCTCAAGTATTAGATGTGATAATTTAATTTTGTTCAGTATTCCCAATTCACATTTTTACACATAAGCAAACAGCTATAAGAAAAATGTAAAACAACACTGGATGGACCTATTGGAATCAATGTGCTTCCATGTTATATATACTTTATAATAATAAAAATTAAGTGCGTTGATAGTTCAAACAAACAAAAACAAACAGCTGTGTATTGCTCAGTTGTTCATCTCATCTCCTTTGTCTGAATTTTAAAAACCTTTAGCTTTTTGTTTGGCAGGTCCCTTTAACATTAAGCATGACATTGGCATTGAAAGGTTAGATTTGTTTGAAGTTCCTGAAGTGTATTGTACCTTAACTGAGGCACAGTAACTGTTTGCATGGTTATGTAGGATTAGCACCTAAGTATCAATTTTCTGTGTGAAAAGCTGTTTCAAATAAGCCCTGTTCTTAAACTGGAAAGAAACCTTTAAAGTATTTTACGGCACAGAATGTTGTGTGAGCTTGGATCATTCCTTCTTCAATTACATTATTATTTTTCCATAGATTTAGTTTGACTACTTCTGCTTTACTTGATATCTCTGTTAATACTCAAAGAGAAGTTTTCCAGACCCTTTGGAGCCAGATCCAATGAATTGACTTAAGGAGATTTAAAAAAAAAAATTGCATCCCAGGAATTGAAATAAAAATTCTCATAAAATCCCTGGACTAGCCCTGATGTACTAACGTTGCCCTCATTTTTGACAGTCACTCCACCTATTGTTGCAGCTGATGTCTTCACTCTGTTCCCTGCTTCCATTCCATGTCAATGGACATTCCTATTCTTTATTAAATATCATCTTTAATAGCTGATACTTCACATTCCTTCCAATCTTATCACTTCACTGAATATTGTATCAAATCTTCCTGCTCAGACCCAATGATTCCTCCCTTAATATGACTTTATCTCTAGTCTCTGCTGTTGATTTCTTGGATTTTCTCTTCATTGCTAAGACTATTTTCTTCTCATAAAGTCAGAGTCTAAAATCTATGCACAGAGAGGAAACGGAGCAAAAATTTCAGATTGCAGATGCTTCATCAGAGCTCAGTTAATCCTTCTACTGGCTCTTGTTGATGTGGAATCATTAAAACGCTTCTTACATTCTTTCCTTCCTTATTCCACTCTAAAGTATCAGCTTGGCCTTTCCTGACCTCCGGATTTACTCATCAATCTTTGAAATGTTCAATGGCTCAGTTTAACTCTGTTTCTCTTCTCACAGATACTGCCTAATTTGTTGAGTATTTTGGACATTTTCTGCTTTGTTTTATTCAGATTTTCAGCATCTGTATCTTTTTGATTCTCAGTATACCAATTCTGTTCCCAACTGCTGAGGGATTTCATTAACATCTATTCCTCACTCCTGTATTAATTGCAAGGGAGTGCTGATTATATGATCACTCATTATCCTCACACCTCCCTCCTTACAGTATTCTTCCTGCATTTTATTTCCCTTCTTTATTAGTAATCTTGTGAACTTTCTTCTGATGTTCTCACTCAGAAGCAAATAAATCTTCTGACAGTCCCTCCAATTCTGATTTATTATCCCTCTCAACCATATTCTCTTGACTTCACTCCATAACCATTGACGCTCTTTCTAATCAAGAATGTATCAGCCTCTGCTTTAAATATTTTTAATACTTTGTCTCCACAGATGCCTGTGGCAATGAATTCCACAGATTAACCGCACTCTGGCGAAAGAAATTCCTCCTCTTCTCTGTTCTAAAGGGGCATCTATCTATTCTGAGGTTTTGCCTCTAGTTTTAAAGCCCCCCACTTTAGGAAACATCCTTTCCACGTTCTCTCTAGGCCTTTCAATATTTGATAAGTTTCAATAAGATCCCCTTTCATTCTTCTACACTCCCGTGAATACAGGCCCGAAGCCATCAAATGCTCCTCATACATTAAACCTTTTTTTTGGGGGGGTCATTCTTGTGAACCTCCTCTGGATGCTCTCTGATGCCAGCACATCCTTTCATAGATAAAAGGCCTTAAAACTGCTCATAATAGTCTATGCGATCTAACTAATGCCTTAAACAGCCTCAGCAATACATCCTTGCTTTTATCTCCTAGTCCTCTCAAAGTGAATGCTAACATTGCATTTGCCATTCCTTACCACTGACTCAACCTGCAAGTTAACCTTTAGGGAATCCTGCACATAGACTCCCAAGTCCCTTTGCACCTTTGATTTCTGAATTTTCTCCCCATTTACAAAATAGACTACACCTTCATTCCTTCATCAGGTTCATCTGAAGTATTTATTTCACAAGCCCTTGGTGATACAGAATTATTAACATGTTGATGCACTCTTCTCTTGCATCTCTAGACTAAAATACCCACTTGGCGTTACCTGATCACACCTTGCTGATTCATTCATTAGTCTTTATTTGACTGCACATTCTATACCTTGGCCTTTTGAGTAAAGTTCTCAAATAAAAAGTTTGTGAAAACTTTATTTCCAAGTCTTATATAAATGACACTGCTTCCATAGTTTACCTGTCTTGCCACAAAACATTGTAAGAGATTCCTAAAGTAATAACCTTTTACTTTTGCTCCTTCATCTGTAGTATCTACTTCTATTTCTTTACTCACTGCTAATACAAGCACTGGAATGAAGTAACAAGGAACTGAAGAAATCAGGTTACCTGTGGTGCAGTGGTCATGGGGCAGGTGTGTAGAAAGATGAGAATGTTGTGTCGATATCTCACCTCTATAATCTGAATCTATGTGTAGGCAGAATTATTTGCCTACCATAATCTGGAATTATCTAAAAGTGTACCTAAGCTTTAAAAAATGATAAAGAAGGATTCATGGTATTCTCCAGGGTTAGGCTTCAAATGAATGATGAGAGCTTCATGATATTCTGCAGGAAAGTGCAATAGAATGACAATTTGTGCATAAGTGAGTGACCATTGGCCCGGTTAAGGTTATGTGTGTAGTTGATACTGTTGTGGCTTTTGCATAAGTATGGAGAGTATTCTGAGAGAAAAAAATGGGATATGTTCATTCAGACCCAAGAACCCCACTTAACTCTATCTTGCTTTAATCAGCCTGTTGAATGCAAACATTCTGGAAAACAGTATATTGAATCAGCCAGAACAAGAGAAATAATTAGCACCAGTGAGACCAGGGGACCGACTGACATAAGCCTGTACAGACATATGAACTGCAAATGGAAGTCCGGAAATCCGCTTGAGTTCAACCCCTGAGGTGCGGAACTTAGCCACTGTGAACATGAAGGCGTTCAAAAATCTGTTCACAGAATTAGCTAAGTCCTTCACCGCATAGGGCTCAGACACAGAATCCCTCCTGCAGGCTCCCTTAGTATCTCCACATGGTCATGCGTTTCATAATCTGAAACAGCTGAAGGTGAGCAGCAAAGAAAACACTGGCACGTCAAGGACACAGGCTCAGTCCTCCTGTCGTAGCAGACAAGGCAGAATTTGTTTTTTGTCTTTCAACAGAAGCCCAGAGTCTCAACCTTTTTGGTTACAAAGAAGAAGGATGGGCTTAAAACAAGCAACAGAGGAATATATTTTGTCAGAAAGTCTTTCTCTTGGATATTCCATTTTATATCAGCATAATCAATTCTGACTGCTCTGATTTTCTCTCTGAACGAGATCTAGATTACAAACATTGTGCAACTTGACACAGAAGTTAATACCTGAGTTATCTTTTCAGCTTCTATTCCATTTTAAGGCTGGAACCCACTTTTCAATCTTTCTGGTTGGCAAAATTAAAAGAAATGAATGACAAATTTGCATTGTGAGTTGGTGAGCTTGTGGCGTAGGAGTGAATTAGCAAAGCTAATCTTCTCACATTTTCCTTAAAATATTAATAATACTTTATTTTGAGGGCATTTGATCTGAAACAATAGTTCTGTTTCTTTTTCCACAGATGCTGCCTGGCCGTTTAAACATTTCCAACATTTTGTAGTTTTGTTTCAGATTTCCAGATTTCTTGACTTCCAACATTTTTTTCAGGATGATATTGTTGCAGTGAGAATTCTGAATCCCATTAAGGTCGTGAACAAGCTTAGGATCAACTGATTCTATAAATGATCCTTTCGCATTGATATACCGGCCACTTGAAAAAAAACATTAGGTTGAAAGTGAATATGTATTAGAATAAAACCATTCTTGAGGAAAATTGAGGTAATCTTAACCTAGGTCTTGTTCCTTACCACCCACCCAATTAACCAGCTAAAGATAAGCCATACACAAAGGACACAGTGTGAGCTCTATTTTGACTATCGATTGTGCCCAAGCTAAAACTAACATTGGAAAAATATTACGCCTTTATTTGTCAAAGCCTTAAAGTTTTATAATTTCCCTACTAAACCCTCTAACCCCATTTAAGATGCACCGTAAAATCTAATTCTTTGAAAAAAGGTTTTCACAATCTGCCCCTTTATATACTTATCTGCCTTGGTGGCAAATTTTATTTAATGGTTAATAGTATGAACACTCACATTGAAGATACTATATAGAAGTTAGCTGAATTTGGTCTGTTGGGGAATAAGGGAAAATTCCTGATATTGACACTAACAGCATTTCCCTGATTTTTATTTTCATTAATATCAAAGGAAACAGTACTCAGGAGTTATGTTTAATGCAGGGGTTCCCAACATTTTTTATGCCATGGACCAATACCATTAAGCAAGGGGTCCGTGGACCCCAGGTTGTGAACACCTGGTTCAATAGATCACCAAATGTTGCCATGCATTTTACACTATTGCCTAATATCGAATGACTCCTCGTTTCAGCACAATCTTTCAAACTTTGAGGACATCCTGAACATTAGAGAGGCTCTTCACCCTTACTGTCTCAAAGCACAATTTGTTTGCCACGTTGCCATCAGGAAGGCAGATGGCAAACCAGATACGCCTTCAGCCTTTTTTTTGTGGTCTATAATTCCTTAATTGTTAAGAATGTGGGAAAAAAATCCACAATTCATTTTTCCCCAAGAGTAAGATGCATTTTCTTCAGCAAGGTGTTGTCAGCATTAGCTGGTGACAAGTTGGTAATCCCTGGCAATGTGATTTTACATTATTAAATCAAATCACTCTGCCAGGAACCCAGCCAGCCACAGCAGGCAGTATCTTGCAGTCCATGGGAAACTCTGGGCTTATATCTAGAGCCAAAATAGGACCTGCCAATAATCTAAAAAATGAAGCTGATTCAGGCTACTTGCAAATGATCATTTTCTCCTTTGCAACGCGCAAGCAATTTTTTCCCCAATCCAAGGTAAGAGAAAACTATTGTCAGACTGATGTAGATCATGGCATCTTCTGTTCCATTGCAAACTTGTGCTCCTACAACTTGAACATGCCTGAAATGCAGACATATAAATATAAAAAATTGAGAAGAATTGTACATACATGTTGGTCACTGAAGTAAAACATGCAGATTTCAAAAGGATTAAAAAAGAAATTACTTTTCAGAGGCACAAGATGGAAGATCTCTTCAAAACTGGACTGTTCCATCAGTATAGCAAGTTTTATTCCTGTATCCTGGACCTATCATCATGTAGAAATCTATCTGCAAAACATAGAAGAGCATCACCATAATTCATCTCTGAATGGAAATGGGATCACAGAACTCTTACATCTATGAAGGTGGCTCCTATATGCTGATAATTTGGAAACTTTCTTGTACAGTTAGTGGCATGAACCTTTAAAGAAATGAATTTTGGCAAACTCAGTCGAACTGGCAGCCAAAAGGATAGTGTAGATTTGGCAATCCGACTTTGAGAAACCACACAGAGGATTGGCACCGTCCAATATAACATCTTATTTGCCCAGATTAACCTTTGGTTAGCTATTCTTCTGGCCTTTTCTCCAGACATGTAAATATTACCCAGAAGTTAAATATTTCACATATACTGTACAGTTCATATTTTAAAATAATAATATTTACGAGGTCTCTTCAAGTTACAAAAACCTAACTCATGGACACCTGTCTCTATGAACAAGCTCCCATAAATATTATTACATTCAAAAGAGTACAAGTCTTGAACAACATCCTGATTATTTGTAACCACCTCACAGTAATCGGACACCATTTGCAGGTACTTCTGCAGTGATACTCATGAAATAATATTACATCTACTGATACTTTAAATCCATTAAAACCAACCATTGAGCTTGAGACATCTTAATTCTGTACCATTTGAACTAGTCAGAGCAAGAAAATAAATAAATGTTAATATTGATTGGCCCTTATGAACCTCATTAATTCCAGTACTGTGGGGATGTGGTTATTTTACGGAGCAATTTAAAGTTTTGTGACTTACTAACAACATAGACTTATCAACCTCTGTAAAGAGGGTAGGGCTATATTTAATTCTAATTCGTAAGTTACTGTTGAATCTGTTTTCACTTTTTCCTCATGTTGTCTTTTTTTTTGCCATTCACCACGTGTCCTTTTGTCCTTTCTCTTACCAATTTTTCTACACTAAAAACAGTTTCTTCTCATCTAACCTGACTAACTCCTTAATAATTCTGCATGTTTCAGTGAGTCACTTATCATCCTAGTTAACTCTAGCGAATAAAGGCATGGGCAGCTGGATCTTTCCTCACAGTTGTATTGAATTCTGGCTATAACACTATCGACAGGTTAACCAAGTCTAGAGGAGGGTGAAGTAAAGATTTATTAGAATGTTTCCAGAAAGAGAGACTTGATTTTCTTGGAGAGACTGGAGAGGCAGATGTGGTTATGGCTGGCTGACCTCCTTGCAATTTGCATTCGGCTCATTCCCGACACTTCCAGATTTGCCCCTGGATTCAACTTTGCTTTTAATCCAGACCATCAGCTCGATTTCTACTATCATGCTTGAATGGGGTAACAGAATTTTGCTGTTTTCTGTTGCTTCAGTTTAATTAATTTTAATGTTTTAGTCAATCTATATAAGTTAATTGTGGTTTGAAGTGGAAGTATTTTCAATTTTTAATCATCTAAATGTTTTTTCTATTGTCTCCAAATGTCCAGAGATATCTCTAAACAATATATTCCTTTTCCTATCAGGTTTCTTCTTCTTCAGCTGTTTACTTCTTTCCCTATCACCTCCTAGCTTTTGACCACCCACCCTCCCCCACTAACTCATCCACCTTGGCCCCCCCCGCCACACAAGGCTTCACCTATCACTTGCCAGCTTGTACCCATTCCTTAACTCCCTACCTACTTATTCTGGCTTCTTCCCCCTTCCTTTCCAGCCCTGATGAAGCCCCTCAGCCCAAAATGTCGATTGCTTATCCTTCTCTGTAGATGCTGTCCAACCTGCTGAGTTCCCCCAGCTGTGCTGCTCTGGATTTCCAGCATCTGCAGAATCTCTTGTATTACAAGCAATGGAAAAATCCTTTAAAACTTTGAGCAGTAGAAGCCCCTCAGGATGGTCCATAGGTGGGCTTTAGTTTCTACTGCCTATGGCCTGCTTGCTGACTGTGTACTGTTGTGTTACATAGAAGGACAGTGCACAGTGGACAGCTGGTGGAGTGCTGAGATTGAAACACATGAAATAGGTTAGTGTACCCAAGGATTATCTCAACAGAGGTATAAAAATGCTGCAATATAAGCACTCTGACTGGCTTCTCTGTAGCATGTCAGGCTAATTAAGGAATATTAATTGGACTGTTTAAGGTGAAGCAAGAGAAATTACAGTGTCTCAACCTATTCAATCGATGCAAGGGAGGCTTATAATTATTGTCTACACTCTATGATGTTGGTCCAGTAAGCCAGTTGGTGCTTTAGTAGCATGTGTCTGTAACTTCATCATCCTTGAGGTACTTTTATAACCCTGTGGTCATAGATACAATGATGTCATGAACTAGCAAAGCACCACAAAAGGTCTATGATAGGGTAACCACACCAAAGAACCTCGATCTAATCAGTGATCAATTCTTGAGAGTGGCAGACATTTATTGAGAGGTTTTACAATGAGCAAGCCCGGGGTATTATATCAATCAATGAATATTGGTTAAAGTAAATGCAGAACTTCCAAAACCCAGCTGGAAGGAGCAATTAAAAAAGAAAGTATGTTGATCTGTCTCAGGTTTGCACTTCTTTCTCATGTGCTACCTAGTTGCAAATGCAGCAATGTTGAATTTTCCCTCTTGTAAGCCATCGTTACATCTCACATAACAAATCGTTATTAATCACACAAAGAATTATACGTATTTCATGGAAGGTCGGGTAAACCAAAAAGTAAAAGACCAAAGACAATGCTTGTTTTTTTTTTCATTTGAAAGAAACAACCAAATATTTTGTACGAATAGATGTTGAATTTCACAATTACAAGTCTACCACCATTATTCATGGACTGTAACCTGTAAACACTTAGATTTTATTCCTCTCTTCTCCATGCTTTCCTCCTCTGAGGTTGTTGAAGAGGAACATTATAGTTTATGATTTTGACATACTTAATCATTGTAGTCCTCAGACAGTCTTACATAAAGGGATCACGTGAGTTTTTTAAGTTACTAGTCCTCACGGTGCCTTAGGACTTCAGCAAAGACAAATTCTTCGTCAGAGAGAAGTCTGTATGAAGACTATACCAGTTTTATTCTTCTCCATAGCAACACCCCAGATCATAGGAGTTTAATGTTTTTCCCATAGTCATCTCTGAGAATCACATATTACTGACGTATCATTCCTTAGATATTAGTTCATTAAGTCACAGGTTGAACAGTAAATTAAATCAATTTGGATGAATGAGAGAACAGGTAGAATAGGGATTCAAAGACCCCTTTTTGGCTTTGCTCTTCTTAGTTGTGATCATTAAAGCAGCATACCTGACCTTCAATCTCTTTTTTTGTAAGTACAGAAAGATAGCAGTTTTGAATCTAGAAACAGGAATCAGCTATTTGGCCCTTCAAGTCTATCCCACCACTCAGTAGCAAACTTACTGGGCCTCGTTCTGATAAAAGGTCAATGATCTGAAACATTAACTTTGTTTCTGTCTTCGCAGATGTTATCTGATCTTTTATTTCCAACATTTTCTGGTTTGGTTTCTTAGAAGCATACTGATCCTGAAAGTACAGTACATCAGTGGGTAACTCATGAAACTATTCACTCTCTTATTTAATATATAGATTTAAATAGCCATCAAAACAAGGGAATTTTTTGTCAAACTTGGTGTCAATCAGTGTCATTTCAGAAGGTGCCACTGCGGTACCAACACCGATTCCTTTCCTTGTTCAGTGATCCTTCTCTCTTTAGCCAGAGGGTGGTGAATCTGTGGAACCCATTGCCATGGACAGCTGTGGTGGTCCAATCATTGGGTTATTTAAAGTGGAGGTTGATAGGTTCTTGATCAGTAAAGGTGTCAAATGTTAGCGGCAGAAAGCATGAGAACAGGGTTGAGGGGCATAATAAATCAATAAATGATAAAATAGCAGAGCAGACTTGATGGGCCAAGTGGCCTAATTTTGCTTCTATGTCTTATGGTCTTATGGGCTCTTTGTACCAGGTATCACAATAATTTTATGAGTGAGGGGTGGTGAAAATATGCTCATATTTTGCATTGAAGATACTGCTGAAGTGAGGGAACCATCTTTTAAAGGAATTCGAGAAATGCGTACCTCTGCTTAGAACTGCTCAGTGTGATGCAGTAAGTAATGGATTTAACATTCAATTTAAATGTATTAAAGCCTACAACTACCCAGAGATTGGATAGTACTAGCCATCCTATCAGGAAGTTGGTGCAATTCATGTTAGTATGCCTGCTACTTTGCTGGTAACAGTGGTGTGCCAATTTATGCCAGCAGTTGTTCACTGCGCCTTTCTTCCCCAGCCAACATAAACTGGAGGGTTAAGCGGCAAGCTACAGATTACATTAATAGTTCACAGTACAGCTAGCAGCAGGTCAGTCTGCTTTGTTGCATTTGTCTCCATTTAAACTGTAGAAAGTAGTGCTACAGTTGCAGGGAAGTGTCATGCAAGTGGGCAATAAGGTGTAAAACCACAATGTGATAGGTTGTGAGGGTCAAGAATCCATCTCATTGTACCGGAGGTTGGTTCCACAGTTTTATAACGGTGGGTTTGAAGCTGCCCTTGAGCCTTGTCATACATGCCTTCAGGCCTTTGTAATTTCTGCCTGAAGGAATGGGGGAAGAAGAGAGAATTTCAGAAGGCATTGACTGTAAAGACAATTAGAGGATTGTAAGAGGCGGCAGAGGGTTGTGGACTCACCCAGATCCCTTATGGGCACAAACCAACCCATATATAGAGGACATTTTCAAAAGGTGATGCCTCAGGAAGGTGACACCCATCCTTAAGGGCCCTCACCGTCCACGACATGGCCTCCTATCACTACCACCATCCAAGGAGGATGCACAAGAGTCTGGAGACCTACTCAACATTTTAGGAACAGCTTCTTCCTCTCTGCCATTGGATTTCTGGACAGTCAGTGAATCTATGAACACTACATCGATATTCATAGAGTCATAGAATCATAGAAAAGTACAGGCCCTTCAGCCCAACGAGTCTGTGCTGAACCACTTAATCTACCTACTCCCATCGACCTGCTCCAGGACCATAGCCCTCCATATCCCTCCCATCTTTCTTATTTCTTCTATTATTAAATTATTTATTATTGTAATTTACAGAAATTTGTTATTGCCAGAAAACAACACATTTCATGACCAACATTTATGACAATAAACCTGATTATGTGGTTTATTAATAAATATACTCCATGTTTCACTAGGAACCTATTAAATAATATTCCCCAGTACAGGCAAAGTGAGCCTCTCCGCACTCTAACTCTTAACACCAACGTAGTCACCAGTAATTAGAAGAGAAAGCCCAGATAATCCCTCATTTCCTCTTTAGCAGGATCACTTACACTGAACATAACACATATATTATTAAACCCCTGTTCCAATTGCTTGCTACAATCATTCTCAGTGGGGGGCAACTCCCCGGGACAAATCATACAAAGTTGTCAAATTTATTTCTGCTTTGTTTGAACAGATGGGGATTTTCTGTTACAGCTGGAGTTTCCTCCTACAAGTTTTTCCTATGATGTTTCTGATGAATCTCCTTGTGTCCCAGGCACACAACAACTCCCTTCTGGAACTTTTCTCAGTGATGGGAATGTTCAGGTGCCAGTTGTGAAGGTCTTTCCCTGTTTGTTTGCCTTTGCTCCTGAGCAAATAAAGATGAAAGGTTGCCATAAGGCTAAGTGTAAGAGGTTAATGCAACCCTCAGATTTGTTCATAGCAAAATCTCAACAAGAGCCTTTGTGATTTGCTCAGGTTCTGTCTTGGTGTGTGCAAAGAATATGTTTCTACCATGAAACTCAAAACAAAAAAAGCCCTAGATGCTGCAGATCTGGTTACTGTTTCAAGTCAGAGAACCTTTGTCAGAATGGTTCTGACAAAAGTTCTTCAAACCCAGTTTTTCTTTCCACAGATGCTGCCTGATCTGCAGCATTCTTCCAGCATTTCCTGTTTCTGTTTTGTATGTACTTGCAGTCAGCAGCCTGGCCTTTTGTTTTACTGCAAAACCATATGTCTGCTCGCAGAAGCGGAAAGGATGAGCAGTTTCAAGTTCCTAGGTGTCAACATCTCTGACCATCTATCCTGGGCCAACATATTGATGCAATTACATTGAAGGCATACCAGTGGTTATATTTCATTTGGAGTTTGAGGAGAGTTAGTATGTCACCAAAGACTCCAGCAAATTTCTACAGAGGCACAGTGAAGATCATTCTAACTAGGTGTATCATCATCTGGTATGGAGGGACCACAGCACAGGATCAGAACAAGATGTAGAAGGTTACAAACTCAGCCAGCTCAACTATGGACACTAGCCTCCCAGCATCAAGAGCATCTTCAAAGGATGGCATCCATCACTAAGGACTCCCACCACCCAGGATATGCTCTGTTATTTTCACTAACATCAGACGGAAGGTACAGAAGCCTGAAGACACACACTCAACATCTTAGGAACAGCTTCTTTCCCTCCACCATCAGATATCTGAACGGGCAATGAACCAGCCCATGAACATTACTACCTCATTATTTTTGCTCTCTTTTTGGACTAATTAGGTAATTTTTAGCATACATTTCTTATTTATCTTTTTTTGTATTGCATTGTACAAACGTACTTCTGCTGCAAAACAACAAATTTTATGACATATTAAATCTGATTCTGATTCAGAGATGCTGAAACAGATGATATCTAATTTCAAGGCAATCCTAACATTATCCCATTCAGAACGTCAACTGTCTGTTCTAGATGTCTCGGGAGAACTTCTTCTCCATACTACACAAAATAATGATACGATCCCTGTAATGTCATGATAACAGATGCTGCCTGTAATTCAATCAAGTCCGTCTCTTCCTATGATGACAAGGAGGAGATCATAAAGGTCTAATTTTAGCAGGAAGTAAATTAAAAGGTAGCTGATCAAATAATGGTCAATTTCTTCCTGGAAGCATTCTGGAAATTAGTCGCGAAATATCTGCTTTAACGCAGTAAAGAGCAACATTTGAATATTGATCAATCTAGAAAGAGTGCAGATGAGTTTTACTAGGATTAGAGGGCCTGAGTTATAGGAAGAGGCCTGTCTTTATTCCTTAGAAAGTAGGAGAATGAAGGATGACCTTATAGAAAAGTTTAAAATTTTGAGAGGCATGGATCTGATGGATGGTAACGACTTCTTCTCCAAGGTTGGGAGTCCAGATCTAGGGGCCTTTGATTTAAGGTGAGATAGGAAAGGTTTAAAAGGGAGCTGAGAGGCAGAGTGTGGTGAGTATATGTAATGAAACACCAGAGGAGGTGGTTGAGACAGGTAGAAAAGTATCATTGAAGTTGCACATAAATAGGTACATGGCAGGGTGTGGAGGACTTAGGGGGATGTGGGCTGAATGCAGAAAAGTGGGACTAGCTGGCTGGTCAGCACGGATTGATTGGGCTGAAGGGCCTGATTCTGTACTGTATTTCCCTAATATTTTGCAAGGATCTGTCTTTGCATCGTAAATGAACTGTAATCTAAAAAACAATGTCTGTAGCAGCAATTCATAAATTTTTGATCGTTGTGTTAATTTCCCTGTTGCTAATCCTTCGCCATTTTTATTGTGTCTCACAAGCAAAAAAATCAGATACTTCCCATCCTCTTCCTTCCAACCTCATTATCATTGTCACCACTCTTTAATTTATAACTGTCCGCATTGAGATCTATATTCATGGGTGAGCCAATGTTCTGCCCTCAAGCTGTTTATTTGTCACCCCTTAGAACTTTAAGCATTTGTCATTATGAGTGGAAAAAGGGAAGGGTGCATAAAAGGGATAGATTGTAGCAAGGCTGCTGTTAAAGTGAAGGTTTGCTTGTCTGTCATTCCGCTGATCTCCCTTAGTGTGAATTTGCTCTTTGGTGTACAAAGGAGGATGTGGCGGGTGGGGAGTTGCTTTAAATCAATCGTGTTGACAGCAGAATAATTAATACTGAAATTTCATGCAATGAATCTGCCAGACATATGTTTCTTAAATTATTGATGCGGTGTAATCCTGTGCTTCTACCACCTTTGAAAAGAATATACATCTGTAATTTGAACAAATTTCAGCTACGAAGATGTATTTCATTAAACTTTATTTAAGAGTGAAAAATAGATAGGAACAGGGAGATTATCTGAGAGCAGGGTTTCAGCAGTCTGCCCCTGGAAGGCCTCACTGTATTTATTATATTCATAGGCCTTTCCAAATCATTACAGTGCTTCAAAGAAACAAAACAGAGTAGTTTGCCGTCAACTACAGAGGACAGATTATGATCTCCTTTAAACTGTGTTTCAAGTTTTACGAAGAAAAGCACTAATAGACATAGACTTAGACATCTTTCATCCTCCCCCCCCCATCGCACCTCAGTACCTATGATCTTGTGATATTCATCTGTAAGCAGTTTAAGAAGAAATAGTATTCTCAGATGTCATGCAGACACATCAGGTAACATGGAAACCAACTGGTAAATGCCTTCAGTAATCTGTCTTTGACAAACTTTCCACAGAGTGTCTGGATTAGGTTTTCTGGCTCAGGTTTTCTTTTCTGCCTTTAAACTTATGAAGGTGATTGACAGATACCAGAAAAACAGTGACCGTGTCATTGGCTGGGAAAGTGAGAGAAAAAGATTGCCTGATAATTCATCAAGACAGATACTTACAATATTATGTGTTGGAAATGACAATTTACATCTTGGCTGCTGAAGTCTGCCAGAAGTCTTGACTTCTGAATTGTCTTTTTCTCAATTAACCAGAGGCTGTGTTGGCAGTGAAGGCAGTGGTAAATTTTATCATCGGCATCTGCCTTTTGCGAAGAGGTGGCTGTAGAGTTATGGGAAGTGAGCACATTTTCCAGGATCTCACCAGGAGTCTTTATTGTTGGGAGGTGGTGAGGTGCTTTGTGGGCAGGTTGGTAGTGGATTCTTTCCTTGGTTAGGACATCCCTGGACATCTCACTTCAGGTGGAATATACAGGTTGCAATGCACCACATCTTTTTTTTAATGAAACCTTGTGAGAACTATGAGCTTTGTTCACAGTATGGCTCATTGGTTAATCAGAATTCTGGCACTTTCTGTGGCAGCATTGATTACAGGGATGGTCTCTTTGATAAATTATACTCTTGCTCAGCAGGTTAAGGACCAGAAACACAAAGCCATAGGTTTTACCTCTTCAAGTCCCAAATTTGCTTTGGAATCTAATCTAGATGGATGGAGTGTAAAATTCTACCCCTGTAGTAAACTCTAGGGTGGAATGTGAAACAGGTTTGGCCTGTCTCCTTTCATTTAAGAATAAGAAATAACCTGCTGCATTGTTTGATCAGTTCTTCAACTGTCATTGATCTGCAACGTACAGACAGGGTAAATTGTCCAGGAATAATTGTACACCAAGAGTAACATCAGAAGATTCCGAGGTAACAACAGGTGACTCAGTATTTCGATCACTAATGAAGCAAGCAAAACCACTTGAGGTTCAAATAAAAAACAGCACTGAGTCGAATTCTATACAATACTTGATAATATGGAGACAGCAGCAATGATTATCATCACAGAGCGTGAAATGGAGAGCAAAGATTTTTATTTCCCAACACAACCAAAATTCCTCAAAGGGGGAAGAAGGGGCAATAAAAATCCTTAAAAATACCTTATAACCAATGAAGTGCTTTGGGATATCTGGGAAAAGGCCAAATAAATGCAACATTTCAGTACCAATGATAGCTATGAAGCATGGTCACTATAGGAATGTTGCACCCATTTATACATAGTAAGCTTCCACCTCCAGCTAAGGACAAGATAATCTTTTGTTTTGCCTTTGTCTGTTGAAGGATAAACTTTGCCTACAATGACTGCACTCTCTCCTGAACTACTGCGGTGGTATCCTTTGCATCCACTGAGCTGTATCTCAAGTTTAAAGCAGTGCCTGAGAGAGTGCTGTAGCCCCTGTACCTGGAGCACTTTGAGGCTGGGTATCAATAGTCATGGAACCCATACTCCAGGATAATAGACGATGCTTTACAATCAGGGATCGCTGTAAACAATAGAAATGGAGAATGGTGGAGACGGGAGGAAATAAAAAAAAGGTAAAGAGAGCATCAAGGTTGAATAAGGGACAGAGTTTAAAAAAAAGACAGACAAATGGAGCAGGAGAGTTAGAAAAAACACAGACACAGGAGTGTCTGTGTTGCTAACTGGCAGAGGGCCAAGGCATGTCTCAATGATGTATAATGATTCAAAGTATGCTAGTGCTGTAAACTTACTTCCCCCAGTTATACACGCAATAAAACTCTGTAACTGCTATCTTTACTGTTGCTGTCAACAGTGCGCTATTATTTACAAAATATGCTAGGATTGAGGTTAAAAGCAGAAAAATGATGAATGGCATCCCAGAGCCGATATTTCAGCAGAACACAGCCTTTTATGAACATTGTGTCTCGCTGATGCATTAAGCTGAAGAAAGAAGCAATTGCACTACTGCTTAAGGTGGACAGGAAAAGCAATGACAGACATTATCGCCCATTTGAATCAGAGAGGAAATATGAGTCAATAAGCACAGAATCAGAACTTTTTAGTAATGGGTGGGTGATGAGGGCAAGTTTCCTGAAGCGGTAATGTCACCAGTTAAAAATAAAATGTCACAATATTATCAGACATGCAGTGCGCAGATTTGAAACGATCATAGAGAAACCGGCATGTAAGCTTTCGACTGTCGTCCACACAGCCAAAAATGGGCATTACTCATTGCACAACACTAAACAGGAATGCACTTCAGCCTTGCACAGAATTTCAAAAGTAGGGATATATTTAAGAGCTGTTATTTATTTTTAGAAGTGGCTTTCAATGCAATTAGTGTTCAACTTCTGTGTAGGTACTGCTTTCCAAACCTGTGGGTTTTCCCGGAAGAGAAATGCTCCTGATGTCCCTAATTTCTACAGATGCTTCACAAATTTCTACAGATGTACTGTGGAGAGCTTCTACCATCTGGGATGGTGGGGGGGCGGGGGGAAGTGGGGGAGCTACTGCACAGGATTAAAAAAACAGTTTCAGAGAGATGTAAACTTAGTCAGCTCTATCATGGGCACTAGCTTATGTAGTATCCGCAACATCTTCAAGGAGTGATGCCTCATTAATGACCCCCATTGCCCTGGATGTGCCCTCTTCTCATTGCTACCATCAGGAAGGAGTTACAGGAGCCTGAAGGCACACACCCAATGATTCAGGAACAGCCTCCTTGCCTCTGCCATCTGATTTCTAAATGGACATTGAACCCATGAACACTACCTCTCTACTTTGTTAAAACTTTTACTTTTTACACTACTTGTTTAATGTAGCTCTCTGATATCTATCTGATATATGTGTATACTTACAGTAATTCACAGTTTTTATTATTATGCAGTGTATTGTACTGCTGCCACAAAGTCAACAAATATAACGACATATGCCAGTGATATTAAACCTGATTTTATTTCTGATTAAGGGCCCTACCTTCCGTAGTTTGGTAACAGATACTTGTGATCTACAGTACCTAGGCCACCACATTTAACGTTACTTCTATCTTCTCCATGAAATTAGGGTCAGCTGTACAACAACATTCAGGAAGGAAAAAGACAATTCCCAGTATTTTAAGGCACAAAAGTATTTAACCTTGCATCATTAACATTAGTAGAATATTAACTAAGGTTAACCAAATGCTCTAGCTCTAATCAGGAATATCAGTGCCTGGTTCTGTAATTGCCCACTCAGAAAGGAGCTGTTTTCAATATTTTTATACGAAAATGATTGAGGTTGAGCAATTTAAAGGGGGAAGTGGTTTAACCCTTATCACTGAGCTATATAAATAAACCACATCAGTTCCATTGGTTTTCCCTGGAACTAAAGGTAATGAATTGGGCAGATGACAAAAGATTTCCCTTGAATTTACTGGTCACAAAGTAGGTTACCGACTCTAAAGATTTTTGCTAGAAAAGGTAGTTTTCTGACACACATACTTACAGTGAGCAGCAGACAGTACAGATTTGTAAAAATGACATCATGTTCCAAATATTGATTCTGATTACTTAGATTAGTTGACAACATTGTGGAAAAGGTTGCAGGCTGTCTGAAAAGTACAAAGATAGGAGTTGGGTAAAAGGTAACTATTTGAAGTGTCAGAACGAGGGAAGGCGTGTCCCACAAGGATCATTGGTATTCAAGATTAAACATTTAGACTTTTGACACAGAAGGACATTTTCCATATTTGCGGACCATGAAGAATTGGGAAGAAGTAATCTCACTGAGGAAGACTGCAAGAAGTAAATAAACCTGCAGAATATGCATATGACCAGCAAATAAATATCTGTGTTGTAAGTATGAAGGATTATATTTGAATTTTAAAAAAGGAAAGAGTGTATTATTCGGGAAGTAACTAAATATACATGGGATAGAAAACCAAATAGTTCTTTGATTTCACACCTACAAATCACTCAAACATTCTACAAAACTCAATAAGGATATAATAAAGGGATTGAAAATTGAGAAGCAAAGAAGTTATGCCAAATTTGTATTGAACTTTGCTCTAACCATGAGTGAGGTATATTGTGCAGAAACATTGGAGAAGATGGAAAAGATAATTTATAAAGAAGATGTCAAAGCACAGTTATACACATCTTTTGATGAACTTTAACATGAAGCAAAGCTTTCCTGAGTAGACGTGGGGACTAAACAAGCTCCCCAGTATAAACAGGTGCAGGGAGCAGGAGACAAACTTCATGCTGCTTTCTCATTTACATATTTACTGCCTGCAGCCAACTCTAATAACACTATTCAATGACCATTTGCCTGGGTAATGTGCACAATTACTTTGAGTCATTGGGACCCATTAAAGCCAGCGAGAAGTACTGTAAGAGAACTTGCATCTCTTAAAGGCAAGGCATATTGTTGCTGCAACAGGTGCTGGTGTGCATTGTAAAATTCTATCTGGGAGGCAGTCATAAAACAGATCACATGGTTTTCTAAATTCTGGAGAACCCTTTGGAGGAGGTGCAAAGCAGAGGTACACCCTGTTCCTGTAGGGAAGAGGGGACCCTCCAGACAAATCCATAAAGCATGGAAGGAAGGAAGAGAACTCCAGTGCTCATTGCTACTGTTCAGGTTATGAGGATTTAAAGCGGATCTATGAACAGTTTAATAACCTTGCATGCACGATCAAAGTCAATAAAAGCACCTTCAAAATCCGTAGCCTACCAATTGCATCTATCATGTAGATGCCACCTAAACACCACATTGCCATTGTTCATCCCTCCTGAGTCTTTATCAATGAGGACTCCAACACACCCTCTCACATTTAATGCTGCCACAAGTCTCGCATACGTATTTGCATTCAGGGCTAACTGTAGAGGGACGACTCTCTCTGTGTCTCCTTGACGCACTGAAGAGAAGGGTTGTCAAACTTGCAGGACACATTACTGAATCTATTGCCTATAGTAAAACTGAAACCATAACAATGATGCCATTCTCAAACCACATTTTTTCACATTCCACTAAGATTACACAGAGTGTAGAATATAAAGCAGTACACTCTAGGCAAGGGTTCTTCTGACCATGATGTTTGTGGCTTATTAAACTAATGCCAAATTAAACTAAATCTCTTAAGTATGCATATGATCTATTTCCTTCCTTTCCCTTGTGTTGATGTCTGCCTAAGAGTCTCAAATATCACTGTTGAACACATCTATGTCTAATGTGTTCCAGGAACTAACCACTTACTGCGTAAAAAAAAATTGCCTTGTAACTCTCTTTTAAACTTTCTTTCACCTAAAGCTATGCTCCCTAATATAACCAGGAAAAGATTCTGGTTATATACCCTGTCTTTGCATCTCTTTACTTTGTATACTGCTGTCAGGTCACTCCTCAGCATCTGACTCAGTCCAAGTTTGTCTAACCTCTCCTTATAACTTATAACTAATATTCTCTAATCCAGGCAACAGGCTGGTGAACACTTCAGCCCCCTCTCCATAGCTTCCATACCCTTCCTGTAATATGGTGACCAGAAATGCACACAGTTCTCAAAATATGGCCCAACTAAAGTTTCATACAGCTGAGATATGAATTTCTGACGTACTCAACACTCTGACAGATGAAGACAAGTCTTCCTTACCTCCCCATTGACTTGAGTTGCCATTTTCAGAGAGCTATGGACTTTCACCCGAAGATTCCTCTGCACGTGAATGCTCCTAAGGATCCTGCCATTTACTGTATATGGTTCAGGTAGGAGAGCAGCTTCCTGAACTCTGTGCGTGGATATGTCTTTCTGCTGGGAACCCTCCTTTCCCTCTCTTCCTTACTTTTCAAGTTGTTTACCCTACTTCCTCTGATATCTGCTCATTCTCCTGATCAAGTAGTACTCAGGGAATGACCCCCCCCCAAGTTCAAAGGCACTAGGAGAGAAAGCTTGAAGTTATACAAAAAAGCCCCCAGCACTTAACACAGCACTCCTCATAATTTAGCTATTTAAATAAATACAGAAACCTTACACATCTATAGAATTGTTAGCAACAACCAATGTGAAAGATGTACCAGCAAATAACTTGTTAATAGTCGGGAATCTCTGTAAATAAAACTTATCAGGGAAAGGGGGTTCTAGCTGGGAAAAGTTCCTGCTGTTTTTCAAGGCTATAAAGGGGTCTTAGCTGAAGAGCTGACATCCTGTTTTACAGGAGAGTAACACTGCCTGCTGAGTGATATGATGTGCCTACTTGCCTGCTCTTGCAGCAGGTGTTCACTGTACACTAGACAGTTTAACAATAACCAGGAAAACATCACTCATGCTATAAACATATACTTCCATTGCATTAATTTTGTTCTCAAACAATTGGTGTGTTGAAGCTATATTCTGCAGCTAGAGAAAATCTGCTTCTGCACCTCCAATGATATTTGTGGGAACAAGCAAAACTAGGCACCATCAATGTGACACTAGAAAACTGAACAGAAAATTCAGAAGTTTTTTTTTGCCCAAAATTCTGTAGAAGTGTAGGACCTCCAAACCACGAGGAATGCTGTGATGAGTAGTGAAAAATGATGGTGCTTTGTGTCCTAAGTGAGAACTCCTTATGATCTGACTAACAAGAATGAAATAAGCTAATGTATAATGACATTTATCTTTGTAGGTTGGGCAATTTCGATAATTATATTAATGAAAGAGAAGAGCTAGGAAAGAAACTTTTGCTCTTGAACTGCGGCATGAGGAAGAGATTATGGAAGGTCAGATTGTTCAGAAGAATATCAATTTTGCAAAAACCAGCATGCTTTGGAAGGATGATAATTGGCATGTTCACGATGTTTCCAGACTTGAGCCTTTTCATTTCAATGTAATATCCAACAAAGAAATTGGAACCAGGAAAAGGTTGTTTTAAGAAAAAAGGAAACAAAACTTCATTTTAGGAAAGCAAGTAATTTGCAGAAGAAATTGGAATCAGTAATGAAGTCAGCTTCATTGGCAAACTCAGCTGCTGTATGGAAGGTGGTTTATGGAAATGACAAAAAAACTTGTCCCACACTCGCTTAAAATTTCTTTTCTCAACTTAAAGTGCATGTCTTCCAGTATTTGCCTGTGAAAAAGATTCGGACTGGCTACCCTAAACCTCTGCTATATCCTCTCCAAAGCTTCTACATCCTTCCTGTAATGGGGTGAGAAGAATTACAGACAATACTGCAAGTGTGGCCTAACCAAAACTTTATGCAGCTGCAACACAACTTCCTTACTTTCATACTCATTGCCCTGCCTGATAAAGGCAAGCATTCCATATGACTTTTTTGCCACCCAATCTACTTGTGTAAAGAAGAAGGCTGGAGAGAGTCAGACAAACTTCCTCTTTATCAATGCCATCTGGGTGTTATTCAGGGATTGGCCAGAAAAATTTACACTGAAGTGTCATCTGGGAGTACAGACACAGCACACTTTTTTTTAACTTACCAAGATCCATCACTGTGCAATGTGTAGTTCCAAGTTTCTCGTCAGGCTGGAGATCTGTTTTCAGATTGTGTTGATATTGTGTGGCAGAATACTTCCTTGAAGTGTAAAGATTTCTGAAACAAAGAAAACTGAGTAAATCTATTTTCTTCCATAATATTGTGCTACCCTCCATGGCAATGCCAGATGAATGGACGTCAAAATGATGTACTCAAGAGTACCGGTGCTCAAGTCTTACTGGTATTTTATGATGTCTGATAAATATGGTGAACAAGTAAATACACTGTCATGTACAAGGGTGTGAGATCCAGTGCATACTCAAGAGATGAAGTTTCTTTGCAGTCAGTAAGAGCTGAACGTGAAATGAATTTGGGCAGATTTCATCAAGTGTGAAACTGATAAGTACGTAGTACAGTTTGACATTGAACTGGCAATCTTTCCTTGTAATTATCAGAATTGGAGATGGATGCAGGATTAGAACTATGGTCCCTTTGAAAATGGATAAAGCCATTCTGGAAATGTTTTGCAACCAGTTTCATTTTAGTAATAGATCTATTTGTAATAAGGTATAAATAATATACAAACAAGGGCACAAAGTTCAACATTTCAGTGCCAGTTATACTTTCCAAGCACTGGTTGGCAAAACAGTAAGCTATGGAATGAAATGGTGGGGTAAAGAGAATGCTAATATAATTAAAGAAAAACACAAAATGGAGTACATTTGGATGATTATTTTACAGACTGGATACAAGTTTACAAAAATGTAATCTGGGAAGTAATATTAAAATCACTTCTCCTTTGGACAGTCATCAATGATCTATAATTGGGGATACCATGCATGATTTCAAAGTACATAGAAGGAATGAAAGTCAGAAACATACTAAGTAATGAGGAGAACCGTAACTCAGTGATAAAAAAAAGGTCAATGAGAATTACTAAATGAGACTTTTGTAGAAAGATTAAAGAGATTGATTAATAACTAAAAGACATTATTTATAGATGGTGCAGAAAAAAAGAGTAATACGCTTCTGAAGGTATCACAAGCCGAGATGGTGGTTGAGTAAAAAGCTTTACTAAGCAAGGCATGGACCTTTGATGATATTTTACAGAATGTTAATAGGATGATTGTAAACATAAGAGATTCTGCAGATGCCAGAAATCTTGAGCAACTCACACAAAATGCTGGAGGAACTCAGCAAGTCAGGCAGCATCTATGCAAAGGCATAAACAGTCGATGTTTCTGGCTGCGACCTTTTATTAGGATTCATCCAGGAAATTGTATTTCTTAATGGGATTTGAAGTATTCTGTCTGATTGGGATGGTGGAAACAGATTCAATATTTAGATCAATTTCTGGGATTGAAGCCAATAATATTAATAATAAATTGAAGGGCTAAACCAAAAAAGTAGGCACTGGAACTAGTTGGGAAAAAGTCAGCCTAAGAGTCCATGCATAGCATATGAGTTGGCTAGTCTCATCCAATACCGTGTCCTGTCATGATTCAATGATATGAATACACCACAGATTAAGGATTTGTAACTCACCGGCTTAAGAACTCAATGATAGTAAAGTTACATTTCCCACTGTAGTATATCTCCCTGATACACTGCCATTCAGTCACATTGGAACCTCTGATCAGTTTGGATTCTGGATTACTAAAAGTGAAATGCATGGATTGTATCCTTAACCCATCCTGCATGCATGAGGGATGGGAACAAGTGCCTTGACAAATGCACATGGAGATGTCTCCTTGTCCCAATACCTCCAACTGGGGATCACTGTTTAAAAGTAATGGAAGATAGAGGGAAGGCAATGTTTGTGAGTGTTCAAAACTCTGTTCCTCAGTAGGAACAGCAATCTCAATATTATTTAAGGCAGCATCAGATACACAAGCACTGAAAGATTACTGGGGTATGCAGGAGTTGCACTCAGATCAGCCATGATCTTATTGTATAGTGGGGCATGATCAAGGAGCTGATTGCCCTATACCTGCTCATACAGGCATTTTTGTAAGATACAGGATAGTGAATATTGGTCTGTCTGAATGGCATTTGTGTAGAGGAGAGCTGAGGTGTCCTAGGAAATTTAGTCAAAAGCATTATGTACAAGTTATGTGTGGTTTGTAAAACATAGCAGGGAAATGAAGATGCTGTCTCTCCATGTGGGTGCATCATCTCCATCTGAAAACATGGAGAAAGATTAGGTCCCTAAACAAATCCTCTCTGTACTTCTGGTCATAGATCTCACACCCCACCCAATCACAGCTCATAGATTTCACACCCCACCCAATCACGGATCACAGATCTCACACCCCAACCAATCACAGCTCATAGATTTCACACCCCACCCAATCACGGATCACAGATCTCTCACCCCACCCAATCACGGATCACAGATCTCACACCCCACCCAATCACAGCTCATAGATTTCACACCCCACCCAATCACGGATCACAGATCTCTCACCCCACCCAATCATGGATCACAGATCTCTCACCCCACCCAATCACGGATCACAGATCTCACACCCCACCCATTCGCAGATCACAGATCTCACACCCCACCCAATCACGGATCACAGATCTCACACCCCACCCATTCGCGGATCACAGATCTCACACCCCACCCAATCACGGATCACAGATCTCACACCCCACCCAATCGCGGATCACAGATCTCACACCCCACCCATTCGCAGATCACAGATCTCTCACCTCACCCAATAACGGATCACAGATCTCACACCCCGCCCAATCACGGATCACAGATCTCACACCCCACCCATTCGCAGATCATAGATCTCACACCCCACCCAATCACGGATCACAGATCTCACACCCCACCCAATCGCGGATCACAGATTTCACACCCCACCCAATCACGGATCACAGATCTCTCACTCCACCCAATCACGGATCACAGATCTCACACCCCACCCAATCACGGATCACAGATCTCACACCCCACCCATTCGCAGATCACAGATCTCACACCCCACCCAATCATGGATCACAGATCTCACACCCCACCCATTCGCAGATCACAGATCTCACACCCCACCCAATCACGGATCACAGATCTCACACCCCACCCAATCACGGATCACAGATCTCACACCCCACCCATTCGCAGATCACAGATCTCACACCCCACCCAATCACGGATCACAGATCTCACACCCCACCCAATCACGGATCACAGATCTCACACCCCACCCAATCATGGATCACAGATCTCACACCCCACCCATTCGCAGATCACAGATCTCACACCCCACCCAATCCCGGATCACAGATCTCACACCCCACCCAATCACGGATCACAGATCTCACACCCCACCCATTCGCGGATCACAGATCTCACACCCCACCCAATCACGGATCACAGATCTCACACCCCACCCAATCACGGATCACAGATCTCACACCCCACCCATTCGCCGATCACAGATCTCACACCCCACCCAATCACGGATCACAGATCTCACACCCCACCCAATCACGGATCACAGATCTCACACCCCACCCATTCGCGGATCACAGATCTCTCACCCCAACCATTCGCAGATCACAGATCTCACACCCCGCCCAATCACGGATCACAGATCTCACACCCCACCCATTCGCAGATCATAGATCTCACACCCCACCCGATCACGGATCACAGATCTCACACCCCACCCAATCACGGATCATAGATTTCACACCCTACCCAATCACGGATCACAGATCTCTCACTCCACCCAATCACGGATCACAGATCTCACACGCCACCCAATCACAGATCACAGATCTCACACCCCACCCATTCACAGATCACAGATCTCACACCCCACCCAATCATGGATCACAGATCTCACACCCCACCCATTCACAGATCACAGATCTCATACCCCACCCAATCACGGATCACAGATCTCACTCCCCACCTAATCACAGCTCACAGATCTCACACCCCACCCAATCACAGATCACAGATCTCACACCCCACCCATTCGCAGATCACAGATCTTACACCCCACCCAATCACGGATCACAGATCTCACACCCCACCCACTCGCAGATCACAGATCTCACACCCCACCCAATCACGGATCACAGATCTCACACCCCACCTAATCACAGCTCACAGATCTCACACCCCACCCAATCACGGATCACAGATCTCACACCCCACCCCACAGGGCATCCCCTGCTTACAACAGTCCCATCACGTGCTCCTTAATGCCAGTGCCACTCTCAGTCACCTTTCTCCCCCTTCTCTCTTTTTCTTTTTCCCATTCTGCTCCCCTTTTGTCCCCTCTCTCTTCCTCACCTACTTCTGGTCCCCTCATCCTTTCCTTTCTCCCATGGTCCACTCTCCTCTCCTATCAGATTCCTTCTCCAGCTCTTTACCTTTTTCACCTATCACCTCACACCTCACAGCTTCTCACTTCATGCCTCTCCTGCAACCAACAACCTCCCATCTCATCGAGCTTCACCTATCCTCTGCTAGCTTGTAATCCCTCTCTCCTCCTGCCATCTTCTTATTCTGGCTTTTTCCTCTTTCCTTTCCAGTCCAGATGAAGGGTCTCTACCCAAAACATTGGCCATTTATTCCTCACTACAGATACTGACAGACTTGCTGACTTCCTCCAGCATTTTGAGTGTGTGTTATTCTGGATTTCCAGCATCTGCAGAATCTCCTTTGTCCATCACAGTCCCTCCACATCCTTGATCAACAGCTTCCCTCTTAACCCAGGCCAGAACTCTGACCATTCCCATTCCAGGGCATCTTCCTCAAGCAACCAGTTCTGCTGCTGTCTGCTATTAAGTTTAGCTCCGGCCTGCTTAGCAGAGCACACTGTCCTTTAGGCTGCTTCTGTTTAGAAGACATAACCTCAGGATGTTAACGAGACTGTTTGGCACTAAAATTAGTATTATTCTAAATTCTTTGGCCATTTTCCACTCACTCCCCATCCCTACTCTCTCTTACCAACTTCTCATAAACATCAGGACTGTAATGTCAGAAGTTTGTGTACAGGCCAATCTGTGTATCTATGTACTACATGCTGGAATCCAGGTTTCCATGATGGCTTTTATTGAGACAGTCTGCACGATTCAAATGGAAATGAGGGAGAGCAGTATATTTAGATTATTCTTCTGAGATCCAACCAGCGATATCAAAGCCGTGTCTGTTCCTATATTTAGTGTCCTCTGGATTCCCGTCATTTTGATTTTATTAGAAGTCTTTAATCTGGGAAGGACCCAAAGTACAGCTGAGAAAGAAAAGAAGGAATTTGCACTGATATATCCCTCCTTGTCTTACCCTCATGACCTTTATTTGTGATAAATTATTTTTGAAATATAGGCACTGTTATTTAGTGTCCAATAAAGCAGTTAATTTGCACAGGGCAATCCTACTGCCAGTGACTGAATTGAATGATCATTTAATCAGCTGATTGAGGGAAGAATATTGGCCAGGAAGTTTCAAGAATTCCCTGCCCTAATTAGCACCATATGATCTTTCATAACCATGTGACAGGATTGTTGGAACTCAGGGTGGTGAATCTGGGGAATACATTGCTACAGATGGCTGTGGAGGCCAAGTCGTTGGGCATATTTAAAGTGGAGGTTGATAGATCCTTGACTAGCAAGGGCATTAACATTTATGGGGGAATGTAGGAGAACAGGTTTGAGAGGAAAATAAATAAATCAGCCATGTTGGAATGGCAGAGCAGACTCGATGGGCTGAATGGGCTAATTCTGCTCCTATGTCTTACCGCGTTATGGAGTAATGGAACTTAATCCAAAGCAACAGCAAATCTCAAACAGCGTACCACTCCCTGGGTATTACACAAAAGAATCAGCCAGTACAGGTGTAAATGTCCTAAAGTGTGTTTGAACTGACAGTGGTGATCAATGCCATAGACAGCTTCACAGATCCTCAGAGTAGTGAACCCTCACATCTTATTCAGAAATGAGCTTTGAAGTCATGGTTGAGAACACTATCTTCCAATACCAGAGTTTAATGAACGTAACCATAAAAGAGGTACTTACTTGGAAAACCCATGTGCTCTCTAATTAGCCAGAATACCATATGATGCTTTTTGCCTTGGCACAGGAAGTATTCTTGATTTATTCAGGTGTAGTCATATTCTGAGAGATCTTCTATTCATTCCCATTGACCAGCTGCAATATTAAAAGCATCATGTTAATAAAATTCCAAGCTGTTGTGATTCTTTCTAACCCCTCCTCTCAATGAACTAGATGTTCATTGGTACAATATCCATCCCCACCTCCCGTCATTACAACCAACAAGCTCAACCAGTGTTTTTCTGACACCTTCACCATCCAAATCCAAGCTTTGAGACACGTATCAGAAAAATGTAACTATAGGTTGCTAACAACAGGAATTCTGCAGATGTTGGAAATTCAAGCAACACACATCAAAGTTTCTGGTGAACGCAGCAGAGTTGCTGGTGAACGATGCTGCCTGGCCTGCTGCGTTCACCAGCAAGTTTGATGTGTGTTACTATAGGTTGCTAGATATGATTGTCTTTTCTCAGTCTACGTAAATGACATAGTACGACATAAAGCACAACAAAAACAAAACCAAATTAACTGTTCATACTTGCTTCAGAGCTTTAAACTGAGACAAATTAACACTTGAATAATTTATAAAATATTGATTTGAAAGGATTTAAGTGATATCAATCACAGACAGAAAAGCTTGACGATTTATGCAAGTCAACTGACCACAGCAAGCAGCTGCTTGGCCAATAAAGTAGAGTATACATTGCAATATGCTCAGATTGTAAATCTTGGTTTTTCAGTTATTCATAATGATGCAATACTTTTGTCAGACAGGTTCTCTGAGGTGGCTTAAACATAAATGTTGCTTTGCATTATAGAGCCGGAAGGGAAGGCATACTGATTTAGAATATAGAACCTATTTAAGCACTAGGACAGGCCAGAATATAATTATTTTTCATTCAGAGGACGTTCATATATTACTCTGTTTCCTGCATGTTTTTATTTACTCAGCCAGCCAGTTGATAGATCAATCAGTTAATTCAAATTCAAGGTATTCCTTTGATGCAAGTTCTGCTAAAGAATTGGAGAGACCTGTAGTTCTGTTCTCCACAAAAGAAGTCTACTTATAGAACAGTTATATGTTAATTCACATGTTTCTCTTCAAGACCAAGCAAGAGAACTACTTTCGACTGGTGGATTTCAGTATCATTATTATGTTTTGATATTCCTGAGGCTTTATAAGGCACTGGTCAGACCACTCTTGAATATTGTGAGTAGTTTTAGACCCCGTACCTCAGAAAGGATGGAGAGGTATTGGAGAGGGTCCTGACAAGGATCCTGAGAATGATCCTGGGAATGAAAAGGGAATATGAGAAAGATTTGATGGCCCTGGTCCTGTACTCACTGGAGTTTAGAAGAATGAGGAGCGATCTTATTAAAACCTAATGAATATTGAAAGGCCTAGATAGAGTGGATGTGGCAAGGATCTTTCCAATAGTGATGAAGTCTAGGTCAAGAGGCACAGCCTCAGAATACAAGGATGTCCCTTTAGAACAGAGATGAATGGGAATTTCTTTAGCCTGAGGGTGGTGAATCCTTGGAATTCATTGCCACAGACAGCTGTGGAAGGGAAATCATTGGGTGTATTTAAAGCAGAGGTTGATTAGAAAGCATATGTTCTTGATTAGTAAAGGCATCAAAGCTTATGAGGAGAAGGCAGGAGAATGGGGTTGAAAGGGATAATAAATCAGCCATGGAGCAGACTCGGTGGGCCAAATAGCCTAATTCTACTGGCCTTATAGGGATGTGCAACTTGAACCACAATAGAAGCAGTACAATGGAAGGAGAACATCTATCACCCCACAATGTGGATCACTGCCTCCTATACTTATTTAGAGATAGAAACAGAAAGAAAATAATGACCAGTTTGCGTATGCAGACTTTCTCATGTTAATGACAAGTTACTGACTGCCGCTTGTTCATGTGAGGTGAAACCAAGCTGCGATGACTGCGGGGGTTCATCATCAAAGTTTTTTTTTTATCCTCTCATGTCTCCAATAAGTTCAGTGATAAAATTATGACTGAGGGGAAGTAACAGCTATTTCTGGAATTCCGAATAAAAGCAGATTTATTGGAAGTGCTTCAGAGCCCTGTTACAACACCAAACTGGGAGGCAATCACTAACAGATGCCAAGGCCCAATTGTCTGAGCCTGGCAGAGGATTGAACCTTTGTTCTCTCACACCTGAGAACAAGAGTGAATAAGCATTTTCTTTTAGCATCAGCCATTCATTGATTTTAACACATCATGTCCACATCTTCAAATATTACTAACAATAAATCTGCAGTTTACCCCTGAGATAGAACTTGATAACTTGATTTAGTGAAAGCCTGAAAGAAGCAAGGATTAATTTTCATCATTATTCTAAATTGTTGGATTGACTCAATTCATACAGCTTACTTCCACCTGCTTGCCTCACCAATGGTCCAGGGTGTAATGGATAGAGAGATAACAGCAACTAAAATGTAAAGTGTTGCTAAGAATTTAGGCCCTAAAATTATCCTCCAAGAATTACCCTAAGAAATCTGAAATGAAAAGCAGTCTCAAATGACAATGAACTGCCCTAGTGGTGTGATAACCTACTTAAAATAATTATTTTAAGGTTGTGGTTTATTCTTTTTAATTACTTTTGAAGTTAATGGAAGCTTGTTCGTTTTCCATTCAGGACCTTGCCATTTCCAGTATGGTAAATCACTGAGGTCAAAAAGTGGGAGAGACAGTTTAATCCTTGGGAGTTAAATGGTTGTGGAGAAATTTTCTCACCTTTCCCGCACTCTCCAGAGGGAAATTAATCCTTCACTGCTTGCCTGTAGCAAATGGTTTCAGTGACTTTTGGTCTCAAAGGGGGTAACTCTTCTGTTGTCACACAAAGTAAATGATATGTTCATTCTTGCCAGTTTATCGCCAAATGCCGAAGGATAATTGCAGACCCGGCCTCTTCAGAGAGAGAAGCAGGGCAGCCCGAGGGAGGGTTAGCTTTCTCACCTTCAAGTTGCCCCAAGCTTCTTCGGTAATAAAGCTCCCTTTAAATTCTGTCCTTGTCAGCTACTGAATAAAGGGATCCTCTAAATCATTTGTCAATGAGCCTGAGCTTTTCAAAGATCCGCGCTAATTAAAAGTTTTATTCGTGTTATTAGCAAGCAAGTGCAGGAAGGGAGAAAAAGTTTCAAGTTCTCTTTGAGAAAAAAAGAGAGCTATTTCCTGTCTCTTGACAATTTATGAGTGTGCTGCTTCTACAAAGGTCCAGATGAACACAATGTCACCTTTTTCTGCCTGTTAGCATCTGGTAGCTAACACACTTTACAGATCTGTGACAGTGGAACAAACTATCTCAAGATATGTCCTCAAACAGAATGTATTAACTTTATATATTTCATATTTACCAGGCATATAAGTCTATCTAAAAGTTATTAGATAAGAAGAAACATGTTACTTTTCCACCAGCTTCTGCCTTGACAGTACTTTAAAGTTTTGTTTAATTATTTGATTATTTTTGGCTGGAACAATGTCAGCAAGGTAGATAATGTATGTAAGTGATACCAAGAATGGAATTGCTTCATATTGCCATCTCATTTCTTTCCTTTGCTAACACTAAGCACAGTATTTTTATTTATTCCCCTCAGTCAGCTGACCATTTAAAAATACAATAAATATCGGAAATTTCTGTTAGAATTGTTTCCCTGGCTCATACTTACATGTAAGTGTTTTGAGACATTTTTCTATGTATTGTGCTATATAAATGCAAATTTTTACCTCTGGTGCTCTGTTTGTACATATACAGCTATGTGGATTTTTATGACCTATACATTATGGTTTTGTCTGCGCTTTAAGCTCTAGTTAAAGAGGAAAAACCAGTATTACATAGACCACTCAGTGAGTTGTGCTACAGTGTGGCAGACTTGGAATTTTTACAACAGCAATTAAATAGAACCAACAATTCAGCAAACTGTCGCTCATGGGGGGAAGCATGAAGATGTAAGGATACAACTGGATGCCCAGTGGAACAGGGATGTGAGTGTGATAACTGAAGGCTTAATTGAAAGGATACATTAAAGAGGGGGAGGAAATGGAGAGACATAAAGGACTGGGATGAAAATCTGCAATTGCATCAGCAATTGAAGGTTTGGTCACTTTGTTCAAAGTTCAAAGTAAATTTATTATCAAACTACACATATGACACCATATGCTACCTCGAGATTCATTTTCTTGCAGGCATTCACAATGGAACAGAATCAATGAAAAACTGCACACAGACTGACAAACAACTGATGTGCAAAAGAAGACAAATTGTGCAAATACAAAATAACAAATAATAATAATATATAAGTAAATAAATAATACTAAGGACATGAGTTGTAGAGTCCTTGAAAGTGAATCCATAAGTTGTGTTCAGTGATCAGTTCAGTGTTGAGGTGCGTGAAGCTATCATGCTGGCTCAGGAGCCTGATGTTTGAGGAGTAATAGCTTTTCCTGAACCTGGTGGTGTGGGACCTGAGGCTCCAGTATCTTGATGGCCTGGATGCTGAGTGCCCTTGATGGTTGATGCTGCTTTCCTGTGGCAGCACCTTGTAAGTGTGCTCAATGTTAGGGAAGGCCTTTCCTGTGATGCACTGGGCTGTAATCCATTCCTGGGATTGGTGTTTCCATACCTGGCTGTGATGCAACCAACATGGTAACCTGTTCTGGCATGGGAAAGACTGAGTTAGCGAAAGAGAAAGCACCGAGGATGGTCGACAGTGCTAAGGCAGGATTTCAGGACAAGGGTAGGAAATCTTTCACTTGGGTATGCAATTAGTGAAGATCATAAAGGATATAGCTGAAATGCAAATAAGGAAATGTTTTGAGAAATAATACGAAGAGTATGATTTAAATTTACTGCAAGCTGGAAGAAGGGAGGCTGGCCAACAGAGAATGAGACGAGGGTAATATGCTGGAAAACTGGCCGTGACAGAGGCATGGGTGAGAATTCGGTGCATACAGCGGGGAGACTGAACATCTGGTTGAGAGGTGCCACAACAGCATCAGTAAAACCAAGGAGTTGATTGTCAACAGGAGGAAGAAGCTGGAGGTTCATGAGCCAGTTCTCATTAGTGGACTGAAAGTAGAGAGGGTGAGTAACTTAAAAGGCATTTTACAGGACCTATCCTGAGACCAGCATGGAAGTGTTGTTACAAAGAAGGCACAACAGCTCCTCTACTTTCTTAGAAGTTTGAGTACATTCAGCATGCCACCAAAAACTTTAACAAACTTCTATAGATGTTCAGTGGGGAGTATCCTAACTAGCTGCATCGTGGCCTAGCGTTGAAATATTAATGCCCAGGAATGGAAGAGACTACAGGAACTAGTTGATGCAGCTTAGTCCATCACAGGCACACAGCCTTTCCCACCATTGGGTATATTTACGCAGAGCATTGCTGCAAGAAAGCAGCATCCATCTTCAAGGACCCCCACCATCCAGTTTCTGTACCTCCTGCTACCTGAAGCTGTGAGTCCCACACCACCTGGTTCAGGAACAATTATTACCCTGTAACCATCAAGATTCTGAAATGCCATGAATAACTTCACTCACCGCAACTCTGAACTGATCCTATGACCTACAGACTCACTTTCAAAGACCGTTTAACACTCATGTTCCCAAAATTATTAGTTCTATTTCTACAATTTGTATTATTTTGTACATTGGTTATTTGTCAGTCTCTGTTTATGTATAGTTTTTCATTGTATTATATATTGTAAACAATACTGTAAACTACCAGGTTTTCTATTGTCTTTCTTTATTTTTCCATAAATGCCTGCAAAAAATGAATCTTAATGTAGCATATGGTAATATACGTATATGTACTTTGACGATAAATTTACTTTGAACTTTAAACTTTTGAAGGGAAGCTAAAGCATTGGCAACAATGTAACAGAGCTAGACAGAGACAATCTTTCCCATATGTTCATCTATACAAACCTATCAAATGCTAATACAACTTGGGAATGCAGCCAGGTCTTTCTAGGATCTACCACTTTACCATAGTGGGAAAGCCAGAATATGCACTTATTTGCAGGTAGGGTAGCAGCTCAGATGCAGATATAAAGCTGTCATTGCATTGCTGATGGTTTGCGATTCAGAGAACTTTGTGCCCTCCTTTTCATAGAACGTAAAACATTACAGTACTATATAGATCCCTCAGCTCACAATGTTGTACCAACTTTTTGACCTACTCCAAGGTCAATATAACCCTTCCTTTCTACATAGCTGTCCATTTTCCTATAACCTATATGCCTATATAAGAGTTTCTAAATGTATTTGCCTCTACCATCACCTCTGGCAGCACTTTCCATGCGCTCATCACTCTTCTGTCTAAAATACTTAACTGACTTTCCTCCAGTCACCTTAAAATTATGCCTGCTCATATTAGCTATCATGACTTTTCATATCAGAAGTTTATATTCAGGAAGGGACCATAGTCAAGAAGGGAGGAGAAGATGGTGGCGCGACGCAGTGTGCGCGACCGTTCCGAATTGATATCGTATCTATGAAGTAGGATGCCATGCACAATCCTGATTTGATAGAGACAGATCTGAAGAAGCACGGAGGAACATCTGGAGAAACTTCTGAAATGCCTGCTTCACTGCCACTGCTACTGCACGATCGAGAATCTCCGGAGACGAAGGCCCCAAATCCTCGGCTTTGTGTATCGCCTGTTGCCGGGGCCGGGGTTGAAGCGCTCGGCAGTGATGGTGCTCGGTGCTCGGTGTCGGGGAGCTGGTCGGGGGCTCAGAGTTTTCGGACGGACTTGGAGTCGGACTGTGGTCCGATGCTTCCGGGATGCTGCATCGGCAAGTTTGCAGCGCTGGAGGTTCACCGTCTGCGTGAGATGATGGGACTTTCGAGAGACTCTGTGACTTTACCGTGCCCGTGGTCTGTTCTTATCAAATTACGGTATTACTTTGCATTGTTGTAACTATATGTTATAATTATGTGGTTTTTGTCAGTTTTTCAGTCTTGGTTTGTCATGTGTCTCTGTGATATCATTCTGGAAAAACACTGTATCATTTCTTAATGCACGCATTACTAAATGACAATAAAAGAGAACTGCGTGTCCTCATAATCTAATCTAATCTAATCTATTTATGCATCTTTGCACTGTTGGCATTTCTGAAAAGGCCAGGGGTTTACGGTCTTGAGAAGGCAGTGGTGAGCCATCAAGTTGCATCTCTAAAATGCTTTTGGCATAGGAACTCCAGTTGTGATGTTAGGTAGGGACATTAGACCCAGAAACAATGAAGGAACTGTGATATATTCCTAAATCAGGATGGTGTGTGACTTGGAAGGAAACCAGCTGGATAACTGGCTACATCACCATCTGGTGGGGTGGGGGTGGGGGGAGAGGTGGCTACTGCACAGGATCGAAGTAGGCTGTTGTAAACTTAGTCAGCTCCATTATGAGCACCAATATCTGCAGTATCCAGGACATCTTCAAGGAGCAATGCCTCTAAAAGGCAGCGTCCACACTAAGGATGATGGCCCATCACCCTGGTCATGCCTTGTTCTCATTGCTACCGTCAGGAAGGAGGTACAGAAATGTGAAGGTGCATACTCAATGACTCAGGAACAGCCATCTGACTTCTGAATGATCAATGAACCCATGAACACTACTTTTTTATTTCTATTTTTGCATTACTTAGTTAATTTAACTATTGTATATATATTTATATTATATTATATAAGCGCAGAGTCAAATATCGCTGTGATGATTGTACGTTCTAGTATCAATTGTTTGGTGACAATAAAGTATAAAGTATAGAAGTATAAAGTATAAAGTATTTTCTGTAATTCACAGTTTTTTTTTCTTTGTTATGTATTGCATTGTACTGCTGCGGCAAAGTCAACAAAATTCACACTATATACTGGCGATATTAAACCAAATTCTGGTTCTGATTCTGTGATAATGGTGATGAAAGTACCCCCCCCCCCGCGCCTTACATTACCTTTTGACACTCTCTGGATACAAACAGCAGAGTGCTTGAGCCAGAAAATCTTCCCTGAGGTATCTTGGAATAAACCAAGAACATGAAAGGTTCAAGCTGTGATAATGGAAAGAAATGCTTCTGTTCCAGATGTTAAGTGCACGCCACAGATGATTCAATTCTATAGGAGCCAAACTTGTGAGAAAGTGGTGAACACTAGTCTCCTCTGACGTGGGCCTCAGTGAAAGCTTGGACTCGAGTAATAAAGCAGGCTAGAAGTTAGCCTTCCATCTGAACTATAGAATTTCTATCTATAACATTTCATGTACTGAGAATGCAAGCAAATAGTAACAGAACATCCAGCAAAAGCAAGCGATACTTGGAGTACGATGTAACAAAATGTAGTTTTAAAAACAACTAAGATATCTTCAGTCCCAAACCATCAACATACTTTTCAAAAAGCTGTTCGATTAGTTTCCTAGAGTGTGAAGACACACAAGAGAGACTGCAGATACTGGAAATCTGGACCTACACACACGGAAAGCTGGAGGAATTCAGCAGTCCAGATGGTATTGATAGGGGAAATGACATTTGTTATTTTATCTGAATGTGGTAAAGGATGTTGTAATGTAGAATTGTAATTTTATCAGTGGTGCTACGTAACAGAGCTTTGTTTTGCCTTGGGTTGAGGCAGCCTCAATGAATCTTCTCCAAATGAGCATGAGAAAATCAGAGAATTATATTCTCCTCCACCATTGCTCCAGAGGTATCCCGACCCTCACATCCTACCAAGGCCTCTGTGCCTTGGCCTTATGGACAGGTGAGCAGAGCACCATGCTACAAGCATTATGCAGTCCTCTCAGAGTCAGATTTTGGTGAATGTACCAGTTACTGTAAGTCTACTCAATTTGGTTTTGAGGACAGATCAGGCCAAATTGTATACTGTCATTTATGGATTTTGGCAGATACATAGGTGGGCACAGATGCTATCTTCTCGGAGTCAGGTGAGATTGTGAATACCTCACTATAAATGCATAAATTATAAATTTGAGTTCCACCAGAACTGAATCAGAAGAGCGGAATTAGGAAAACAAGGAAAGGTTAGACCGGTTCAGTTGAAAAGCACTGAAGGCTGATTATAATGATTTACACATGTAGCTGAAAATTACAGCATTCTGTGCGTAAGTCACTTCAAGCCATGTCGAGGACCAGGCCTCTTCAGCATGCAGCTGGCAAACTCCATCTGCCAAATCATTGACCTTGGGGTATTGAGTTGTCAGTAGGTTGGGGCGGGGGGAGTAGAGAGAAGGGATCGGCAGTAGGGTGGGGGGTTTGAATTGTCCAGCTCCTAAGTGGAGCCAGCTGGAGAGGCTGATACCTGGGTGGGCCTTGCATAAGTTAGTCGCGGGTTGAGGATAATGGCACCAAGCACCACTGTTTTCTTTGACAAAGGAACCAGTTAAAATTCTTTTCTGTCTTTATTTTGAAAAAGCTCCATGCAACTTGCAGCTATGACCCTCAAGGCCTGCTAATTTGTATTTTACAAGTGCTCTCTGAGCTTGAACCGGACAGGCACTCAAGCCACCCTTCCCAGGACCCGGCCTGAGGTTGCACTCACTGGAATGGCAGTGTAAACAGGATGGTAGGTGATCTTAAGTCATATTTTAACAGCAGCAACCTTGTTTATTCAGGGCAAAGGAACTTATAAATCTAGCAACAGGGCAAAAAGATTGCCAACTTTGTGTGTTAACTATGTTTTTTTTGCTTTAGATGGAAACTGGCATGTAGTCAATACATTAAATTTTGCGTGCCTGTTGACTATTGCAAGCTCTCCAGATTCAGCACAATGGCAGTTGCTTTAATACTAGTCACGTGACATGCATCTTGAAAACACTTAAACTTGTCACATATGTATTTAATGATTACTGTCACCTTCCAGAGTAAATCACGCCATGTGCAGGCCTCTGTAGAATGGTTCCCAGCGTGAAATTGATGGCTAAAAGTGCTGAACTTGCCAGATGCTTCTCAATTCACTTCCATTCCCTTGCCTGTGGCTCTGGGCAACTAACGGAAAAGCCATTGCATGCATGTATGTTCCCTAGGGTCGGATGGGACAGGCTTTTCCTGGCATATAAACAAGACCATCTGGATCTGCTGTACACAGAAGTAAAGACAAGCTGATTCACAAACCCACGCGCAGCAAACCTTTCAGGAAGCCTCAGCACATCCAATAGGGCACCCAGTAAGAGAAATGGAGTCCAGATATGCTCAGCATAGAGACATGCAGTGAGTCACTTCCAAGTGAGCCAATTAACTCAGTTGATAGCAGTCTCACTCCTGAGTCAGAAACAGGCAATTCAAGCCACGCTCTGGGTTATTGAGCACAGAAATCTCAGTCAGATGACACTTCACTGCAGGACAAATGGGGTTAATACTCTCAGAGATACAACTTCTTGAATGAGATGTTTAACAAAGCCACATCTGTCCTGTCAAAGAGGTTATGAAAAGCCCTGGAGAAATATGTTGAAGAAGAGCAGGCAAGTTATCTCTGGTATTCTGGCCAATATTTTATTTCTCAATCAACATCACATAAATAGATAACCTGGTCATTATCATAGTGCTGCAAGTGAGAACTTGCACAGATCCGCTGCCATTATTTCCATGTTACAACAGTGACTGCATTTCAAGGTTCAGTAAAACAACTGTAAAGGTTTAAAGAAATATAAACCTTAATAGCATTCAACGCATAAAAATGCACTATAATTTTCAATGAAAGCTTGATACATCATGTTGCCTTACAGTCAAAAAATGACCAAAATGAATAGGCTTGGAACAACAGTTCTGTTGAAGAATAAAAAGGAACAGCCAACAAATGCTGGAAGTATCGGCAAATACATCAGGATCTTTAAAGACAAATAGAATGTTAGTACCTGGGTGTAACCGTTTATGAGAATTGTAAGATGGAGACTATAGGAAATAAATACTAATCTGCCTTTTAATGGCTATATTGTGCTGCATCTAGCAGATCACTACCATTCTGCTGGCTCTCTCAGGGGCATACTTAGAACACTCCCACAGAGATCTAAACAGCTCGAGCATTGTTTCAGCATATCTGATGTTTGCTCAATGATATTTCTGTTTCTATAATGTTTTCCATTGTATGTTTTTTGCTGTGCTACATGGAGATTTCTTAGCAGTTCCATGAACCATGCTTTGAGAGGTTAACCCTCATTTCTGAGCAGCCAACCATTCAATTTGTCTTTCCTACTGGACCACTTGAGAAGTAGATGATTCCTTTATGTTTCTGGCAGCAAAGACAGTCTCCAAAAACTACTTAATTATTCACTTAAATAATTATTTGGTAGTGGTTGTCAGCTATTCAGATTTTTATTAACTGATGACGAACTTAAGTTGTTCCGTGGTTCTGGATTTAGTTAGTGGTATTTTTACCCACAAAGGGTAGAATTAGCTTGACCTGCTGATACTGCATGCCAGAAATAATTTTAACATCATATTCCTTTATATTACAGGCATTAAATTCTTTGGTTATTTTTACCAAATGTGTGCTGAACTTGAAAACTCAGTGGTATGAAAATTGAATGTCAATATCATTTTACTTGTCTTGAGTTATGAGGTTGTACTTTGGTGTATAATTGCAAGCCCAAACCAGAAGATCACACAATCCACAGAAAGATTCCTCAAAAATGTACTTAATGAGGAGAAAGTAGTTTTGTTTCTGGTGCCAAGCAGATTCTTTCTGATGGTTCTGGTCCTTCTTGTAGACTGGGACCTAGTCCTTCAGCTTGTGGGACTCTTCCATATGTTCAATAATATGAGATTGAAGTGAATTGTTCATACCTGATCTGGTCTGTCTTGTTTGGATAATTCTCCACGCAGCATTAATAATACAATTATGGATCATTAATATGAAAGGTGCAGGCAACCAATTATTTAAAAATCATATAGTTCTCTTATTGATGGTTTAATGGTGCTAATGAGTAAAACTTTAATGTCAGTTATGTCAGTTAACTCCAAAGGTTAATGGTCAGTGACCTGAAACATTAACTCCTTGTCTGTTTGCTGTATGTCTGTCTGTCTACCTATCTCTCTCATATATATATATATAGATAGATAGATAGATAGATAGATGAGAAGTTACTTTATTATGATCAAATTATCACAAATAATTTTAGAAGTTCTTTCCTTTTCTCTTTAATATTCAGCAGAGGTTTGCCCAGTGTTGTAGACCAGCCTGCACTCAAACAAATCTGGGAAATTCTATTTTCCACAGTGATAAATTAAATATATTCCTCTTAGAGGTGTGACTTTGTACACAGTGGCACAAAACAGATACTTATTTCACATCCTGGAGCAGTTTTAAGTGAAGGTTGTTTGAAAACTAAGTGTGTGGAAATCTTCATGGGGCCATAAACATCGGGCACACTTAAGACAGCATTGTGGGTATCAGTCTACCCACGGTAAACCGTGTCATAGGGCTGTCCAACTGCTGATGGGCAACTCGTTCTTTGCACTGGGAGTGCCAGTAGAATTTAAAGTTGCAACCAATGAACTTGGAGTTGTCTCTCTCACCCATGGTAGAAACTGTAGAGCTTTGATGGGAATTGACAAATGTAATAAATTTAAGCTGCAACAAATGCAGCCTATTTACATCAGCTGAAAGTTTTGCCCTGTTAATAGAGAACGGTAACTGTTTTGGCTACTGGATAATGGTTCTTTCACCCACCACATCTAAGAGGTGGGATAGTGAATTTGCAGAGTTTTGTTTGCCTGGCAGATGCACATTGTGCTCTCTGTACTTCCTCTTGCAAGTCCTTTACAAGTAACAGAGAATCCTAAGGCTACAGCTCAGTTTGCAGAGCACTTATTCTGTTTATGCCAAGTGGTATTTTTTTTAATTTTGTATTTTTTTTAATTTTGTGTATTATGTGAATAGAAGTTGCACTATTTAAAATAAGCAAAGTTAATCATACCCACCGTTCTTATTCTCTCACTCTACTAGAGAAAGGAAAGGTTTACTGTCTCAAGTCAAACATCGCCGCATCAGGTTTTAACTCACCAAACATTCTTTGACAGCATCTTCTAAACAGTAACCTGGACAAATAAGGGGAAGAGGTGCATTGGAACATCACTGTCTCCATGTTCCTTTGCAAGTCGTACACTAGCCGGACTTGGAAGTATATTGGTGTGCTTTCACTTAGTTACATCTCAGAATTCCTCACGTAACACTTTAAAAAGTTGCCGATTCAGAGAGGTGTGGTACAGGACCATCACCTCAGCATGGAAAAATTGGGATGGACAATAAACGGGGGCCATCCGTAAACAATCAAGCCAAAACTGGGTGAAGTTGAAAAAGGCACAGGAATCTGACCATGACTGGAGAATCTTTGATCAAAGTATGAGCCAGTGTGATTCAGCTCCATAAAAGTTAAATACCAGGGGTGATTGATAAGTTCGTGGCCTAAGGTAGAGGAGCCAATTTTAGAAAACCTAGCACATTTATTTTTCAACATAGTCCCCTCCTCCATTTACACAGTCCAGTGGTCGTGGAGCATATGGATCTTGGACCTGCAGAAAGTGTCCACAGCAGGGTGATCGATAAGTTCGTGGCCTAAGGTAGAAGGAGATGAGTTATACGCTTTGAGTGATTATGCAGAAAGTTTGAAGTTAATAACTCATCTCCTTCTACCTTAGGCCACAAACTTCTCAATCACCTCTGATGAGTTATTAACTGATGAGTTATTAACTTCAAACTTTCTGCATAATCACTCAAACTGCATGTGCATGTAACGAGGCCTGTATAACTCATCTCCTTCTATCTTAGGCCATGAACTTTTCAATTACCCCTGCTGTGGACACTTTCTGGAGGTCCAAGATCCGTATGCTCCACGACCGCTGGATTAAGTGTGTAAATGCAGAAGGGGACTATGTTGAAAAATAAATGTGCTAGGTTTTCTGAAGTTGACTCCTTCTACCTCAGGCCACGAATCAATCACCCTTCCTACTTAAGCAACACACACAAAAAGTGCTGGTGAACGCAGCAGGCCAGGCAGCATCTATAGGAAGAGGTACAGTCGACATTTCAAGCCGAGACCCTTCATGAGTTAGTTCTGACGAAGGGTCTCGGGCCGAAACGTCGACTGTCCCTCTTCCTATAGATGCTGCCTGGCCTGCTGCGTTCACCAGCATTTTTTTGTGTGTGTTGCTTGAATTTCCAGCATCTGCAGATTTCCTCATGTCTGCGTTTTTAAACCCCTCCTATTTAGATTGAAGCCACTGAATATGGACAGGTACCTAAACATACTCCATATTGTAAAAATAACACATAAGAAATTGGCTATGATTTTAAGGTAATGAAATATTATTTTTACTGAAATGAAACAGAAATGCTGGGAATACTTAGCAGGCAACATTTGCAAAGGAGGAGATACAAATAAGGTTATAGATCAATGACTTTTCACTAAAGCACATGCTTCCTGACCTGTGAATATTTCCAGCATTTTCTGTGTTTATTTCAGATTTCTCACGTCAGCGGTATTTCATCATTCATTTTCAAGCCTTTAAAAACTGAGCTCATTGTTTACGGTGAGCTCCATTCTGTGCACGACCAACATTGTACTGGGGACTTGCTGGAGGACACTGAATTATATGTTTTATTTACAGACGACTATTTTGGGAAGGAGCATTGACCCGCTTGTTGGCTAATCACTTTGGGCAGACCTCATGGACGGGAATGACAAGGCGTTGGTTTCTGAGCTTCCAGACCAGTGCTACCCAATTCACATTGTAAATTGGGGTTGCAGACAGTTGAAAATTTAAGCATTATAATTAGACGGTCTTCATATTGGACTTTTTAAATAATATCATTACTGTTTTGATAAACAGCCAGTTGAACGCTTTCTCCTCAACCATTCATTTAGACGTTCCCTCAAACAAAGTTAAAATAGAAACACATGATAACTGAAACCAATTTTCTTCTTCCTCTAAGCACAGAGTACAATGTGTCTCTTACTGCTAATCTAATTGGGGATAAGTTGAAGTTATCATTCACAACATTTTTTTTAATGATCTCAGCTACCTTAATAGATATATTTATGTTGTTATTGAATTTAATTTGGACTGTTCATGGCTTGAAATTATACAAGCTTCCTGGTTTCCTTTGAATGGATGAAAGTGCAATTTAAAGGATTATCAATATTACCAATGTAAAGTCTCCATTTATCTTGAAGGGCACGTGGCAAAGCATTGGTTACAGTTCAGTATTTCTCTTCATTAAGCAAGGACTGAATTAGGGAGTTATATCTTTTGCTTACACAACTCCAGGTCTAAGTCATACATTATAGTCAGCATTCATACGCCATTTACTAACTAATTTTTCTGATTATTCAGAAAGTCAGAATTAAAGCCCCAGACAATTCTGTGTTTTAGTTGTACTGACTTTTCACTTATCCAGCAGGATGCTTCAGTGGGTCTCACTTTAGTGGTTGGTAAGTTGATGGAGAAGATCCTGAGAGGCAGGATTTATGAACACTTGGAGAGGTATAATATGATTAGGAATAGTAAGCAGGGCTTTGTCAAGGGCAGGTCGTGCCTTCCGAGCCTGATTGAGTTTTTTGAGGATGCGAATATACACATTAATGAAGGAAGAGCAGTAGATGTAGTGTATATGGATTTCAGCAAGGTACTTGATAAGGTACCCCATACAAGGCTTACTGAGTAAGTAAGGAGGCATGGGATCCAAGGGGACATTGCTTTGTGGATCTAGAGCTGGCTTGCTCACAGAAGGCAAAGAGTGGTTGTAGATGGGTCATATTCTACATTAAGGTCGGTGACCAGTGGTGTGCCTCAGGGATCTGTTCTGGGACCCCCTTCTCTTCGTGATTTTTATGAATGACCTGGATGAGGAAGTGGAGGGGTGGGTTAGTAAGTTTGCTGATGACACAAAGGTTGGAGGTGTTGTGGATAGCGTGGAGGGCTGTCAGAGGTTACAGCGGGACATTGATAGGATGCAAAACTGGGCTGAGAAGTGGCAGATGGAGTTCAACCCAGATAAGTGTGAGGTGGTTCATTTTGGTAGGTCAAATATGATGGCAGAATATAATACTAATGGTAAGACTCTTGGCAGTGTGGAGGATCAGAGGGATCTTGGGGTCTGAGTCCATAGGACGCTCGAAGCAGCTGCGCAGGTTGACTCTGTGGTTAAGAAGGCATTCAGTGTATTGGCTTTCATTAATCGTGGAATTGAATTTAGGAGCCAAGAGGTAACGTTGCAGCTATATAGGACTCTGGTCAGACCCCACTTGGAGTACTGTGCTCAGTTCTGGTTGCCTCACTACAGGAAGGATGTGGAAGCTATAGAAAGGGTGCAGAGGAGATTTACAAGGATGTTGCCTGGATTGGGGAGCATGCCTTATGGAGACAGGTTGAGTGAACTTGGCCTTTTCTCCTTGGAGTGACAGAGGATGAGAGGTGACCGGATAGAGGTGTATAAGATGATGAGAGGCAGCATTGATCATGTGGATAGTCAGAGGCTTTTTCCCAGGGCTGAAATGGTTGCCGCAAGAAGACACAGGTTTCAGGTGCTAGGGAGTAAGTACAGAGAAGATGTCAGGGTTAAGTTTTTTACTCAGAGAGTGGTGAGTGTGTGGAATGGGCTGCCGGCAACAGTGGTGGAGGCGGATACAATAGGGTCTTTTAAGAGACTTTTGGATAGGTACATAGAGCTTAGAAAAATAGAGGGCTATGGGTAAGCCTAGTAATTTCTAAAGGTAGGGACATGTTCGGTACAACTTTGTGGGCCAAAGGGCCTGTATTGTGCTGTAGGTTTTCTATGTTTCTATGATACAGATTTCTAAATGAAAAAATTTCAAACCCATATGGAAAACATCCTGTTAATTCACCAAGATCAATGAAATGAATCCTATTGTGGTAATTCCACAACATATAGACTCACATTCGAGGACTCTACAACTCATGTTCTCAGTATTGTTTATTATTTCTTTGTGTGTTTGTTTATTTATTTATTGCATTTGCATGGTTCTCCCTCTTTTGCACGTTCACTGTTTGTTAGTCTTTGTTCATGTGTAGTTTTTCATTGATTCTGTTGTATTTCTTTGTTCCAATGTGAATGCTTACAATAAAATGAATCTCATGGTGGCATATACATACTTTGATAACAAATTTACTTTGAACTTTCAGTCGGTAGTATTAATCTCTACGATCAGTTAATTGAGTCCACAGACTGTAATTAGAATTAATTCCATCAATTTATCCAGTGTGCGCAGTTTGAATTTTTATATCATTTGCCAGGCAGTTTTCATGGTTAAGGGCTTTGAGGAACTGAATTTGGAAAGGGTAAAGTGATCAATGATCTGGTGAATGAAGGTTATTGGAAGGGGCATTTAAAACAGCAGAAATGCAGAATAGTAGTAGAGTTGCAGACGATAATTCTGCAATGAATAAATACTCCGCCTGTATTTATGAGCCACATCGATAGAGAGTGAAGTATGGGCATCCTCCATGAAGAAGTCTGAGCAGGACTTTAGAATGGAAGTTGCACAAGAGGGGACTTGTAAATGATAGCAAAATGCTGAAGGCAACAAGGTGAATTTTAATTCAGAAAATTAGGTAGGTTGGATGATGCCAGTGGTTATAGTTCAAAAATCTATGAAAAGAATCAAACTCACCACAAACTTGTGATGGGAAGAGGATTAAGATTCATAATGAATAATCTGCTTATGATAATTGGTTTGGACATTTAAATATTATATTATGCTTATCTTTATTTTATCGTTGAATGTATATTCAATGAATTAAACTAAAGTTTTCCAGGCTTGGCTCCTGCTTGAGAAGCTGAGTTCATAGCAGCCATTTGAACAAAGAACAACCCAAAAAGCTACTTAGGATTTAGTAGATCCATATGACCTGTCCTCTCTTCCACTGGTCATTGACAGACCCTTTGTTCCAAACATGATCAAAAACAGGAACCTGCACTGGGGTCACTTCTCAAACACTGGGATTTTCCTGCCTGTTACTAGACTCCACACATGGTTATGAGCAGGCACCCATGACTATAACAGATCTTACCCCTGCATTTGAAAACCCCTCCTTGCAATAAGATTTTTTGTGTTTTTCCTCACCTATTAATTAGAACCCATTCCTTGTAGTCCTCAAACTGGTCATGGATTCGTGATGGCCAATTATAAAAAAAAACTAAGTCCTCTATTTGAGATTTCCTGAACTCATAACAGGTTTCACAACCAAAACTTACCTCCAAAGTATACTCCAGCCAAGTGGATACATGGGGTTAAGATTAGCAATATCAAGGACACTAAATAACATTAGATACCACTGGATAGAATGTGGACAGTGAAACTTTGAATGAGCTATAATTTAGGTTTCTTTTGTAAAGTTAACAAGAAAGATACTGGGGGTGTTGACAGTTTTAGTTAGGAGGAAGTTGCATATTAATGAATGAGACTATTGGGCTTGAACAAAAAATTCTAAATACATTTCCAATCTGAAAGTATGCTTTGAGATTTTTATTTTAAAAGTTATTTTATTTCATAAGGACAAGGCATAATGCTAAACTATTAGTTTACTTTCAGTGTTGAAGAGGCTGCCATGATGTAATGTCGCAATGCTATGACTTCGATAGCAAGCAATGTAGTAATAGAAATTATGCCAAGAATGTCACAAATGCTTTAAGATGGGAAGAGGTTTCATCCCCCAACAGCTATTAAGCTCATCACATTTTCCTTGTTGTTTATATTCATAATGTATATATTGTATTGATTTATTTTGATCTTTTAAACTTTTTTTTATCCATAAGGGTGATTTCCATAGTAACTGTGTTACTATGGAAACTATTAGATCTTTACTTGACAAAATAGCAATCATTGTCACAATCATTGATTTCTTAAGGTGGCTGTAATTTCATATCAGCAAAACAAAGAACATTGTTGTATGTACAAGCTACTAAATGCTCCTTTAAGGTTGAAGAGTTTGCTAAAACTATAAGAGAACATGTCATCTGATTACCTCTTGTAATAGCATTATTACCATGCTTTGGTTCTCATTTAAGATCTGATGGCCAAGTTATGTTTGCTTAATGCTCTGTCTAAGTGAGATAAGGTGATGGTCAGCTACACTGGTATAGAAGGACCCACAAGAACACATTAAAATTTGCTTTCAGTATCCAAAATAACCATCAACAAAGTGAAGTGAGGAACCAAAGAAACCTAAAACATATTTTCCAAACTCAGCAGCCATAGTATTACCAATACTCTCAGATGATCGAAATAATCAAATGTAGATTTTACACTATCACCTGAACTTTTGAAGGATCGGTGCTGTTGGCTTCACCTAAGCAGATTACAAAACAACAAGATAAAATGATCTTGTCAGATTGTTTATAAATAGGACAGATATGCTTCCATTATCACAACTCAACTGTTGGTTGGATTGTGATCCAACCAAGGCCGTAATAAGGTTGCTCCATTAGCAATCCAGCACGGTGGTTTCAAAATTTATAGTCAAGTTGAGAATTTTTCTTCAGTTTTTCAAAATATCCAAAAAAAAACACATTATTGGTGTAATGAGCCAAATTTTATGCAAGGTTCCTCCTGCTTTTACTCAATCTAGACTACTTATACTTATATCATTATAGTTGACAGTTGTGCGTTTTGAGATGGGCTAGTCAACAAAACTGTGACAAACAAAGTGATCTAGCAAGGACAGTTAATGCTATGCCTGCCAGCAAGAGGATAGAATCAGGCATCAGCTGAGACAGGTAAATGGGTCAAATCAGGAAGACGCCCAGTAATAAATTAGCCTGTAAGGTAGATCAACGAGTTTAGGAAAGGGGATACAAGAGAGAATTGGATTTCATGCAAATAATGACTGATGATAGCTCCTTTCTTTGTTGTACGTCATGTCCAGAATGCCATATACCATTCTTCGCTGAATGTTCCCTGGCACTCAATGCAACCCATTCTGGACATCCCAGAGCTCTTTATACCCAATGAATGCTCTTAGCATGTACTGCAGGGAACACAGTAGCTGGTTTGTGCACAGTAACTAATTTGTGCATGGTAAGCTCCCATAAACAGCATTACATACATGACCGAATAATCTTGTTTTTTGGAGTCAGAGACCAATACAGCATAGAAACAGGCCCTTTAGCCCAACTTGTTCATGAATCTGAATCAGAATCAGCTATAATATCACAGGCACACGTCCTGAAATTTGTTGTTTTGTGGCAGCAGTACATTGCAATATGTAACAAAAAATCTATAACTTACAATAGGTATATATAAAAAATTAAATTAAAAAAGAGGAAAAAAAGTAGTGATGTAGTGCTCATTTCCATTCAGGGATCTGATGGCAGAGGGGATGCTGCTGTTCCTGAAACAGTGACTGTGTGTTTTCAGGCTCCTATACCTCCTTGACGGTAGCAATGAGAACGGGGCATATCCTAGGTGATGGGGTCCTTGGTGATGGATGCCACCTTTCTGAGGCATCGCCTTTTTGCCAGCCATGGTGCCCTCCATGCAAATCCTATTTGCCTGCATTTAGGTAATTTCTAAGCCCCTACAACCCGAATACTTACCCAAATCCAAACCCTTATAATGTTGTTCAGGAGATAAACATTACTTTGTACAAAGGTACACCAGCTTGCATTATTCCTCAAAAAGTCTCAGAGAATAAAAAAATAAACGGGCAGACTATTATTTAAATGGGGAAAGAATTCAAAGTTCTGAGATGCAACGGGACTTGGGAGTCCTCATACAGGATACCCTTAAAGTTAACCTCCAGGTTGAGTCAGTAGTGAAGGAGGCGAATGCAATGTTGGCATTCATTTCTAGAGGAATAGAGTATAGGAGCAGGGATGCGATGTTGAGGCTCTATAAGGCGCTGGTGAGACCTCACTTGGAGTACTGTGGGCAGTTTTGGTCTCCTTATTTAAGAAAGGATGTGCTGACGTTGGAGAGGGTACAGAGAAGATTCACTAGAATGATTCCGGGAATGAGGAGGTTAACATATGAGGAACTTTTGTCCGCTCTTGGACTGTAGTCCTTGGAGTTTAGAAGAATGAGGGGAGACCTCATAGAAACATTTCGAATGTTAAAAGGCATGGACAGAGTGGATGTGGCAAAGTTGTTTCCCATGATGGGGGAGTCTAGTACGAGAGGGCATAACTTAAGGATTGAAGAGCGCCCATTCAGAACAGAAATGCGAAGAAATTTTTTTAGTCAGAGGGTGGTGAATCTATGGAATTTGTTGCCATGGGCAGCAGTGGAGGTCAAGTCATTGGGTGTATTTAAGGCAGAGATTAATAGGTATCTGAGTAGCCAGGGCATCAAAGGTTATGGTGAGAAGGCGGGGGAGTGGGACTAAATAGCAGAATGGATCAGCTCATGATAAAATGGCGGAGCAGACTCAATGGGCCGAATGGCCTACTTCTGCTTCTTTGTCTTATGGTCTTATGGTCTAATACTTCATCTGGGAGGCAGATATAGTATTAATTTGATGTTTGAATTGAAATATTGCATCCATAAAGGTGATGAGTGTCAATCTAGATTTTAGTATTCTTGTCTCTGCAGCACGATTGGAACATGGAACATTCTGACTTAGAAGCAAAATTGCTACCAAATGAACCTTCTCATTGTGTTATGATAAGTGCTCTAAATGAGAGCCATTGATCAGATTAGCAGCCCAAAAAGTATATATGAATCAATTAAGTGTATCTCCATGGGCCAGTAAAGGATGAAAGGATTATTAACAGTGCTTGTCCAGAAAAGTTCATGTTTAAATAAGTTCCTGTAACTACTTTTTTAAGGCGCATGATGTGTAAATGAATAAAATGAATTGATTTTTCCCATGAAGAGTTTAAGATTCAAAGTGGAAATCAATAGGGAGACACACAGACTCTGTTTAGAATTAACACACTTTCTGATCAGTTACCACATTAATGTAATCCAGCTTTTCCACAATGTTCCTGCTACTTTTAAAAGCTTATGACCCTTTTGCTGGGCCCTCTTCATTTGTACTTTCAACCATTAATGTGTTGTGATTAATCGCTCAATGAATATATTAAGTTCAAAGCATTGTCTCATGAAAATTTTTAAGGACAGAGTTACTCTAAACTGAATTCTTCAACAAGAAGGGGTTCAAATATTAGGAAATTTCTTTTATAAGAAGCCTGCAGGTGACATTCATTCTTTATCAGCCATCTAATCATATGGTAACTTTAACTCAAATCTCCTTTAAAAGCACCTTTGAATCCAGCATAAACCAGCTCCTCATCAAAAATTAATGAAAAATTAAGCTTAAAACTGGCAATATGAAGAACTGAATAAGAAATGGCAGCTGCCTCTGGGAGCAGCAAAGGAAAGCAAAGATAGTGGTAAAAAAGTAAGATCTACAAAACTTGGGAGGCGCACATTTGGATATTAATATATGATTTTTTTAATGTTTTTGACTGTAAATCCACTTTCCATTCTTCTAACAGAAATACTAATCCATTTATTTTGTAAGTGTCGGTTGTACTTCTGCTATTGCGTAGAGAGCATTTTCAAGCAAATAAGTTACAATTTAAAATTATATATATAGCTGGATTTCCTAATTTCAAGGTCTAAGGACTTTAGTATTAATCAGTGAAACTTTATCTCACTTTAAACAATGTTAACCTTATTCACAGATTTACTCTTGTAACTCATATATTCTGATTTTTAAAAATATTAACTGCTGCCTCAGTGCCTTCTTTGGTTAAATTTCTCATTTTGGAACTAAATTAAAGAGAGAAAATATTCTTCTTTGAAATTGAAAAATTCAGCTTTTACAACATGTTTTCATCTCTGGATACCAGAATACTTGTTAATGATTGTTTTTATGAGGCTCCTTTTTCATTTACCCGTTCAATGATTGTCATTGTCTGCATACATTGGAAGCAAAATTTGACGTCAGTAAAACATGAAACAAGAAGAAATTAGGTTGTCCACCAACTCTGAACACCAAGTCAATATGAATATTATCAATGAAGTACATAGCAGGCAGCTGAACACCTTTCCTTATTTTCAAGCCTCCCATTATTATTGCTACTGTCCCCTATAAGTTTCAGAGGTGCCATAAAGCAGGAAGGAGGAGATATAAATTGATGAATATTCTATGAACACTACTATAAGTCTTTAAACTAACAATATCTACTTGTACAGTACAACTTCCAGGGAAAGTAACCAAAAGCATATAACCTTTTTGCACAAGTTCTATCAAGCTCCAGCAAAATGGAGGTGTGCTGTGGTCAGATCCTGGTACATCTGAGGTCAGATATATAATATACCGTCTGAGTTCAGATGAAAGCTATGAATAATGAGATGGCCATCTGGCCATACCTTTAGATTACAGAGGGTAATTTTAGACCATAAGACATTGGACCAGAATTAGGCCATTCGACTCATCAAGTCTGCTCCACCATTCCATTATGGCTGATTTATTTTCCCTCTCAACCCTATTCTCCAGCCTTCTCTCTGTAACATTTGACACCCTTACTAATCAAGAATATATCAACCTCTGCTTTAAATATATCTAATGACGGCCTTCACAGCCGTCTGTGGCAATGAATTCCACTGAGTCCCCACCCTCCGGCTAAAGATATTCCTCCTTATCTCTGTTCTAAAGGAATGTCCTCTGATCCTGGACTCCCCCCTATAGGAAACATTCTCTCCATGTCTGCTCTACATAAGTCTTTCAATATTCAATAGGTTTCAGTGAGATTCCCCTCAATTTTCTAAACTCCAGCAAGTTCAGGCCCAGACCCATCAAAAATGCTCCTTCAACATTAACCCTTTCATCCCCAGAATCATTTTCATGAACCTCCTCTGGACCCTCTCTAATGCTAGCACATCCTTTTTTAGATAAAGGGCCCGAAACTGCTTACAATGCTCCAAGTGCAGTCTGACCAGTACCTTATAAAGCCTCAGCATGACATCCTTGCTTTTATATGCTCATCCTCTCAAAATGAATGTTAATATTGTATTTGCCTTCTTTACGACTGACTCAATTTGCAAGTTAAGCTTTAAGGAATCCTACTCTTTATCTACAGAGAAAAGGGAAAAAATTCTTCAATTAGTCAATACTTCTTCAATGTGTGCCAGACACGCCCTGATATAACTTAAGGTGGTTCACGGGGCTCACATATCCAAGGATAAGTTAGCTCGTTTTTATTTCCACATAAATCCTGTTTGTGATAGATGTAATTTTGAGGTAGCTTCCTTGACACATATGTTCTGGTCTTGTTCTCTTCTAGAAAAATATTGGAAAGGTATTTTTGATATTATTTCAGTAGTTCTGCATATTGATTTACAACCTCATCCTATTACTGCAATTTTTGGATTACCAGTAATAGACTCTAGTCATTTATCCTTGTCAGCTTGCCGTTTGATTGCACTTGTTACATTAATAGCCAGAAGATCCATTTTATTTAAATGGAAAGACTCTAATCCCCCCACTACATTTCAATGGTTTTCCCAACCGATAGCATGCCTAAACTTGGAAAAAATTAGGAGTGGTACTATGGATCCTTCGGTTAAATTTGAAGAAACTTGGAGGCCATTTATTCAATATTTTCGTATAATGTAAGTTGACCCTTTCTGAATCCTTTGTAGTAATTTTTTTTGTTCATGTATAGAGGAGCGGAGTTAATGACAAATAATAATTTTAGCCAAGGTAATATGACAGCCCAAGCTTTGTTTGTTTTTTTTTTAGTTTAGTTTTTCTTTAGTTTAGAGGGTTTTCTTTTTTTCTCTTTATAAAGTATCTTTTTCATGGTCAGTTACTTGAGATTGGGAGGCTAAACTATATTTGTTACTTGGAATCTGTGCTTGTACATGTTAACTGTTATTATTGTAATCCCGATCTCTACGTATCATTACTACTATTGTTATGTTTAATTTGAAACTTAATAAAAAGATTGAAAGAGAAAGAAAGGAATCCTGCATAAGGACTCTCAAGTCCCTTTACACCTCTAATTTCCGAATTTTCTCCCCATTTAGAAAACAGTCTATGCCTTTCTTCCTTCTATGAAAGTGTATAACTAAACACTTCCCTACACTATATTCCATCTGCCACTTCTTTATCCTTTCTCCTAATCTAAGTCCTTCTACAAACTCTGCTTCCTCAACATTACCTACCCTCTACCTATCTTTGTATCGTCTGCATACTTGGCCACCAAGCCATCAATTTCATCATCCAAATCATTGCTGGAAGTAAAGTCTGGAGAAAGGATCAATAAATCTTTGGGGGATTCTTATATTGCTTCCCAGACAGGATAGTATTGATTGCACTCAAAAAACCCCTTCCCACTTGTTCATGCTCAGACCTCTGATCAGTTCCTCCATCACTTCCTTGGGGAACACCTCCTTGTGGCAGCTTTCATATTAACATATACAGATGACTATATTTGTATTCCCTCATGATGCAAAAGGCCATTCTATCTATTGAGTCTCTCAGACCAATCCTATTTCTCCATGAACTCCCCTGCAACCTATTCTCTCATATCCTCTGACTTGAGATCCTAGTGCTATTTTCAGGGACCAATGTGTTGACCATTGTTTGCTCATTGGCGATATTAGACAGGACTAACCTGTGATCTTCAGCTGTACATTTATGGCCTTCATTAGTACAGAAGTACATGGAAGAAGCTGAATCTCTTTTCTGGTTGCACAAGCACCAGGCTCTATAGTTGAACCTTGCCTCCCTGTGTCGAGTCTCCAACATTCAGCTCAGCAGAAGGGAGGAGCCACTAGATTTCTAGTCTTCTTCTCATTGATGAGCTGCCAGCAGAAAGTCAATCTGAGCAATTGGGAAGTTCTGTGCAAGTGAGAAGCCCACTGCATGTCTTCGACAAAAATCATCTCTTTTGACTCTTCAGCAGTCCAAGGAAATAATATGTATGTGCCTATTGTTTATGGTTTAGTATAGCATTCAGAAAGTAACCCTCAGAGCAGCAACTTTAGTCTTGGCAATTGTATTCTGGAGAGCACAGGCTTACAATGGTAAAAGGCACATTGGTGTCGAATATGTTCTTCAAAGTCTGAACTGGTTTGCAGTTTAAAACATTGAGGATAAGCACAGATTGAACTATCCAAGGCTATGATAAGGGGAGCCATGTGATTTTCCAGTAAAGTAGATGTTGGAAATCAGAAAAAGAAGCAGAAGATACCAGGAATACAGTCCAGAGCAACCAGCATCTGTTGAAAAAGAAATAGCTGAGGTTTATGTAAATGACCTTTCATTAGAACCTTTATGAAGTCATTGACCTGAAATGTTGATTCTACTTCTCTCTCCACAAATCTTGCCTAATCTACTGTATTTTTAATTATGTGTGATATTCTTGATGTACGAGATGAGGTGAGCCAATTGACTGACTTCAGCTGTGCTTATATTTGGCCTTCTGCAAGTAGATGTAACCTTGGTACAAATTTATCTTGGATTAAGTTAATGGAAAATAGGGCAGGGAGTTAAATATACTACCAAATTACTAATATGCATTTTCCAAAATCCTATGACCCTTTATTTCTGATGGATTTGCATAGCTCTTATGACCTTGAATTGTGATGCTAATTCCTTTATTGTTCACTGTTTTGTGGAATATTAATTGTTCAGAGTAGATATTTGAGAAAGAAGGATTGATATAGTTGAAATAATGTAATTAAAGGGGAAACCAAAACAAGTGGTTATAAACATTAAAAAGTCACTAACTACCAATAAGCACAATAAGGAATTCAATAGTAACATTTTTCTTCTTAAGCAATTGATTCTGCTCCTTCTAAAATTATTTTGCTATGACATTTGTTATGAAATCTCTGAATATTTTCTTCCAAAAGTGCATAATCACTTCTAACAGATTTCACCCCATTCTGTGACCTGAATCCAAGGAAAAAGCTAAAGTCTTAAAACCAGATGTCTCACTAATTGTGCATGTCCCTACCCATTTCTTGCATTCCTCATTAATACCACTGCTTAGCATTTGATTCAACAAAAGCCCAGGCATCATTCCGATGATGTGCCTACTTATCTGTTCATTTTTGCTTTGCTTGAATTCTACCTCCATGCATCAATGCAAAATTGTCTTATTTACTTTTCAAATGAATAGAGCAATAGAAATTTATCCATTCTATGCCTGTACCAAGCATAATTCAATTACTTTTCTTGCTAAAACTATGAATTTTTATGCTTATTAGAAACAACATATAAATTTAAAATTAATTGACTTTAATTATATTGTTTTATTTTAATGAATTAATGTTTTCAAGAGCTAACAGTGGTGCAATAATGTCTGTTGGTAGGAACAAGATCCTAGTGTGTAAAGACATTCCCGCCTTAAATTAATTTCCTTATTTACATAATCAAATTAATTATATGGAAGGATGTCTCTTTAGTTTTGTGCTCTAAATGTTTGACACCTGCAATGTGCTCTATAGATTCTTTACATGTTTGAAATGATATACTCGTGCTGGAATCTAGTAGGCAGAGATGAGTTTTCAGCTGTTCAATAAATGGTGTTATCACCTACAAGTACATAGCATCTGTCATGAGCCAATTTGGAGTGGTTGATGCATTTTAAAAAGGGCATTTCTTCTGATATTCTCTAAGAATACTGTAACTATATATGCTTGTTGTGAATGGTCAAATTAATTTCACTGGCTCTTTCTTGAAAAGAGCAGTTTGAATATTTTTCAATTGTAAAACGTAAAGTAAGCCAATTATTTAGCGCCCTGCTAGTCAGAAGTTTCATGGGTGAGAATCCAGATCAGTTACTGAGACACAAATAAAGAAGACTCCATATATATCCTTGAAATATTTCAAATTATAGCATTTCTATATGTTGTTTTACAGACACATTTTTCACAGATTCCGCCCCCCCCCCCAGTGTGTTGTAACCAACATTTATCTGGTCCATACTCTTTGTGTAGATGGTCAACACCATAATTAAAGCAAAGACTGTCAGTATCAGACAGGATAAAATAGCCATTTGGTTTCAAATTTCCTTTTCAAATGTATGAACTTTGTTACTGAAAGGCCATTCAGGTGTTGGTTTTTTTTCCACAAAGTGTATAGAAGTACAGAAATATAGAATACTGAAATGGGAGTAGGCTAATCAAGTTCAAGTTCAAGTTTAATCAATCCTTCGGACCTGCTCCAACTTTCAATATGATCATGGCTAATCACCTATTTCAGTACCATAGGCCTTCTCCCTAAATCTCTTGATCCCTTTACTGTTTATCTCTTCCTTGTATATATTTAATGTCTTGATCTCCCCTGCCTTCTAAGTGGAGACCTCCACAGATTTACTCAGCTCTAGTTGAAGAAATCTCTCCTGACTTTGGCTCTAAATGATCATAATATCAGTTTCTATATTCACCAGACATTTAGAGCAATCTCCCTGCCTCTAGTCATCTATTCCACCAGCTGTGAAGGGGATCCACCGCTAGCTACATTTTTCCCTCTCTACCCCTTTCCACCATCTACAGAGCCTATTCTCTCCACAACTCCCTGGTTTGCTCATCCTTCCCCAATCATCAGGGAGGAGGTACAGGAGCCTGAAGGTACACACTCAACAATTTGGGAACAGCTTCCTGCCCTCTGCCATCCAATTTCTGAATGGACATTGAACCCATGAACACTACATCACTACTGTATCCCCTCCCCATCTGTTTCCATCTGCCTTTCATCTCTTTCTTAATTTTACCATCCTTATGTACTTGTAGTCTTTGTGTTCCCACTTATCACCCTCCAGCAGCTGTCTCCAGCTTTCCTCTCCTCTGCCCTCATTTAGGCCATAAGACCATAGGACACAGGAGTAGAATTAGACCATATGGTCCATTGAGCCTTCTCTGCCATTCCAATATGGCTGACTTATTATTCCCTCTCAACCTCATTCTCCTCTTAACCTTTGTCGCCCTGACTAAGCAAGAAGCTTTAAATTTCTGCTTTAAATATACCCAATGATTTGGCCAGCAAAGACATCTGTGGCAATGAATTCCACAGATTCATTTCCCTCTGGCAAAAGAAATTACTCTTCATCTCTGTTAGGCCCTCTGGTCCCCTTCTACAGGAAACATTTCCACATCTACTCTATCTAGGTACTTTAATATTTGATAGGTTTTAAGATTTGACAGGCCCTCCACTTATCTTTATATCACCTACAAACTTGGCCACAAAGCCATTAATTCTGTCATCCAAATCATTGAGATATATTGTGAAAAGAAGCGGTCCCAACATCAACTCCTGTGGAACAGCACTCGTCAAACCATAAAAGTCCCCCTTTATTCCCTCCCGCCAGTTAGCCAATCTTCTATCCATGCCAGAATCTTTCCTGTAATACCATGGACTCTTATCTTGCAGAGCAGCCTCATGTGCTGTACCTTGTCAAAGATCTTCTGAAAGTCCAAGTAAACAACATCTACTGATTCTCCTTTGTGTATCCTGCTTGTTATTTCCTCAAAGACTTCCAACAGATTTGCCAGGCACTGTTTCCCCTTGAGGAAACCATCATGACTACCCTATTTCATCATGTGCCCTCAAGTACCCTAAAACTTTATCCTTAAATAATGGACTCCAACAGCTTCCCAACCACTGAAGTCAGGCTAACCAACCTACAATTTCTTTTCTTCTGCCTCCCTCCCTTCTTAAACAGTGGAGCAACATTTGGAATTTTCCAATCTTCTGGAACCATTCCAGAATCTAAAGATTCTTGAAAGATCAATGCCTCCACAATTTGTTCAGCCACCTTTCAGAACGCTGGGGTGTAGTCCATCTGATCCAAGTGACTTATGTGATCTTTCAGCTTCCCAAGTACCTTTTCCTTATGGATAGCAACTGCACTCACTTATGCCCACTGACACATTCAAATTACTGGCATACTGCTAGCGTCTTCCACAGTGAAGATTGATGAAAAATACTTAATAAATTTATCCGTCATTTCTTTGTCCCCTATTATTACGTCTCCATGTCATTTTCCAGCAGACTGATATCCACCCTCACCTTTCTTTTACTCTTTATGTATTGTAACTGAAAAAACTTTTGGTATCTTCTTTTATAATATTGACTTGCTTGCCTTCATATTTTATCTTTTCTCTCCTTATGCCTTCTGTTGGTTTTTAAAAGTATCTCAACCCTTTAACTTCTGATACATTTAACTATATTATATGCCCTCTCTTTAGCTTTTGTGCTGTCTTTGACTTCTGTTGTCAGCTACAGTTGCTTCATCCTCCCTTTAGAATGCTTCCCCATCTTTGGGATGTATCTGCACCTTCCGAATTTGACTCCATCTGTCTCTTTTTACCTTGGTCTACATCTACCTATTACCCACCTGACTCTGTCTCTCAACACTATCCCTCACCCTCTGCTACCTAATTCATTCTGCCCATCATCTCTAACCCCTCTCCTCCTTATACCATACTCTTCCCTCTCCACTCTCAGTCCTGACGCAGGGCCTTGTCCTGAAATGTAAGCAGTTCCAGTCCCCTCTCCGATGCTGCTCAACCTGCTGAGTTCCTTCAGGAGTCTGGTTTTTGCTCTCAATTCCAGCATCTGACATGTTTTATGTCTCTTGGTCATCTCGTGTCTTTAGTCCTGCCTCTGACAAGTTCCCTACCGATGTCATCATAATACATTTTTTTTTCTTATTGTGCAGTCTCTGGATACATTGTCCAATTCACAAATTCTCCACAAAGCACCAGCATGCAGGGAAATTGCAAAAATGGGTTTGAAGGTGAAAACTTTTCAGCTTAAATGCAACTATGAAGAAAACTGATGAAATAGCAATCTGCATTTAGAATGTCACTGAAAAGTATTGGAATCAACAGTGACAGAACAATTATGATAATGTGAAAAGAACTTGCAAACATGATAATTACTCACATTGCAATAGTGGAGAATCAATAAAAAGACAACCGTGAATAATTCTTTGAAGATGCTTTAACTTTCAAAGTAAGTATATCACTAATATCTCTGTTTAAAGGTGGGCAGCACTTGTATCTGGGAGTTTGCATAGCTGGCTTGAAACTTGGATACTTTGTATCAAATTGCATCTATTTAGCCTGGTATCCATTACAATATTCATTTTAAAAAAGGCATTTGTTGAATATAATACAGGAGTAATCACATAAAAAAGATTTTACAACTGTCAGATTCTCAAGTACTGCAAATGGAACTCATAAACAATATAAAGTTCTGCAATTTTAATTTTAAAACTTATTTTATTGACACTTTTATTGATGATTGTCTGCAGTTCAGTTTAAATCACATGGAGTTTCTTCAGGAAGAGTGTCAACCCCTTATAGCTCTCTTATATTGCATTATATGATTGATCAGTCAATTATAACAATTTTATATAATTACAGTTTCAGAGTTCTGTTTACTGTAGCAATGGATTCATTGTACAAGTGCTGAATTATCAACTTTCCTAAATGTGGCTGCATTTTTTGCTTATATGAACAGTGACGAAACAACATCTTACGATTATGTCGAAGCTAGGCAGTTGGAACTGTTAGCAATGTCGTTTGGGGAGATGGCACGTGAGAGATTGCCGAAAAGGGTTTCTGGTTAGAATTCAGGGGCGTGTAATGTGGAGTTTCTGGTCAGAGCACTGGAAACAGCCAAACAAATGACCATTCAAGTGAAGCACAGTTGCTAAAACCTAGTGGGCCTCCAACTCACATTCCTGCATGCGATTGTCACCCACTCCCACCAGCTTCCCGCCACCAGTTAAAAATTTGCATCTGCATTCCCAAAAATCATAAAGTTTGTTACATGCTTACATATGGGATTGTTGCAACATGATATCCTGAAACGAGCTATATATCAAATGAAAGATGTATTTCTTCACAAGTTAAACCAAAGATTTATTCTTATATCGCTGCAAGTATTAATCATAACTCATTAAAGGAATGACTATTTATGTTGCTCTTGAAAGGAATGTTGAAACAAAGTCTTTTCTGCTGCCAGCTCTCGGAGAATAAGCCTTGCTGTAAAAAGCTATAACACTAGAGTCGGTTGTAACATCACCTTGACCTTGAAGCCAGGTAAAGGCTTTCCCTTAATAAAACTATGGCTAAGTCTCAACTTTTCATCCATTCAACAACAAATAGTCAGGTTTTCTTATGTCTTTCTTTTTAACATAGATTGGATTTCAGTACCTTTATTAAAAGGTTGAAATATTTAATAGATTGAAGCTTTCCAGAGATGTATAATAAGTTGCCATTTCACTATCACTCACTTCACGCTAACACACAGTCAGAATTAAGTCCATGTGCGGGTAGAAGTGAGTACAGATCACATGTGAGGAAGAGAACAGATTACTTGCAGAATACACTAAATGGGCGCAGATTAAGTGGGTGCAGGAAGCGAGGAGTACAGACCACCACTAGATGTGTGATTTGCAGAGGATAGTACACATTAGCTGGGATATTTTAACAGCTTCCAGATTTGAACTACACATAGCACATATGGCAAAGAGATACAAAAATGTTCCACAAAAAATAATGTGTATAATGGGAGGTTTCACCCTCGTGATAACGTAGGGACATGTGCGTGCCAGATAATTTCTCAGATCAGATTTCCAAGGGCTCATATCAATAATCCAAGGCAGAACTGACGTGGAGTAAAATTCCACTTCCTGTCCCCATTTTGGAAGCAATTAGTCTTATACAATAAAATGAAAGGTATTGTGATGTGTGGGGATTCAGGACTGATTATTCTTGTGACTACAGCCTCCCTAATGATTGCATGGCCTCTGAAACCTTGGCTACATGGAAATTTTAATAGCATAAGCTCGCTGCGGATGGAACACGGACACTGAAAATGTCACAGTCCTGTAGCGCTTTATTTAAATTCTGCCTCCCCTAATTTCTCCTCTGCAGGAGCCATTTTACAGCCTCGTGGGATATGGGTGTCTGCTTCCTTTGCTGCAACAATTACAGTGGCATTTCTCTTTTTGCTGTGATCTTTTCGCTCAGTTAAGGTCAATTATATACATACAGAATCCACCAACCAGTGATCCGTACACGCTTATTCAAACTGAGTGTATGGTTAATTGGTTCAATCAACTTGTAAATAAATAAGAAATAACACAAGGTTGAAACATTGTGTCTCTTTCACAGCAGGCTTGTGTGAAGCGCGTTCCCTACCTTACACCCCTTCTATTCTTGTCACACACCCTTGGCAGTTTGAAGGTCAACAAAGAAGCCCATTCCTGTGTCCATGGGACAGCTACAGGGTGGAGCTTGCGGCTAATAAAGTTTTGCCATCTCGTGCGTGGACTAGGCTGAATTTGAAATGGACGTTATAGAGAATTGTGGTGCGAAAACCTCTTACTCTGTTGCTCGTGCCGTCGTACATTAGCACGCGAGTGCCATATTTCAACAGACCGTTGCTCGTTAGCCTCTTTACGCTGATCAACAGTGCAAGGATCCGGATAAAACCACTAAACAAGATGGAGCACATGCTCACAGCACTCATGCAAAGGAAATGGGGGAAAAATTATTCTGGGATTGCCTCCATCACATGCTGCAGAAACACTTCTTCACCAAAGGCAAACAATATGCGAAGGTTTTGCGGTGAAACAAAATACTATCAGCCAAGATGTACTCTGGTTTTCCCTGTTCTAGTGCAAAACATTTCACTTGAGAGATTGGCAAAATAAAAGGCTTTCCGGTTTCTGTGCAGATATATTTTTTTAAATACTCAATGGCCGTCTGACACTTAAGTGTGATTCATATGTTTACTTGGGAAGGGCAATGGGTTTATTAAGTTGATTATCGTGAAAAAGCAATGTAGCAGGGCAATTCTTTCGACGGGCAGTGGATTTGCAGGTTTGGCATCCTTTCGAGCGATAGTTTTTCACCCATAAAATGGGGAAGATAAAGTTCTCCAGAAAATAAAAGTATACTTGACTTTGCAAAGTGTATAAATAAAGTTTGCAGAAGCAGCAAGATGAGGCTTCTTTTAAAATCTCCATATCGAGGAATAAAATATTGCACAAAATCAGAATAAATTATTTACAACAAATGAAATTATGTCAATGAAGGACTGGGCTATCAACCCAAGTGGGTATTAGTAATGAGTTTTGAAGGGAGAATAGGATATATTGGCCCTTAGTCTGAAATAGGCCCACATAAAATTATCTTTTTAAATACAGTAATTAATGGGTACTGCATACTGTGTTTTTGTGGTCGCAATACTTGTTCCCATATTTTCCTCATAAGACAAGGAAACTCATACTTCATTCTAAATCTCCCTATATTTATAAAGCTGTGAGTGAATGCAATATCCTAGACAGATATTACATTTTCCACCCAAACAGACCTTTCCATAGTACCTTTCACTCTAATGATATTACTAAGCTTTGCCCGTGACTAACTATATATTTAGAATACCACAAGGATGTCATTTCATTTTTCAATAGGAGAATGAGTGAACAGCTTAATTAACATCCGGGTCTGTACCTTTCAGGAGGTCAGTAGAGCAAGCATAGCTCTTCTCTCACGTAAACCTGTCACTCCAAATATATACAAGTCTGCAAGAAGCAAAGTCTCGTGACAAGCATATTTTAAAAAATCCAGATAAGAGTTTCTTCTTGACTGTTCACAGTAGTAAAGTCCCTTTGCCCTGATACAGGCACATCAAATGATATTAAATTTATTCTATCAGGGGCTTCAAAGTGCAACTATATTCAGTGAAGTATAGATGTAAGTTTGAGATTTTATTTCGGAATTAGTCACAAATTAGTGTCAACTATTTTCCATCAACATTTAACAGTGATATGGTAAACGGAGCTAGTAAGTGGGAAGATCTGCAAAGATGGAAGAGGGTGATGGAGAAAGGAAAAATAAATTGGAGGTGAAATATATTATGGTAATTGACATGTGAATTTATATTTTTGAATCTTTACATCCTGAGCATGAATCATAAAAGAATGTGGTGGGTATGATGAAACTTTATTTAGATTTATGGAAAGTAGGCTAGAGGCTTTGGCAAACAGGAAGCTCTTTGAAAGGGATAATATAGAGTCTACATTTAGAACTCAGTACTGTTTTATTACTTTCCATATTTTTTCTTTAAGACTAATTGCCTCATGCTTAATAATACAAATACTACTTCCTGCATACTGTCTGTCCTCCTGTTTCTTTTGTTCATTCTCTCTCTCTCCTCCTCTTCCTCTCTTTCTCTTCATAAATTAGGAGCAGATAAAATGGATGTAATCAACTTACAGCGAAAACCTTGTTACTACAAACCATCCTTTATAACATCCTGTTTCCTTGGTCCTCGCTGAAACTCCATTATAACTGAGATGGCACCAAAGCTGCTCCTTCTCTGGGAGCCGACTGCCTCTTTTGCCAAATTCATAAATTTATAACAATGAGATGAGATTGTATATTATAGCAAAAGGATCAAAATCATAGCCGACAAAGAGCAAATTTGAGTAATTCAGTCAGAAATCTTATAAAAGTAAAGAGACGGAATTGGTTTCATTGTGCTCTGATTTCCAGCATCGATAATAATTTCTTCAGGAAAACAAAATTGGCGGGATTGTGAAGTTTTCCTATTATCTTTACTCCACCGTAGAATTATGTTAATTCAATACCCTATATACAAATGGCATTATCTCAAAAATAGCACAGAGGTCAAAAGAACTTTGTTGAATACCATCAACGGACACAGGTAAATATGATTTACAAGGGGTTAAACCAAGCAGAGGAATTTTGATCTATTTAACCAGAGCCAGAATAATGAACAGCGTCAGGTCTATATGGTAACCATGATGAGAATTTTATCCAGTTTCAATGAGTCTCACCAAAATTTAGCTTTCAATGCATAAAATCATCCAGACAAAAGACACTAGTTTATGTCATTGTACTCGATCATTTTTAAGAAGGGTAAAAGCTTACAATAAAATATGTTGACATTTGTTCAATAGTCAAAAACATGATTCAACGGGTAAAAGTCATAGACTAATAATTTGAGATACTGACTGTGTACTAAGCACATCTGTATAACTAGGACAGGGCATGGAAAGAGTTAAAAATAACACTAATGAGGAGAAAACCCTGTTTCAGGTAAAATATATACTCAGACAAATTTCCCTGAGAAAAACTCTGACGTTCGCTTCAGCCATATTTGAAGAGACAAAGGTGGTTTCTTTACATATATTAAGGCCACTATCGGACGTGTACACGTCTCATTTGTCTCAAATCTTCTGCTGCTTTCCGAACTCTGTCCTTTGACGTGCAAGAACGGACTATTCGATAAATACATTGTGATAAGGGATTTTTGATCAATTGATATGTCAGAATTGTTCTTTAATTTTGTAGCAGTGAGCACAGCTTTATTTGTACAGACACCCACGTCCTTTTAACATGAGTCAAAGGCAAAATTACAGCTAGCAGCAACCTTTTTAACCAACGTTCTTCAGAGATAACATGCTGATAGTAATAGTAATCCTGACCTTGCACTTACGTGTCTCAAAACAGGGTACATTAGACTAAAAGGATATACACGGTGGAAGAGTTTGTAAGAGTTTTAAACTGTTACTCACAATCAAGCTGGTCTTCCCCTCCAGACGACTCGGGTTCAACAGGAACATATTTCGACATCATTACTTCATAGCTACAACATCCCATCTGGTGGTCAACTGCTTTCAACTTCTGAAAGGAAAAAAAAATGACTTTGTTTTAAAAAGGGCAGCCTCCCAAAACTCCTCCCTCCTCCCTTTTAGGGCAGGGACATGGTTAGTGGCTAGAAAGAATAAACCTTCTCAGATCATTCATGGTTTTTTTTTAGAAAGAAAGTCAGAACTCCACCCTGACATGGATTAATCAGAGGAAAAGAAATGAGAGGGAAGGTGGAAGCAGAGGACTGATTGCTAACAATAAATAGTTTCTCTGAGACAGAATCACAAGTCTGCAAATTCCCACCTTGCTCTTGAACTGGGTTACTGATCTGTGAAGTACAGTACACAAGGCTTTGTAACTTTCACCTGCTGTGTGCATGTGTCTAGAGTTCTTATCGATGATAATGCCTATGAGTCAGCGAGAGGGACCCCACCCAGCGTGGGCGGCCAGAGTTGTCATTCATGCTTAAAACTGCTGGCACCAAACAGACAAATGCCTATCTTTTAATGACCTGTGTAGACAGATTTTTTTTTTGATATTCCTCAAAGTTTTATTCTTTTAACTCTAACATTCAAACCACCTAATTTCAAGAATTCCAGTCTGCTATAAAAATTCATTTCAACGCTAGCCTCACTTTGGCACTTCAAATGGCTGAGCAAACCTCATGGTTATTTGCTTCAATTAATAAATACAGATTAGCGCAATCCCATTTATAATAAAAATAGAAAGTGCCTGAATCACTCAGCAAGTCAGGCAACATTAGTAGAAAGAGAAACAGATTGCATTTGAAGTTGAGGACATTCATATGCTGCCTGACCTGTCGAGTATCTTCAGTACTTTCTGTCTTAGGTCAGATTCCAGCAGCCACGTTTTTTTGATTTACAGTGTAACGTTAGTCTTTAGTGATGTACTTCAGGCAATGATGATCGTCCTCCCCCCATCTTCATCTGCATCCCTCTAGAAAAATTGCAAAAGCCATCATCAAGGACCCCTACCACCCAGACCATGCACTCTTCTTGTGCAGCTATTGGCAAAAGAGGTACAGAAGCCTTAGGTCTGACATCACCAAGTTCACAAACAGTTATTACCCCTCAACCATCAGGCTTACAAACCAGCGTACTGATCACTGAACACAACCTGTGGACTCACTTTAAAGGACTCTCCAACTCATCTTTTCAGTATTATTTATTGATTTATCTATCTATCTATCTATTTATTTATTTATTTATTATTACTTGCTTCTTTTTGTACTTGCACAATTTGTCAGTCTTTGTGTGTAGTTTCTCCTTGATTCTATTGCACTTCTTTGTTCTACTATGAATACCCGTAAGAAAATGAATCTAAGGTATCATTTGGTGACATAGACCGTAAAACCGTAAGATATAGGAACAGAATTAGGCCATTTGGCCCATCAAGTCTGCTCCACCATTTCATCATGGCTGATCCAATTTTCTTTTCAGCCCCAAACTCCTGCCCTCCCTTCATGCCCTGACCAATCAAGAATTTATCAACCTTTGTCTTAAATATATGTAAAGACTTGGCTTCCACAGCTGCCTGTAGCAATGAATTCCACAGATTCACCACTCTATGGCTAAAGAAATAGCTCCTCATCACCATTCATCAACCGTGTTGGCATCCATTAACTGTGGGATTGAGTTCAAGAGCTGTGAGGTAATGTTACAGCTATACCTGTTACACCTTGGTCAGACCCCTCTTGGAATACTGTGTTCAGTTCTGGTCACCTCACCCAGAAAGGATGTGGATACTATAGAAAGAGTGCAGAGGAGATTTACAGGAGCGTTGTCTGGATTGGGGAGCATGCCTTATGAGAATAGGTTGAGTGAACTTGGCTTTTCTCCTTGGAGCGACGGAGGGTGAGAGGTGACCTGATAAAGGTGTATAAGATGATGAGAGGCATTGATCGTGTGGATAGTCAGAGGCTTTTTCCCAGGGCCAAAATGGCTAACCCAGGGTGGGGGGGGGGCATAGTTTTAAGATGCTTGGAAGTACGTACAGAGGGGTTGTCAGAGGTAAGTTTTTCACACAGCAACGGTGGTGGAGGCGGATACAATAGGGCTCTTTTAGAGGTTCTTAGATTGGTGCATGGAGCTTAGAAAAATAGAGGGCTATGTGGTAGGGTAATTCAGGTGTTCTAAAGTAGGTTACATAGTCAGTACAACATTGTGGGCTGAAGGGCCTGTACTTCGCTGTAGATTTCTATATTCTATGTCCTATTCTAAAAGGACGCACCGCTATTTTGAGGCTGTGTACTCTGACCTTAGACACTTCCACCATAGGAAACATCCTTTCCACATCCACTCTATAAAGGCCTTTCACCATTCGATAGATTTCAATTAGGTCACCCCTCATTCCTCCAAATTCCAGTGAATACAGATCCACAGCCATCAAATACTCTTCATATGAGAAGCCATGCAATCCTGAAAACATTTTCATGAATCTCCTTTGAACCCTCTCCAGTTTCAGCACATCCTTTCTAAGATAAGGGTCTCATCACAGTGCACAAGGCTCCAAGTGAGGCCTCACCAGTGTGTTATAAAGTCTCAACATTACTTCCTTCCTTTTATATTCTAGTCTTCTTGAAATGAATGCTAACACTGCTTTTGCCTTCCTCACCAACAACTCAACCTGCAAATTAACCTTAAGGGAATCCTGCATGAGCACACCCAAATCCCTTCGTGTCTGTGTTTTTTTATTCTCCTCTTCATGTAGAAAATAGTCTACCCTTTTATTTCTTCTACCAATGTGCATGACCATACACTTCCCGACACTGTATTCCGTCTGCCACTTCTTTACCCATTCTCCTAATCTGTTCTACGTCCTTCTGCAGACTCCCTATTTCCTCAAAACCACCTGCCCCTCCACCTATCTTCACCATCTGCAAACTTTGTGACAAAGCCATCAAATCCATCATCTGAATCAATCCCAACATAGACCCCTGTGGAACACCACTAGTCACCGGCAGCCAACCAGAAAAGGCTCCCATTATTCCCTCTCTTTGCCTTATGCCAATCAGCCACTGCTTTATCCATGCTAGAATCTTCCCGTAATACCATGGGCTCGTAGCTTGTTAAGCAGTCTCCTGTGTGGCACCTTGTCAAATGCCATCTGAAAATCCAAGTTCAACTGATTTTCCTTTGTCTAACCTACATACCATCAGCCGATTCTCCCTTGTCTATTCTAGTCTACATATGTACTTTGATAATAAATTTGCTTTGAACTTTCAAAAATATCCCCGCAAGGTATCTTGCTTTCCTTCACTTAACTTTCATCACACTGTTTCGTGACAAATTTGTTTCAGTCTAGTTACACAGTCAAATACCTACTTTAAAAATATTCTTGTTTCCCTTTTAACTAAAGACTGTGATCAAAGTTTAAAGTTCAAAGGAAAATTATTATGATACTACATATATGTCACCATATACAACCATGAGAGTTATTTTCTTGTGGGCATGCACAGTAAATCCAAGAAACACAATATTAAAAGACGACACCCAAAAGGACAGACTGAACAATGTGCAAAAAACAAACTGAAAATACAAATAGAAAAAAAGTAAATAATAATAATAATAAATACATAAGCAATAAGTATCAAGAACATGAGATGAAGAGTCCTTTAAAGTGAGTCCATAGGTGTGACAATGCTCCATATAGATGTGCTTAATGGTGGAGAGTGTTTTAGCCATGATGGACTGGGCCATATCCACTACTTTTTGTAGTCTTTTCCATTCAAGAGCATTCATTGGCTTTTCCATACAAGGCCGTGATGCAACTAGTCAATAAACTTTCCACTATACATCCATAGAATTTCGCCAAAATTTTAGATGATGTGCCAAATTTTTGCAAACTTCTAAGGACGTAGAAACGCTGCCGTGCTTTCTTCATAATGGCACTTGCGTGCTGTACCCAGGACAAATCTTTTGAAATGATTACACTGAGGAATTTAAAGCTGCTGACCCCCTCCACCTCTGGCTCAAAGGCCTCCAGTTTCCTCCTCCTGAAGTCAATAATCAAGCTCCTCTGTCTTGCTGACATTGAGTGAGGGGTTGTTAGTCCAGATATTCAGTCTCCCTCCTATATGCTGATTCATCACCACCTTTGATTCAGCCAATGACATTGGTGTTGTCAGCAAACCTAAATAAGGCGTAGGAGCTGTGCTTATCCTGACAGTCATAAGGTTAAAGTGAGTAGAGCAGGGGGCTAACCACATAGCCTTCTTGTACACCTGCGCTGATGGAAATTGAGGAGGAGATTTTGTTGCCAATCTGAACATCCTCAATGGGGATAATTTCAAAGACAATAAAATGGAACAAAATTAATTGGAAACTTTTCCACATTATATAATGGATTTGAAAATGGAAGTTATAGCAGATGAAATTAAATGAACAGTGGAAGCCTAAAAAATTCTAAAAATGGTAGAAGCAGATAAATGTTGCTCTTTACTTGGTCCTTTGTGTGTTTAGAGAAATAAGGAATGTAGATAAAGCAGCAAATAAAATGTACTTGAACAGGTACATAGATAGGAATGGTACAAAGAGATATGGCCAAATGCAGGTAAATGTGTAGCTCACTCAGATGGGAATCTTGATCAACATGTACCACTTGGGCCAAAGGGCCTGTTCCCACATGACAGTATAACTGGGATGGTGGGAGGATAAATGATATTTTGGTTTTTATTGGAAGGGTGTTGGGATGAAATCATTCAGTAGTTTAATTAGGCTACATATGTGTTTCTGTACCAAAGAAAGGATATGCTTACCTTAGAATTATTGCAGTGAAGATTCACGAGATTGATTCTGGGGGGTGGGGGGCAGAATTGATCTATAAGTAAGAAATTTGGGAAGTTTTTGCAACTTTCATTAGAGTTTCAATGAAAGAGAGATCACCTCAATGAAATGAACTAGATGCTAGACAAAACTAACAGCAGAGAATTTGAGTCTTTAGGTATTTGAGTCAAAGGGGTAGATGGCCCAGTGGCCTTCTTTGGTGCAATAATTTTCTTTGAAACTAGTTAATGTCCCTGGAAATTGGCAATTGGCAACTCAGTTTGGATGAAATTTCCCTTTGTTGTTTACGATGGATATTCACTCCTGACCAGCAGGCATCTTGGTTGTTTGTTAACCTTGCTTTCTGAACATAGCAGCTACCATTTGTTAAGTCACTTACAATTATAAGTAAACTCCAAGTTATAGTTGTTTGACTTCTGATCATAAATGGAAATCAGTCTTTAGTTCTTAAAATGTATAGCAAGCTAATCAGCTTGAAGTTAAAACAAGTGCTGTTTATAGAACAGCTCTCCAAACAAGCTCTGTAGATAGTAAACACACTGCCTGTAAGAAGTAAGATTTAGCTCACTATATCTAGTTTATTACTGCTCAAGATGCAGTGTAAGATAATTGGTTGTTTAATTTGGCTTGTTTCAAACAGACAAGCTGACTTTAAGTTGCTTAGTTCAAGGAAGCTTGCAGAACCAAATGGATAATATCATTTAGCATATCAAATACCTGATATATTTATAGTTGGAAGGTTTATGTACTAAAGGAAGTTAGTTTTACAGTATTAATTGTGAACTGTGAACTATAAGCTGTGATCTATGTCTCCAAAATACTTTTAGACTACTTGTGTTAAAAAGGTGTCTGAAGAATATATATCATATATGTGTGAAGTCACTCAAGTGGTAGAAAAAGACTATACATGTAGAGAGCCACACAGGCTTATTAGGAGTGGCTGAAGAACATCAAGAAGAATGATAGGAAGATGGGGTGACTAGAATCCATTCCTTTGGCTTTGGTTTCTGTGAATAATTCATTTATCTGTATTATCAGTATGTCTTTTTAGTTTATAAGAATTGTACTCATGTTTTCGAAATCCTTTGTGTTTTAGAAATGGTTTGTAATTTGGAAATGTTTTATAAGATAGAAATTCTCTGTGAGTTTTAAATGTATTTTAAGATTGTTGCTTAGATTTAAATGTGTATCACGGAAAATAAAGAATGATGTTTAAACTACATTGTTAGCTGGAAGTGACGTTTCTTGGTAAGGAGGAGGGACCCACTGCTCAAATAGTGGGTATTGGCAGCTGAATTCACCATGGAGAATAAACAGAGAAGTAAATTAGTCTTTGAAGATTGGGTAGTTATAATATAATCTCCCTGCACTGAGAGTACTCTTGGCTATTTATATCTGAAAGGGCTTAAGGCCTTTGTTTGACTGTAGAACTTCATGGTCAGCAAACCCAAAACCATCACATGTTGAATTAATTCAAAGCTGGATTGAGGATGTTCTATGTAATAGAAGTAGCAAAAACATTGATTCTGTAAATGTTCTGTGAGATTTGACATGGTTGAATTATTCTCCAATCTATTATTCAAAGTATGTCTGTGCACCTTACTGAAACCATTCACATAACACTGAATGTCTTAAGGTGCCACTTAACATTTCCCTTGATATTAACACAAATTTTCAAGAGAGCAGTTGGCCAATATTAGACCTTATAACTTTTTATATTACTTCACTGTTTCTAACCTATTTCAGTATCACCTGTTATTCCCATAAACAGTCTTTACATCCCTTAAACTCTTAGGGATTGCAACAAGAACATTTACCCTTTTATCTGGCTTCTGCAAAGCCTTACATGCATCTGATTCTGGAAAATGGGTTAAACACCTGATAACTTGTTCATTGCTTGAAGAACGCAGTGGGAGTATATAGTTTTCAACACTCCCTGGTGTAGGAAAACAAAATAGATTCAGTTTGCTCACATTATAAATATAGGTATTAAAGCAGTTGCTTACTCATACTAGCATAAAATTTTATTTGGTTATACAAAGTTCACTGTGAATAGATAACCTACAATAAATTGGAATCATAGTTTTAGTGTATTGTTGACTTCCTTTACTGGAATATAGATGCTCGAGGAAAGTTCAGTCCAAATCATTTCTTCAGCATGGTAGTGTAAATGAAAAAACATGGAGGAAGAATTTAAATTTCAGGAATGAGTTAAAGTGGCTAATAAGGGTTCATGGTATTCATTATTGCCAATTATGATTTTTGATTTTTTTAAAAGTTTTTCTCCGATGAAGTGTCAGATTTACAGAGTCACATTATCACCTCTGTGTCAGAGAGTCTTCCTGGAGAAGAAGAACTCATCTCAACTGAATAGCATAATGCTGCATCCTCTGATAAAATGTTCATCTGAAGCCATGTCTGACTCTTCAGAGGGACATTAATGGTCCAAAGATACTTTACTGAAGAGTGAGGAAGACGAGACATGAAAACACATGCAAGATTTACAAATTAATTGCAACATAACTCTTTACTGTACTTTGCTATGCTTTCTGCACTTCATAGCTATATGTCACTACTACAATCAGTGATACACCATCAAACTGCAATTTTGAAGAATGAGGAATGGTCTTATTGATACATAATATGATCCAGAGGGGAGAACTACACGGTAGTTTGAGATGTTTTCACTAGTGGGAAAGCTACAAATGAGAGGACTTAGTTATAAGTGAAGGGACCAGTCACTTAAAACAGAAGTGAGTAGAAATTTCTTATTGCTTTGGAAAATGAATCTCTGAATTTTTTTTCAGAGGATAGTGAATGCTTATTCAGTTCAAAAGAAAGCAATAGCTCAATAGTTCAATAGTTCAATCATGATTAGAATAGAGGGGCAGGCTTGATGAACACAGGGCTTATACCTGCTCACACGAGGAAACCTGCAGACACTGGAATTTCAAGCAACACACATAAAAATTGCTGGTGAATGCAGCAGGCCAGGCAGCATCTATAGGAAGAGGTACAGTCGACGTTTCAGGCCGAGACACTTGGTTAGGACTAACTGAAAGAAGAGATAGTAAGAGATTTGAAAGTGGGGGTGTGAGGGGGAGATCTGAAACGATAGGAGAAGACAGGAGGGGGAGGGATGGAGCCAAGAGTTGGAAAGTTGATTGGCTAAAGGGGTATGAGAGGATCATGGGATGGATGGGAAGACTACGGAGAAAGAAAGGGGGAGGGGGGAAGCCCAGAGGATGAGCAAGGCTGTTTTTCTCCCTCTGTCCCTCTCACTAAACTCCTTGCCCATCCTCTGGGCTTCCCCCACCCCCTTTCTCCCTAGGCTTCTCTTCCATCCCATGATCCTTTCATATCCCTTTTGCCAATCAACTTTCCAGCTCTTGGCTCCATCCCTTCCCCCTCCTGTCTTCTCCTATCATTTTGGATCACTCCCTCCCCCTCCCACTTTCAAATCTCTTACTATCTCTTCTTTCAGTTAGTCCTGATGAAGGGTCTCGGCCCGAAACGTCGACTGTACCTCTTCCTATAGATGCTGCCTGGCCTGCTACGTTCACCAGCAATTTTTATGTGTGTTGCTTACACCTGCTGCTATTTTCTTGTGTTTTGTGCACTTGATTATATTTTGAACCTCAGTGAACTATTTTAGGATGCCCTCAGCATATAAATTGCTTAGATATACACAATGAAATCACTTTGGCATAAATGTTACCACACACTTCAGGGTTTAGAATTGATGCTGCTCAAGTTTAATTGAAGAGTGTACCTGATATCAACTTTAGTCTTCAAGATTTTTTAGAGGATTTTCAGATTAGCTTTATTTGTACAATCAAAGCATGCAGTGAAATGTATTGTTTGCATCAACCACCGACAGTCTAAGGATCGTGCTGGAGCCACCACAAGTGTTAGCGTGCTTCTGGTGCCCACACCATACGAACCCTAACCCTTGGTTGGAGGAAACCAGAGCACCTGGAGGAAATCCACGGTGTCACAAAGTGAATGTACAAACTCCTTACAGGCAGCTGTGGGAATTGAACCCTGATCTTACAGCTGTCACTGTAAAGTTTAACACTAACCACTCAGAACCCTGAAAGGGCAACCTGAGTGGTTCACTGATCCAAACACAGGCTTAATTCTAATATTACAATGAAGGCAGTACTTCTCCATCCGGCCATCTTTCTGAAACAGGCAACTGTGTTAATGTCGCCTCTTTACTCCATGTCATGAAGGGAGCAATAATTAAAGAGGTGTTTTAACCTCCTTTGATTGCTGTTTTAGACTCACGTGTCGAGACGGATGCAGCTATTTTGGACACAGTTTTGCTGTTAAGCACTTTAGAAGGGGCTATTGATGTAAAGGCGTCACTGTAACTTCTTGTTTACTGTTGCTGAAAATGGACAGGTTTCTGGTTGCACTTCCAATGCTTGCAGATGAAAATCAAAGCTACAAGAAAAGGGTGAAGGGGTAGGCCAAATGCGTCAGTAGTCTTTCGTCATGAAGATGTTCAGAGACTGATTACCCACGCACCTTAACCTCTACAGACAGCTAGGCCGCTGTGTTTCAACAGGAAGCTGTTACACCTAGAACCAGCACCAGAGACAGGGATTGTAATACTAGGGGACATCTTTACATCACCCATGCTTTATAAAATCACATCAGCTACAGAAAGGCTATCGTCTTCTAAATAACTCATGAAGCAAGTTACAATCACACGTTTAAACACTTTTTAATTTACCTGTTTGGACTGATTTGTTGGTCCATCAGTCCAATGGGTTAACAGATCTACACGACTTACAGAGGTTCCTCTGATCTATCCCTTTTCTCATCCCAAACATCAATTGCCCCACCTTCTATTTTGTCTCTGTTCTGATAGGATCAGAGAATCATGTATTGGGGACCATTCAGCCCATTCATTCAACACAAGCTTTTAGTAGAGGAATCCTGTAAGACCTATTCCTCTACTGTTTTCCCTGTACTATATTTCTTTTCAAGGGCCTATCTAGTTTCCTTGTGATGGTGTTTATTGATTCACTTCCACCATCTCTACAGGCAATGGATTCTACATTGTAAGTATTCCTATGATAACATTTTTACTAACATCTCCTCTGTGAATTTTACCTGAAGGTTTAAATCTGTGGCATCTGATTCTTAGATCATACACTCCTGGGAGAAGCTTCCTTCAGTTGACTCAATCTAAACTATTCGTGACCTTGTACACCTATCTCCTATCTCCCTTCAACTTCTGCTCAACAAGACACCAATCAGAACTTCTCGGATCTAATCTAATACCTGAAATACCATAGGCTCAGATTCATACAAATAAATCATTTTCCCACTCCTTCCAGATCATCATATTCTTCCTGGTGATTCTTCCTAGAACAGGAAACACAATTCCAGCTTCAGCCAAACTAGTGTCCCATATGTTCTTGCGTCAATAACACTATGAAGTACAGTAAAATAAATAATTTTACCAAAGCAAAATCTTGCACTTCTTTTCTCCTATTCTTCTGGTCCCTTAGCAAATTTTTCTTTTTCTTAATCAGTCTCTCAGGATTGAGGGTGACTAGCTTCCACTCTAGTTTTGTGTGTACTGAGGGGACCAAGGAGCTAAATGTGAGAAGTATAAATCTTACCACAGTTTAATAGATTAGTAGATCTTCTACAAATTACCTCTTGTCTTTGTTAATCTACTGATCCAGCAAGGTGATCCCCCCACTGCTCACTGCTTGCCAGGTATAAAAGTGCTTAACATCCAAATAGGACCTATGTCAGATGGCAGAGTTGAGTTAGACAGAGGACCTTTGATTAAGGAGACACTAAACACTGCAGATGCTGGAATCATGAGCAAGGAAACGAACTGCTTGAGGAACTCAATAGATCAGGCAGAATCGGTGGAGGAAAATGGACCATCAACATTTCAGGTCGAGGTCCTTCACCTGGACTCAGGTTGACCAATATTGGTTTTGTCAGGAGCAGCCAACCCAACATGCATGAAAGTTGAATGAGAGGTTGGCATAATCTGCGCCGTTGAGCCACTGCAACCCTCAACAGGTCTGAGTCTTGGAGTACTGGACATGAAAATAAGAGACAAATGTGCCAAGAGCTCTGGAAAGCCCTATCGATTATCTTCTACAGATTTTACAAGCCTGGCCCCTGAAATCGAGCTAAAAGCAAAGTTCTTACAGGCATTGTCAGTGGTTCCAGAGCTGTAAGGTCCTCCTGTGCTCTCTCTGTCGTGACTCTGTGTTCTCAAATAAATGTATAAACATAGCACACAAGTCAGAGCCATTGTGTACATTCTTTCTGGAAGGCTGCCTGAGGAATTAGGAGTGTCCCTATGGATTGCATTTGGTCTTCTTCCACTCAGTGGGCACACGATGCCTCCACTGGGGCTGGCGTTAAGCTCAGCCTCGGGCGCAAGCTTGCTCCCACCCATTTCCTAGGCTATGCTGTTCTGCAGCTCGTTGGACAAAGAGGCACTGCAGTTCTTCCAGGCATATCCTAGCAACTGAGGTGGTGCCTGCAAGTAGCAAGCTCAAACATAGGCTCATTTCAATGATCTGCTGCCTTCTTGTTCCCCTTTTCCTGATAAGTGCGTGTGCACCTGCTGAAAGGGGGCACAAGTTAGAGAAGCAGATGAATACATGATCTAACTCTCACCATCTTTCTACCTTACAGTAGTACATGATATACTTTAACCTTTTGCTGGCCTAAATGCATACCTGATGGAATTCAGCAGACAGGTACTGGACCCCCATGTCCTCACTGGTGTCATGTGATAACAACAAATGAGAAGGGTCCACAGTTGCCCCATTCCCCCCTTCCCATGAAAAAATCCTTTTTCAGAATCATCATAGTATCTCTTCCTTGTTAAGGCCAGTGGCTTGAATGGGGTAGTTAATTATTTTGGTGGCATGGAAGACAACTATTATAAGTGGTTTATCGTTTATGTATAACCAGCACCTACAAGGATAATGAGAACACCCTTGCACTTCTTCTCAGTGACTCACCAAAATTCACTGGAAGTTGACATGTTGGTGCTGCAAACAAGTAACAAGGCAAACCAATGTTATGTTTCTATCTCTTTATGTTGCATGTCCCATTAGAATCCAATTTTCTTTCTTGTTTTTGAACACTAATGCCTCGTATAACCTGCCATTTTAAGCAGTATTACACCTGTACTGTAAGACAAGAATGAAAATCAAACACATGCAGATGTTGGAAGCTGAAGTAGATACTGAAAGTGCTGGAAATATTCAGCAGGTGAAGCAGCATTGCTAGAACGACAGAGTTAACGTTTCAGGTCTGAGTCTGCCATTGAAAGTTTGGCTGTTGCAATAAAATGGTGGCTTTGCCTGTTATTTATTCTATATTATACTTGCAGTCAGGATATGATGTTAAATGATGACCAAACCGTGGAGGCTCATTGTCTGAAATTTGATTCCTGTTTAATATATGTGCAGCAAGCATTTAGATAATTAACTCTCAGAGTTTTAAAAAAATAACAAGAAGGGCCCTGAGGTTTGCACCTGATTTAACTGATTGATAGTCTCTGTGGTTTTATAGGCAAAAGGTGAACTGTATTGAAATTGACCCTAGCATTGCAAATCTTTATTCATGATTTTTACATCTTCATTGTTTATTAAAATAAAGTGTTTCTTGCCGGTTCATAATCTATAGTTTACAGGGACTTTGCAGTTTTAATTGTTGACTGATGGTAATTTTGCCAAGTGGTTGAAGTAAACCTGAGTCAGAAGCTGAAACTGGGAATGATTAGTTGGCTTAAAAAAATCACTCTTGTTGTATGCTTATATTAAATTTTCTCAAATGCAGGAGAAAGCAGTTCCTTTTATATTATTTTACTCTGTCTATAAATAGTATCCTATACTGTTCTTTTTTTCCTTCAGTGGCTGATTTTTTTTTGGTTTTGCTTGTAACAAACTCCATGAGAAAGGCCAAGTGTACGGCTTTTTATTTCCAGCTGGATTGCTCCTCTTTTTAATATTGTTTTTTTGCCGGCTCTCTGGCTTTCAATTTGTATACAGTACACTTTTTGTATGATTGTGCAAAGTTAAATACACCCGTTTCATCCATTTTTGGCCCGCTTCAAAGGTGCACTTTATTTTGCTGCTATAATGACTATTTTATTGTCCTGATATTCAGAACTATACTTCAGCCCAGAGAACTTTTACATTTCCCCTTAAGGCCCCTCAGCAATTCCCAGACTCACCATAATCCAGTTACCTTCTGATCAGAAACATGGGTGAATGTTGGCAGTTTTCTTGGCAAGTGTGTTGAGAGCTCTGAGAAGCCTCGGAACAAAGTGGGTGGACGATGGTTTCACTGAAACCTACTGAATATTGAAAAGCCCGGAGAGAGTGGACATGGAGAGGATGTTCCTAATAGTGGTAGAGACTAGGACTGGAGGACACTGCCTCAGAATAGAAGGACCTCTCTTTAGAGCAGAGGTGAGGAGAATTTCTTTGGCTAGAGATGGCGAATCTGTTGAATAACATGCTGCAGATTTCATGCTGCAAAAGTCAAGTCACTGGGTATGTTTAAAGTGGATGTTGATTGGTTCTTGATGAGTAAGGGTATTGACGTTTATGGGGAGAAGTCAGGAGAATGGGGTTGAGATGAAAAATAATCTCCTTTGGCTGAATGGCAGAGCAACCTTGGGCTGCTTCAACTGGCCAAATTGCAGATGAGCTTAGGGTATGGATCAACACCCGCAATTACGACATTGTAGCCTGTACTGCGCTGTACTGTTCTATGTTCTATGTTCTAGTCAGGGAAAATATCACACCAGTGCTCAATCAGGACAGGCTGGAGAACTCGACCAGTGAGGCGTTATGGGTGGAACTAAGGAATAAGAAAGGTATGACCATGTTAATGAGTCTATATTATGGACAACCCAACAGTCCTGAGGATTTAGAACAAATTTGTAAAGAGATCGCAGACTGTTGCAAAAGAAACATAAGGTTGTTATAGTAGGTGATTTTAACTTTCCACATATTGACTGGGGATCCCATACTGTAAAAGGACTAAATGGGATAGAGTTCGTCAAATGCATTCAGGAACATTTCCTTCATCAGTACATAGAAGTCCTAATGAGAGAGCATGCAATACTGGGTCTGTTATTAAAGAATGAGACAGAGCAGATGACAGAAGTTTGTGTAGGGGAACATTTTGCATACAGTGCCATAGTGCCATTAGTTTCAAAGTAATTATGCAAAGAGATAGGTCTGGTCTGCGGGTTGAGATTCTAAATTGGAGAAAGGCCAATTTTGATGGTATCAGAAAAGATCTGCAAGTGTGGATTTGGGTGGGCTGTTTTCTGGCAAAGTTGAACTTGGAAAGTGTGAGGCATTCAAAGTTGAAATTTTGAGAGCACAAAGTTTGTATGTGCTTGTCAGAATAGAAAGTAAATATAACAAGTGTAGGGACCATGGTTTTCAAGAGATACTGAGGCCCTGGTTAAGAGAAAAAAAGGAGGTGCATAGCAGGTATAGGCAAGTAGAAACAAATGAAGTGTTTATGGAGTAAAAGAAATGCAAGAGAACACTGAAGAAATAAATCAGGAAGACTAACAGAAGGCACGAAGTTGCTCTAACACACAAGGTGAAGGAGGATCCTAAGGGATTCTACAAATATGTTAAAAGCAAAAGATTTCTGGGACAAAATTAGTCCTCTGGAAGACCAGAATGGTAATCCATGTATGGAGCCAAAAAAGTTAGGGAGATCTTAAATGAATTCTTTGCATCTGTATTTACTCAAGAAAAAGATACAGACAACATAGAAGTGAGGCAAAATTAAATGAATTTCATGGTCCCTATACAGATTACAGAGTTGTAGGTGCTTGCTGTCCTGAGGCAAATCAGGATGGATAAATCCCCAGGACCTGACAAGGTGTTTCCCCAGACCTTATGGGAGGCAAGTGCAGGAAGTACTGGGGCCCAAGCAAAGATATTTAAATCATCCTAAATGTCTGGAGAGGTACCAGAGAATTGGAGGATAGCCAATGTTGTTCCGCTGTTTAAAAAAGGATCCAAACAGGCACCAGGAAGTTATAGGCTGGTGAGTTTGACATCAGTTGTAGGAAAGTTATTGGAAGGTACTCTGATTAAGGATAGTCAGAGTGGCTTGATGTGTGATAGGTTATTTCTAACCAATTCTACAGAATTTTCCAAGAAAGTTACCAGGAAAGTGGATGAAGGCAAGACAGTGAATGTTGTTTACATGGACTTTAATAAGGCATTTGATAAGGTCCCGTATTGGAGGTTGGTTAAGAAGGTTCAGTCGCTCAGCATTTAGGATGAGGCAGTAAATTGGATTGGACATTGGTTTTGTGGGAAAAGCCAGAGAAGTGGTGGCAGAAGGTTGCCTCTCTTAATGGAGACAGACCTGTGATGCATGCCACAGGGATCGATGTAGGGACCTTTGTTATTTGACGTCTATATCAATGATCTGGATCAGCAAATTTGCAAATGACACCAAGGCTGGGGGTCTAGTGGACAGTAAGGAAAGCTATCATGGCTTGCAGAAAGATCTGAATCAGCTAGAAAAATGGCAGATGAAATTTAACGCAGACAAGTGCAAATTCTGCACTTCAGTAGGACCAACCAGGGTAGGTCTTACATTGTGAATGGTAGGGCACTGAGAAATGCGGAAGAACAAAGGGATCTGGGAATATAGGTCCATAATTCATTGAAAGTGCCATCACAGGTAGATAGGATTGTAAAGAAAGCTTTTGGCAAAATTAGCCTTTATAAATCAATGTATTGTGTACAGAAGATGGGATGTTATGTTGAAGTTGCAAAAGACATTGGTGAGGCCTATCATGTGCAAATTTGGTCACCTACCTATAGGAAAAATGTAAACAAGGTTGAAAGAGTGTAGAGATCAGTTACAAGGATGATGCCTGAGATATAAGGAAAAAATGAATAGGTTAGGGTGTATTCTCTAGAACATAGAAGATTGAAGAGGTGATTTGATAGAAGTATACAAAATTGTAAGGGGTATAGATAGTGTAAATGCAAGCAGACTTTTTCTGCTGAAGTTGGATGGGACTACAACCAGAGGTCATGGCTTAAGGGTGAAAGAGGAACATGAGGGGAAACTTCTTCACTCAGAGGGCCGTGAGAGTGTGGAATGAGCTGGCAGCACATATGGTCCATTTCAACATTTAAGAGAAATTTGGATAGGTACATGTATAGTAGGGATATGGAGGGCTATGGTCCCAGTGCAGATTAATGGGAGTAAGCATGGACTAGATGGGCCAAAGGGCCTGTTTCTGTGCTTACTTTTCCATGACTTTTCCAGGCTTAATTCTGCTCCCATGTGTCATAGTGTTGTGGACTTTTGACGATTGGGTTTTGGAGAAACTGGTCGGACAATTCAATCCATGACTTCAAAAAGGAGCTACGACTGATCATGCATCATGGACATCAATGGGAAAACATAAGAGGAGAAGATACTGAAGGTATTGAACATCATCCAACATTATCTAGAGCATGATTCTGCTCATACTGATGCACTTTGTCACCTCTGCCAATTCAAACATGGAACGTGGGCAATAGATATCTTCAAGACAAACATTTGAAGCAGCTGCTGATAATAAGGTTCATTTCCCAGTGCAAAATACAGTGTCTTATAAAATTATTTAGCCCCCAGCCCTTTGTTCACGTAAATGAGTATTACAGCCAGGGATTTTGATCAATTTAACTGAGATTTTTTATTTGTGAATCACGTTCTCTTTTTTTCCACAGCAGAGCTCAAAAATACAGAAAAATTGTAAGGAATGAGAAAACTAAAAATTCAAAAACTGAAATGTCAGTATTTCAAATGTATACATCCACCATTGCTCAGTACTTAGTTGAATCACCTCTTTCAGCTTTTACAGCCAGTAGCATTTTTGGATGAGCCTTCATTAGCCTTTGGACAAGATTTGCCCATTCATCCTTGTATAATTGCGCAAGCAGTGCCAGTTTATTTGGGGAGCAGCAGTAAACAGCAGTTGTGAGATCTTGCCAGAGATCTTCGATTGGGTTAAAGTCAGGATGCTGACCGGGCCACTCAAGAACGTCAGTTGTCTTCATCTGAAGCCACTCCATGGCTGCTCTGGCAGTGTGCTTTGAGTTGTTGTACCACTGAAAGATGAACTTCCTCCCCAGTCTAAGCTTTCTGACAGAGGCTAGAAGGTTTTTATCCAGGATCTCTCTGTGTTTAACAGCGTTCATCTTTTCATCAATCCTCTCCAGACTTCCAGTCCCTGCTACTTAAAAGCATACCCTTACCATGATGCTACCTCCACCATACTTAGCGAATGTACGGTATTAGATTTACATTACACCACGTTTGAGGCCAAGAAGTTCCACTTTAATCTCATCTGACCACAAGACTTTCTTCCGCATCTTCACAGTGTCTTCTAAGTAATGTTTTGCAAAGTCTTGACAGGCAAGGATATGCTTTTTTTCCTAGCCAGGGCTTCTTCCTTGCCACACTTCCATAAATACCCTTTATGTGCAAGGCTTTCAAGTTTGTGGAGCCGTGAACTTCATCTCCAGTTGCAGCCATTGACTTCTGCAGCTCACTCAGAGTGACTGTTGGCATCGCAGTAGCCTCTCTGACAAGTGGCAGGAACAAAGTTTAGAGGAGGGGTCTGACCTTTTTTATATTTTTTCCACTTTTTCACAATGGACTGCACTGAGCTCAGTTCAGTACCTTTGAGTTGGTCATCTACCCTTCCCCAGATTTGTGCTCTCTATTATCATTTCTCTGACTTGCCTTGAATGCTCTTGTTTTCATTTTGGTTTGGTCTGTTGAAAATCTATCATATTGTCAAGTCAAGTCACTTTTTATTGTCATTTCGACCATAACTGCTGGTACAGTACACAGTAAAAACAAGACAACGTTTTTCAGGACCATGGTGCTCCATGGAACAATACGAAAACTACACTGAACTATGTAAAACTACACTAGACTACAGACCTACCCAGGACTGCATAAATTGCACAAAACAGTGCAGGCATTACAATAAGTAATAAACAGGACAGTAGGCACAATAGAGGGCGGTATGTTGGTGTCAGTCCAGGCTCTGAGTATTGAGGAGTCTGACGGCTTGGGGGAAGAAACTGTTACATAGTCTGGCCATGAGAGCCCGAACGTTTCGGTGCCTTTTGCCAGATGGCAAGAGGGAGAAGAGTTTGTATGAGGTGTGTGTGGGGTCCTTCATAATGCTGTTTGCTTTGCGGATGCAACGTGTGGTGTAGATGTCTGTAATGGCGTGAAAAGAGTCCCCGATGATCTTCTCAGCTGACCTCACTATCCGCTGCAGGGCCTTGCGATCTGAGATGGTGCAATTTCTGAACCAGGCCGTGATGCAGCTGCTCAGGATGCTCTCAATACAACCTCTGTAGAATGTGGTGAGGATGGGGTGTGGGAGATGGACTTTTCTCAGCCTTCGCAGAAAGTAGAGACGCTGCTGGGCTTTCTTTGCTATGGAGCTGGTGTCGAGGGACCAGGTGAGATTCTCCGCCAGGTGGACACCAAGAAATTTGGTGCTCTTAACGATCTCTACGGAGGAGTCGTCGATGTTTAGCGGAGAGTGGTTGCTCCGTGTCCTCCCGAAGTCAACAACCATCTCTTTTGTTTTGTTCACATTCAGAGACAGGTTGTTGGCTCTGCACCAGTCTGTTAGCCACTGCATCTCCTCTCTGTATGCGGACTCATCGTTGTTGCTAATGAAACCCACCATGGTCGTGTCATCAGCGATCTTGATGATGTGGTTCGAGCTCTGTGTTGCAGCACAGTCGTGGGTCAGCAGAGTGAACAGCAGTGGACTGAGCACACAGCCCAGGGGGGCCCCCGTGCTCAGTGTGATGGTGTTGGAGATGCTGCTTCCAATCCGGATTGACTGAGGTCTCCCAGTCAGGAAGTCTAGGATCCAGATGCAGGGGGAGGTGTTCAGGTCCAGTAGGCTCAGCTTTCCAATCAGTTTCTGAGGAATGATTGTGTTGAATGCTGAACTGAAGTCTATGAACAGCATTTGAACGTATGGGTCGTACCTTACAGAGAGAAGGGCTATTTATTCCTATGAATTCATTGAAACAGGTCATCCTCCAATTTTTTACATCACCATATTGGGTGAGTTGATAAGGTAAAATGTATACAACAGGAATTCTGCAGATGCTGGAAATTCAAGCAACATACATCAAAGTTGCTGGTGAACGCAGCAGGCCAGGCAGCATCTATAGGAAGAGGCGCAGTCGACGTTTCAGGCCGAGACCCTTCGTCAGGACTAATGTATATTGCATCTGAGAATTACAAAAGGGATGAGTACTTTTTCAGCCTCAGAATTTTGTTTTAAATTTTTAGTAAATTGTTTTGGAACTTTTCTTTTGATTTACAATAATGCACATTGCTTTGAGAATTAGCTCAAAAAATCTTACTTCAATGTATTTTAAATTCAGAAAATGAGATAATAAACCGTGAAAGTAGTTGTGGGGCTGAACACTTTTTCAAGGCACTATATCTCAAGAACCCAAATTGCTAGCTACCAGTAAGCAGAATATAGATCCCCTTTGAAAGGTAGAAGGTGTCAAAAAAGTTAATTCAAATCAAATCAAAGTCAAATGGGCAAAATATTCTCTCCCTCCTGCAAAATGATCCCAGGGATGAGAACAAGAGTTGACTAAGAATTTAGCAGGTAATAGTGGAACTGTGTGCAAAAAAGATAGATTACTGATGGTGCTGCTGTGCTGGGAGCTTTGTGCAAATCCAGCAAGGAATCACACCACCAGCCTAGTGTGCAGAGGTTGCCTGTGAGAGCTGATATTGAACTGGCTGGGCTGAGAAGTGGGGTTCAGGGCTATACCTTGTCAGACACGGTGAGCACAGCCATTCCTAGGGAGCAGACGCATTCCTTCTATACGTTGACGGGTACATGCCATAACCTCTGCCCTCCACCCTGTGCTGCACCACCTGGAAAATGGTGCCTCATACACCAGGATGCCGTTTATCGACCAGCTCGGCATTTAATAAGATCATTCGTCAGAAGCCGGTGGGTAAACTGTCCTCGTTGAGTCTCCCCACCTGCCTCTGTAACTGGATCTTAGATTTCCTGGCAGAAAGACGACAGACTCAGCAGCAAAGTTGTGCTGTGCGTCAGCACCCCCTAGGGCTGCGTGCTCAGCCCACTGCTGACGCGTGACTGTACTGCCAGATCCAGATCAAACCCAATAACAAGTTCACTGACGACACAACAGTGGTTGGCCTCATCAACAATGACGATGAGATAGTCCTTCCCCCACCCTCCCCACTGACACTCTCACCACTGAGAGTGTCCTGACCAGCTGCATCTCTACCTGGTATAGGAATTGCAAGGCATCTGACCACAGGACCCTACAAAAGGTTTGTGAGGAGTGCTGAGAGGATCATCAGGGTCTCTCTTCCAGCCATCCCCATTAGAGATAGTTATCATGCAGGGTCCTTAGCATTGCCAGTGATCCCTCCCATCCATCCAACCATCTCTTTGACTCACCCTACCACCAGCTAGGAGATCCAGTAGCATCAGGACAAGGACTGTTAGGATGGAAGACAACTTCTTTCCCCAGGCTATGAGGCTACTCAATTCCCTGCCACCACCCAGATCTCATCACATATAAAGTGTCAGTAGCATTATAATGATTGCTTTTTAACGTGTTGTAAATGCATGTTATGCTAAATGTCAATTTTCTGAAACGTATTTTATTATTTACTAATTATTTATTTATTCATTCATTCATTTATGGGATGTAGGCATTGCCAGCTAAGCCAGCATTTATTGCCCATCCCTAGTTGTCCTTGAGAAGATGGTAATGAGCTGCCTTCTTGAACCACTGCAGTCCCTGAGATGTATGTACACCCACAGTGCTGTTAGGGAGGGAGTTCCATGATTTTGGCCCAGTGACAATGAAGGAACAGCGATATCTTTCTAAGTCAGGATGGTGAGTGACTTAGAGGGAGATTTCCATGTGGTGGCGTTCCCAGGTATCTGCTGTTCTCGTCCTTCTAGATGGTAGTGATGTTGGGTCTGGAAGGTGCTGCTTTAGGAACTTTGGTGTGTTGTTGCAATGCATCTTGTAGATAGTACACACCGCTGCAACTGTTTGTCGATGGTGGAGGGACTGGATGCTTGTGGGAGGCATACTAATCCAGTTACTGGATGGTGTTAAGCTTCTTGAGAGTTGATGGAGCTGCACTCATCCAGGCGAGTGGCGAATATTGCATTACACTACTGACCTGAGCCATCCCATTGTTAGTAATATTACTTTCTGTTCTGTGTGTGAGTTATATGAACTGTGTTGTGCACGTTGGTCCTGGGAACATTGGGTCATTTGGTGGATGAATGACCATAAACATGAATTTGAACTTAAACCATTGGGACCCTGCAAATTCTCCCATCATCCCTGGCTGAATGGGATGGGTTACCTTATCTCCTTCTTGTTTGGCTGCACGAAGACATCTCTATTGTTCATTTCATCACATTCATTTTGAGAGCACTAGAGTATAAAAACAAGGCAGTGGTCCCATCACACTTGGAGTATTGTGAACAGCTTTGGGCCCCTTATTGAAGAAAGGATGGATAGGCATTCAAGACTGTCCAGAGAAAGTACATGAGAATGATCAGTGGAATGAAAGAGTTAATGTATGAGGAGCATTTAATGGCTCTGGTCCTGTACTTGTTAGAGTTTAGAAGAATGAGAGAGGATTTCTTTGAAACTTATCAAATACTGAAAGACCTAGATAGAGTGGAAATGAAGAAGATATTTCTAATCATGGGAGAGTCTAGGACCAGAGGAGACAGCCTCAGAATAGAAGGACATCCCTTTAGAAGAAAGATGTGGAGGGATTTCTTTAGCCAGCCAGAGGAGGGTGAACATGGGGAATTCATTGCCACTGACAGCTGTGGGGGTCAAAGCATTGGGTATATTTAAAGGTTGATAGGTTCTTGTTAGGAAAGGGGGTCAAAGCTTGCAGGGGAAAGTCAGGAAATAGGTTTGAGAGAGATAATAAATTGCACGACCCAAATTACGTCGGTGGTGCGCAAGTGGAACCGGTCAAAAGCTTTAAGTTCCTCGGGGTCAATATCACAAATGACCTGACTTGGTCCAACCAAGCAGAGTCCACTGCCAAGAAGGCCCACCAGTGCCTTTACTTGCTGAGAAAGCTAAAGAAATTTGGCCTGTCCCCTAAAACCCTCACTAAATTTTATAGATGCACCGGAGAAAGCATTCTTCTAGGGTTCATCACAACCTGGTATGGAAGTTGTCCTGTCCAAGACCGGAAGAAGCTGCAGAAGATCATGGACATAGCCTAGCACATCACACAAACCAATCTTCCGTCCTTGGACTCACTTTACACCGCACGCTGTCGGAGCAGTACTGCCAGGATAATCAAGGACACGACCCACCCAGCCAACACACTTTTCGTCCCTCTTCCCTCGGGGAGAAGGCTCTGGAGCTTGAAGACTCGTATGGCCAGATTTGGGAACAGCCTCTTTCCAACTGTGATAAGACTGCTGAACAGATCCTGACCCGGATCTGGGCTGTACCCTCCAAATATACGGACCTGCCTCTCGGTTTTTTTTTTGCACTACCTTACTTTCCCTTTTCTATTTTCTATTTATGATTTATAATTTAAATTTTTAATATTTACTATCGATTTGTAATCCAGGTAGCGCAAAGCGCAGAATCAAATATCGCTGTGATGATTGTACGCTCTAGTATCAATTGTTTGGCGACAATAAAGTAAAGCAAAGTAAATTAGCTGTGATTGAATGGCATAGCAGAATCAATGGGCTGAATGGCTTTTATGTCTTATGGTCTGCGGAGGTAAGCTCATACCTTTGGGCTGAGGAGTGTCAATTAGCCACGCAAAGGGTAGGGAAGGAAGTAGAGGGTTGGGGTATTGAAGTATTTTCCATCACAGCCAACAGGAGGTGATGATAGAGGAGGTTTAACAACACAGACTGCAGGAAATGTTAATCCCTGACAATGGCCCATACTCCAGCTATGGAGCACCCCGATACCTACAACCCAGTGCTGAGCAGCCACATCACTCACACCAACCTGCTCAACTGAAGCCCTCACAGAGAACTTCCCCCAACTAATCCATGCCCAGTTCATTGCAGGGGGAGCCCAGGAGGACCGGTTCCAAGTAACCAGGTTCTCAGTACAGAAGCAAGCAGTCCCAACAGGTGTTCTTCACAAAGAACAGCCAGGCATGAGTGTTCATGCTGGAGGACTGAGAGCACATATCAACGCTCTGTGAGGTGGCGGCGGGATGCCAGTGTAGGAATGATACCAGAGTCCCAACATTTCCTTTTAATTAATTGCTAACCGTAATTTGATCTCATCTTCTATCTTCTCTCTTCTGTGATTAGCCATGAACTCCATCTTGTTTTCACAATCACACTTCGCGGAATTTCTTCCCCAGTTAGTTGGGATGAAATTTGTGCCTGTAGACCATAAACACTTAAGCAATAGTGTGGTAATGAGCAGGATAGGATTCCCAGGGGAAAGCAACGTATTGGTCACAGAATGGATGGAATTAATCTTCGGTATGAACATTTGAAATCATATCAGGTGCTGCTAGGAAACATTTTGTAATGGGGTCAGTTTTATTAGGAAGGATGGAACTGAATTTTCTCAAAAACATTAGGATCAACATTTTAAAGCTTTATGCATTGAGATTGTTTCTGGATTTATGTGAGAGTGAAATCAATCTATGATTGTATCTTATTGATATGAATTATTTAAAATTAAACATTTTTAAACATTTCATGAGTTTTTGCCAAAAATAACTTAATCTGTATGTGAACACGAGAAATTCAGAGCACTATTATTTTTTATTTGCACAGTTTGTCTTCTTTTGCATATTGATTGTTTGTCAGTTTTCATTTATATGCAGATTTTTTTCATAAATTCTAGTGTACTTCTTTTTTTCATTAATGCCTGCAAGAAAGTGAATCTCAAGGTGGTACATGGTACCATGCACATATAAATTTACTTTGAACTTCTGAGTAGTCTACCAGAGCCCTCGGTCGTAGGCTAGACGCGAAGAATGCAGCTCAGTTAATGTCAGCCGTGCTGTAGCTGGCTACTCTTGCACTCCTGAATAAACAGGAACCACATATGGTGAGCATGAATTGCTGAGAGAGGTGCTTTAACCCTTGCCCTGCTGAGTAAACAAAAATTGTATGTGGTTACACAAATAGTGCAATAAGGACTTTAACCCTTGATCTCCTGAATAAACAGAAAGTATGCAAGTTACACGTGTTATCCTTCATGCTTATTTTTAACTACTCCATTCTTTGCTGAATAATGTTGGCATTAAAGTCCATTCAGCATAGGAATTCCAGGATGAAAGTTCACTGACCTGAATTGCCTGCTTTTTCTTGCTCCACAGATGCTGACTGACTTCTGAGCATTTTGAATGTTATTTATCTTTGTTCTAGTTGCTGATTTTTCCCATTTATCCTGTTAGTAATTCTGGAATGTTTCATGCTGCCCCTGGTAATTCTGAAGTGCAGCACTTACAGAACAGGCTGCAAGGCAGAGAATGCTGCCACCAGCTTTAGTTTCATCCGCACACTTGGTTTGCCACTGAGAAAAAGCAGGTACACTGGCTTAGGGTCGGTAGTTGTGCTTCACAAAGTAACTTTTGCTTCATGAAGTAAATTGCTAAGAAACTCTACTATTTCTTAAATGATATAATATTTGTGCTCTCTAGATCAGGGAGGAACCTTTAACAGTAAAGATTGACGCAATTGCTTTACAAACCATCAACTTGTTCAATATGTTAGTTACAACCTCAAAATATTCCAAAACATTTGTCAAAGATGACTTGACATGCTATTAAGAGAAGTGAAGGAACATACTAGACCAAAGAACGAAGCTAATAACATTGCCAACCAAAACATTAAGACTGGGGATTGAGAAAATTTCAGAATTCAGAAAAGGATGACCAAGACACCGATAAGGAAAATGGAACGATAGTACAAGAGTAGAAACAGAACCATACTGTAAAAGATTCTTTAAATATCATCATCATCATCATCATTATGTGCCATGTCCTATGACATGGGCAGTCATCGTCCCTATCCATAGCCATGATCATTCCTGGCAAATTTTTCTACAGAAGTAGTTTGCCATTGCCTTCTGGGCAGTGTCTTTACAAGATAGGTGACCCCAGCCATTATCAATATCAAATTATCAGTGGTCATGTAACCAGGACTTGTGATACGTTTATGCACCAGCTGCTTATACGACCATTCACACCAGCTGCCATGACTTCATGTGACCCTGACTGGGGGGCTGAGGAGGTGCTACACCTTGCCCAAGGGTGACCTGCAGTCTAGTGGAGAGAAGGAGTGCCTTACACCTCCTTTGGTTGAGACGTATCTCTACCCTGCCACTCATACAAATATACAAATGAGAAAAATATAAGCAAAATTTATTGAAGGTTCCTTGGAAACCGAGGCAGGAGATACTAAATTGGAAACAAAAAATTGCAGGGAAATGAAACAAATGTATTGTGCTTGACTGCAAGAAAAAGAACAAAATTTCTTGGAAATAATAAAGAACCACGGGTCAAGAGAAAATGAAATAATCAAAGAAATTAGAATCCTTAAAAACAATTGGGAAATTAATGGGAATAAACTTCAGTAAGTCCCAGAACCTGATGTTCAGTATCCTAGGATATTTAAGGAGCTAGCTTGGAGACAATAGAAACGTGAATCATCGGTCCAAAATCCCACAAATTCTAGAACAAAAATCAAACTGCTGGACAACTTAGCAGATCAAGCAGCATCTGCTGGGGGAGAGGAAATGTTGATATTTCAGATCAAGACACTGCATCAGTTCTACTGGAGGGGTCTTGTACCAAACAGTAACAATTTTTGTCCCTCCACAGTTGCTGTTTGACTCACTCAGTTCCTCCAGCAGTCAGATTCCATCATCTGAAGTCTCTTGAATCTCCCACAGATTAGGAGGTAGAAAATGTTAGCCCAATACTTTTGAAAGGAAAGGGAGAGAGAAAGAAAAAAAATAGAATATAAAGATCAAATTGCCTGACATTAGCACTAGAGAAAATACTGGAATCCATGGAAATGCTAAACAAGGCAGTTAGTAAATAATAAGATAGTGCAGAATCAATGTGGATTTAAAACATGGAAAACATATTTTGCAGATCTGCTAAAGTTTTTAGAAATTGTGATTAGTAGGATAGATAAGAACAAATGAGTTGATGTGGTATATTTTGACCTTCAGAAAGCCTTTGATAAGGAACCACAGTCGAGATTGTAAATTAAAAACAGAGCACAAGGTATTTGTGGTAATACACAGATGTGTATTTAGGACTGGCTAAAGGGTAGAAAGTAGCAATAGAAAATGGTTAGTTTTCAGACTGTGAGACTGTGACCAGTGGGATGACATTGGGATTGTTGGCAGTGTCCCATTTCAATGTCAATGATTTGGATGAGGAGATCAAGTGTTACATATCCAAGTTTCCTGATGATACAAAGTTTAAGCTAACAGAAGAACGTAGGGAAGCAGGTTAAGTAATGGTTAGCTAATGGCTGATGGAATGTAATGAAAAGAAAAGTATGACCATCCACTATGATAGAGAAAATGGAAAGGCAGAGTATTATTTTTAATCGTGAGACATTAAAAGGTGTTGTTCAGAAGGATCTGGGTGTCCTTGTACTCAAATCACTGAAAGTTAATAGTCATAGTCATAGTCATAGTCATAGTCATACTTTATTGATCCCGGGGGAAATTGGTTTTCGTTACAGTTGCACCATAAATAATTAAATAGTAATAAAACCATAAATAGTTAAATAGTAATATGTAAATTATGCCAGGAAGTAAGTCCAGGACCAGCCTATTTGCTCAGGGTGTCTGACCCTCCAAGGGAGGAGTTGTAAAGTTTGATGGCCACAGGCAGGAATGACTTCCTATGACGTTCTGTGTTGCATCTCGGTGGAATGAGTCTCTGGCTGAATGTACTCCTGTGCCCAACCAGTACATTATGTACTGGATGGGAGACATTGTCCAAGATGGCATGCAACTTGGACAGCATCCTCTTTTCAGACACCACCGTCAGAGAGTCCAGTTCCATCCCCACAACATCACTGACCTTACGAATGAGTTTGTTGATTCTGTTAGTGTCTGCTACCCTCAGCCTGCTGCCCCAGCACACAACAGCAAACATGATCGCACTGGCCACCACAGGTAAATAGCAGGTATAGTAAGCAATTTTAAAGGTAAATGGCGTGATAACTTTAATTGTGGAGAGAGTTCAGTATATTGAAAAAGACATTTACTGCAATTATATATGGCTCTGGTGAGATGACATCCTACACAACCTAAGGAAGTAAATATTTGCCATAATGGGAGTGAAATTAAGGTTCTACAGATTGATTCCTCAGATGGTGAAGATTTAATCCCTTGTGGAGAAATTGGGGAATCCGTGATCTGTTTCTGCTTCTGGTGAAGAATAAAAGTGACTAAATGTAACACTTACACACACTGGCTATTTTATTAGAAAACTCCTGTATCTAATAAAGTGGCCACTGAGTGTATGTTCATGGTTTCCTGCTGCTGTAGCCCATGCTCTTCAAGGTTGGACAAGTTGTGCATTCATAGATGCTTGTTCGCACACTGCTGTTTTAACGTGTGGTTATTTGAGTTACTGTCACCTTCCTGTCAGCTAGAACCAGTCTGGCCACTCTCCTCTGACATCTCTCATTAACAAGGTATTTTGCTCACAGAACTGCTTCTCACTTTTTTTAGGTTTGTTTGTTTTTCATGCCTTTCTATATAACTCTGGAAACTATTGTGCAAAAAATCCCAGGAGATCAGCAGTTTCTGAGATACTTAAATCACCCCATCTAGCAACAATGATCATTGCATGGTCAAAGTCACTTGGATCACATTTCTTCCTCATTCTGATGTTTGGTCTGAATAACAACTGAACCTGTGGACCATGGTTGCATGCTTTTATGCATTGAATTGTTGCCTTATGATTGCTTGATAAGATATTTGCATTAATGAGCACATGTACATGTTTTTCTAATAAAGTCGCCATTGAAAGACATTGGACAGAACCATCAACGTTTTCCTTTGTAAAGAGAGAATAGTGGATATTATGTCATGGTGGAATGAAAGAAGTGGGGAATACAAATTGGAGTCCTATCCAAACCACATAATTTTCTTCCTTATCTAGTGAACCTCTGTCACCCACCAAAATAATTTGTGATGTGTCCCCGAGAATACTTCATGCAGGTACCACACGAATCTTTGTTGCCCCTAAAATTGTTGGTCCACCTTCAGATACTGTTGAAGGATGTATGTAAGCATCTCCTTCTCAAAGTATGGGGGTGACACCAAACACCCATCAACCTCAGATGCGGCCATTTGACAGGAATGCTCTTCTATGTGTTTCTAAGGCATAAATCAATGATCTAGAGTACAGTATCAATTTAGATAATTAGTTATGAACTTTAAAAAAAAATTGTATTGGTTGTTCAAATTTATATTAACGGATAGGAAAGGATTTCTGTGGTTGTTTATCCACTGTCGTGGTAGTTGAGAGGAAAAGCTCTGGCAAGAACCTGCAGTGGAATGATTAGTCGTATTACTATTTTTCAATCCACCTATATTAGAATAGAAGTGATTTTCTGAAATGACTACCTTAATGGCAATTTATTTCTTGCTTGCTTGGTCAATATATCCAATGATAACTGAGCCATTAAGACCAGTGAAATTCCTGATCTCAACTGAAATTAGGCAAACAGAAGTAAGGGTGACCAGCACGCCTGAGTTAGGCCGGTGGTAAGATGAGCAGAGGTCTTGTACCTGATAGGCATCTGACAGCATCTGCTTGAAGTGAATGTGTGGGCACATTGCATGTATTGGAAGCTGGATCAGTTATATTCGTAATCTATTCTCAGTCATAGATCAAACCCACGTGAGAATCCCTGGTGGGTAACCATAACTTGAAAATCTGTGCTTCAACAAGACAATATTTTGGGGGAAGGAGGAAGGTAATTAGATGGGTGAGGTAAATAGCTATCCATGTTGTACAATATACGTAAAACTTCCCGATGTATTGCATGCATAGCAAATAACTTACTAAAAATAGTCTGTCAATAATTATCAAACAGCTATTTGGTGTTTGAGGTTCATGCAAGATTTCAGGCATCTGCACCCTAACTTTTGATTTACTCATTGTTATTCACAACATTGTTTGTCATTAATATTTATGACCTTACACCTTACTTTATACAGGTACTTTATGCAAAGTTTAAAAGCTTTCACGCTGTTATAATAATCATTAAAAGGAAATAGGCCACATGCATCAGCCTGAACCAAATCTATTCCTGATTCTCTGAGTGCCCTGCTCTCAAAAGTTGCATCATTCACAACACTGGGAAAGCACTTTAATCTTTTAATTTGCATTTTTCATGATCAGAAGCACAGAAAAACATACACTGACCCTGACTGAAAATGGCACAAATGGAATCTCAACATATTTCCCTGCTATACATTGCAAAAATGGTTCCGTTCGCATTTCAAATGATACCACCCCCCGTTTCATTTTAAGCTTTTGGATAATCATGTGGAACATACAATTTACAACGGCAAACAGATACAGTGAAAAAAATTCAAAGTTTTTTGGCCTTTGGTAACTAAATTGAACATTAAAAAGAGCTTACCAATCCCCTCTTCTTTCAACTCAGTTCATAGCCACCAAGATATGGCACTCCACATTGTGGGTACTAGCAGATCACGGAACAGTTGGCAGAAATAGCCACAGAGGTATTAAGGAAGCCAAAGAATGTGGAGATAAAATGCATACAGTTCTGTTCACATGAGAACTCGTGCCAAAAATAAGAAAAACACAGCGATGAGTCATTGCTACAGAATTACATCCAGATAGGCCCAATAAGTTTCTTCAGACCTGAGCCTTGAGCCCGCTCAGATTCGGAGGCAGAATAATAATAATGAAATGTATTATTATTTTTAAACCAGTGAAGAATCCAGGACACATACTTTGTAACATGATAACCAATTCAATGGCTTCCTGTAGAAGCTGTATTTTCTTCCCTTTGTGTAATATTTTATAATAAGGTATTATTTTGTCTATGAGCTTTAATCAAAGAGGAAGCACATGTTCCAAACAAAACAGATGTGGGCCCAAAGATGTTTCTAATTTCCACTCAAATGATTTGAGCCTATAAAATGCAGTATCCTTTTTAAATTAAAATGCGAGTCAGTGTACAAATTGCCCAAGTGCGAGAAAAAATTGTTGCCTGCGCGCATATATTCTTCTGCGTGCACTTTATATACCTATATATTTTTTAAAGACCTGTCTGCTTTTATTATTTATGGAACGAAACATTTGCCACTATGCTCCATCCAGTATCAATATCATGTGTGAGACACAGCCTAAGTTAAATGGCACCGGAAACCTCATTTGCTGCGCCAGAATAGCATGGCTTCAACCCAACCTCGCACAAGGATCCTCCTGCACCAGGAGGGGAGTTTTAGTTCTATGAATCCTCTCATGAAGGCACCAATTACAGAAATGATGCTGGGAGTTCAAATACATTCGGACCAGAATTGGGCTTCAGTCGGATTTAATCCTGGTGGTTTCAGTCGGGCTCAATCCCAGGGGTGGTAGTGGAAGCAAATGTGATAGAGGTGTTTAAGGGGCTCTTGGATAGGTACATGAATGTGCTGAGAATGGAGGGATATGGACATCATCTAGGCAGAAGGGATTAGTTTAGTTAGGCATTTAATTACAAGTTTAATCAATCCGGCACAACACCACGGGCCAAAGTCCCTTTACCTGTGCTGTTCTGCTTTACCTCAGGAATGTAAAACTGTAGAAGCAAGTTTCTAACTTGTTATGGTCCTTGCACTTTGCTTATCACCTGCACGGCTCTTCCTGTGTAGCTCTAACACTATAGTATGCATTCTTCTTTACTTTTTACTACATCTTGGTACTTACATAGAACATAGAATAGTACAGCACAATACAGGCCCTTTGGCCCACAAGGTTGTGCCGTCCCTTAATCCCTGCCTCCCATATAACCCCCCAGCCTTAAATTCCTCCATATACCTGTCTAGTCGTCTCTTAAATTTCACTAGTGTATCTGCCTCCACCACTGACTCAGGCAGTGCATTCTACGCACCAACCACTCTCTGAGTAAAAAACCTTCCTCAAATATCCCCCTTGAACTTCCCACCCCTTACCTTAAAGCCATGCCCTCTTGTATTGAGCAGTGGTGCCCTGCGGAAGAGGCATTGGCTGTCCACTCTATCTATTCCTCTTAATATCTTGTATACCTCTATCATGTCTCCTCTCATCCTCCTTCTCTCCAGAGACTAAAGCCCTAGCTCCCTTAATCTCTGATCATAATGCATACTCTCTAAACTAGGCAGCATCCTGGTAAATCTCCTCTGTACCCTTTCCAATGCTTCCACATCCCTCCTATAGTGAGGTGACCAGAACTGGACACAGTACTCCAAGTGTGGCCTAACCAGAGTTTTATAGAGCTGCATCATTACATCGCAACTCTTAAACTCTATCCTTCAACTTATGAAAGCTAACACCCATAAGCTCCTTTCTTACATATATCTGTCTGGAGGAGCAACACCTTATTTTCCTTTTGGGTAGCTTCTAACCTAATAGCATGAATATCATTTTCTCAAACTTCTGCTAGTTGCACCCCCCTCCACCATTCCCAAACCCATTTCCTTCTCTTACCTCATCTCCTTATCAGCCCATCACCTCCCACTGGTGCTCCGTTTCCTTCCCTTTCTTCCATGGTCCTCTACCCTGTCCTATCAAATTCCCCTTCTCCAGCCTTTTATCTGTTTCACCAATCAGCTTCCCAGCTCTTTACTTCATCCCTCCCTCTCTCCTGGTTTCACCTACCAGCTACAATCTTGTATTTCTTCCTCCTGTCCCCCCACCTTCTTGCTCTAACTTCACATCTTTTTGTCCAGTCCTGATGAAGGGTCTTGGCCTGAAACATCAACTGCTTACTATTTTCCATAGGTGCTATTTGGCCTGCTGAGTTCCTCCAGCATTTTGTGCATGTGGCTTGGATTTCCAGCATCTGCGGATTTCCTTATCTTTAAATAATACCAATACCAGACTTCTGTGAATATTTTCTTGTCCACCAGTCTCTGCTGCACTGGGAAAGTATGGAAGTGCTGGATATAATGGTAATTATTCTCAGGTGCCTTGATTATTCTACCAGATTCATTGGAGATACCCGAGACTAAAATTCCCCTGCTATATTCTAATATCCTCCTGAGGACCACAGCTTTATTGTGGTTTGGAGACTTGCGTGCCTCAATGACCCAGAGAGCTGTTTTGGCTGGAGGTGGGTTTTATGCTTCGGCTCTCGGTAGGGTCACCCATGCCAAACAGGTCAAAGGGTAAAGGCCACTCTAAGAAGTGGGTCACTGGTCCTCCAGGTTTGGGGGCTCAGTTCAGGTCTAACAACCCTAAATGGTCAAACAAAACTGTTACGGAAACGGCAATGAAGATCCTCTACATCTGAGTGAGATGGTATTCCTGAGTCTCCACCCAGGGCTTGCATTATGACAGTAGTGAAAACCAAGAGGAAGCTACTGACACGATGAAGGAAGCCCTGAACAGCATCAGAGATGGAGGACCTTCACCGCTACCCTAAATGCCAGTGGCGTAATGGGAAAAAGGAAGAAGAATATTCTGATATAAAACACCAGACGATCATTCTAAGACAAACAAGAGAGAATATGCAGGTGCAGGAAATCCAAGCAACACACACAAAATGCTGGAGGAACTCAGCAGGCCAGGCAACATCTATGGAAAAAAGTACAGTCAATGTTTCAGGCCAAGACCCTTCAGCAGGACTGGAGGAAAAAGATGAGAGGTAGATTTAAAAGGCAGGGGTGTGACAGAGAAACACAGGTGATAAGCGAAGCCAGAAGAGGGAGGGGTGAAGTAAGTAGCTGGGAAATTGATTGATGAAAGAGATACAGGGCTGGAGAGCTCGTTCTATGACTTCTAAATCATTTCAAAATTAGCCTGCGAAGGACACAGATGGAATGTAAACCGCACAAAGTGGAAAACCTGAGGTGTGGATTTATATTCTTTCAGATGAGCGGCACAAAAGGTTGGTTATTTCTCACTTCGGATATCTAGTGCGAGTAGAAAGAAAAGAGGTGGAGGGTAATCACTGAGGATATGTTCCTGGATTTCTCCATTAGTGCAGGCCTAAAGTAGTGGTCCTAATGGAAATGTATCTTCTGATGGAAAGAAGCGGAAAGGGAGCAGTCAAGGTGTTGCAGCAAATGAACTCAATGTGTTCTCACTGCTCATTTAGTTATACGCCCACCCCAGAGACTCTTCACAAGTCCCCATCCAATGTCTCACTCCAAGGCCATCAGACATCAGTATTACTCCAGGCTAATGGCATGATCTGAACTGGCTACTTTAAACAGACCTTACCCATGGAGATTTCTGCAGCAAGGAGAAGGTGGTGCATATTAATAACGAAATCCTCAGGAAATTGTCCAGTTCCACTCCTTATTGTTGACTACAGTGCTTCAGTCCACATTTCAATGTATGATACGGTGGTGGAAGAAGAACATTTTTCCATTGTATTGTAGCTCCAAAGGTTTGCATCAATCAGCAATCACCAACGACCAATCAAGTCACTTACATCACAACATATTACAATTCTAACAAGCCTTGGATGAAGCAAAACATCCTCAAGCATTTTAAAGCAGCGCTGTCAAAGCAAAATTTGGAACATACCTGACCTTCATACAGAGGAGCAGAAGTTTGTGTGAAGGAGTTAGCTTCCAAGGAGTTTTAAAGGAACAGAAGCAATTAGAGAGTAGAAAGGTTTTGGGATGGGGGGGGGGGGTGCGCAGGCCAAGACAAGGCCGAAGAATTTAAAAGAAGCTAGAATGAAATATGTACTATTTACAAGCTGACTCACCTTGACCACCTGAAGAGTTCCTCCTAAACCACTATCAAAGCAGCAAATGTCTGGGAATATATCACTTACAGCTCTCCCTCCAAGTCACACATCACTCTGATTTGGAAAAATACTATTGTTCTTCATCGTTTTGTTTCTACGTTTTGGAAACGGTTCCTAACAACAGTGTGGTTAGTAACTTCAGCACGTCTGAAGAAGTTTAAGAAGATGACTCATGACCAGTTAGGGATAGACAATCAATTTAGGCTTTTCTTGAATCCCCACTTATGAAAAATGAACGATAAATGGGATAAAACCCAATGTGGCATGATTAAGTGGAAGGTGTCTGAGAGATTGGAATTGGCAGGATCAGAGAGCCAGAGGTGGTTATGGAACCATGGAAAAGCGAAAAGGTTATGCCTCAGTTAGGGATACAACTGGAATGTTTTGTATGAGTTCAAGATTATAAAGGTGTGAGCTGGGAGGTTGACATAAAGATCATTGGAATGATTAGGCTTTGTGAAGTCATGAGACATAGGTGAGTATTTTAGCATTGGCAGTCATCATCTGTACTGAGAGCCTCTGCACAAACTTGTGCTTCATTATTTTATATCAGAATAATGTCATTGTGAAATGATTAATATCATTGTGGAAGTTACAGCATGCTGACTTTATCTTCAAGATCCCCTTTGGGAATATTGCAAGTGCTGTGTGCACTTGTTACTGGCTTGTAGTTATTTAATCTCATTCACTTTCATGTATTGAGATGGCTTAGTTGAGGAACCAATTCGTGGTCACATAGTCTTGTTTTAAGTAGCTTTTCCTGATAATGCACATGACATAATTTTTCTGGTTACAGTGTTGTAATGTTTGAAAGAATTGTTTGGCTAGTAATACTCAAATGAGGAACTAGTGCTGATCTTTAATGATCTCATCTACAATAAGATGTTGGATGCTTTGAAATGTACTGTCATTTTTAAGCTCACTGAGTGTAAATGAATAAATTAATTCTCTTCAGGTATGTGTCCCAAAAACTGATTAACACTGAAAATAAATATTATGGAAAGGGTAGATATCTTGTACTGTATGTTAGACAATTTGTGAAATTGAGGAAAACATCCAGTTCACTAATGCTTGTCAGTACTAAGTGTAGATCGTCTGGGGGTTTGTCAGAGGTTACAACGGGACATTGATAGGATGCAGAACTGGGATGCAGTGGCAGATGGAGTTCAACCCAGATAAGTGTGAAGTAGTTCATTTTGGTAGGTCAAATTTGAAGACAGAATGTAATGTTAATTAGATTAAATTAGATTATGAGGACACACAGTTCTTTTTTATTGTCATTTAGTAATGCATGCATTAAGAGAGCCTCTACTACAGACAAGAGCAGCATCTCAACGCCTTCCATCTTCACAGCCTGAGATGCATCCTGGACATCACGTGGACTGACCGAGTCACCAACAATGAGGTCCTGGCCCGAGCCCAGATACCCAGCCTCTTCACCCTGCTCCAACAACGCCCTCTCCGCTGGCTGGGCCACGTACACCGCATGTCAGACGGGAGGATCCCGAAAGACCTGCTGCTCTGGCAAGAGAGCACAAGGGTGGCCCCATCTTCATTTCAAAGACGTTTGCAAGAGAGACATGAAGTCACTGAAAATGAACATCGAGAGGTGGGAGGACATCGCAAGTGATCGCTCTCACTGGAGGCTGGAACTATGCAGAGGTCTAAAAAGAGGAGAAGAGAAGCTGAGGATCGCTGCTGAAGAAAAGTACACTTGTTGGAAAAACAGCACCAAGACAACACTGGAGGACAGTGCCTTCAAGTGACTCCCGTGTGGGACTCTACAGGCACAAAAGACGCTGTTCTAACGCAGACTGAAGCAAAACTTTCCAGGCGCAGATCCATGGTCTCGCGAGACTAACGGATGCCACCAATAGAAGAAATGATACAATATTCCTCCGGTGTGCTATCACAGAAACAGAGGACAGACCAAGACTGAAAAACTGACAAAAACCAGATAATTATAATATATAGTTACAACAGTGCAAGCAATACCATAACATGATGAAGAACAGGCCATGGGCACAGTAAAAAAAAGTTCAAAGTCTCTTGAAAGTCCCACATCTCACACAGACAGGAGAAGGAAGAAAACTCTCCATGCCATGCCCGACCACAGTCCGACTCTGAGTTGTCCGAAAACTTCAAGCCTCCGACTAGCCCTCCGACACCGAGCACCGAGCACCATCTCTGCCGAGCGCTTCGACCTCAGCCCCAGCCGCCAGCAGTAGGCAAAGCCAAGGATTTTGGGGCCTTCTCTCCAGAGATTCTTGATCGCACAGTAGCAGCGGCAGCAAACCGGGCATTTCAGAAATTTCTCCAGATGTTCCTTCATGCTTCTCACAGCTGTCTCCATCAAATCAGAATTGTGCACGGTACCCTATTTAACAAATACGATATCATTTCACCGGAGAAGCTGCGCGCACTGCGTCGCGCCACCATCTTCTCCTCTCTCCATTATTAATGCATGCTCCTCCTTACCATTATTAATGGTAAGACTCTTGGCAGTGTGAAGGATCAGAAAGATCTTGGGGTTTGTGTCCACAGGACACTCAAAGCTGCTGTGCAGGTCGACAGTCTTGTTAAGAAGGCATATGATGTGTCAGCCTTCATCAACCATGAGACTGAGATCAAGAGCTGTGAGGTAATGTTACAGTTGTATAAGACCTTTGTCAGACCCCACAAGGAGTACTGTTCAGTTCTGCTCACCTCACCAGAGGAAGGATGTGGATACTGTAGAGAGGGTGCAGAGGAGATTTACAAGGACGTTGCCTGGATTTGAGAGCCTACCTTATGTGAATAGGTTGAGTGAACTTGGCCTTTTCTCCTTGGAGCAACGGAGGATGACAGATGACCTGATAGAGGTGTATAAGATGATGAGAGGCACTGGTTGTATAGATAGCCAGAGGCTTTTTCCCAGGACTGAAATAGCTAACAAGAGGGGGCATAGTTTTAAGGTGTTTGGAAGTAGGTACAAGGGGATGTCAGAAGTAAGTTTTTCACAGAGTGGTGTGGTGGGTGCATGGAATGCACTGCCAGCGATGGTGGTAAAGGCAGATACAATAGGGTCTTTTAAGAGACTTTTAGATAGGTACGTGGAGCTTAGAAAATAGAGAGCTATGCGGTAGGGAAATTCTAGGCAGTTTCTAGAGTAGGTTACATGGTCAGCACAATGTTGTGGGCCGAAGGGCCTGTAATGTGCTGCAGGTTTCTATGTTTCTATGTAAGACTGGCGAATTCTTCATCATGATCGCTCTGTTCAACACTGGCACCCTGACTGTCGGGCTGGTATAGCTGGTACGGATGTAGCTGGTACATCAAAACTTTCTAAAATGAGATGGGAGAAGATGCATTACTCTGAGACTCCTCCGTGTCAGAAAGGATTTTGATCCTGCCACATTTGGAGAGGAATTTAAATAAATATGATTTTTTGTGTTTTTATATTAGTGAGGAAATACTCAGATTGTCATGAGATAGGGTATCCTCAAAGTTTTGCCAGTTTTATTCATGTGTGGCAATAACCATGCAGAGTAAGAGTAGCACGCAGCTCGCATCATCATATCAAATGTGTAAACACATTCTTTAGATTTTATACTCTGAACATCATTATCTCCGTTTCCTTCAGTCACGGTGTGCTTGTTCACCACATCCAGCAGGTCAGCAATGCAAATCAGCCAAGAGACGTGAGCAGAACTGATGGAGCAAACCATCAGATTCTGTTGAAAGAATTCCAGAAATCGATAGCAATCAAAAGCAAGGCTGAGGTGGTTGTTTCAGAATCATAGAATGCAGAGAAAATGTGGGTCGCCTTCAAAATCCATTCATAAAAATAACAGTTCATGAAATGTCTTCCCCTGAGCGAGTTTGTTTACTCTCATTAAATTACTAGTCACTAAGCACAAATATCACAAATTCTAAGACCTCAAGATACCCAAAATATGTCCTGTTTTTCTCCAAACTTGTAGTAACAGTGCAACATCATGGGCTACAAACTCAGTGTTATAGATCTTTCCCATTTGCATGACAAATTGAATTTAGTGAGTAACATTTAAAAATAGATTAAATATTGCAAGTTAAGGGACCAATTTCAAAATCACTTGTCTATTAAAATAAGAAATCACTAGAAGAGGAAATAATACTGAAGTTGCCTAATCTATTGCCTAAGCAACATCAGCATTTACTGTATAATAGCCAGCAAATCCTCAAATAAGTTTCCTCAAGGTAACTTATCCAAAACAAGAATTTTTTAAACACATCAGTTTTCAACACAAAGATGATGAAATAAGCAGGCATATTTCTTTAGCCGGAGGGTGATGAAAAGCCAAGTCATTGGGTGTATTTAATGCAGAGCTTGATAGGTTATTGATTATTAAGGGCATCAAGGGTTACGGGGAGAAGGCAGGAGAATGGCTGCATCATTGCCCCAATGTGTAGGATCGGAAGAGGCTGCAGATGGTTGCAATCTCAGCCAGCTCCATCCTCAGCACAACCCTCTCCACCACCGAGGCCATTTTCAAAAGCTGGTGCCTCAAGAAGGTGGCATCCATCATTAAGGACCCTCACCATTTGGGATATAGACTCTTCTCATTAATACCATCAAGAGACTGAAGATCGACACCAGGGACGGATCTACAGAAAATAGCGCCAATGTCAAGCACTGAAATTGCACTCCTGTCCAAACATCTGACACCCATCTTTTAGATAAGTTTACCATAATATCAGATCAAAAATACAAGCCAAGCTCATTAATCTTTTAATTAACAAGTTATGGCACTACATGAAAATCGTAACTGCACCTTCCTTGCTTTCACTGATGCAAATTGGTCTATGATGTGATCAAAGTCAGTTTTTTCAATTTCTTCTCTGTCTACGCTCAGCAGAGCAAGATCACAGAGTCTGCCTTGACCCATGGAGGCTCTCAAATACGAAAGTATTAGTTTTAACTTGCTGAATGAACTCTCACAGCTGGCAATGGAAATTGCGATGGTTAGCATTATCTGAATAGCAATGCGAAGATTGGGGAAGATGCTCTCATCTCCATACTGAACAATAAATTCAAGAAGCTCTTCAGGTCTTGATAGCAACATTCTGCAACCCAAAATTTCTTCATATAGCTGCTGTCCATCAACATCAGAGCTGTACAATTCACCCAAATTTTCGCACTTCTTTAGGTCGTTAGTGTTGGTGCTGTAACACAGTCCTTCGACATCGAGAAGGAACCCAAACTTGGTGTCAGTGTTGTGCAAACGAGCGAACTTTTTGTCCATTTCTCTGTGAAGATGGTGGAGTGTTCACTTCATGACTCTTTCCATTTCCTCCTTCGCTGTTAACCCAGCGCCTCCCAAGTTCTCATCAGCCATTTGTTTCTTTCGTCTCTGACGTCTTTCGACTTCAATATTCTATTCTTGACAGAGACCGACTCCTTCTTCAAGTGACTCACTGACCAACACTTCTCTTTCAACATAAAAATGATCTCAGGGGGCTTTCAAATCCAGGGCATCATCGTGGAAGTTCATGCTATGATCCTGCAGCCCTCTTTTGGATACAGTCAATGCGAATGAGTAATTTGTTCCAAAATCCTAGCAAAATCAGAAAATCGTAACTCAACTTGCGGTTGTACAGCTGCCTTGCATCACTTCTTGTTTCACTGGTCTCGTTTTTATTGTCTATCATGTCCTGGAGAACTTGAAGTATCTCCTCAAGGTACTTGTTGACGGGCTTCACTGCTTCTGTCCTTGCACTCCACCTGGTTTCGGACTCCGAATTAACAACCACAGGCACGGCGTTTTTGAGTTTTTCCCAGCGCAGTGTTGAATGAGAGAAAAACACATAGAGAGTTTCGATGGTTCCAAAAAACGGGACCATCATTGTATTCTGTTGGCTGCATGTACACCCACCAAGTTGAGTGAGTGACTCTCACAATTCACAAACACTGCCAGGTTGTTTTTCTCACTTATTCTTTGATGAACAGCACTTCTGTGTCCAGCCATCACTGCAGCGTTGTTATAGCACTGTGACCAACAATCTTGTAGCTCCATTTCGTCCTTCTCTAGCTGATTCAAGATGTCTTCAACCAAGCTCTCAGCATCCTTCTGGCTTATCTGGATAAAACCAAGGAGGGACTCTCTAACACGGACTGTTTTCATATCAGAATCAACTTCCACATACCTCACTATTTCTGACGTCTGCTCACAGTGTGCCTGATCAGGAGTCGAGTCGAGCATGAGACCATAGTACTTGGCTTTACGAATGCTTCTCAGTAAACTTTGGTGAACAGTGGATGCCATCATGTGAATGAATTCGTTCTGAACACCCGGTGAAAGGTATGATGTGGATTCAGGACGACTTTCCAAATGAGTGAGGTGTTCTTTTATAACAGGGTCATAGATGGCCAGTAGTTTCAGTAAGCCAAGGAAATTTCCCACATTGGAGTCATCGTCTAGCTGAAGTGACTCCCTGTGTCCTCGCAAAGCCAGGTTCTGAGTCGCAAGGAATTTTACGCAGTGAAGGATTCTCGTCAAGCTATCACGCCACTTCTGCTTTTCCTCCTCAATCTGTGACTGAAATACCACGTCAATAATCCTCTGTTTCCAGCTAAATTTCTTTCCATTTCTTTCCACTGTGTGAAGCATTCCCGATGATTCTTGGCATTTTCATGAACACTAATCCTTTCAGGTGCTTTCCACTGTTTGAATCCACTTTCCTGCTCCAATGAGGATTCATGTTCTGACCGGGAACAGAGAAGACAACAGATACAAATTGCAGACTTTTTAGAAGGGGAATAGACCAGCCATGAACAAGTCACTTCCTCACCACGACCATTTCCCAATTTCCTCTTGAACCAAGTTTTGCTCATTGAGCGATTATTTGTTGTTTGGAAAGGCCCCTCACTGTTCTGGAAATACTTCAAACCCAGCTTTATTATTTCTGTTCTCAACGTGTCAGGCAGAATTGCTTTTCCAGTATCCTTGTCGAACTTCAGAAGTCCAATGTCATGCTGTTCAATCACTTCTGGTATGATAGTTCGAGGCTCTTTGACACCATCCAGTTCACTAGGTTCAGTATCGTCAGGTTCAATCTCGTCAGGTAAAATCTCATCAATAAACTCAACATCACCACAACCACTATCGTCTTCCCCTCCTGCCACGTCCACGTTCTCTGCGGCAGCCTCACTCTTAATCTCATCATACTCGGATTTATCTGACTTGACTTCCTCCTCGGCTTGTGACACATTTGTACTTGATCCACATTCGGATTATAACAAACTTGTAGCAAGTGAGCAGGTGCAGGCGACTCCATGGAACGTGTCGAACTACTTGTTCCGGGCTTTTCAAAGAAGGGCATGAAGAACTTGCTCAACTTCTTGGCTTCCTCCACCTCCAACTTTCGTCTCTTCCATCCTTCAGCTCCACTTTCCTTCTTCTTCGTGAAGAAACCTTTCATGGTCTTCTTACACAATACTCTGAAATAAGGCCATCCTAGAGCTTCTCACCCATGATAATCAAAGACAGATCATACATCTGAAGAAAATTCTTTTTTCACTATCCGAGGATGGCTTGTCTGACTTTAATAGAAACTGTTCAGTGGCGCCCCCCCCCCTTCAAGTGGCGCCCAAGACACATGCCATACCTGCCATACCTTAGATACACCACTGATCGACATTTAATATTGTAGGAATTGTTTTTTCTCCTCACCCGTCTGATTTCTGAACTGCCCATGAATCCATGAACACAGTCTCATAATGCCTCTTTTGCACTATTTACTTATAATTTTTAAACTTCAGTGGAAATTCCTGTAGTGAAGAACTCTCGGGCAAGGAGCGTAGTTTCAGAACAGAATAGAGATAAGAAGGAATTTCTTTAGCCAGAGGGTGGTGAATCTGTGGAATTCATTGCCATTGATGGCTGTGGAGGCCTAGTCATTGGAAATATTTAAAGCGGAGGTTGATAGGTTCTTGATTAGTAATGGAGTCAAAAGTTACGGAGAGTAGGCAGGAGAATGGGGTTGAGAGGGATAATAAATCAGCCATGATGGTATGGCAGAACAGACTTGATGGACTGAATGGCTTAATTCTGCTCCGATGTTTTATGGTTTAATATGTTGAAATATATCTAGGGAGAAACTCCACTGGCTTATTGAAATTAGACAGTCATGACGCCTGAGGTAATTTGGAGTGATTTCATTCAAGGAAAGCACAAAGATCAATTCAAGACAAAATCCTAGCAACTAAAATGTTTAAATCTAGACTTCTGCATGTAGGTTTCAAAAAAGTCCTTCACAAACTTAAGGACTCCGATGCTGAGCTTCTTCCAAGATGAGGGAGATGCGATTGTGAATGCTTGCTCATTGTTTTATCTTAGCCTTGGCAACTGGGGAAATCTTGATTACTTGTCACTGTGGTCCTTGACAGTTTGATGGTGTCTCACACACAAAACATGTTGGAAGAACTCAGCAAGTTAGGCAGCATCTATGGAGGGGAATAAACGGTTAACGTTTTGAGCCGTGACCCTTTATCGGACTTGATTCTCATCATCTTTTTCAATATCACCATCCTTCAATAGCAAAGGAGGGTGGAAGCTAACAATTGACTCAATAATGTGAGGAAAAAAACTGGCATTTTCTTCATTACCACTGGGTTGATGTACAGGGACACCTTATTCATCAGCAATGTGGGATCACCTTAATCAGAATGAGTGCAACTGTATTACCGCCTTTTTAAGGGCACTCATGGCTAAGTAGTTAAACTGGCCTTGGCAGTGACACCCACAAAAAATAACAGAAATGCTTTGGGAGGCTGGAGGCAGAAAGGTGGAGTGGCAAGCAGGGTTTCAGGTTGCAAAAATAGGGGAAGATGTTTTATAATTTAAGTAATTGCTACTAGGAGAATTATAATATAGTACTGCAACACTGCATTGCAGTTCTTTTGGACAGAAAGTAGGCGCTCAAAGCCAATTCCCCACTCTTTGAAGTTACACAAGTGGCGATTCCAGGTGATTTGATAATGTTCCAGAGTGGTAGAGTCACAGAGAGCTACAGTGAAGAATCAGGGCCTTTAGAATATCAAGTCTGAGCCAACTTGGTCTTCTGCCTCATCCCATATATCTGCACCCAGACCATAGCCCTCCATATCCTCTCATCCATGTACCTATCCGAGTTCAAGCTCAGGTTCAGTGTATAGTCATTCAACCGCACACATGTAAACCGCCAAACCAAAGAAAAGTTCCTCCGGGCCAAGGTGCACCAGTGCACCACACAGCACATTTAACCCACACACACAACACATTAAGTAATATTACCACAAATAAATTAACAAATAATACAGTGTATTTATGACACAAGTTAAAGAGTTTCATAAGTGATGAGACCTGGGTGGTGGTAGGGAGTTCTGAGTCTTCCAGCCTGGGGGAAGAAGCTATTTCCCATCCTAACAGTTCATGTCCTAAAGCTACAGTACCTCCCTCCCTGATGGTAGGGTGTCAAAGAGATTGACAGACAGCTGGGAGGGATCACTGACAATGCAAAGGGCCATGCGAACGCAGCACTTCTGATAGGGATCAGTGAAGGGTGGAAGAGAGACACTGAATGGTCGTCTCAGCAGTCATAGAAACATAGAAAACCTACAGCACAATACAGGCCCTTCGGCCCACAAAGCTGTGCTAAACTTGTCCTTGCCTTAGAACTACCTAGGCTTACCCATAGCCCTCTATTTTTCTAAGCTCCACATATCCATCCAGGAGTCTCTTAAAAGACCCTATTGTTTGGGCCTCCACCACTGCTGCCAGAACTTGATGCAGCTGGTCAGGAGAGTCTTGATGGCGTTCCTGTAAAAACTTGTTAGAATGTGGGGGGTGGGGGGAGGAGGGGCGGGGTAAGGGGATAATGGGAATGAACTTTCCACTACCTATCAAATGCTCCGAATGGCATGTGTCTCAAATAGCCTCTGGCAATTATCGAACTCCTGGCCTTCACGTGTGGTTTAGCTACTAGGCCCAGCAGAACTGTTTCTATTGACAGGCGAAGGGACAAAGGCAGGTTACTGGCACCTTAAAACCAGTCACTCCAGGCACTTGTGGATCGTCAACTGTGGGTGTCAGTGTATCTAGGAGAAGGAAAACTCTGATCTCAAACTTCCGCTGCCTAGCGGCTATACCCACTCATGCGGAAGGCTTCGGGAGTAAACTCTGAGAAAAAGTCCGGAACTTTAGTCCCTAAGGCAGTCGGCATTGAGTTCAACGCTGACTGGCAATTCCTGTGACGTCACTGGTGGCAAACTGTATCAGTCTCTACCGTTCCTTTGGGTTCATCAACTGCGTGGAGAGAGGGAGCTTGCTCTTCATATTGTACTGCCCTGGCTTGCGTATTGGCTTCTGTATATGTAGACAGCTTGAATGCAACATCATGGTTGACCCTGACCAATGGAGATTATGGGGGTTGGGGGATCCTCACTCATCTCAGTCTCCTTGGGAAGTGGAGATGCCACTTTGCTTTCTTGACCAAAGAGGTGGCATTGATGGGCTAGGTGTGATGCCTGAAGGGACAGGGGACTGTTCCAGAGAGATGCTGAAGGTGTCTGGTAGAACCTCTATTAACTGGGCTGCACAGTTACTCATCAACCGACAATTATCAGCCCTCACAGCTTTACATAGTTTGACTTGGTTTGCCTCATGGTGATCTCCTCAGTGCACTTCTCTATGTAGCCAGTCACAGATCTCACATATTCATCGATGATAATGGGATGGTCATAGGTATGTCCCCTCCCTGAACATGTCCCAATCCGTGTTTTCAAATTTTTCTTAAATGTTACAAAGGAACCGCACCCACAGTTTCCACTGGCAGCTTGTTCTAAACTTGCAACATCCCCTGTGAAGAACCTCCCCCTTAAACATTCCACTTCTCATCCTCAACCTATGACCTCTAGTTCTAGACTCGCCCGATTTGAAAGGAAAAAGCCTGCAAGTATTCACACTATCTATGCCCTCATAATTTCATATACTTCTATATGATCTCCTGTCGTTCTCCTGCGCTTCATGGAATAAAATCCTAACCTATTCAACTTTCCTCTATAAGTCAAGTTCTCAAGTCCCTGCAACATCCTTGTAAATTTTTGCACACTGAAGTCTGAAATACAAATGAGTTAAACTGCATATTCTTATAGTATGGTTTGATGTGAAGCTGGTGTTGGAGTTGTCCTTATTCAATCCATTCATCATTTGAGAGACATAGATACAGTTCTACAGTTCCATTCCAATTTCCATTGCTGTCTTAGTGGAGTTTACAGATTCTCCCCGTGACTCTGAGGACTTCCTCTAGGGGCTATGATTTCCTTGTATGTACCCAATTCCTGCTGATTAGTAGTTAACTGGCCAGAGAAAATTTCCCTCACTGTAAATGAATCAGAGTATTAATAGGAAAAAAATTGGTGATGGGGATGTTTAGTGGATAGATGAAATTCATAGACTGAGATGAATAGCTTCCCTCCTTGGCATAATAAAATACAGAAATAAGAAAATCAAGTGAAACTAACAGTAAGATGTGGGATGGGGTGTGTCATTACACTCTCTATGATGGTGACACAGAGGTTTCCACCATTCAGCTGCTCATATTGGTTCACGGTATTTCTGCAACCCTGCTTCTCATAACTTGGGAGTCACTTCTCAGCAAGGACGGATACCATCGATAAACTTCAGAGTGCCAGCACAACTGTGCCCTGATGATGATAAAAGTGCATGAAGAATAAGATTTCAAACCTGACCTCAGGTTCATAGAGAAGTAATGATCCCATGATCCTGTATGCTTTAGAGGCATAGACAACACAGACCAGGCACCACAGGCACTGGAAAAGTAGCGCTAAAGTGCCCCAACCGAATCTCTTAAATCTGCTGGAAGGGCAAATCAATATAATCACTAACACCGTAGAAATCAATAATACCAGTGTTGTTGGTAAAATTTCAGATGGTGAAGAGATAATGGAGTCTAAATAGCAACTTCATCATTAGCAAGATCAAGGAACTGACTATGAAGTTCAGGAAGGGGAAGTCTTGAGAGCCTGCACCAGTCCTTATTGAGGCTCCAGTGCTGGAAAGGGTGATCAGCTTTAAGTTCCTGGGTGTCAAAGTATCAGAGGACTAATCCTGGACCCAACACATTGATGCCATGATGAAGAGGGCACACCAGTGTCTATACTTCACTAGAAGCTTGAGGAGATATGTGTATCACCAAATACTCTTATAGGTTTCTACACATGTACAGTGGAGAGCACTATCACTGTTTGCATAACAGCCTGGCATGGAGCCTGCAATGCACAGATTGGCACAGGGTTATGGACTCAGCCACCTCAACCATGGGTACAACCTCCCTATTATCAAGGACACCTCCAAGAGGTGGTGCCTCGAGAAGGCAGCATCCATCATTCGGACCCTCAGCACGTCGGACATGCCCTTTTCGCATTACTACTTGTCAGAGAGGGGCTGAGATGCAGGAGACAAAAACCCACGCTTAATGATTTAGGAATGGGTTCTCCAACTCCACCATCCGATTTCTGAATGGTGCATGAAACCATGAATGCTACCTCATTATTCCTTGCTTTGCACTTTATTTTTGTGGAATTTGTTGCCACAGGAGGCCAAGTCAACAGATATATTTAAGGCAGAGGTTAATAGATTCTTGATTAGTCAGGGCACGAAGGGATACGGGGAGAAGGCAGGAGATTGGGGCTGAGAGGGAAATGGAACAGCCCTAATGAAATGGCAGAACAGACTTGATGGGCCAAATGGCCTAATTCTGCTGCTATAGCTTAGAGTCTTATGTCTGTAATTCACGTCAGTTCTGCACTGCTGCCACGAAACAACAAATTTCACTTTATGTGTCATTAAATCAAATTCTGATTATGATTCATTCTGATTCCCTGGTTGACATTCCCTACTGGGCTCTGATCTAAGGAAATGGTCATGTTGTTGAGGTTCCTGAGATAAGCAGTCATCTCCAAGTTCCATCATGGCTAGCAATTTCCACAAGCGCTGTGAAATTACTTTGAGGATGCCTTCAAATCCTCACTGGCTATTGCAAATCTTGGCCCAAGGCCACTCAAACTGATGTGAGGCCTCTGAAAAGGACTCACACAGCTGGAGTTTCTTCAACAAGAGCAAATGGAGGCTGATGAAGAACAGTGGAAAGAGCATGCAACAGACCAAAAATTCTGCCAACCCGCCACATCGAACTACCTCTGCCACTCTTGTTCTGCACATCCTATATATAATAGAAACATAGAAACATAGAAAATAGGTGCAGGAGTAGGCCATTCGGCCCTTCGAGCCTGCACCGCCATTTATTATGATCATTGCTGATCATCCAACTCAGAACCCCGCCCCAGCCTTCCCTCCATACCCCCTGACCCCCATAGCCACAAGGGCCATATCTAACTCCCTCTTAAATATAGCCAATGAACTGGCCTCAACTGTTTCCTGTGGCAGAGAATTCCACAGATTCACCACTCTCTGTGTGAAGAAGTTTTTCCTAATCTCGGTCCTAAAAGGCTTCCCCTCTATCCTCAAACTGTGACCCCTCGTTCTGGACTTCCCCAACATCGGGAACAATCTTCCTGCATCTAGCCTGTCCAATCCCTTTAGGATCTTACACGTTTCAATCAGATCCCCCCTCAATCTTCTAAATTCCAACGAGTACAAGCCCAATTCATCCAGTCTTTCTTCATATGAAAGTCCTGCCATCCCAGGAATCAATCTGGTGAACCTTCTTTGTACTCCCTCTATGGCAAAGATGTCTTTCCTCAGATTAGGGGACCAAAACTGCACACAATACTTCAGGTGTGGTCTCACCAAGGCCTTGTACAACTGCAGTAGTACCTCCCTGCTCCTGTACTCGAATCCTCTCGCTATAAATGCCAGCATACCATTCACCTTTTTCACCGCCTGCTGTACCTGCATGCCCAATTTCAATGACTGGTGTATAATGACACCCAGGTCTCGTTGCACCTCCCCTTTTCCTAATCGGCCACCATTCAGATAATAATCTGTTTTCCTATTTTTGCCACCAAAGTGGATAACTTCACATTTATCCACATTAAATTGCATCTGCCATGAATTTGCCCACTCACCCAACCTATCCAAGTCACACTGCATCCTCTGAGCATCCTCCTCACTACTAACACTGCCACCCAGCTTCGTGTCATCCGCAAACTTGGAGATGCTGCATTTAATTCCCTCATCCAAGTCATTAATATATATTGTAAACAACTGGGGTCCCAGCACTGAGCCTTGCGGTACTCCACTAGTCACCGCCTGCCATTCTAAAAAGGTCCCGTTTATTCCCACTCTTTGCTTCCTGTCTGCTAACCAATTCTCCACCCACACCAATACCTTACCCCCAATACCGTGTGCTTTAAGTTTGCACACTAATCTCCTGTGTGGGACCTTGTCAAAAGCCTTTTGAAAATCCAAATATACCACATCCACTGGTTCTCCTCTATCCACTCTACTAGTTACATCCTCAAAAATTTCTATGAGATTCGTCAGACATGATTTTCCTTTCACAAATCCATGCTGACTTTGTCCGATCATTTCACCGTTTTCCAAATGTGCTGTTATCACATCCTTGATAACTGACTCCAGCAGTTTCCCCACCACCGATGTTAGGCTAACCGGTCTATAATTCCCCGGTTTCTCTCTCCCTCCTTTTTTAAAAAGTGGGGTTACATTAGCCACCCTCCAATCCTCAGGAACTAGTCCAGAATCTAACGAGTTTTGAAAAATTATCACTAATGCATCCACTATTTCTTGGGCTACTTCCTTAAGCACTCTAGGATGCAGACCATCTGGCCCTGGGGATTTATCTGCCTTCAATCCCTTCAATTTACCTAACACCACTTCCCTACTAACATGTATTTCGCTCAGTTCCTCCATCTCACTGGACCCTCTGTCCCTTACTATTTCTGGAAGATTATTTATGTCCTCCTTAGTGAAGACAGAACCAAAGTAATTATTCAAATGGTCTGCCATGTCCTTGCTCCCCATAATCAATTCACCTGTTTCTGTCTGCAGGGGACCTACATTTGTCTTTACCAGTCTTTTCCTTTTTACATATCTATAAAAGCTTTTACAGTCCGTTTTTATGTTCCCTGCCAGTTTTCTCTCATAATCTTTTTTCCCCTTCCTAATTAAGCCCTTTGTCCTCCTCTGCTGAACTCTGAATTTCTCCCAGTCCTCAGGTGACTTTCTCTGACTAATTTGTATGCTACTTCTTTGGAATTGATACTATTCCTAATTTCTCTTGTCAGCCACGGGTGCACTACCTTCCTTGATTTATTCTTTTGCCAAACTGGGATGAACAATTGTTGTAGTTCATCCATGCAACCTTTAAATGCTTGCCATTGCATATCCACCGTCAATCCTTTAAGTGTCATTTGCCAGTCTATCTTAGCTAATTCACGTCTCATACCTTCAAAGTTACCCCTCTTTAAGTTCAGAACCTTTGTTTCTAAATTAACTATGTCACTCTCCATATTAATGAAGAATTCCACCATATTATGGTCACTCTTACCCAAGGGGCCTGTCACGACAAGATCGCTAATTAACCCTTCCTCATTGCTCAAAACCCAGTCCAGAATAGCCTGCTCTCTAGTTGGTTCCTCGACATGTTGGTTCAAAAAACCATCCCGCATACATTCCAAGAAATCCTCTTCCTCAGCACCTTTACCAATTTGGTTCACCCAGTCTACATGTAGATTGAAGTCACCCATTATAACTGCTGTTCCTTTATTGCACACATTTCTAATTTCCTGTTTAATACCATCTCCGACCTCACTACTACTGTTAGGTGGCCTGTACACAACTCCCACCAGCGTCTTCTGCCCCTTGGTGTTACGCAGCTCTACCCATATCGATTCCACATCTTCCCAGCTTATGTCCTTCCTTTCTATTGCGTTAATCTCTTCTTTAACCAGCAATGCCACCCCACCTCCCCTTCCTTCATGTCTATCCCTCCTGAATATTGAATATCCCTGAACGTTGAGCTCCCATCCCTGGTCACCCTGGAGCCATGTCTCTGTGATCCCAACTATATCATAATCATTAATAACAATCTGCACTTTCAATTCATCCACCTTATTACGAATGCTCCTTGCATTGACACATAAAGCCTTCAGGCGCTCTTTTACAATTCTCTTAGCCCTTATACAATTATGTTGAAAAGTGGCCCTTTTTAATGCTTGCCCTGGATTTGTCGGCCTGTCACTTTTACTTTTCTCCTTTGTACCTTTTGCTTCTACCCTCACTTTTCACCCTTCTGTCTCTCTGCACTGGTTCCCATCCCTCTGTTGTGAACTAACCTCCTCACGCCTAGCCTCTTTAATTTGATTCCCACCTCCCAACCATTCTAGTTTAAAGTCACCTCAGTAGCCCCCGCTAATCTCCCTGCCCGGATATTGGTCCCCCTAGGATTCAATATTTAATATTTTAGATATAATATAATATTTTAGATATTCCACAGAAAGATGGGGGAAACAAGTCTTCTGCATGGACCAACTGTCTGGGAAGAAAAGACAAACAGAGAGAAAACTTAAAAAAGCGGATGCTGAAATTCGGAAACAGAAACAGATTTCTTTTATTGAAAACAAATAAAGAGCTATTTAAGGATACAGCATGCAAAGAGGACTTATAGTAAAGAGTAATATAAAGAGACAGCATGGAAACATTAATCGCATATTTTATTCTCCCCACACTCTCATCAGCTTCCCCCGGATTCTATCACTCACCTACACACTAGGAGCAACTTTCAGTGGCTAACTAATGCGCATTTGGGCTGCAGGAGAGGAAACCCATGCAGTCACCAGGAGAACATCGAGGACACCTTCAAAAGGCCATGCCTAAAGGAGGTACCACCCATTTATAAAGACCTCCACCATCTGGGACATGCGCTCACCTCATTCTGCTATTGGGGGGGATGTGCAGCAGCCTGAAGCGCCAACATTTTAAGAGCAGCTTCCTCCCTTCCGCCATCAGATTTCTGAACGGTGCGTGAACCCGTGAACACTAACTCATGATTTGACTTCCACACTATATATTTATTTTGTAACTTATATGAAGTTTTAAGCCTTGCACTGTACTGCAGCTGCAAAGCAATACATTTCACAGCATACATCAGTGATAATGAAGCTGATTCTGATTTTGATTCTGAACATGTAAAATCCACAAGGTCAGGGTTGAACCTCACCACTGAGGTGATCCTGAGTCATCCCTGATGTTGTGAAGAAGTGGCTCTCCTAACCCTAAGTGTGCTACCAACTTTATTATATATATTTTTTTTATTTAGAGATAAAACGCAGAGCAAATCTTTTCAGCCCAAAGAGCCACAGCACCCAGCAACCTACCTATGTAACCCTAGCCTAATCACAGGACCATTTACAATGAACCTAATAACCAGAACGTCTTTGGAATGTGGAAGGAAAGTGGAGCACCTGAACAAAACCCACACATTCACAGGGAGGATGTACAAACTGGAGCTGAACGCCCCACGCTGAGATAACATCACACTAACGGCTACACTACCACGATGACCATAATGAGCTAACTTCAGCTCAGCTGGTACCAGGCGATCTGATTGAAGAAGTTATAGTTTAAAAGGGGGTTTCTGGAGTCAGAAGGAACTTCTTTGCCTGAGCTGAATTGCTGAAATCCATTGCTAATTGCTGTTGGGCTCCTCCCATTTGTCCCCAAGCCTGTAACAAATAATGAACACAGCTGGCGGGCCCAAGATCTTCCTAGCTTAGATAGTGAGTTGTCATGGCTACTGGCATGTGAAGAAGGTCCAGGCCTTAAAGTTAAATAGGCCATAAACCCTCCTGTTTCAGCACAACTATTTCAGAATGTCATAGCCTCAGTCATCAGGCCAGTAAGGTTTACAGCTCAAAGAAAGGTCTGCACTTGTTGGAAGATTCCTATCAGTATTCCTTTACATTGCAGTTTAAATCGCTTTCTAGTGATAATGTTGAAAATCAGAACAATGCTCCTCAGTCAATAGCAACCATTAGGCTTCGCCTTCCACCTTCAGCACGTATTATCCCTCCAATGTATAAAAGTCGCAGTGCATTAGCTCTTTGCTTCCCCAGATTCCTGATTTCAATTATGCCATTAGTGGATGCCTGCCACTTTTCTCACAGAATGGGAGGAGAGTGATTGCATCAGAATTACCTCAGGGCCATTCTTATGCATTTTCCAGTGGCCAGTTCAAGATTAACATTGACACTTGTCCTGCCTACAGGAGTATCACTAAAACAGACAGGGATTAATCATTCCCATCATTGTTCTACACTTCAGACAGACAGAATATTAGATTTTGTACAATAAATGTGTTTGGCATGCAGTTAAACCGATAATTTTCTGCGCAATCTTTTTTGAAAATCACAAGCCTAGTAAAGAAAGAAAATCAGTCTGTCATTTAGGACAAAATGCTAAAGACAAAAGCATCTGAGTCTATAACTGCAAAGCGCATAGGCAAAGCCCAAAATTAAGAAAGATATTTAAGTTTCTATCCTCCCTTCATAATGAATTTGCATGATTTGCTCTAAAATCATCGCAGAATAATTTTTTGCTGTCATTCTGTGTACCAAATTGCTCTTAAGTTTTATACATGGTTGCCAGGTTCTTTTCCATCAATGCTATGTTGTCCAGTATTGATATTTAAAGAAATCGAAGGTAAAAATAAACACATCTTTGTACTTTATGACGCACAGGAGGAATAAATGATCTCATTCTGCCAGCAGGTGTGTGCCATCGTCTGCCTAATCCTGGAGGGGATCAGTTTGCCAATTAGTTTCAATGTCTGAACACTCAGCTTTAGTAACCCAATAGCATATGAGATTTAGCTGCTAATTAGTGTATTAGTTTTCCCTTCTCTCTTCTCTGTTTTGCATCCATCAGGAAAGAGGTACAGGAGCCTGAAGATTCATGCTCAACTTTTTAGAAACAGCTTCTTCCCATCCACCATCGGATTTCTGAACAATCCATGAACCCATGAACACTACCTCAGTATTTTACACTCTTTTCGCACTATGTATTTATTTATTTATTTTTTATATTTCTTACAACCTATAGTAATTTTTACAATACATCTTGCACTGTACTGCTGCCTCAAAACAACAAATTTCACAACGTACACCAGAGATGATAAACCTGATTTTAATTCTAATTGCAATACACAGCAGTTTGAATTCCTTGGCTCTTTTATTGGAAGCAACAGACTGTATTCTGCATTATATTTATAAAGAAAAATCTTCCTTGTTGATCTGGTTCTTAATTTCCTAATGAAGCATTTTTATTAATAAACCTTGGCTTCTATTTCCTGGGAATGGGTACCCAGAGACACTATTGAAACTGTTTGTCAAAGCGTCAAGCAATGATATTGTTAACTTGCTCTCCTGTTAAATATATTTTGTGGTTTTCTGTTGAAGCAGACAGGAACAAAATTCAAGATATATACTTACTGGATGGCACGCTAATATTATATGCTCTATGCAGTCACCTGAATTTGATTATTCTAAAACTCTCCACTGCCAATGAACTTTTATTGGAAGTTTTAACTCTTGTGTAATGCAGAAAATGTAGCAGTCATTTTGTTCCTAGCAAAATTCGAGAGAGTACAATGTGATAGTAATTAGACAGTAATGTGCATAGATGTGTCAAAGTTGGTAAATTCACCCAGGATAAATCACTGAGTATCTTTCAAAATGATATTATGGGTTCTTTTACACCAATTAAGCACATAGTTTAATGTCCCTTCTCAAAGAAAAACACTCCACCATAGCACTAGTATAAAGATTCAGCATGATATCTAACGTCTATCAAACTTCTATAGTTGTGTGGTTGGGAATATGTTGATTGGCTGCATCACAGCCTAATATGGAAACACCAATTCCCTTGAATGGAAAATCCTCCAAAAGGTAGGGGGTACTTCCCAGTCCATCACGGGTAAAACCCTCCCGACCACTGTGCACACCTACATGGAGCACTGTCACAGGAAAGCAGTGTCCATCATCAGGGACCCTACCACCCAGGTCATGCTCTCTTCTTGCTGTTACCATCAGGAAGAAGGTAAAGGAGCCTCAGGACACACACAACCAGGTACAGGAACAGCACAGCGGTTAGCACAACACTGTTACGGCTCACGGTGTCCCGGAGTTTGGAGTTCAATTGCGGTACCGTTCTGTAAGGAGTGTCTGTACATCCTCCCTGTGGAATGGGTGTGTCTCCTCCTAGTCCTTAGGTTTCCTCCCACAGTCCAAAGCCGTACCGGGTAGATTAATTGGTCATTGTAAATCATCCTGGGATTAGGTTAGGGTCAATTGGGTTTGTAGGGGCTTGTTGGATTGGCGTGGCTCGAAGGGCCAAAAGACCCTACGCTGCACTGCATTGTTAAATAAATAGCCCTTGGTTGCTTGTCTGTCTTGTTGGGGGAAAGTCTTATATTGATTCTATTATGGTTCTTGGATGTACTGAGTATGCAAGCAAGAAAACAAATCTTAGGGTTATATATGGTGACAATCATGTACTTTGATAACAAATTTACTTAAAACTTGGAAGACCGCAGCAAATCCAGCTGTGATTGAGACCCAACCAACCAGGTCTATGAAACAGCCCAAATGATCTATGTAACACACATCAAAGTTGCTGGTGAACGCAGCAGGCCAGGCAGCATCTATAGGAAGAGGCGCAGTCGACGTTTCAGGCCAAGACCCTTCGTCAGGACTATGTGTACATAGATGATAACTTATTTGCCAGTGAGTTAACTGTTGCCAATAAGGGAAAAAATTTTGGCTCGAAGGTCCTAGCTGGAAACTTGGTGCTCACCTTCCTGTTAGGTTCCTGGTTCAGTTGTCCAGCTTCCAAACCATAACAGATTCTTCTTGCTTGCCTATATTTTGAATTTCTCTCATTCAGACTTTACATTAAGTACAGTGGATTCTGGTTAATTGGGCTATCAGTTAATCAGGGCAGAAATTTATTTGGAACAAAACTGAATTGAGAAATTAGCTGGGATTCCTTTCATTTAGTTGGGTCATTATGCATCTTAGTTGGGACAGGAGACTGTTGCCAAACATTTTCTAACTAGCATCAGTCATGTGTACTTGTGTGGCCATTAGACAAGACTACGCTATAATAGAGTGAACAATTTTTAAATAGCTTCAGTTACGAGTGCTTATGTTATGTTATCCATTTGGGCTGATGGACGGCAATACGAAAAAGCAGAACAGAGAGTATAGTTTGTCATTGATAGTTTGCAAGAAATAAGTAGTAAGACAAATCAGAACTGTTTTGCTCACGGCACTTTCAAGCATTCAGGCTTGGAGATGCCAGAAACGGCCGGGACTGAAAATGAAACAATTGGACTACTTCAGCAAGTTAGGAGTTATACCAGTACACCACAGCAGTCATGCCTAGAATCCAAGCCATGGTTCTTCCCAAGTTGCAGGCCTTGGATCTGTTGCAGTCCATTTCCAGGTCCCACTCAGCTACTTGCTGCAGTCATGCATTCTAACTTCAACTGCTCACATGACTTATGTTTGACTAATCCAATGCCACCTGGTTGAGAATTTAAAAAAAATTAAAGATTGTCTAACTTCTTGAGAGAATTAAGTAGCAGGGGATGGAAATTAGCCAAAAAAGTTATAACAATGAAAAGGTGGATGCATGTCTAACAAAGTAGATGAGAGAGAAAGAGAGAGAGAGAGAGAGACAGAGAGAGAGAGAGAGAAAGAAAGAAAGAGAGAGAGAAAGAAAGAAAGAAAACTCTCAAGCCTGCCTTGCCATTAAATAATCATGGCTGATTTTTGCTGGCCTCAACTCCTCTTCCATACCACTTCCCCAAGAGTCCTTGAACTTTCAAAAATTTATCCACCTACAGCTTAATTTATCCACCTACAGACCTAATAATCTGCCTCCACCACCAGTCAGGGATGGGACGTAGAGAATTCCAGAGGTTCACTACCATCTGAGAGAAGAAATTTCTATGCACCTGAGTTTTAAGTGACCTATTGTACCCTTGTCCATGATTCTTCCTCTAGGGAAAATAGTTCAACATCTACTTTGTCAAGCCCCCTTAGGATCTCATACGTTTGAATAAATTTACCCCCACTCTTCTAAATTCCAAGGATTCCAAGGAATGCAGATCCAGACTGTCTAGACTATATCGGTAGTGTAGTCAGTGTCCCTTCATTAGACAAAGGCTGTTCACCTTTTGACCATAAGGCACAGGAGCAAAATTAGGCCATTTAACATATTGAGTCCACTTCGCCATTCAATCATGGCTGTTTCTTTCTTCCCCTTGTCAGCCCCACTCCCCTGCCTTCTCCCCATAACCTTCGATGTCTTGTCCAATCAAGGACCTATCAAGCTCTGCCTTAAATACGACCTGGCCTCCACTGCTGCCTGTGGTAAGAAATTCCACAAATTTACCACCCTCTGGCTAAAGAAATTTTAAATGGACAGCCTCTATCCTGAGGCTGTGCCCTCTTGTCCTAGACTCCCTCACCATGGGAAACATCCTTTCCACATCTACTCTGTCTAGGCCTTACAACATTCAAATAGTTTCAATGAGATCCACCCCTCATCCTTCTAAATTTCAGTAAATAGAAGACCCAGAGCTATCAAATGTTTCTCATATGATAACTCTTTCATTTCCGGAATCATCCTTATGAACCTCCTCTGAACCCTCTCCAATGCCAGCACATCATTTTTTAGATGAGGAGCCCAAAACTGTTCACAATACTCAAGGTGAGGCCTTCCTAGTGCCTTATAAAGCCTCAGTATCACATCCTTGCTCTTGTATTCTAAGCCTCGTGAAATGAATGCTAACATGGTATTTGCCTTTCTCACCACCAACCAAACCTGCAACTTAACCTTTAGGGTGTTCTGCACAAGGACACCCAAGTCCCTTTGCAACACAGATTTTTGGATCTTCTCCCTGTTTAGAAAATAGTCTGCACATTTATTTCTACTTCCAAACTGCATTTTCCAATATTATATTGTATTTCATTTGCCACTTTCTTGCCCATTCTCCTAATCTGTCTAAATCTATCTCGGCAGGTCTTGGTGAGTTACCTCATATGCCTTTCTGAGAACTGTTTTACTAATATTATGTGGTCTTGCTCCTCATGCACACAGTGCAACAACAACTAGACAAGAAGTAGACGGCAGCATAGTGGTCAAGTGGTCTGGACGCAGAATTTGCACATGCGGATATAAGTGCACTGGAGAGTTTAAGTTTCAGTCACTTTATATAGAGTCTTAGAGTTGTAGAATCATAGAAAAGTGCCGTACAGCCATTAGAACTGCCTACTCCCATCTACCTGCAGCAGGACCACAGCCCTCCATACCTCTACCGTCCATGTAACTATCCAAACTTCTCATAAACGTTGAAATTGAGCATGCATGCACCACTTGCGCTGGCAGCTCACTCACACTCTTACAACCATCTGAGTGAAGACGTTTCCCCTCATGTTCCCTTTCAACTTGTCACCTTTCTCCTTTAACTCAAGACCATATCATTCATAGTAAGCAAAAAACCTAACCGGATCAAGCTATGAAATATCTGATGAATATCAACAAGTAAGAAGAAAGGGTCTTTCAGCTTCCTCATGTTGGAACTATTTGAGATTCCAGAACCACGACAATGTGCCTGGTACATAAATACCCTCTGAAATGATACCAGAGCCACTCGGTTGTTACTAGACAGAACATTGCAGTGCGGGGAGATGGCTCACCACCAGCTCCTTAAGGGCAATTAGGGATGGGCTATAAATGAATTTAAGACAAGTGCACAGCTTTTCTGTCATTACTTTCTCATGGAGAACGCGCTCAATGTTTTCAGAATGAAGGATATTTTACCAACAGCTGAAAGTGCCGCAGTTGCATCCAGTTTGCATTCCATTGATAGCATTTTTCAAAACTGAAGAGGACAGTAAAATAACGAAAAGAATAAACTGTATGAAATAACATTGTAATCCTTTCGGCTTATAAACATTTCAAATAATACCTTGAGTTGGAAACCTGAAGTACAATTTCAAATTTTTCGTATGCCAGCCTGCCTAGAGGGTGTAGTTAATACAAAGAAAACTAATGCACAGTAAAATACAAAGTACAAAGTTCAAAATAAATTTATTATCAAAGTACGTATAGGTCTCCATATAATATCCTGAGATACAGTTTCTTGCAGGCATTCACAGTAGAACAATCTCATTAGTGAAAAACTACACTCGAAGACTGACAAACAGCAAATGCGGAAAAGAAGACAAATTGTGCAAATACAAGAACAAATAATAATAATAAATAAATAAACACTTTAAAATGTAATGAACTTAAAGCTGAAGAATGGTGACTAATAAGTAAATAGGTTTCAACACAGATAGGAGAGAAGTATTCCATTTTGGTAAGAATAACATAGAGGCCACTTGTTCCTTGGAAAATAAATGTCTTAAATGGGTTAGTTGAATGTCGAGACCCAGGAATATGATGAATACATGTCATTAAAATTAACAATGCATATTAACAAAATAATACAGAAAGTAATGTAGAGAAATTACTGAGAAAGATGTGAATTTCAGACAATTACAAACCAGCCACTCTGCAAAATACCTTGAAACTTTTATGTTTGGTAACGCGAGTTTTAAGAGTCTTAATGCAGTGCCAAGACATGTGAATGCACAGCAAAGACTCTGGCTCTTGAAATCCAGTTTTATGTATATTGGCTGTAATACTCCCACATGATGAATTATAACAAAGAAATAGATATATTGTTAGCTTTCATTTTTCCTAAGTTCGTTTATAATATTTCAGCTTCTGCCTTAATCATGTGTATAAGTTTCAATATTAATCTCTTGAAATATAAAATACTTAGCAACAACAGGAATTAACAATTGTGCTCTTTCTTTCCTGAACTTTTGCCTGAGAGAATATTTTAATGTGATTGGCTGCTCACCAACCAGAGGATGTCATAATTACTTGATACCAGAGATCCCCTTGAAAGGGCCCCTGTCAGCAACAGATGTTGGAAAAGGGCAATAATATATTGCATACATGTAGCCATCCTTGTTTGAGACCAATGGTGACCTTCTGCACCTTCATTGATCGCAAAATCAGTAAATGCAATAAAAATTATTACACAAGCTACTCACTAAATTTTGGTTTTAAAATTGAGGACGAGCAGGCAATTGCACTAATGGGGCCCAATAAAATAAAGTCTTGTTACTCTCCTCTACATCAGGGATATTGGTGATACAGTAGATTAGGCACTTGAAATGAATGCTAACATGGTATTTGCCTTCCTCACCACCAACCAAAACTGCAACTTAACCTTTAGGGTGTTCTGCGCAAGGACCCCCAAGTCCCTTTGCAACACAGATTTTTGGATTGTCTCCCTGTTTAGAAAATAGTCTGCACATTTATTTCGTATAGGTGGAGGCATGATCAGGTCCTGAAGACCATCGCAGGAGTTGAGTGGGTGAAGCGGTCCCGACCCTCCAAGCAGACCATTGCCTTTGTCAGAGCTGGGGAGCAGCCAATACCTGCCAAAAGAACATCTGCAGGCATTCTGACCTCTGCAAGGGACTGGCAGCTGTTGGTGGACCTCGAAGGGCAGCTGAAGTTCCCCAACCATATCGCAGCCACCACCCTGCGACCAGACATTGTCCTAGTGCCTGAGTCTACTAAGCAAGTGGTGCTGCTGGAGCTGGCAGTCCCATGGGAAGATTGCTTGGAAGAGGCCTTTGAAAGGAAGCTCTCCAAGTACGCAGGACTGGTCAGCAACTGTCAGCAGGCTGGATGGAGAGCGAGGTGTCTCCCAGTGGAGGTTGGTTGTAGGAGATTCACAGCCCGTTCCTTAGTTAGAGCCTTCAGCATTTTGGGCATCGAGGGAGAGAGGAAGAGGAGAGCCATCCGCAGTACCACCGATGCGGCAGAGATGGCTGTGGCTCAAAAGAGGGGAGCCATGGAGTCATAAGTAGCTAGCCATCTGGACACAAGCTGGGGTCTGATCAGCCCTGACTGATTTTTGGATTGTCTCCCTGTTTAGAAAATAGTCTGCACATTTATTTCGTATAGGTGGAGGCATGATCAGGGTGTATGATGTTGAAAGACCCGAAATACCCAATGATTCCAGGAACATCACTGAAGATGTGTCCAGAAGCATCAATAGATGTATGTACACAGTCTACTACCAAAATGCACACTCCACAGGCTCCCTGGCCTAGAATCGTTTGACTTTTGCCATTCCCACTGTGAGCTCTTTACTATTTAGCCTAAGCAACCTTCTAGGTAAGTTCAAGGCAAATGTAAGGAACTGTAGAAAATTGCATAATAATACGAGGCATAATATAGATGAGGATTTTAGAGGTGCATGTGTAACTAAGGTAATACTGTTATGATATGGATTTTAATGTACACATAAACTGGATATATCTTATTAGTGCTACCAAGGATCATTGGGAACCTGAGTCACCCCAACCATAAACTATTCCAGCTGCTACCATCTGGGAAACAGTACCGCAGAATAAAAGCCAGGACCAACAGGCTCCGAGACAGCTTCTTCCAACAGGTCATCAGACTGACTAATTCACACTGATACAATTGTATTTCTATGCTATATTGACTGTCCTGTTGTACATAATATTTATTATAATTTACTATAAATTGTACATTGCACATTTCGACAGAGACCTAACGTAAAGATTTTTACTCCTTATGCTTTTGAAGGAAGTAAGTATTAAAGTCAATTCAATTCAAAGTTAAAGGAAGTATTCCTAAAACACACATAAAGTGGATTTTTAAATTAAGATTTGAGAAACAATCGAGGGAATAAGTTATTTTAGCTATGGTACTACTCCTGAACACAAAATAATAATAACCTCACTGTAATGGAAAGCGTGAATGTAATGTGATAAAATTTTCCATTAATTCAGAAGTGATGTGGCTGAATCTTTAACTATGGGTTTCATCTAAAGAAAGGAAGCTGTGGACAGATTGACTGCAGAAGATTGGCAAATACAAATGTATGTCAGTGGACTGGCAGTGGATAACATTTAAAGAAATAAAAGACAAAGACAACTCACAACAGTTCAGCCTTCTTTAGAGTCACAATATGAAAAAAAAAATGGCCCAAACACTGATTACAGGAGACATTAAAAGCAGCATTAACTCTAAAAAGAATGGTTAAAAAGTTGTCAGAACAAAACATGAGGTCTGAAGTTTGGGAATCTTTTGGAATTTAGCAAAGGATCATCAAGAAATCAAAACAAGTAAGCTGATAAGAAATATAAAAACGATTGACAACGAATCAACAGGTATAAGAAAAGGCAAGAAATTTGCTACCATCCCTTTTCAGATAGAGGTGGAAAAACTAATAATTTGGACTAGAGAAATGGTAATGAATTAAACATGAACATTTGGCTTGTTCTCAAAAAAAAAACAACTTCCTGGTGACACTGGAGAACCAAGGGCCCAGTGTAGAAGAGGAAGAAGAAGAAAGTAACATGAGTAAAGAGAAATATTACCAGAGATGTTAATAAGGCTGAAAACTGACGAATCCCAAGAGTCAGTCAAACTCAATTACAGAATTTTGAAAAGGTAACTGCAGCTTAGAAAACAGCAATTGAAGAAAGGAGAGGAAAAGAAAACAGGGAACTACCGGCTTGTTAGCCTGGGGAAATGTTTGAATCTATAATAAAAAACATGGTGTGAAGACACTTAGAAAATACTAATATGACTGAGAAAACTATATATGGAATTATGAAAGATAAGATGACGTTTAACACATCTATTGGAATTCTATGGAGTTCTAAAGGTGGGCTGTATTGAAATGTTCAGCTGACTTTTAATAAGGTCCCGCTGTAAAAGTTTAGGGCACATACAATTGGGAACATAATCTAGTTTGAACTGAGAGGTGATTAACAGATGGAAAACAAAGAGTAGGAATCCATAAATCATTCTGAGGATAGGAGGCTGTGATTAGAGGGACATTGAAGTGATGGGTACTTGGGTCCCAACTATTCATAATCTATATCAATAATTTATCTGCTGGATCCAAATGTAATATTTGCAAGTTTGATAAGGACACAAAACAAAATGAAGATGTGACTAGTGATGAGGATGCAGTAAACAAGCTGAGTGAGCAGAGCACAGCGTGGCAGATGGAATGATATGTTCCTTTCCACTTGGGAAGATAAAACAAAAATACTGAGTATCTTTTAAAAAATGGGAGTTTGGGAAATTCTGATGTACACGACAAAGGACATCTTTATGCCTAAATCACAAGCAAGCAGAATCAGAATCTGTAGGAATTCACAAAGGTTTTTAGCAACTTACCAAATCTCCTCAAACACCTGGTGAAGTACAGCCAATGGTGTGCCTTCTTGCTGATTGCATCAATATGCTGGATCCAGGGTACATCCTCTGAGATGCTGATGCCCAGGAGCCTGAAGTTGCTCACCCTTTCCATTGCCAACCGCTCAACGAGGTCTGGTGTATGTTCTCCCAACTTCAACTTCCCCTTCCCGAAGTCCACAATCAGTTCCGTGGATTAGGTCCATGATTGTAGTTGTGACACTATTCACCCAGCCAAGCTAGGAACCAAACAAAAAATAGTACAAGAAAGTAAGTTCTGGTGATACTCAGAACTTTATGCAATATCAACTCTCTCCACGGATGCTGCCTAATCTGCTGAGTATTTCCAGCACTTTCAAAAGCATTGATCAAACCACACTTGAAGTATTGTGAGTAGTTTGTGCCCCCAAAAAAAGATGTGCTTTAATTGGAAAGCGTCCAGAGAAGGTTCATGAGAATGATTCTGGGAGTGAAAGCTTTAACATATGAGGAGCATTTGTTGGCTCTGGGCTTATACTTGCTGGAGCTTTGAAGAATGAGGGGGATCTCATTGAAACCTATTGAATATTGAATGGTCTACAGAGAATGGATGTGGAGAGGATAGGCAGTCTAGATCCAGGAGCACAGCCATGGCATAGAACAGAGAACAGAGTTGGGGAAGAATTTCTGAAGCTAGAGGATAGTGAATCCGTGGAATTCATTGCCACAGATGACTGTGGAGGTCAAGTCATTGGACTTATGTTTAAAGCAAAGGTTGATAGGTTCTTGATTAGTCAGGACATTGAATGTTACGGGGAAAGGCAGGGGAATGGGGTAGAGAGGAATAATAAATCAGCCATGATGGAAAAATGGATTTGACTTGATATATTGAATTGCCTAATTCTGCTCCTATGCCTTTAGGTCTTCTGGTCTGAAATTGGCCATTGTTGAATGGTGGAACAGGTTTGAGTTCCAAGTGGCCTAACCCAGTTCCTACTACATTATATGCCATTGGTTACATGCAACAAAGTCACATTAAACTCCATTTCTAAAATTTGACTTCAGAATTGAGTTTCCAAAGTGGTTCCGCCTGCCTGTGCCACTATATTAGATATATAGTACACTTGACCAGTTAAATTCCTAACCCACTCATTATCTTGTCCTATTGAGGTAAGGTCATTGACTTGAAGTATGTCAACTCCTTCTCTCCCTCCGAGGATGCTGCTGGACCTGGTGAACATAGTCAAAATTTAGAATTTATTCCAGAGGTCCAGCATCTTAACTTTCTCCCACTCACTCCGCAGTTTTCTCTGATCACCAGCTTTGACCAATTTATACTTTAGCTCAAGATTCTGGGCTCGCTTTCTTTTTTTTTGTTTTTAATTCCCTGCCACTATTTTACCTTGCTGTGAATTGTGCCTCACACTAACCTGGTGATTTGCACATAATATTGTTCCTTCTATCTGAGGGCATTCCTCAGTTCATTTAACATCCCCCTGCTTTCGTGTTGAGCTAGGATCAGAAAACTGAGTCATCAGCTTCCTTTTTTCAGAATGGCTGCATGCATTGCTTTTAATTTTCTTCCTCTGCTCTCAGAGTCAAGTAAAATACTTTTCACTTTCCATCGCAGTTTTACAGAGGAGCTCTGCCCAAAACCATAACCTGTCCTCTTTCTTTACAGATGTAGACTTAGCTGTGATGTGCTTCCAGCTTTTATTGTTTTTTTAAAGTCTTTTTGCCGCTGGTTTATTTTAATGAAGCTCATAAAGCACCCAACAGAATTATTGAAAGAAACATCTTGTCAGCATAAACGTGGAAGCCATTACTTAGTCATATTGGTCAGTGCCCTGCAGTCTGCACCTCAAACGGTTTCCAAGACTGCTACATCATTAGTCTGTGTTTTAGATACTATTTTTGATGTCTTGGCAATAAATGAAACAAAACTTTGGCGATTTGCTTGCGAGGGGCAAAGCCCGGCACTGGTAGGAAAAATCAAATCTGACAAAGGCTTTCATCAAAGTTGAAGGAAGTAAATGAACATAAATCTTATGGCAAAGATCAGCCTTCATTAAATCAGAAACATTCCTGGAAGAAACTTAATTTCTTCGTCCATATGATCTTCAGAATCTGTACAACTGCACAATTCAAAGATATGACTTCAGTCATGCAGCTCTAATGCTTTCAGTGTTGTATCCAGTGACTCTGGGGGCAAATTTGAGCTCTGGGTTGTAAACGAGTGGCCTAAGAGCTATTGCTGCCCAGGGCTGTTTGCAGCGGAAACAGCCTAGTCCTGAATGAAAATTAATGAAATCTTGATCGGGACCACAGCCCCGCCAAAATGCTCCCACTTTCAAGTTTAACAGCCGTACATTTCACTGCTGGCAGGGTCCCTACTCACTGAAGTCATGGATTTAAAACCTACAGGCAAATGCCTAATTGGTGCTTCAATTAACATATTCGGGAGACAGTAATGGGTTTAATTTTTCCTGAGGTTATGCCAGTGCAGAATCATTTTCTCTGGGGTTTTAGAAAATGACTAGGGAAACAAAAAAATTGGACCCATTTGGAGTAAGTACTTAAATTATTACTCCATCTGATTAAAAGCAATTCAGGTATTAGCTGAGGGCTGAGCAGCAGCTGAAAGAGGGAGCATTTTAAGTGCAGTTTTTTTACTTGGAAGTTCCCTCTCACTATCATCACTATCCTAAGTCAGAATCACACAGTAGGGCAGTGCAGTGATACAGCTATGATCCTGATTTCAGCTGCTGTCTGTGTGAGTCATCTGCATGTTCTGCCTCTGAGTCAGAATCAGAATCAGGTTTATTACCATTAACATAAGACCTTAAGGCATAGGAGCAGAATTAGGCCATTTGGCCCATCGAGTCTGCTCCAACATTCATTCGTGGCTGATCTTTTTTTTTCCCTCCTGAGCCCCACTCCCCAGCTTTCTCCCTGTAACCTTTGATACCATGGCCAATCAAAACCCTATCAAGCTCTGCCTTAAATACACCCAATGGACTGGCCTCGACAGCTGACTGTGGTAACTCCACAAATTCACTCCCCTCTGGCAAAAGAAATTCCTCCAAATCTCTGTTTTAAATAGACACCCCTCTATCCTGAGGTTGTGCTTTCTCACCCTAGACTCGCCCACCATGGAAAACATCCTTTCCACATCGACTCTGTCCAGGCCTTTCAACATTCGAAAGATTTCAATGAGATCCAATATTCCAATATTCGTATCATCTGCACACTTAGCAACAAAGCCATCTATTCCATCATCTAAACCATTAAAGAAGTGGTCCCAACACTGACCCCTACAGAACACCACTAGGCACTGGCAGCCAACCAGACAAGAATCCTTTTATTCCCACTCATTGCCTCCTACCAATCAGCCAATGCTCTAACCATGCTAATAACTTTCCTGTAATACCTTGAGCTTTTAACTTGGTAAGCAGCCTCATGTGTGGCATCTTGTCAAAGGCCTTCTGAAAGTCCAAATATATAACATTCATTACATCCCCTTTATCTATCGTACTTGTAATTTCCTCAAAGAATTCCAACAGGTTCATCAGGCAAGATTTTCCCTTAGGGAAACCATGCTGACTTTGTCCCATCTTTCCGACCACTGACATCAGGGTAACTGGTCTATAATTTTTTTTCTGCTGCCTTCCTACTTTCTTAAAGAGTGGAGTGACATTTGCAATTTTCCAGTCCTCTGGCTCCATGCCAGAGTCAAGTGATTTTTTTTGAAAGATCATTACCAATGCCTCCACAATCTCTAGCACTACCTCTTTCAGGACCCTAGGGTGCAGTTCATCTGGTCCAGCTGACTTATGTACCCTTAGGTCTTTCTGCTTTTTGAGCACCTTCTCCCTTGTCATAGTAACCGCACTCACTTCTCTTCAATATCTGGCACACTGCTGGTGTCTTCCACAGTGAGGACCGATGCAAAATACTCATTTAGTTCATTTACTTCATCTAAATGTCATGAAATTTGTTCTTTAGTAGCAGCAGTACAGCGCAAAACAATAATAGTATTGTAAGTCACAAAAATAAGTATTTCAAAAGAGAAAGAGCAAGGCAATGTTCATGGGTGCATAGAGAAGGCAGATATCTGAGGGCAGAGGGGATGAGACTGTTCCTAAGACTTTGAGTGTGGGTTGCCAGACTCCTGTGCCTTCTCCCTGATGATAAAAATGTGAGGGGGGCATGCCCCAGATGCTGAAATTCCTCGGTGATGGATGCCACCTTCTTGAGGCACCACCTCTTGAAGATGGGAGTAGGCCGGAGTGTCAGGCTTTGGCTCAAACGAGGCATCGGCTCGGCAGAGGTCTTGGCTCTGGGTAAGTTTCTGCTAAGGTTCCCCTTTCTTTCTCTCTCTTGCTGTACCTAGTGTAGTAAATGGCCATTGTAACATAGAAACATAGAAAACCTACAGCACAATACAGGCCCTTCGGCCCACAAAACTGTGCCAAACATGTCCTCACCTTAGAAATTACGTAGGATTACCCATAGCCCTCTATTTTTCTGCGCTCCGTATAACTGTCCAGGAGTCTCTTAAAAGACCCTATCGTTTCCGCCTCCACCGCTATTGCTGGCAGCCCATTCTACACACTCACCACTCTCTGCGTTTATATTTAAAAAAACATACCCTTGACATCTCCTCTGTACCTACTTCCAAGAACGTTAAAATGTGGCCTCAAACCAAGGGAAAGTCTGGCTGAGCAGTTGTCCCGAGCAGCTTGGGAAATAGTAAGAGAACGGAGAAAGCAGGGGATGGGAACAGGACAAGAGAAGGATATTAGGAGGAGACTGCCCTCACTTCCTCCAGAAGAGCCATAAGGTTTGGCTAACTTTAAGAGTGCTGATAAACTAAACGGGAGCAAAAATTGACTGTGATATCTCGAGAAATGCATGTTATAATATGGATTTTATATTACTCAATTTTTAAAAATTCATTTATTCATTCCTTTTTCCCCACCTAAATGAGAATATATACATGAGAGGAATACACAGAGAAACCATTTCTGTGTAATGGACATAGTTTTTTTTACTTACTTTTATAGGTACTGCAACAGGGGCCCTCAGCTCACAGGTAGGAGGGGCTAACCCCCACGGCTAGACTTTTCTTCTAGCCCAGCCCAGGGTCATCTAGAGACCTCAGCCTTGGAATCACACATTTCGTTACCTTTTTTTTAAATTATTCGCGTTTCTTGGCCCGTATTTGTTCAGGGAGTAGATTGATTAAGTTACAGTCTGCAAATTTTAATGATATACTAACAGATAAATACACATGGCTAAGGACAAAGTAAAATTCATTTCTTTTAACATCAATGGGCAGTTGAATCCAGTCACTACTACTACCACTACTGCTACGTCGACTCAGGCCTAGGGGGCCGGCATCGGGCACGATGACAGACTCTCCACTTCTCCCTCTCCCTCATCAGTGTGTTCAGTTCATCTACATTAGCCACGCCGCTGTCTTCTAGGAGCGTGTTAACCATAGTCTTGGGAGGGCGCCCAGGGTTCATCCTCCCGTGCTTGAGCTCCAATATGATGACTAGGCTGGCAGGTAGTTCGGGGTGGCGTATACAGTGCCCCGCTAGATGCAGTCTTCTCCCCTCGATTTTAGTGGTGAGCATCAGTAGGTTGTTATAGAGCTCAACATTCGTCATGTGCTGTTGCCAACTCACGTCAAGAGCCATCTGGAGCATTCGTGCATAGCAACCATCTAGAGACTTTCACATCGTCTTGGTGAGTGTCCACGTCTCACATCCGTATGTGAGAATGGACTCTATGACTGCTATGAAAATCCTCTTTTTAAGCCCTCTGGTCAGGTTCAACTTCCAGATTTCCTTCATGTCATTCACAGCCCTTCACACCAGCGCCTTCCATATCTTTATGTCCTTCTCCGAACTCATCATTCTTGACCCGAGGTACTTGTAGTCAAAGACTTTCTTAATGGTGTCATTCTCTGCAGTTTGAGAGTACCTTGGTTGCATCTAAACGCCATGTACTCTGTCCTTTTAGCGATTAGGTGAACTCCAATTTTATTGCACTCAATTTCCACTTTTGTCAGTAGCTGCTGTGCTTCCTCCATCTGGTCAGAGAGCAGGACTATGTCATCTGCAAAATCGAGATCTGTGAGTGTAACTGCTCTGACCCTTTTGGTTCACCATGGTTTTATGGAAAAACCAAGCTTGTCATGATCTTTGGTAGCTTGACGCAGAGCGTAATCAAAGACTATTATAAAGACGTAGGGTGCCAGAGTGTCTCCTTGCAGCACTCCAGCTACGAGCTCGAACATTGCTGTTTCTCCATCTGTTGATACAACTTTCGCCATGGTTTTGGTATAGCTGGACTCTATTGCTCTCAGTAGATGGTCTGGCACTCTGTAAGCTTTCAGGATCTTCAGCATTTTACCTCGATGAATGGAGTCAAAAGCTTTGCGAAAATCGATGTAAGTACGCACGGCTGGTAAGTTGTTCTTGACCTCCTCGATGACCCTACGGAGAGCAAGTATTTGCGTTACTGTTGTTCTCTTCTGCCAAAAACCATTCTGATTGAATCTTAGCTTAGGGTCAATGGCGGTGCGAATTCTGTTCAAGATCATCCGATTGTATAACTTTGCTAAAATGCAGGTCAAGCTGATACCACAGTAGTTATCTGTCTTTGTGAGAGATCCAGACTTTGTGAGGGATCCAGACTTGGGGACTGGGATAATGAATCCAGTCAAGCGCAGTAAAATTCTATCAAAGATGAAAATAGAACAAGCCCATGTAGTATATTTACAGGAAACTCACTTAAGTGATAATGAGCATGGAAAATTAAAGAGAATGGGCTTCACTAATTTGTTTTTCTCCTCATATAAACCAGGACATAAAAGCGGAGTTTCTAATCTCATCTCAAGTAAGCTAAATTTTGAAAAAGTATTTGAACTGGGAGATAAGGAGGGCAGATATATTCTGGTAAGGGGGAATATAGGTGGAAATCCAGTTACTTTATTGAATATATATGCATTCCCAGGAAGTGATATTAGTTTCTTCCAGAAAACTACAAATATTATGGTAACGGAAACAGAAGGTCTCTTGATATGGGGGGCGGGGGGGGGACTTAATTTTACAATTACAACCAAAGTTAGACTTTTCCAATAGAAAAACTTATGAAACAAAGTCCTTACATAAAGAAAATTAACACACTTTTTAAGGATGTTGGACTAATTGATATATGGAGGGACTTTTTCCCCGACAGAAGGGATTACACGCATTATTCTGCTCCCCATTCCGTATATACAAGAATAGACTATTTCATAACATTTGGAAAAGATAGAAACAAAATAATCACCTGTGGAATTGGGACAATAGATGTAAGTGACCATGCACCTATATATTTATCTGTTGATTTTGACCTACAACCAAAGAATACTATTTGGAAACAAAATTCAAGTCTACTCAATGATCCCTATTTTAAAGAACAAATTAAAAAAGAAATTGGTCTTTACTTAGAATTCAATGATAATGGAGAGGTTTCACCTCCCGTTCTATGGGATACTCTGAAAGCTGTCTTAAGAGGGAAAATTATAGCGATATCTTCATATAAGAAAAAAATAAGAAATAGAATATTAGAGGAATTACAAAATAAGCTGAAGGAACTAGGAAAAAACCTAAATTGAGTTTGACACAAGATACACAAGAGGAAATTTTAAAAATTAGGAATGAAATTAATAGTTTAGCTGCACAAGAAATTAGAAAAAAATTAATGTTTCTGAAACAGAGACACTACGAAAGTGGATCTAAATCTAAGAAAATACTGGCGTGGAACCTGAAGAAAAAGATAGCAGAAAATACAATTCATAGAATAAGGGATCCAAGAACAAAAGTGATAAAAATAAGCTAAGTGAAATCCATGAAGCTTTTGAAATGTTTTACGAAACTCTATATTCCAAAGTTCCAGGGAGAAATTTAACCCAAATTGACACCTTCCTGAATTCTTTAGAGTAAACCACTTTAAGCAAAGAACAAAAGAGAAAGATGACTGCTGACATAACTGAAGCTGAACTAAAAACTGCAATTAGTAGGCTTAAATTAAGCAAGTCACCAGGATCAGATTGATATACAGCAGAGTGGTATAAAGAGTTTAGAAGTGAGTCAATCCCTGTTTTACACCCCACACTGAACTGGGCCCTGAGAAAGGCGCAAATGCCATCCCGCAGGAAGGAGGCGATAATCTCAGCTATACCGAAAGAAGGCAAGGATAAAATGGAATGTGGGTCATTTAGACCAATATCTGTTCTTAATGTGGATTATAGATTACTTACCTCCATCATGGCCAAACGATTAGAAGAGTTTCTACCCACACTGATACATAATGCTCAGACAGGTTTCATACAACAACGCCAAACACAAGACAATATACGCAGGACACTTCACATTATGAATCATATTTAACAAATGAAATAGAAGCAATAGTGATAAGCGTGGACGCTGAAAAGGCATTTAATTCAGTTAACTGGAGTTTTCTTTATAGAGTTTTACATAGATTTGGTCTACATGACACAATTATTAAAACTATACAGGCACTATACGACAATCCTACTGCCAGGATTAAAATCAATGGATGTTTATCTAATAGTTTTACCCTAGAAAGGGGCACGAGACAGGGTTGTGCACGGTCACCACTACTCTTCGCATTATATCTGGAACCATTAGCTCAATACATCAGACAAAATGAAGATATTAAGGGAATTACTATTAAAGGGACAGAGCATAAATTGGCCTGTTACGCGGATGACATTTTGATCTTTCTAGGGCAACCAACAGACTCTTTACCTAAATTGATGTAATCCTTTGAACAATATGGCCAATTATCAGAATACAAGATCAACATAGATAAAACCCAACTACTTTCATACAACTATAGCCCACCAAGAGAAATTGAAAATAGATATCCTTGGGCATGGCAAACAGAGATGTCAAATATTTGGGCATCATTATGCCAAAAGATTTGGCAAAATTATCAGAATGCAATTATCAGCCTATATATAAAAAATTAAGGAAGATATAACAAGGTGGGTTCTAATTCCTTTTCTTGGTCTCAGTTCAAGGACTGAATCTATTAAAATGAATATACTGCCCAGACTACTATATCTCTTTCAGACCCTACCAATAGAGATTAACCAAAATCAATTCAATGAATGGAACAAGATGCTATCAAGATACATATGGCAAGGTAAAAGGCCTAGGGTTCGTCTCAAAACTTTGCAATTAGCCAAGGAAAAGGGGGGATGGGGCCTACCTTCTCTTAGAGATTATTATTTTTCAGCACAGTTGAGAGCTGTGATATGCTGGTGCAACCCATCATATGACGCTCAATGGAAAAACATTGAGGAGGGGATACTTTCCATCCCCATACAGGCAATTTTGGCTGATAACAACCTACAAAGTTACATAAATAATATTGACAACCCGTGGGTGAAATGGACTCTTAAAATATGGAAAACTATTATAAAAGAATATGAACTAGAGAGAGAGAGTCTTAAATGATGTGCGTGTGACTTGGATTTTACGCTGAATAAACTGGAAAAAATGGTTTAACTACATAACACCTCATAGGCCTGATTTTATTCTCACAAGTCAATAAATATGTTGTAAAAAAAGATCACTCCCTACTCTGTACATAGTTTTCTTCTTTCAATTGTTCTTTCTTTCCTCTCCTTTCTATAAGAGTATACCTCAGATAAATATTATGTGGAGATTTGTGACGAATATGATTGTATGATATATATGTATAGCACTGTATCTGAAATGCTTGTTTGTTGATGAAATTCGATAAAAAATAAATTACAAAAAGAAACTGTGGCCTCTAGTGCTAGCCATTCCAGCCCTGGGAAAAGGCCTCTGACTATCCACACTATCAATGTCTCTCACCATCTTATACACCTCTATCAGGTCACCTCTCATCCTCCGTTGCTCCAAGGAGAAAAGGCTGAGTTCACTCAACCTATTCTCATAAGGCATGCTCCCCAATCCAGGCAACATCCTTGTAAATCTCCTCTGCATCCTTTCTATGGTTTCCACATCCTTCCCACAGTGAGGCAACCAGAACTGAGCACAGTATTCCAAGTGGAGTCTGACCAGGGTCCTATATAGCTGCAACATTACCTCTCAGCTCCTAAATTCACCTCCACGATTGATGAAGGCCAATGCACCTTGTGCTTTCTTAACCACAGTGTCAACCTGCGTAGCAGCTTTGAGTGTCCTATGAACTCGGACCACAAGATCCCTCTGATCCTCCACACTGACAAGAGTCTTACTATTAATATTACATTCTGCCATCATATTTAACCTACCAAAATGTACCACCTCACACTTATCTGGGTTGAACTCCATCTGCCACATCTCAGCCCAGTTTTGCATCCTATCAATGTCCCGCTATAACCTCTGACAACCCTCCACACTAACCACAACACCCCCAACCTTTGTGTCATCAGCAAACTTACTAACCCATCCCTCCACTTCTTCATCCAGGTCATTTATAAAAATTATGAAGTGCAGGGGTCCCAGAACAAATCCCTGAGGCACACCACTGGTCACCGACCTCCATGCAAAAACACTCTTTGCCTTCTGTGGACAAGCCAGTTCTGGATCCACAAAGCAATATGCCCTTGGATCCCATGTCTCCTTACTTTCTCAATAATCCTTGCATGGGGTACCTTATCAAATTCCTTGCTGAAATCCATATACATTACATCTACTGCTCTACCTTCATCAATGTGTTTAGTCACATCTCAAAAAACTCAATCAGGCTCGTAAGGCACGACCTGCCTTTGACGAAGCCATGCTGACTATTCCTAATCATATTATACCTCTCCAAATGGTCATAAATCCTGGCTCTCAGGATCTTCTCCATCAAATTACCAACCACCAAGTAAGACTCACTGGTCTATAATTTCCTGGGCTATCTCTACTCCCTTTCTTGAACAATGGAACAACATCAGCAACCCTCCATTCCTCTGGAACCTCTCCCATCCCCATTGATGATGTAAAGATCATCGCCAGAGGTTCAGCAATCTCCTCCCTCATCTCCCACAGTAGCCTGGTGTACATCTCGTCTGGTCCCAGAGACTTATCCAACTTGATGCTTTCCAAAAGCTCCAGCACATCCTCCTTCTTAACACCTACAGGCTCAAGCTTTTCAGTCCGCTGTAAGTCATCCCTACAATCGCCAAGATCCTTTTCCATATGAATACTGAAGCAAGGTACTCATTAAGTACCTCTGCTATCTCCTCTGGTTCCATACACACTTTTCCACTGTCACACTTGATTGGTCCTATTCTCTTATGTCTTATCCTCTTGCTCTTCGCATACTTGTAGAATGCCTTGGGGTTTTCCTTAATCCTGTCTGCCAAGACCTTCTCATGGCCCCTTCTGGCTCTCCTACTTTCTTTCTTAAGCTCCTTCCTGCTAGCCTTATAATCTTCTAGATTCCTACCATTACCTAGTTTTTTTGAACCTTTTGTAAGCTCTTCTTCTTGAGTAGATTCACAGCTTTTGTGCACCACAGTTCCTGTACCGTACCATTCTTTTCTTGTCTCATTGTGAGTTCTTCATACAGATGCTGGAGTCCTGGGAAACTCAGATTCTCCCAGGGAGCTACATCTGTGTGAACCTCATCCAGCTGAAGCTCCTTAAAGACCGTATCAGGGATCTAGAGCAACAGCTGGATGACCTTTGGCTTGTACGGGAGAGTGAGGAGATCATCGATCAGAGTTACAGGGAAGTAGTAATCCCTAAGCTGCAAGAGGCAACTAGCTGGTGACTGTCAGGAGAAATGGAAATGTGAATAGGCAGTTAGTGCAGAGACCCCTGTCGCCATTCCCCTCAATAATAAGTATACTGTTTTGGATACTGTTGTGGGGGATAACCCCCCCCCCCCAGGGAATGCCACGGAGACCAGGTTAATGGCACTGAGCATAGTTCCATGGTGCAGAAGGGAAAGAGGGAGAAGAGGGGAGCGGTAGTGATAGGGGACTCAATAGTCAGAGGAACAGTCAGGAGATTCTGTGGATGTGAATGGTACACCCGGATGATTTGTTGCCTCCCAGGTGCCAGGGTCAGGGACATCTCAGTTCACGTCCACAGCATTTTGGAGAGGGAGGGAAAGCAGCCAGATATCTTGGTACATATTGGTACCAATGATATAGGAAGGAAAAGCCATGAGGTCCTAAAGAGAGAATTTAGAGAGCACAACAGAAAGCTGAGAAGCAGGACCTCCAGGATAGTAATTTCTGGATTGCTGCCTGTGCCACACTCCAGTGAGGGTAGAAACAGGATGATTTGGCAGATAAATGTGTGGCTGTGAAGCTGGTGCAGCAGGCAGGGCTTCTGGTTATTGGATCATTGGGATCTCTTCTGGGAAAGGTAAGACCTGTTCAAAAGTGACAGGGTGCACCTGAACCCGAGCAGAACCAATATTTTCATGGGCTAGTTTGTTCGAGCTGTTGGGGAGGGTTTAAGCTAATTTGGCAGGGTTATGGGAACCAGAATGAAGAGACTCAGTATAGAATGGATGGTAAAAAAAAGCAAAGATTGCGTGCAGTCAGAATGTCAGGAAGGGCAGGCAGATAATAGGACAAAGTTGTATTCAGCAGGGTGAGTATCAGTGCATTAGGGATGAAAAATCAAAAAGGGTAGGAAATACAGCACTCAAAGTGTCATATCTCAATGCACAGAGCATAAGAAATAAGGTGGATGATCTTGATGCATTATTACATATTGTCAGGTATAATGTTGTGGCCAGACTGAATCACGGCTGAAGGATGGTTTTAGTTGGGAGCTAAATGCCCAAGGTTACACGTTGTATCAGAAGGTAGGAAGGTGGGCAGAGGGGGTGATGTGGCTCTGCTGGTAAAGATTTGCATCAAATCAGGGAAAGGTGTGACATAGGATCTGAAGATGTTGAATCCTTGTGGGTTGAGTTGAAACCGCAAGGGTAAAAAGACCTTGATGGCGTTATATACAGGCCTCCCAACAGTAGCTGGGGTGTGCACCACAGATTACCACAGGAAATAGAAAAGGCTTGTCAAAAATGCAAGGTTGTGATAGTCATGGGAGATTGGGAAAATCAGATTGGTAATGGATCTCAAGAGAGTGAGTTTGTTGAATGCCTACGAGATTACTTTTTAGAGCAGTTTGGCATTGACCCTACTATAGGATCAGCTATTGGGTGTTATGTAATGAACCGAAGGTAATTAGAGAGCTTAAGGTAAAAGAGCCCTTTGGAGCAAGTGATCATATGATTGAGTTCAGCTTGAAATTTGATAGGGAGAAAGTAAAGTCTGACGTAGCAGTATTTTGGTGGAGTAAAGGGAATTACAATTGCATGAGAGAGGAGTTGGCCAAAGTAAATTGGAAGGAGCTGCTGGAAGGGTTGACAGCAGAGCAGCAACGGTGTGAGTTTCTGGGAAAAATGAGGAAACTGCAGGATAGATGTATTCCAAAAACAAAGAAATACTCAAATAGCAAAATAGTACAATCATGGCTGACAAGGGAAGTCAAAGCTAATGTAAAAGCAAAAGAGAGGGCATACAATAAAGCAAAGATTATTGGGAAGACAGAGAATTGTGTAACTTTTAAAAACCTACAGAGAGCAACTAAAAGGATCATTAGAAGGGAAGAGATGAAATATGAAAGCAAGTAAGTGAACAATATCAAAGTGGATCGTAGAAGCTTTTTCAAGTATGTAAAAAATAATGCTTTAGATGATGGAATAGATGGCTTTGTTGCCACGTTTGCAGATGATACGAGTATTAGTGGAGGGGCAGGTAGTGTTGAGGAAACAGTCAGTCTGCAGGAGGACTTAGACAGGTTTGGAGAATGGGCAAGAAAGTGGCAAATGAAATACAATGTTGTAAAATGCTTGGTCATGCACTTTAGTAATAGAAATAAATGTGCAGACAACTTTCTAAACAGGGAGAAAATCCAAAAATTTGATATACAAAGAGACTTGGGAATCCCCGTGCAAAACACCCAAAAGGTTAACTTGCAGATTGAGTCAGTTGTGAGGAAGGCAAATGTACTGTTGGCATTCATTTCAAGAACTCTTGAATACAAGAGTAGGGATTTGATGCTGAGGCTTTATAAGGCACTGGAGAAGCCTCACCTTTAGTATTGTGAATAGTTTTGGGCTCCTCATCTAAGAAAAGATGTGTTAGCATTAGAAAGGTCCAGAGGAGGTTCACAAGGACGATTCTGGGAATGAAAGGGTTATCATATGAGAGACGTTTGATAGCTCTGGGTCTATATTAGCAGGAATTTAGACATGAGGGGTGGATCTTATTGAAATCTTTCGAATGCGGGGAGAATATTCAAATTTGGGCTTGGTTTAAATCGGTGCTTCATGGCTAGCATAGACTATGTAGCCTGAAGGGTCTGTTTCTGCACTCTATGATTTTCCGTCTTTATTGTTACCACTGTACTATTGGTGAAAGATCTCCCCTCATTCTCCTATATTCCAATACTCCAGAGAATAAAGTCCTAACCTAGACCATAAAATCATAAGACGTAGGAGCAGAATTAGACCATTTGGCCCATCAAATCTGCTCTGCCCTTTGATCGTTGATGGTTTATTGTCTCTCTCACACTTATTCTCCTGCCTTCTCCCCGTAGCCTTTGAGAACATTACCAATTCAGACTTTCCTTATAACTCAGGTCCTCAAGTCTTTGTAAATTTTCTCTGCACTCTTTCAAGCTTATTGAAAACTTTCTTGTAGGTAGTTGACAGAAATGCACTTAGTACTCCAAATTCGGCCTTAGCAACATCTTATACAACTTCAACATAACATCTCAACTCCTGTACCCAGTGCCCTGATTTATAAAGACCAAGGTGCCAAAAGCTCTCTAAGTCCCTGTCTGTCTGTGATACCACTTCCAAGGAATTATGATCTGTATTCCCAAATCCTGCTGTTCTACTACACTCCTCGGTGCCCTAGTGCTCACTGTGTAAGACCTCCTTCAGTTGGTCCTCCCAAGGTGGAACACTTCACACTTGTCTACATTAAGTTCCATTTTCCACTGTTCAACCCATTTCCTTCAAGCTTTGATGGCCTTCCTCGCTGTCCACTAGGGCCCTAATCTTGGTCTCATCAACAAGTTTGCTGATCCAGTTTACCGCATTATCATTTCAATCATTAACATGATTGGTAAACAACAACTGACTCAGCACCAATCCCTGCGGCACATTGCTAGTCACAGGTCTCCAGCCAGACAGACAATTCATCTACTACCAGACTGTAGTTTCTTCCGCTAAGCCAAAGTAAGGTCAAGGGTTGGGTTAGGCCAACAGGCATTAAAGAAACCAGTGATCTCCAGGTTGCCAAAACCCAAGTTGGAGGTCTGTGTGGGTGGGAATCACGAGTGCTGGTGACTTCCCCAGGCACTGGGTCGGAGGTCTGTGCAAGTATGGAAGTCGCGGTCCAAGGCACTCTGCAATCGAAGGCCAATGATTCCGGTGGTTGGGTCAGTTGAGGCCCAAATGTCAAACCCATGACTGGTGAAGCCTACGGTTGAGGCCTGAGGGTCAAACCCGCGACTGGCAAGTCCTGGAGTCGAGCTCCAAAGGATAAACCCATAATCAGTGAGTTCTGGGGTCGATAACCATAGGTCAGCAAAATCCAGAGGGAAAAGTCAAAGGCCTATATCTGGAACTCGGCAAGACTGAAGATAGAAAGCCAGATAGGTAAAAGACCAACATCAACGAGTCCAGAAGTAGAGGGCGAGTCTAGGCCAGAGACTGGTGGTTGGGGGCCCAATGCCTGCGAGGTTAGAGGTCAGAGCCTTGTATGTGTGAGGGGTTTGGAGAGCTGAAAAGGAGCCTGTTGTTGTTGCTGCTCCTTGTGGTATACTGTGTTCTGTTCTGGTTGTGTTGAACATTGTGAGCATGACGTGTCAGCACTGGAAGGTGTGGGCTGCCCCAGCACATCCTTGGGTGTGTTGGTTGTGAACACAAAACAGCATATATCACTGGATGTTTTGATGTACATGTAATTAATAAATGAATTGGAAATGAATCCATATCACTTCGGAGCTAGTGAATGAATGACCAAGAGGGTGATGAAGTGGCTAGGGACACAAACAAGCTGAGCGCTACTGAAATATGAAATGGATGTGAGAAATATGGTGATGGGGAACACTAAGAAATTTGGGGGAAACAAAGGAAAGGGTGGATTAAACCACAGGATGTGGCCAATGCAGCAAACATTCCAACTTTTCCCTGCTCTCCCAACCCTTACTCTGGTTACAAAAGTGCTCCCTACAGCTTGTCCAGTTCTCCTGGTGCTTTTCGCTTCAGTTACCTCTCAGCATGCCAAGGTAACAGCGGTAGTTTATGTCCTCACATTGTGAAGTGTATCCTGCCTCCTCCTGTCCGCACCTAGCTCTGATTCAGATGAGTGCCATAACCCGAGGTGCTACCCACCCACACATTCCTCTGTCCACACCCCTCCCACCTCCCCTTACCCTATGTGCACCACCCATCCCTGACAGTAACAAATTCTACAGACATTTACCCTCTCTTTAAATGGAAATGCTGAATATCACTGACACAGCGGACTCCAGAGAGACAAAGCCCGCAAAGCAAAATTAATTGGCTCAATTAAGCTGAGATCACAGATTCCGGCCCACTCTATTGACTTCTGAGGAATGTCTTAAGAATTTGCCTAGAATTAGATGAATATCGCGTCGGCATTTTGCCAACAGACAGCCGTCTGTCTGCAATCTGTTGATCTTTGACAAAGCTGATTGGGAAATCTTAATCACATATATCTAGCAGGCATCTTAACATTCTATGACCTATTAGAGCTGGTCTATGATATATCAAGTTCTAAGGTTATATTCCTTGAGAGATACAGTGAGGAAACAAGCCCTTTGGCCCATCAAATGCGCTTTGATTATCAACCATCCAATACACTAATTCTACTAATTCTACCCTTTTTTTATTCTTTCCACATTTTCATCAATTTCTCCCCAACATTCTTTCTCTCCCTTAAGAGTCAGTATTATAATAACCAATTAACCTACTAACTTGCATGTCTTTGAGATTAATATTTTTCTAATTGACTTGAGATTGATGGAAGAGAAAATCAATCCAGAATGAAGGTATATTGAAAGTACAAATGATATGATCACTTCAATTATGTTATGGTTTGGAGGCTTCACACTTTAAAAACTACCCTCTGGAATTCACTAAAGACTAGGACCTGACTTATCTGATCCCTGGTAACTTGGGTTTGACATTGGATTTTCATTGGAGTTTCCCAGGAACACGATAAGAGGAAGCAGAGTAGGCTATCCAGTCTATTGAGCTTGCTCCAGCATCCATTAAAATGATTGTAGGACGTAAGAACAGACTTAGACCATTTGGCCAATCGAGTCTGCTTCTCAATTTGATCGAGGCTGATTTATTTTCCATCTCAGCCTCATTCTCCTGCCTTCTGCCCATAACCTTTGACACACATACTTATCAGGAACCTATTAATCTCTGCTTTAAATATACCCAATTACTTGGCCTCCACAGCTGTCCATGGCTATGAAATCCACAGATTCAACTCTGTATGGCTAAAGAAATTCCTCCTTATCTCTTTTAAAGAGGCATTCTTGTACTCTGAGACTGTGCCCTCTGGTCCTAGACTCCCCCACTTTTGGAAACATTCTCTTCATGTCCACTTTATCTAGGCCTTCCAATATTTGAAAAGTTTCATCGGGATCCCCACTCATTATTTTAAACTCCTGTCAATATAGGCCCAGAGCCATTAAATGCTCCTTATACATTTACCCTTTCATTCCCAGGATCCAGCAAAAAGCATCCAAAAGGGTCGTGGTGATTTGGGGTTACTACTCCTTTCAATTAGGTACAGTAAAATATAAATTAAAAGCAATAGATGCTGGAAATCTGAGATAAGGACACAAAATATTGGAAACTTGCGCAGATCAGGCAGCATCTGTTTTAACAGAATCAGAGTTAATGTTGCAGATCAAAGACATTTCGTCATGAGGTCAATAAACTGTTTTCAAAAATGTTGCAGAGTTCTCTTGGGTTCACTTTCTTCAAAAAATGTAGAGCAGAAGAGTAGCAGTAGTCCACATGGTCTCTCAAACCCACTCACCGTTCAAAATGATCCCACTACCCCAGGAAAGGCCACCCGTCCACTCAATCTCTATGCCTTTATTTTTAGCATCACAATGTTGAATGTAGTCAAAGGTGAAACAATTACATCCTCTCTGCAGAGTTGTACAGATGTTAATGCCTCTGAGTAAGAAATTACTTCTCATCTCAGTCCTGATTGGTTTCTCCCTCTCCTGAGGCAACTCCCCATAGATCTAGACTCCATAGAGTGAAGTATCTTCTTATTCTTGATTGATCACCTCTTATTCTTCTAAGCCCCGGTGAGTGAATACCAACCTTCTTCAATCTTTCCATATGGGGAAAAGAAAAGCTCATTCCAGAGTCATACTAACAATGTCAAATTAGGTTTCACTGTGATATTTTGCACTGTTTTACTGATTGAGCAGAAATTAGGTTTTTGGTATTTATAAGATATTCAATTATTTGGTGGATTACACTGACAGAGTAGCAATTTCAAATCCACGTTGGTTAGTCATTGCTGCCTCTAAAATAATTCTCAGTGACATTTATCCATGCGTGGTTTATTTCAAATCACAAAACCTCCCAGTTAGGACTTTTGCAGCTCTGCTATAAATAAGCATTGCAATCAGTTACCAAAGGCAAACAAAGTAATGTTATCTTGGTAGCTCAAGGTTATTGACTTCATTAACTGCTAATAAAATAGTTAGGTATTCCTCGTGTATCCCACAGGACATTGGTCAGAATGATTTTCATTGTTGTTGCATTCTGACTGAAAATAATATTGCCACTGTCTTGTGTGGTTCTCATGCAGGTGAATCTCTCAGACTTACTGATGGACAATGGAGAGGCTGTCAAATAGTAACAATTTGAAATGGATAAGTATCTGAACTTGAGGCTAGTATAGCTGTGCAGTAAGAACCAAAGGGCCAAAATTTCCCATCAGTAAAATTCGAGTCTGAGGTGAGAAAGAGTTAAAATATGGGATACTCAACCTGTTGTCCCTGTGCCAGCTTTACAATGCACTGATAAGTTAGAGAAAAGCAGCTGGCTTGGTATTCAGTGCACCACAGTGCCCCAGATCTGGTGCTGACTGTGTTAATGAATAACCATTCCCCACAAAGGAAAAGCAAATGCTTCTTTGACTCCCTTTGAATGGGGTTCAAAATTATCTTTTTTTTAATTGGGACCATGGACATTCCTGGTTCCCCAATGTGCACCACCATTGCCATTTGGATCCATTCCTTGTTCATCAAATACATTTGCTTGCCAAAGCTCCAGCAGTTCAGTGGCATGGAGATACCTGGTCTGGATATGACTATCCTCAGCTGTATCTCATCCCATGATACTGGAAGGTTTGCCTTATGAGGGGTCGCAATGAACCAGGCAGAGAGGTTCTGGACATGACATATTGGGACCAGCTTTCACACCTGTCTGGATGAGCTGAAACAGAAACAGGCATTACCATCCAATATTAAGCTTCGACTACTCCAAATTTGGATTTTCTCCTGGTCGGGTTTGCTGCAAGGCCTGGCCAAGGTGGCCATTCATATGTCTATATAGTCAAGGATTCTGCCTGAGGCAACTACCCGCCCCTCTTCCAAGATTACATCCGTGTCTGTGTGATCTGGAGAAGGAGCGTGCAATATCCACAGGTACAAAGTTCAAAGTAAATTTATAATCAAAGTTAGTATACAATAAATAACCTTGAGATTCAACTTCTTGCAAGCATCCACTAAAGAAAGACAATAGAATCCATGAAAAACTACACATTACAAAGCCTGACAAACATCCAATAATCAATAATACCAATGTAGTAATATAGTATATAGATGTGTATCTGTGTGTGTGAGTGTGTGTCTGAGGTGTGTGTGAGTGTGTGTGTGTGTGTGTGTGTGTGTGTGTGTGTGTGTGTGTGTGTGTGATGGGTGTGAGGTGTGTGTGTGTGATTGGTGTGCGGTGTGTGTGTGTGATGGGTGTGAGGTGTGTGTGTGTGTGTGTGTGTGTGTGTGTGTCTGTGAGGTGTGTGTGCACATGAGTTTGTGTGTGTGTGTGAGATGGGTGTGAGGTGTGTGCACATGAGCTTGTGTGTGTGTGATGGGTGTGAGGTGTGTGCACATGAGCTTGTGTGTGTGTGGGTGGTGTATGATGGGTGTGAGTGTGAGGTGTGTGTGTGTGAGTATGTGTGTGGTGCATGATGGGTGTGAGTGTGAGGCGTGTGTGAGTGTGTGTGCACATGAGCTTGTGTGTGTGTGTGTGTGTGTGTGTGATGGGTGTGAGGTGTGTGTGTGCATGATGGGTGTGAGTGTGAGGTGTGTGTGAGTGTGTGTGCACATGAGCTTGTGTGTGTGTGTATGTGATGAGTGTGAGGTGTGTGCACACATGAGCTCGTGTGTGTGTGTGTGTATGTGATGGGTGTGCACATGAGCTTGTGTGTGGTGTATGATGGGTGTGAGTGTGAGGTGTGTGTGAGTGTGTGTGCACATGAGCTTGTGTGTGTGTGAGATGGGTGTGAGGTGTGTGCACGTGAGCTTGTGTGTGTGTGTGTGATGGGTGTGAGGTGTGTGCACATGAGCTTGTGTGTGTGTGTGTGTGTATGTGTGTGAGGTGTGTGTGCACATGAGCTTGTGTGTATGTGTGTGTGTGTGTGTGGTGCATGATGGGTGTGAGTGTGAGGTGTGTGTGAGTGTGTGTGCACGTGAGCTTGTGTGTGTGTGTGTGTGTGTGTGATGGGTGTGAGGTGTGTGCACATGAGCTTGTGCATGTGAGTGTGAGGTGTGTGTGAGTGTGTGTGCACATGAGCTTGTGTGTGTGTGTGTGTGATGGGTGTGAGGTGTGTGCACATGAGCTTGTGTGTGTGTGTGTGTGATGGGTGTGAGGTGTGTGCACATGAGCTTGTGTGTGTGTGTGTGATGGGTGTGAGGTGTGTGCACATGAGCTTGTGTGTGGTGTATGATGGGTGTGAGTGTGAGGTGTGTGTGAGTGTGTGTGCACATGAGCTTGTGTGTGTGTGGTGTGTGATGGGTGTGAGGTGTGTGCACACATGAGCTTGTGTGTGTGTGTGTGTGTGGTGTATGATGGGTGTGAGTGTGAGGTGTGTGTGAGTGTGTGTGTGTGTGTGATGGGTGTGAGGTGTGTGTGTGTCTGTGAGGTGTGTGTGCACATGAGTTTGTGTGTGTGTGTGTGTGTGTGATGGGTGTGAGGTGTGTGCACGTGAGCTTGTGTGTGTGTGTGCATGATGGGTGTGAGGTGTGTGCACATGAGCTTGTGTGTGTGTGTGTGTGTATGTGATGGGTGTGCACATGAGCTTGTGTGTGGTGTATGATGGGTGTGAGTGTGAGGTGTGTGTGAGTGTGTGTGCACATGAGCTTGTGTGTGTGTGTGTGATGGGTGTGAGGTGTGTGTGTGTGGTGTGTGATGGGTGTGAGGTGTGTGCACACATGAGCTTGTGTGTGTGTGTGGTGTATGATGGGTGTGAGTGTGAGGTGTGTGTGAGTGTGTGTGTGTGTGTGATGGGTGTGAGGTGTGTGTGTGTCTGTGAGGTGTGTGTGCACATGAGTTTGTGTGTGTGTGTGTGTGTGTGTGTGTGTGTGTGAGATGGGTGTGAGGTGTGTGCACATGAGCTTGTGTGTGTGTGTGTGTGTGTGTGAGGTGTGTGTGCACATGAGCTTGTGTGTGTGTGTGTGGTGCATGATGGGTGTGAGTGTGAGGTGTGTGTGAGTGTGTGTGCACGTGAGCTTGTGTGTGTGTGTGAGATGGGTGTGAGGTGTGTGCACATGAGCTTGTGTGTGTGTGAGGTGTGTGTGCACATGAGCTTGTGTGTGTGTGTGTAATGGGTGTGAGTGAGGTGTGTGCACATGAGCTTGTGTGTGTGTGTGTGTGATGGGTGTGAGGTGTGTGTGCACATGAGCTTGTGTGTGTGTGTGTAATGGGTGTGAGGTGTGTGCACATGAGCTTGTGTGTGTGTGTGTGTGTCAGGTGTGTGTGCACATGAGCTTGTGTGTATGTGTGTGTGTGTGTCTGTGTGTGTGTATGTGTGTGGTGCATGATGGGTGTGAGTGTGAGGTGTGTGTGAGTGTGTGTGCACGTGAGCTTGTGTGTGTGTGTGATGGGTGTGAGGTGTGTGCACATGAGCTTGTGCGTGTGTGTGTCAGGTGTGTGTGCACGTGAGCTTGTGTGTGTGTGTGATGGGTGTGAGGTGTGTGCACATGAGCTTGTGTGTGTGTGTGATGGGTGTGAGGTGTGTGCACATGAGCTTGTGTGTGTGTGTGTGAGGTGTGTGTGCACATGAGCTTGTGTGTGTGTGTGTGTGTGTGGTCATGATGGGCGTGAGTGTGAGGTGTGTGTGAGTGTGTGTGCACGTGAGCTTGTGTGTGTGTGTGTGTGTGTGTGACGGGTGTGAGGTGTGTGCACATGAGCTTTGTGTGTGTGTGTGTGTGTGTGTGTGTGTGTGGTGTGTGTGCACATGAGCTTGTGTGTGGTGTGTGATGGGTGTGAGTGTGAGGTGTGTGTGACTGTGTGTGCATGTGATGGGTGTGAGGTGTGTGTGTGTATGTGATGGGTGTGAGGTGTGTGTGTGTGTGTGATGGGTGTGAGGTGTGTGTGTGTGTGTGTGTGTGTGTGTGTGTGTGTGTGTGCGCGCGCGTGGTGTGTGTGATGTGTACACACATGAGCTTGTGTGTGTTTACCAAGAATTGTATGGTTTTGATATGTTATTCTAGCAGAAACTGCCAGTCTTTGACACCTACCACATTTATTTAGGATGTCTTTATAATCAGAGTAATTGTTGACACCTTCATCTCATTTGTTTTTATCTGCAAGTGGTGGCACTAAATAGTCTAAAGAGACTACATCCACTTTTGATTTCTAATGTTTTAACGGAACTGTAAATGTCAAGTTACTGGAGCAAAAACGGAATTATGGCCTCTGAATTACTACTCCAAAACCTCAGTAAAGATATCATCCTTCTGCCTTTCCATAATACATCGGATCAGACTTAAGTCAATCAGCCCACCAACTCTGTTCCACCATTCTATCATGGCTGTCTATTATCCCTCTCAACCCCATTCTTCTGCCTTCATCCCATAACCTTTGACACCCTGATTAATCAAGAACATATCAACCTCCACCTTAAATATACCGAATAACTTAGCCTGCACAGCCATCTCTGGCAATGAATTCCAAAGATACACCACCCTCTGGCTAAAGAAATTTTTCCTCATCTCTGTCCTAAATGGACATCCCTTAATTCTAGGCTGCGTCCTCTGGTCCTAGGCTCCCCCACTATAGGAAACACCCTCTGCACATCCACTCTATCCAGGCCTTTCAATATTCAATATGTTTCAATCAAATCCCCTCATTCTTCTAAACTCCAGCTGGTACAGGTCCAGAGCTATCAAATGCTCCTCATATATTAACCCTTTTCTTCCTGGAATCATCATCCTGAACCTCTTTTGGACCCTCTCCCTCACGAGCACATCTTTCCTTTGATAAGGTGTCCAAATCTGCTTACAATACTCCAAGTACTGTCTGACCAAAGCTTTATAAAGCCTCAGCGTTACAGCCTTGCTTTTAGATCCTAGTCCTCTCTCAATGAATGCTAACATTGTATTACATGGACTCAACTTGTAAGTTAGCCTTTAGAGAATCCTGCAAGAGGACTCCCGAGTCCCTTTACACCTCTGATATTTGAATTTTCTCCCTGTTTAGAAAATAGTCTCCACCCTTATTCCTTCTACCAAAGTGCATGACTATACACTCTCTACACTATATTCCATGGGCCACTTCTTTGCCAACTCTCCTAAGCCACCTAGGTCCCTCTGCAGACTCCCTGCTTCCTGCCCCTCCACCTATTTTCGTATCATCTGCAAACTTGGCTAATTCAGTTTTCCAAATCATTGACGTATAGTGTGAAAAGAAGCAGTCCTGACACTGACCCCTGTGAAGCACCACTTGTCGCCAGCAGCCAACCGGAAAAGGACCTGTTTATTCCCTGCCCTTGCCTGCTTCTGCTGGCAAATACCCACAAACTCAATAGGCACTTCCCGCTCCTTTGTAAAGATAATTGGCGTTCAACCATTTCCAGGCAATTTAAAATTTCCATGGCCATCTGCAGGCCAAGCAGACACTGGGTACGAGTCTTGCTTTGCAAGCTGGTCAGTTTTGCAAGGCTTCAATATACTTTTCACATTTTCTGTCAGGTGGATTTGCAACAGCCAAGAAGTCCATGGGAGATAAAACTGTGAGAGTCATAGGATAAATGAGGCCAAAACTTCTTCATATATCATCCGCTGTATCTGGCTAACACTGTTTCACACGAAGCCAGACATCTGTGACCTTAGGAAACAGCCTAACCGATTTTCATTTCCTGTTTAAGTGTGATATATTGATATACAAAGAGATGGAGGGATGGCAAGTCCTTTTGTCTGACCCAGGATATCCTGACAATGTTTTATGTTTTTTTTTTAAACTTGACCTCCTAATTGTGTGGGGTCAACAAATTAATCCCTTAAGACTTCCCAATAAATCAGAACATGTTTTGAATTTTAAATTGTGTTTAAACTTGGGCTATTTAAAAAAAAACAGGCATCTGCAAAAGCCTCCAGCTTTTAAGTTGCATGCTTGGGCTTAGCGGGTGACAGAAACAACATGGACTCCGAGAATGACGTTTGTAAGAAGAAAAGTAATACAGAATAAGAACCTTGAGCTTGAGAGTGAAAATTATGCTCGGGATTGAAAGAGGTTGCAAAGGGCTTTAGATTCAGCCAAATCCATCACAAGCACAACCTTCATTACCACCAAGGACATCTTCAAAAGGTGATGTCTCAAAATGGTGGTGTACAGCATTAAGAACCTTCAACACCTGAGACATACCCTCTTCTCATTACTACCATCAGGAAGAAGCTACAGGAGTTCAAAGCAGCGCTCAGTGAACCCTCTGCCATCAGATCTCTGAACGCTCCACGAACCCATGAACCTATTCCTCTTTTGCACTATTTTCTATTTGTAATTTGTAGTCATTTTACGTCTTGTCGCTCAAAACAACAAACTTCATGCTGTTTGTCATGTTAATAAACGATTCTGAAGATGTACAGCAAGTAAATGACCACTGATTATAATCTCCCCTGCCATTAGTATGTAGGTCAGTAAGTATTTAAAAGAATAAGATGCAGAAACATCACATATTGTAAAGAAATTGTCTCTGCAAAATCAGAATCAGTTTTATTATCACAGATATTTCTTGTGAACTTGTTGCTTTGTGGCAGTACAGTGCAATACACAGAATTACTACGCAGGAAGATAAGTATATATAAAAAATAAATTAGTGCAAAACAAGTGCAAACTAGTGAGATAGTGTTCATGGACTGTTCGGAAATCTAGTGGTGGAGGGGGATAAAGTTGTTCCTAAAACATTAAATGTGTATCTTTAGGCTCCTGTAACTCCTCAATGACGCTAGTAATGAGAAGAGGGCATGTCCTAGATGGTGAGGTTCCTCTAATGAATTCTCTCTTCTTGAGGCATCTGCTTTTGAAGATGTCCTCAATAGTGGGGAGGCTCGTGCCTTTGATGGAGCTGGCTGTGCCTACAACCATCTGCAGCTATTTCTGATCCTCTGCACTGGTGCTTCCACACCAGACAGTGATGCACCTGTAGAAATTTGCTAGAGTCTTTGGTGACATACCAAACCTCAAACTCTAGCTACACTGTTATTTGTCAAGTAGGGTGCCGTGCACAATCCTGATTTGATGGAGATGGACGTGACAGCACAGAGGAACATCTGGTGAAACTTCTGAAATGCCTGTTTCGCTGCTGCTGCTACTGTATGGTCCAGAATCTCCGGAGGAGAAGGCCCTGAAGTCCGGCTTTGCTTGTTGCTTGGCAGCCGGGGCAGGGTCGAAGCGCTTGGCATAGGATGGTGCTCGGAGAGGGTGTGTTGGAGGGGCTGGTCGGAGGCTCGAAGTTTTCGGACGGACTCAGAGTCCGCTGTGGTCGGGTGCTTCCAATGGTGCTGCATCGGCAAGTTGGCAGCGCTTGGAGGTTCATGGTGGGGAGAGTTCCTCCCTTCTGCCGCCTGTGTGGGACGATGAGTCTATCGGGACTTTGAGACTTTTTTTTTACGATGCCCATGGTCTGCTCTTTATCAAATCATGGTATTGCTTTGCACTGTTGTAACTATATGTTATAATTATGTGGTTTTGTCAGTTTTAGTCTTGGTTTGTCCTGTGTTTTTATTGTGATATCATTCTAGAGGAACGTTGTATCATTTTTTAATGCATGCATTTCTAAATGACAATAAATGAAAACTGAACTGAACTGTTTAGTTTTAGAAAGGACAAAACTGCATCCGTCCAGTCTTGTAGAAATTATGGCCTACAAAAGTGGCCTCAGCTCAGTCACAATGCCAATAATAGTTCTGTTTGTGAGCCCAATCCAACAAATACTAGTGGTGCTCTATGGGTTCATGCATCGCACATTCTCACAACTAAAAATGTGTTTCATAGTCTACACCTGGAGGTGTCAAGGGTCAGGGGTGAGGAGGGAGAGCAGGAGGGTTGAGCAAGAGAGACTTGACATCTGTTCTGCTCATGGGGTTTGAAAAGCTGTTGGGAAGGCAGGGATTGTATGCCTCTGGTGAAACCAGGGTGACCATGGGGATAATCTATTAAAAGGTTATCTGTTCAATGAGCGGAGGGGAGTAGTTAGAGAGAACATAAACAAAAGAACATAGACAAAAGAAGATAGGAGTTACAAAATGCAGGAAAGGAGGACAAGCCTAGCTAGCAGGCTGCTCAAATGCTCCACTCACAAAGAGGGAGAGGGAAGAAAGGGGGGAAAAGCACAAGCTGAGCTAATGATCACAGATGAATGACTGATACAGAATGAGGAAACGTCCAAGGGTAGACCATAGGACCCTAAATCAGAATTAGGTAATTCAACTTATAGAATATAGGTCCTGACGAAGGGTCTCGGCCTGAAACGTCTACTGCGCCTCTTCCTATAGATGCTGCTTGGCCTGCTGCGTTCACCAGCAACTTTGATGCATGTTTATGGAATATAGAGTCCGCTCTGCCCTCTATCATGGCTGATTTACTTTTCTTCCCAATCCCATTCTTCTGCCTTCTCCCTGAAACCTTTGATGTCCTTATGAATCAAGAACCTACCATCCTCTATTTTAAACTTGGCCTACACAGCTGTTTGTGGCAATGAATTCTGTGGATTTGCCACCTTCTGGTTAAAGAAATTCCTCCTCACCTCTGTTCTAAAGGGATGTCTTTGTATTCTGAGGCTGTGCCCCTCGTCCTAGACTCTCCCACTATTGCAAACCTCCTCTCAATGGCCACTCTGTCTATACCTTTCAATATCCCATAGGTTTCAATGAGATGCTTCCTTCTTCTTCTAAACTTCAGCAAGTACAGGCGTGCAGCCTTCAATGCTACTCATCCATTAACCATTTTGTTCCTGGGAACATTCTCATACACCTTTTCTGAACCGTCTTCAATGCCATCACATCCTTTCTTCGATATAGGTCCCAGAATTGCTCACAGTTCTCCAAATGCGGTCTGACCAATGCCTTGTTAAATTCAATATTACTTGAGTCCACAAGGCTTTAAAAAGCTCAGACAAAAAGGAGGTGTGATTCCTCAAGCTCACAATGTGGTCTATTCTACAGTGGAGAAACCCAAAGTAGATTGGGTAATTCCCTTGCGGAACGCCTGCATCTGTGCGCACCCACGGTGACCCCGAGTTTTCCTTTGCCTGACGTTTTATTTTCCCATCCTATTCCATCTTTGACTAACACAGACTCAATACAAGCTTGGCAAACATCACCATGTCTATTTTTTGAGCACATTGAAACCTCTGGGCTCAGAATTGACTTCTACAACTTCAGAGTCTCTATCAGCCTCTCTCTGTAATATTAGCTCAGATTAGTTTCTTTCTCTCTTTGGGAGTTGAAGACATGGCCCGTGTGACCTGACAGGAAACGCACAATCAAATTTCCATTGTGATGTTAAATGACCTGGAGATGCCTGTGACTGCATTTCACTCCATGTTGAGTATGTCTTCAACAGGACAAACATTTTGCAATCAAGCTTCCTGGCTAGTTTTTCTCACTGACGCAGTGGCAATGAAATATGCAACAATTCTGTGGGTTTCTATATCCTTCAAATTCGTTTTGCTTATACATTCTGGAATAAACATTGTTTTTGCTTCAGCCTTCCATTTCAGATGGCCACCCACAAATTCCAAATGATTGCCACATCTCCTTCTATGCTAAATTGTTAATTATTGACTGAGAACATGTTCCAAAATCCCTGAAAATGCAGAAAGAAAGAAATTCTGGTTCTGATTCCGGTATTTTCCCCCCTTCTTGTCCAGTCCTGATGTAGGGTCTCAGCACAAAAGGTCTACTGTTGCCACTTGACTTGCTACGTTCCTCCATCATTTTGTGTGCATTGGTTGCGTTGAAAGAAAGAAAGTTTTTCCTGGAGTATGAATAAAGATGTAAGGATACCTTGGAGTCTGGAATTTCAGAATTCTACCTAATTTGGACTGTACCAATAAATTTATATAACAATTACAGCACGGAAACAGGTCATCTTGGCCATTCTAGTCCATGCCGAATGCTTACTCTCACCTAGTCCCACTGACCTGTGCTCAGCCCATAACCCGCCATTCCTTTCCTGTCCATATAGCTATCCAATTTTACTTTAAATGATAATATCGAACCTGCCTCTACCACTTCTACTGGGAGCTAGTTATGGGTGGATATATCACCTATTCAACTCAAGCCAAAGATGATAGTGGATTGACTTACTGGGATTCTGTGGGAAATTCCTCAACTTAGTGCCTTGAAGGGCCACAGAGGTCTACAGTGTGTCTGAAGCCTTCACTACAGTGATCAAGGTCAAAAGCGGCCTGTTTTAAAACTCTCTCCATTATTTCCAGTCCTATTGCTCTCCAAGATTTCTGCATTTCACCAATTCCTGTATATTCTCAGCTTCAATCACTCTAGTAATGATGTTCCAGCCTCTAGGTGCCAATCCTCAGACTCAGCAATTCCCTCCATAAATCTCTTCCGCACGCCAGCACTCTCCTCCTTTAAGATTATCCTTAAAACGTATGTCTTTAATTAGGCTCCAATCACAAACAAGAGAAAATCTGCAGATGCTGGAAATCTGAGCAACATACACAAAATGATGGAGGAACTCAGCAGGCCAGGCAGCATCTATGGGAAAAAGTACAGTCGATGCTTCGAGTTGAGACCCTTCAGCTTTGGTGAATGGTTACAACATCCGCTGATGCTGTTCGACATCAAATTTTGTTGACAATGTGGCTGGGAAGCACTTAATGATGCTATATCTTGTTAAATTTGTCATACAATCATGTGTTGTTTTAGTTGGAATATCTACAAGAAGAGCTGAGAATTTCAAAACAAAAATTGTCCTACCCTTTTGGCCTTCAAATCTCTGCTTTAGAAGGAAGATCAATTATAGCAGAGAATCTGCTATTAACATATTCAGAGCACAGTGATAAAGGGACAGGAATATAACACACAGAATTTAAGAGCCCATTATCACTGGGGAATCTGGCAGCTCTTCTCCTGAAACAGTCAAATTAGAAGTGCTGAGAGTAAAAGTCTGACTTATTTGAGCAACTTTTGTCTCTGGTTGTGAGCCAAACAGCAATGGAGTGCTCTGCTTGCAATTCAGCCGAACCACGTGAATGTCCACAAGGACTGGGCTGTGGCATCAAAGGCTCAGAGCACCTTTGCAGAACTATTCTGGGAAGAATGTTTTCATGTTGGAACTATTTTAGAAATGGGCATTGAGAGGATTATAACCTAGTATTATAACATTGTTGCATTGGAATCAGTCAGTAGTTTTTTGTCACGACATCAGCAGCTAAAAGCCATTTCATACAACACTACCATTGGCAGTCAACCACATATCCTGCTTATGGATTAGCAAGACCTGCAAAATCAGCAGGTTCGATGGTATTTATTTAGGGGGGCATGCTCTACAAATTTCTTTATTCCTGAACTGTTGCATCTGTGTGACATATCGGCTCAGATTGCCAGCACTGTAGTTGCTCCCAAGACCAAGGGATTCTTGTTACATAAGTGGCCTTCTTCCACTCATCTGCTGCGATTGAAAATCCTTGAACCAGTTGCAGGTGGACCAACTGTATAGCAACAGAAAATCATTGCCCTTTGAGCTATCCATTATCAGACAAGTTAATTTTTGGGGAGAATGACTTTGTGTGCTTTTCAAGGCAACTCTCCTTGCACACTACCTTCACTGTTACTGGAAGGACATTATTCAACAATATGGCAATGCACTTTAAAAGTCTTGTGGGGGTAGAAGGGTGGGTTGGCAAGTTTGCAGACGACACAAAGGTTGGTGGTGTTGTGGATAGTGTAGAGGATTGTCAAAGATTGCAGAGAGACATTGATAGGATGCAGAAGTGGGCTGGAAGTGGCAGATGGAGTTCAACCCAGAGAAGTGTGAGGTGGTACACTTTGGAAAGACAAACTCCAAGGCAGAGTACAAAATAAATGGCAGGTTACTTGGTAGTTTGGAGGAGCAGAGGGATCTGGGGGAACATGTCCATAGATCCCTGAAAGTTGCCTCACAGGTTGATAGGGTAGTTAAGAAAGCTTATGGGGTGTTAGCTTTCATAAGTCGAGGGATAGAGTTCAAGAGTCGCGGAGTAATGGTGCAGCTCTATAAAACTCCGGTTAGGTCACACTTGGAGTACTGTGTCCAGTTCTGGTCGCCTTACTATAGGAAAGATGTGGAAGCATTGGAAATTGGGAAGGGTACAGAGGATATTTACCAGGATGCTGCCTGGTTTAGAGAGTATGGATTTTGATCAGAGATTAAGGGAGCTAGGGCTTTACTCTCTGGAGAGAAGGAGGATGAGAGGAGACATGATAGAGGTATACAAGATATTAAGAGGAATAGATAGAGTGGACAGCTGGTGCCTCTTCCCCAGGCACCACTGCTCAATACAAGGGGACATGGCTTTAAGGTAAGGGGTGGGAAGTTCAAGGGGGATATTAGAGGAAGGTTTTTTCACTCAGAGAGTGGTTGGTGCATGGAATGCACTGCCTGAGTCAGTGGTGGAGGCAGATACACTAGTGAAATTTAAGAGACTACTAGACAGGTATATGGAAGAATCTAAATGGAGTGTTATGTGGGAGGTAGGGCTTAAGGGTCAGCACTTTGTGGGCTGAAGGGCCTGTACTGTGCTGTACTATTCTATGTTCTATGTCTTCCAATGGTGAGTAATCATGTATGAGTCATTGTTCTTCCTCCAACTGAATCATTTCTTTAATAATGATTCATACTCAGGATATGGAAGTTGCGTGGCAAGGTCAACATAATGACCCATCCCTGGTTCCCTGGTTGCTCTTGTGAAATCGGCGCACTTTCCCAGAAATGAAGGATTTTCTGAGTAATTTTCATTAGAGTATTCGATAATTCTTTCATTATTTTTTAATCATTACATTAACTGAAGTCCTTTTACACTGTTGGTTCACTACCTTTGCACCTCACTACCAGAAGTTTTCGATCTGCTTGAAACTCAGGCTAAATGTTGGATGATTAGTACAGGATACTAAACATCATTTCAATTCTGGACACACTACTTGGTAAAGTGCCAGATACTTCATATGGTACTAGACACCAGACATTTTACAAATCTGGATATTTTGCAATATTTCTGTGTTAATGACTAAATATTATCGCATAGCTGAATACAGCGTTTTTATAATACTGGGGACTGTCATGTTACATACTGACCCAAGTCTTATGAAAGCTGGAATATTACTATCATCATTACATCACTGAAAGCACTATATGATTACAGAGTTGAAATTACAGTATTATCAGAGCTTAGGACTGCCAATACCAGATATCAAAAACTAGAAAATGCTGTTAACACTTCAAGCAAGCTCTTTGGTTGACCTCTTACTTCGGGCCAAGGGTTTTGGAGAGTCAGTGGCATCAGGATTTACTATCAAGTTGAGAGTTAATCAGAGATAGAATTTGCGGCCAAGGGGTCACAGACGGTAAGACAATTGAACAAATGTTTGGGAAATGGGGGAACATGGTGGGAACAGTGAGGCGGGATAGAAAAAATCGTGGACTGGATTTCAGAATGGGGTTGGTCAGGCATGTAATTTAGGATCCTAAGAACATTAGCAGAGATGGAAGGGTGCAGGGCTCTTAAGTCCTTTCTTGAAGTATATGAGCTTTGCTGGGCAACCTGGTGGGTGGGCAACAGCTTACCAGACATAACTGAGCAGTAATCAGATCCTAAGATCCCATGAGAACAGCCATGCACAATATATCAGGCAGATATCTCAAAGCAGGTTGTTTCTAACAAAACAGCAAATTTCTCTTTTCAGGTTAATTATTCCAGTAAAATTACTTAAACATTCAATCAGAAAGAATGCCTCAAGATCAGTTTTCTGTTTGACTAAGTGCAGTTAATCCTGTCTGGGCTCCACCAAGCATTCCATACCATAGCACATATTGAAAAGTATATGGAATTATTCTCCACCCTTAGAATTCATTCTGCACCCAGCATCTTGCAGAACAGTAAAAATATTCCAGGAGTCCATGCCGGATATTGTGAGGAAAACATGTTGTCTGGACTGCAAACATGTAAAATCAGGCTTGGAGAATGCTAAATTTATGGGAATGGACAACTGAAAAAAAATGAGTAGACTGAAGTAAATACAACACGCAGAGTCCATTTATTTTCACTTCCTAGTCACTTAGCTGCAATAGACAGTATTGAATACTCACCTAAATAAAGTCAGATGTCATCTTGGGAACTTCAAGTGGAAAAGAAAATGCATACTTTTATAAAGAAATCCAGCTGTATAACATGCCATTACAGAACATTACATGTGATAGGCTAGACATGCTGCCTGCAAAAATTTTATACATAGAATCATACCTATTTTTAGTTCAAGTAAACCAGACCGATGTGACTGTGAGATTGCAAACACTTTAGCCATATTTAATAATAATATAAGATCTTCGAATTACCAGCTGATAAAATCTTGTAGCTGTCTAGATATGGTTAAATGTTTGAATCAATTTATTCTGCCTTGTGCGCTGACCATTGGAAACTATTCTGCTTTCCACCTCCGCTGTGAGGAAGTCCAGTGAACTTCCAAATCCAGTAATTACATGAAGACATTAAGTACGTAAGTGAACACGGTGGTGTCTTCGAAAAGTGAGCGTAACTTAAAGTATTTGTCGTTTCTTAACTTAAAGTTGCAGTTGGAAAGTTCTGGGTACCCTGCGGTGGATAATCAGATGTAGCTGATGAAGTGTCACAGCCCAAAGCGTTAACTGATGCTGCCTGACTTGTAAAGCTTCCCAGCATTTTGTATGTTGCCCAAGATTTCAGCATCTGCAGTCTTTTGTGTTTATCAAGTGTAGCTTAGGTATTGCATTATTTAAAGAGAGTGAGTAAATTGGTAAAGAGAGAGATCATCGCCACAAAACATCATTAGTTATCCCCTTCGATAACTAATCAAACATATGCTAATAAGTATGCTGCGTTTTAGAAATTTGTCTTACTTTGGTGTAATCTCTGTTCAAAGGTGGTGAGAGTCATGACAGGATGTCTCCGGACTAAAATGTTCTTTGAAAACAATTATTAATCACAGCCTTCAAATTTGTCATACATTGTGCAAGATCAAAGGAGGAGAATATAAATACATTACATTTAATGTAACTGTATAACATCAGAAAAATAATGTCATTAAATAGATTCAATAGCTCAACTGGCCACATTGTTTAAACAAAGGTGATGGTATTTTTCAGCATGTTGAATCTGAAACTATGAGAAAAGTCAGCACGATATTATTAGCAGAGGAATTATTAATTTTATTCATAGGCTTTATTTAGTGAAGCTTCCTTGTTCAAGCTGCTTGATTGAGCATTTGTTTTTTGCTCAAGTTGCTTCCTAAGTAAAGGCCGAAGAGAAAGATATGTGAAGTGTAAATGCTGGGCAGGACCCATGACAGACGTGCACAGTGAGGAGTCTCTAAGGTCTATAACAGAGCTACTGGAGGCGCATCTTGGCTCACTGCATTATCCCACAAGCTGCAAACTATGACAGAGGCTGTGCATTCTGTGAGTTGGTTCAGGTATTCCTGCCTTGGAAATGGATTTTGAAACTCCCTCAGCACCCCACTTTCTTAGGAACATTTCAAACTAATTTTTCAAATATTATTTTCTTTGGGGCCGCAAGCCACCATGCCGACCAGAGCACCCAGAGGAATCCCACTTCTGCTTTCTCCAGCTTCTCATCCTTCCTACACCTTCAGCCTTGTTGGGGATGTGGAAAGAACAGAACTCTGCCCTCAGTAAAAGCTGTTACGTCAGGACAGGGCCAGGCAAGTCCTTCTGGCCCCTCATGAAGAAGTTACGTTTGTGTGAGATACTGTTGATAAGTTAATGTTTCGAACATAGAACATAGAATAGTACAGCACAGTACAGGCCCTTCAGCCCACAATGTTGTGCCGACCCTCAAACCCTGCCTCCCATATAAGCCCCCACCTTAAATTCCTCCATATACCTGTCTAGTAGTCTCTTAAACTTCACTAGTGTATCTGCCTCCACCACTGACTCAGGCAGTGCATTCTACGCACCAACCACTCTCTGAGTAAAAAACCTTCCTCTAATATCCCCCTTGAACTTCCCACCCCTTACCTTAAAGCCATATCCTCTTGTATTGAGCAGTGGTGCCCTGGGGAAGAGGCGCTGGCTATCCACTCTATCTATTCCTCTTATTATCTTGTACACCTCTATCATGTCTCCTCTCATCCTCCTTCTCTCTAAAGAGTAAAGCCCTAGCTCCCTTAATCTCTGATCATAATGCATACTCTCTAAACCAGGCAGCATCCTGGTAAATCTCCTCTGTACCCTTTCCAATTTCCAATGCTTCCACATCCTTCCTATAGTGAGACGACCAGAACTGGACACAGTACTCCAAGTGTGGCCTAACCAGAGTTTTATAGAGCTGCATCATTATATCGTGACTCTGTCCCTCAACTTATGAAAGCTAACACCCCATAAGCTTTCTTAACTACCCTATCCACCTGTGAGGCAACTTTCAGGGATCTGTGGACATGTACCCCCAGATCCCTCTGCTCCTCCACACTACCAAGTATCCTGCCATTTACTTTGTACTCTGCCTTGGAGTTTGTCCTTCCAAAGTGTACCACCTCACACTTCTCCAGGTTGAACTCCATCTGACACTTCCAGCCCACTTCTGCATCCTATCAATGTCTCTCTGCAATCTTTGACAATCCTCTACACTATCTACAACACCACCAACCTTTGCGTCATCTGCAAACTTGCCAACCCACCCTTCTACCCCCACATCCAGGTCGTTAATAAAAATCACGAAAAGTAGAGGTCCCAGAACAGATCCTTGTGGGACACCACTAGTCACAATCCTCCAATCTGAATGTACTCCCTCCACCATGACCCTCTGCCTTCTGCAGGCAAGCCAATTCTGAATCCACCTGGCCAAACTTCCCTGGATCCCATGCCTTCTGACTTTCTGAATAAGCCTACCATGTGGAACCTTGTCAAATGCCTTACAAAAATCCATATAGATCACATCCACTGCACTAGCCTCATCTATATGCCTGGTCACCTCCTCAAAGAACTCTATCAGGCTTGTTAGACATGATCTGCCCTTCACAAAGCCATGCTGACTGTCCCTGATCAGACTATGATTCTCTAAATACCCAGAGATCCTATCTCTAAGAATCTTTTCCAACAGCTTTCCCACCACAGATGTAAGGCTCACTGGTCTATAATTACCCAGACTATCCCTACTACCTTTTTTGAACAAGGGGACAATATTCGCTTCCCTCCAATCCTCTGGTACCATTCCTGTGGACAACGAGGACATAAAGATCCTAGCCAGAGGCTCAGCAATCTCTTCCCTTGCCTCGTGGAGCAGCCTGGGGAATATTCCGTCAGGGCCCGGGGATTTATCCGTCCTAATGTATTTTAACAACTCCAACACCTCCTCTCCTTTAATATCAACATGCTCTAGAACATCAACCTCACTCATATTGTCCTCACTCTCATCAAGTTCCCTCTCATTGGTGAATACCAAAGAGAAGTATTCATTGAGGACCTCGCTCACTTCCACAGCCTCCAGGCACATCTTCCCACCTTTATCTCTAATCAGTCCTACCTTCACTCCTGTCACCCTTTTTTTCTTCACATAATTGAAGAATGCCTTGGGGTTTTCCTTTACCCTACTCGCCAAGGCCTTCTCATGCCCCCTTCTTAAGCTCCTTTCTTGCTTTCCTATATTCTTCCATATACCCATTTGATCCTTGCTTCCTAAACCTCATGTATGCTGCCTGCTTCCACCTGACTAGATTTTCCACCTTACTTGTCACCCATGGTTCCTTCACCCTACCATTCTTTATCTTCCTCACCAGGACAAATTTATCCCTAACATCCTGCAAGAGATCTCTAAGCATTGACCACATGTCCATAGTACATTTCCCTGCAAAAATTCACACCCCCAGGTTCTAGCCTTATAACCTCATAATTTGCCCTTCCCCAATTAAAAATTTTCCTATCCTCTCTGATTCTATCGTTTTCCATGATAATGCTAAAGGCCGGGGAGCGATGGTCACTGTCCCCCAGATGCTCACCCACTGAGAGATCTGTGACCTGTGATCATTACCAAGTACTAGATCTAGTATGGCATTCCCCTAGTCGGTCTGTCCACATACTGTGACAGGAATCCATCCTGGACACACTTAACAAACTCTGTCCCATCTAAACCCTTGGAACTAATCAGGTGCCTATCAATATTAGGAAAGTTAAAGTCACCCACGATAACAACCCTATTATTTTAACAGGATATCGTTGGACAGGTCATTTGGCCCATCATGGTTGTTCCAGGCACTATGCCAAATTAAACTAAATCTCTTCTGCACAATTTCTACATCTCTCCATTCTTTGCATTTCCATCTGTCTATCAAGTAGCCTATTAAACACCACCATTGTATATGCTTCCACCTCTCCACTTGACAGATGCCCTGTATACCTCCTTCATATTTTCCCCTTCACCCCAAATGTATGATCTCCATTATTTGAAATTCCATCCTTAGGAAAAATGTTCTGACTCTCTGCCTATCTATGCTTCTCATCAGTTTATAAACTTCCATCAGCTCTCCCCTCAGCCTCTAATTCTCTAGAGAAAACAACTCAAATTTGTCCAACTTGATCCGATAGCTTATACCCGTTAACACAGACAGCATCCTGGTAAACCTCTTCTGCACCCTTTCCAAAGCCTCCATATCTTCCCTGTAATAGGATGACCAGAATGGGAATTAGAATTGGAATTGGTTTATTATTGTCCCATATACTGAGCTCATCTTGCTACTGTCCATACAGACCAGATCATTATACAATGCACTCAGGTAGAACAAGGGAAAGCAACAACAGAATATAGAATAACGTAACAGCTACAGAGAACGTGCAGTGCAGATAAACAAAGTGCAAGATCAAAGCGAGGTAGATTGTGAGGTCAAGAGTCTATCTTATCATACTGGAGATCCATCCAATGGTCTTGTAACAGTGGAATAGAAGCTGTCCTTGAGCCCCGTGGGACATGCATTCAGGCTTGTGTATCTTCTGCTTGATAGAAGAGGGGAGAAAGGAGAATGCCTGGGGTGAGTGAGGTCTTTGGTTATGCTGGCTGTTTTACTGAGACAGCAAGAAGTAAAGACAGAGCCCGTGGAAGAGCTGAGTCCACAGCTCTCTGGAGTTTCTTGCAGTCCCATGCAGAGCAGTTGCAATACCATGAGACCATAAGACCATAAGACAAAGGAGCAGAAGTCGGCCATTTGGCCCATCGAGTCTGCTTCGCCATTTTAACATGAGCTGATCCATTCTCCCATTTAGTCCCACTCCCCCGCCTTCTCACCATAACCTTTGATGCCCTGGCTACTCAGATACCTATCAATCTCTGCTTTAAATACACCCAATGACTTGGCCTCCACTGTTGCCCGTGGCAACGAATTCCATAGATTCACCACCCTCTGACTAAAAAAATTTCTTCGCATTTCTGTTCTGAATGGACGCCCTTCAATCCTTAAGTCATGCCCTCTCGTACCAGACTCCCCCATCATGCGAAACAACTTTGCCACATCCACTCTGTCCATGCGTTTCAACATTTGAAATGTTTCTATGAGGTCTCCCCTCATTCTTCTAAACTCCAAGGAATACAGTCCAAGAGCGGACAAACGTTCCTCATATGTTAACCCTCTCATTCCCAGAATCATTCTAGTGAATCTTCTCTGTACCCTCTCCAACGTCAGCACATTCTTTCTTAAATAAGGAGACCAAAACTGCGCACAGTACTCCAAGTGAGGTCTCACCAGTGCCTTATAGAACCTCAACATCACATCTCTGCTCCTATACTCTATTCCTCTAGAAATGAATGCCAACATTGCATTCGCCTTCTTCACTACTGACTCAACCTGGAGGTTAACTTTAAGGGTATCCTGTACGAGGACTTCCAAGTCCTGTTGCATCTCAGAACTTTGAATTCTTTCCCCATTTAAATGATAATCCGCCCATTTATTTTTTCTGCCAAAGTGCACAACTGTACACTTTCCAACATTGTACTTCATTTGCCCATTCTCTGCCCATTCTTCCAATCTATCCAAGTCTCTCTGCAGACTCTCTGTTTCCTCAGCACTACCAGCCCCTCCACCTATCTTCGTATCGTCAGCAAACTTAGCCACAAAGCCATCTATTCCATAATCCAAATCGTTGATGTACAATGTAAAAAGAAGCGGCCCCAACACAGACCCCTGTGGAACACCACTGGTAACCGGCAGCCAACCAGAATAGGATCCCTTTATTCCCACTCTCTGTTTCCTGCCAATCAGCCAACGCTCTATCCACGTATGTAACTTTCCCGTAATTCCATGGGCTCTTATCTTATTAAGTAGCCTCATGTGTGGCACCTTGTCAAAGGCCTTCTGAAAATCCAAATATATAACATCCACTGCATCTCCCTTGTCTAGCCTGCTGGTAATTTCCTCAAAAAATTGTAATAGGTTTGTCAGGCAGGATTTTCCTGTAAGGAACTCATGCTGAGTTCTGCCTATCTTGTCATATGCCTCCAGGTACTCTGTAACCTCATCCTTGACAATCAACTCCAACAACTTCCCAACCACCAATGTCAAGCTAACAGGTCTATAATTTCCTTTTTGCTTTCTTGCCCCCTTCTTAAATAGCGGAGTGACATTTGCAATCTTCCAGTCCTCCGGAACCATGCCAGAATCTATCGACTTTTGAAAGATCATCGCTAATGCCTCCGCAATCTCCACAGCTACTTCCTTCAGAACATACGGGTGCATTCCATCTGGTCCGGGAGATTTATCTACCTTTAGACTATTCAGCTTCCTGAGTACTTTCTCTGTCGTAATTGTGACTGCGCACACTTCTCTTCCCTGCCACCCTTGAGTGTCCGGTATACTGCTGATGTCGTCCTCAGTGAAGTCTGATGCAAAATACTCGTTCAGTTCCTCTGCCATCTCCTTATCTCCCATTATAATTTCTCCAGTATCATTTTCTATCGGTCCTATATCTACTCTCACCTGTCTTTTATTCTTTATATACTTGAAAAAGCTTTTAGTATCTTCTTTGATATTATTTGCTAGCTTCCTTCCATAGTTAATCTTTTCCCTCTTAATGACCTTCTTGGTTTCCTTCTGTAAGGTTTTAAAAACTTTCCAATCCTCTGTCTTCCCACTAATTTTTCCTTCCTTGTATACCCTCTCCTTTGCTTTAATTTTAGCTTTGACTTCTCTTGTCAACCATGGTTGCATCCTTTTTCCACTCGAAAATTTCTTCTTTTTTGGAATATACCTGTCTTGCACCTTCCTCACTTCCTGCATAAACTCCAGCCACTGCTGCTCTGCTGTCTTTCCCGCCAGTGTCCCTTTCCAGTCAACTTTGGCCAGTTCCTCTCTCATGCCACTGTAATTTCCTTTACTCCACTGAAATACTGACACATCAGATTTCGGCTTCTCTTTTTCAAATTTCACAGTGAACTCAATCGTGTTATGATCACTGTCTCCTAAGGGTTCCTTCACCTCAATCTCTCTAATCACCTCCGGTTCATTACACAATACCCAACCCAGTACAGTCGATCCCCTAGTGAGCTCAACAACAAGCTGTTCTAAAAAGCCATCTTGCAGACATTCTACAAATTCTCTCTCTTGAGATCCAGTGCCGACCTGATTTTCCCAATCCACTGGCATGTTAAAATCCCCCACAATTATCATAACACTGCCCTTCTGACAAGCCTTTTCTATTTCCAGTTGTAATTTGTAGTCCACATCCTTGCAGCTGTTTGGAGGCCTATAAATAACTGCCATCAGGGTCCTTTTACTCCTTAGCTCAACCCATAAAGATTCTGCACCTTCTGATCCTATATCACCTCTTTACAATGATTTAATACCAAGCTGTAATGCTCCAAGGGAGGCCTAAGTTATATATAGCTGCATTTGTATGTATTATGTGGAATTGGCCTCACTTCTAACCTCAAGGAAATTCCATTATCTATATAATAGAATAAAATGCAATGGTTTTTGACCCTTTTTACATGTATCGTTGTTTATTTCCTTAGAAATTAAAGCCATGTTCTTCCTTAAACCAAGTCAATTGGGGCAGTTAAAAAAAGTTCAAAATGTTGAAGTATTTTGATTGAATAAGCATTGAAAACTAAATCCACAAGCAGGAGATTAGTAAACAGGAGGTAACATTTTAGGATGATGGGGAAAATAATTAAAGGGTATTTGAAGAGAATTGTTTTTTTTCTGGAACACTCACAACATGCTGGAGGAACTCAGCAGGTCGGGTAGCATCTGTGGAAACGATGAGTCGACTTTTCAGGCTGGAGCCCTTCATTTTCTGATTTGGAAGGCATATCCTGAAAGAATAGGGGTGGCAGATTCACTATAACTTTCAAAATGAACTGGATGTATCATCAGAGTGATACTTTCAGGGCTATGGAGAAAAAGGTCATTTGCTTGAAGGGGAGAACTCTATCAAGAAGCTCTGCTGCTCACTCAAGCAGCAATTAGATATGCTGGAATCTAGGCCAGGGTACATAATTGCTTAAGTGAACACAATTGTGTCAAAATAGAAAATAATCAAAACCGGTCAGGTGGCATCTCTGGAATAAGTAACATGCACAAAATGCTGAAGGAATTCAGCAGGTCAGGCAGCATCTAAGCAGAGGAATAAATGGTCGATGTTTTGTGCGGAGACTCTTCAACAGAAATTTTTCAAAGTTCAAAATAAATCTATTATCAAAGTACCATTCACCGAAAGTGGAAATTCCTAGTGGCCAAATATTTTAATTCTGATTCCCATTTCTGTTCTGACATGTCAGTCCATGGCCTCCTCTTGTAACATGAAGAGGCCACCCTCAGGGTGGAGGAGCAACACCTTATAATCCATCAAGGTAGCCTCCAACCTGATGGCATGAATATTGATTTCTCCTTCCGGTTAAAAAAAACTGTTGGCTTCCCCTCCCTTCTTCTAATATTCCCCACTCTGGCCTCTTCCTCTTCACATCTGCCTATCACCTCCCCTGGGCCCATCTTCCTTCCCTTTCTCCTATGGTCCACTGAACTCTCCTATCAATTTCTAACTATCCTCATTCCCTTCCACCCACCTTTTTACTCTGGTGTCTCCCCGCTTCCTTTCCAGACTGAAGAAGGGTCTCGGCCTGAAACGTCGACTGTTCATTCATTTCCATGGATGTTCCCTGACCTGTTGAGTTCCTCTAGCATTTTGTATATCCAGCATCTGCAGAATTTCTCATGTTTATAAAACACATATCGATCATATAAAACCCTGAGAATCATTTTCTTGTGGGCATATTTAATAAATCCAATAACCATAATAGAATCAATACGAGACCACACCAACAGGGTGGACAACCAATGTGCAACTGACAACAAACTGTGCAAATACTAAAATAAGGAGGAAAAAAAGAAATAGTAATAATAATAATAATATTGTTGACAATCTGAATTTATTTGAATTTGAATTTATTTAAATCTTATATCCATCCCACAAGATGAAGGAATAAATATCTTTGCATTATGACTCCGTCGCAATGTACAGACATGTGAATTTATAAGCCTAATGGCTTGTAGAAAGAAGCTGTCCTGTAGCCTGTTGGTCCTGGCTTTAATGCTGTGGTAACATTTGCCAGACAGATGCCGCTATAAGTCTATGGTTGGGGTGACTGGTCTCCCCAATGATCTTCCAGGCCTTCTTTATGCACCCGCTGCTGTAAGTGTCCTCAATGGAGGGATGTTCACATCCACAGATGCGCTGGGCTGTCTGTACCACTCTCTGAAGTGCTCAGTGATCAAAGTTGGTGAAGTTCCCGTACCAGGTGGTGATACAGCCAGTCAGGATGCTCTGAATGGTGCCCCTGTAGAAGGTCTTGAGGATTTGGGTGCTCATGCCGAACTTCTTCAGTCGCCTGAGGTGGAGGAGATGCCGTTTTACTTTTTTTTGCCACACAGCCAGTGTGTACAGTCCAAGTGAGATCTTCAGTGCAGGAAGCATCGAACGCCTGGCTCAAAGCTGAAGATGTCTTTGCAGAAACCCTAAGGTTCCATGTAGCAAAACAGGGCCAGGTGGATAACACAAAAATATCAACAATACATAATAAAAGAGCAACAAATTCAAAATGGTAAATGCAGAAAATGTCAAGAGAAAGCAGAAACAATCCAACTGATTACAGGACCCTGCAGCAATTTAACTCAATCTGATTACAGTACTTACACAGACACAATCAAATGGCAAACATCATTCGCCAAAATCTTGCTTTAAAACACAAACACATATAAAACATCCGACCTTACTATAATTACAAGTCTGATCCAGTTTGAGAGCCAGAATCCTACAAATTATATTACAACTGATCAGTTATTACAGATGGGACAATCCATAATAACCAGCCTGATATAATATTACAGGAAAAACAAGGAAGAATAACTTACTTAATAAATATAGCTATTCCAAACACACATAACATACAGAAATCAACGAGTGAAAAACACCAGAAATATGTTGAATTAAAAGAGAAAATTGAAAGACTATGGAACATGAACAGGGTATACATTGTCCCAATAGTAATACCCACAACCAGTATCATCCCAAAGTCACTACACAATAAGATTAAACAACATGGCAATATTTACATAAATCTCCAGAAAGGCACAATAAGAAACACCACAAGAATAATTCAAAAGTTCCTAGCAATTAAGAAATGAGTGTGTTTGGCTATGGAAAAAATAAGCAATAAATATCAAGAATATGAGATGGAGAATCCTTGAAAATGAGTCTATACATTGTGGGAATAGTGATTAATGATTCATCATCACTGTGGAATGAGAAACAGTTAGCATTTCACTTATTACCAGAACTTCACACCATCTGACCTGCAGAATTTCTCCAGTATTTATTGTTTTCATTTCTGATTTCCATGTCTGAAGTTGTTGTCTTATTTTCAGTTCCGATGGATAGAAATGAGTGTGCTTGGTTATGCCAATACTTCAGGTTTTACCAGCTTGAGGTGAGAGAAAGTAACAATACAACAATAATAATAAATAACAATAACAAACCCTACATACCAAAACAAAATTCATCATTAAAATTTACAAACATTGTTAATACTTTCAATAACACTATGTTACCACAATATTTAGGAAAAATTGAGATAGTTGAAGAACTACACACAATAACAAACTGCACAGCATTAACAGCAATGCAATGCAATAGAGACACTCATTAATAGAAACCCAAAACTGAGTAATGAAATGAGAACACCGAAATGGAAGAAGAGATTAAGAAGCAGTTAAAACCTTAAAAGCAGAAGTAGCCCACCTAATGGAGTATAATATGGATAACCATGCAAGAAAGTTAAGCGAAAAGTGAAGGAAATACGGAGGAAATATAAGGTCCACACAAGATAAGATCAACGTAACAAAAGCACTGTAGAATTTATAGATACACTAAAACAAAAGTTTGACGCTTGCAAACCTAGAATAAATAGATACATGAAATGCACCAGATGAAGGAAACAGAATGATCAGTTCAGAAACAATGATAAAGGTTTATACAGAACATTGAAACTAAATTCAATGTGACCAATCCAGCATAGAATTACCATCAAACACAGAGGTTATAAGCTTTTGGTCTACTATCTGGTCAACAGGCTAACATACAATCAAGAAGCAAGCTGGATTAGGGAGGAAAAAGAATGCACCCACACAATTGAAGACCTGCAAACACCTGAAGTTACAATGGATTTGTTAGAAGTGGTTATAAAAAGTATGCACAACTAGAGAAGTACTGGCAGTGATAATATGCATAATTATTGGTGTAAAAACATTACTTGCCTTCACCTGTACCTATTAATACCTATCAACAATTGTCTTAAAAGTCATGAAAAAGTATCAGAATTTTAGACAGAAGGTAAACAATATATCTTACCTGCAGGAAAAATCATAAATGATCTATCAAAATATCATTCTATTACTTGTTTACAAACTATATATAAATTTGTAACATCATGCATCATGCAATTAATCACCACTCACATGGATAATTATAACATACAGTACTTACAGAAGAGTAGAAAGGATGCTGTAAGCGTCTGAAAGGATGTAAAGAACAAATGGTAACAAATTCTGTATTTCTAAATCAAGCTCAGGGGAAAAACAGAAATCTTTTACGTTGTTATATTAACCACCAAAAAGCACTTGATTCTGTCCCACACTCATGGTTAATAGAAATTTGCAATTATATATAAACTACACCCAATACTCATGACATTCCTACAGCATCTGATGAAGCATTGGTGTACAATAATCACCCTGTCTATTAATAACCAAAAGAGAACAACCACTGTTATCAAAATAAACCGAGGCATTTTCCAGGGTGACTCTCCAAGCCCACTATGGTTTTGTCTAGATTTAAACTCACTCTCTAGTTCACTGAATCAACAAAAATAGGGTATCAAATCAGAAACAACCAAATAAGTTATACCTTGATACCCCTTCTTTGATTTGAAATTATACACTTCCTCATCAGTAAAGCTAAAGCAATTAATTCAAATAGTGGAAGTATTTACAAAATATATAAACATGAACTTTGGATTAGATAAGTGCAGAATATTAAACATAAAGGTGCAATAGAACTTGTAGAATATAAAACAGAGCAGCAAGATACAATACAACTGCTGGATGAATATAAAACATACAAGTATCTGTGATATCAACAAGCAAAGAAAATAGATCATAATGTGGTAAAGGGAAAACTTTTGATATAATTTACTTTAAGAAAACCTGCCAAACAGAGCTCAGTAGTAAAAATATAACAAATGCAGTAAACACTTTTGCCATGTTCATATTAATGTATTCTTTTGGCATAATATCTTGGTTCGAAACTGATCTGGAAAATTTACAAAGGAAAATAAGAACTGAAGTGACCAATTTTAGAAAACACTAAGTACTCTCAAACACACTCAAGACTACCTAGGACAGAAGGGGGAAGAGGAATAACAGATATTAAAAATATTTAAACAACAGCTGGATAAAACTTCTAAGGATTTATTTTCATCAATGAAAACAGGATTCAGCACTCCAAATGAGCATATATCATTCAGATAAGAAGTACACACCACAAAACTTAAATGAACCACAACCCAGAAAAGTGAATAAATTATCACTTCAGAAGAAAAAAATGTTAACCAAGGGAAGAGCATGACCCGCCATGGAAAACATCCCCTTTATCTGAGCAGACTGGATGTCGACTAGAAAGTGTTGAGTGCCTGGCTCAGTTTTGGAGACCTTTTTCCAGAAGCAGAGCAGTTCTTTGTGGCAATGCAGGACCAGGTGGTTAACACAAAAAAAAAAATCAAATTACTTAATAAGGAACCAACAAATTCAAGATGATAAATGCAGAAAATGTCAAGAGAAACCAGAAACAATCCAACTGATTACAGGATCCTGCAGCAGTTTAACTCAATCTGATACACAGGTAAAATCAAGTGGTAAACAGCATTCACCAAAATCTTGCTTTAAAATAGAAACTCATACAAGCCTGATGCAGTTTTAGAGTCAGAGCCCTACAAATTATATAATGACTGATCCATTATTACAGAAAGGGCAATCATAGAAACATAGAAAACCTACGGCACAATACAGGCCCTTCGGCCCACAAAGTTGTGTCGAATATGTCCCTACCTTAGAAATTACTAAACTTACCATAATCCTCTATTTTTCTAAGCTCCATGTACCTATCCAAAAGTCTGTTAAAAGACCCTATCGTATCCGCCTCCACCACTGTTGCCGGCAGCCTATTCCACACACTCACCACTCTCTGCGTAAAAAACTTACCCCTGACATCTCCTCTGTACCTACTCCCAAGCACCTTAAACCTGTGTCCTCTTGTGGCAGCCATTTCAGCCCTGAGAAAAAGCCTCTGACTATCCACACAATCAATGCCTCTCATCATCTTATACACCTCTATCAGGTCACCTCTCATCCTCCGTCGCTCCAAGGAGAAAAGGCCGAGTTCACTCAACTTATTCTCATAAGGCATGCTCCCCAATCCAGGCAACATCCTTGTAAATCTCCTCTGCACCCTTTCTATGGCTTCCACATCCTTCCTGTAGTAAGGTGACCAGAAATGAGCACAGTACTCCAAGTGGGATCTGACCAGGTTCCTATATAGCTGCAACATTACTTCTCGGCTCCTAAATTCAATTCCACGATTGATGAAGGCCAATACACCGTATGCCTCCTTAACCACAAAGTCAACCTGCACAGCTGCTTTGAGCGTCCTATGGACTCGGACCCCCAAGATCCCTCTGATCCTCCACACTGCCAAGAGTCTTACTATACTATATTCTGCCATCATATTTGACCTACCAAAATGAACCACCTCACACTTATCTGGGTTGAACTCTATCTACCACTTCTCAGCCTAGTTTTGCATCCTATCAATGTCCCACTGCAGCCTCTGACAACCCTCTACACTATCCACAACACCCCTAACTATAATAACCAGAAGGATATAATATCTATAATAACCATAAAGATATAATATTACAGGATAAGCAAGCAAACTTACTTGATAGATACAGCCATTCCAAACACACACAACATACTGAAATCAGTGAGTGAAAAATACCAGAAACATATTGAATTAAAAGAGGAAATTGAAAGACCATGGAACATGAACCGGGCATATATTGTCCCAATAGTAATACCAACAACTGGTATCATCCCAAAGTCACTACACAATTAGGCCCAGACAGCAATATTTAGGTAAATCTCCAGAGAACCACAATACTAAACACTACTGGAATAGTTCCCAAAAGTTCCTAGCAATTGAGAAAAGAGTGTGCTTGGTAATGCTCGTACCTCTAAGCTGAAAAAAGTACAATAATAATAAATAAGAAATAAAAATCAAGAATATGAGACGGGGAATCCCTGAAAGCAAGCCCATACATTGTGGGATCAGTGATTCATGATTTAGCATCTCTGTGAATTGAGAAACAGTTAACACTTCACTCATCATCAAAACATCACATTGTCTGTACTGCAGAATTTCTCCAGTATTTACTCTTTCCACTTCAGATTTCCATGTCTGAAGTTATTTTCTTACTTTCAGTTTGGATGTGTAGTAGAGTTTTATTTCAGTGTGATCTGATTCGCAATAGTGAGCACTTCTGGATCAAATCACGCTGCTCCAGAAAGCTGAGTGAACACTGGCACAACTTGAGCGTCATTGAGTGGGGGAGCCATACAGTGCAAAAGCAGGACCTTCAACCCAATGCATCTTTACTGACCACAGTGTCAATCCAAGCTAGTCCCACTTAACTCTAAACCTCTTCTATCCATATACCTGTCTCAATGTCTTTTAACTATGTCAATTGTACCCACCTCTACAGCTTAATTTGACAGCTCATTCTGTTCACCCACTACTCTCTGCATGAAAATGTTTTCACTCGGGTCTCTTTTAAATCTTTCCCTTCTTACCTTAAATCAAGAGCCTATAATTTTTAACACCCCCTACCATGGGCAAAAGATTGTGACCATCTACTTTACAACATTAATTGTCCAAGGTACATCATTCCCTTGGCAATGCACCTTTTAGAATCTTATAGGTGAAGTTGCTTCAGAAGCAACTAGCACAGGGCTTATCTTCTAACCAACTTGTCCATTTTCCATCTCAGCACCTGAAGCTCATCATGCTCCTGACCTTTTCATCAACCAAAGTCCATAATGGAGGCCCATTCTCCATAAATCTCCTCCTTCACCTCCACATCCTTGGACTCACTCTTACCTTGATTACCAACAACCACGCTTCTCCCCAACTCTGCTAATCTTAATTAATGGTTGATAAACTCTCCCTAAACTTAATTAGTGGTTGATAACTTTCCCCATTGCTGTCACTGCCTCGTGCATACATTCGGGTGCACTAGAAATTTGATGACCTCACCACGGATTTATGTTCCTATCCCGAGTGGTACCCTGGTCAAGGATGAAGGTCTACTCTTTGTGCAGTACCTCACTTACTTTCAGCTCTATTTGTTTAATTTACTGCCAAGCCTCATTTGCTTTGCAGATTGAGCACCCACTCTACAAGTACAGTTCACTAAGTAGGTTGTACCACTGATGATTACTGTTTGCAGTCAGAATGAGCAATTAAAGCATATTGACAAAAATGAATACAGATGCTTTTGAAACTCTGGACCCCTTGAGGCATTGTGTTCCATCCTGTGTAATAGGTTGATGTTAACCAGAGGATCAGAGCTGCTGGGTTGAAAGGTTATGTATATACTGAAGCTACAGTCAGAAGCCTTGAAGACATGTTCATTTTGTTTATTTAACTAACTTATTTTTAATTACCATAGCAAGGGTCTTTTTTCATTCTGTGATTTAATGCACCATTCAGTTTGCCTGCCAAAAGCAAACATTAATACTCCCTGCATGCTGTGCGAACCTGGGTTATGAAGATCTTACAACTGATATCTGATTCCAAAGAAACCATTCATTTTGATTTTTTGGTTGAAGATGTTTTAGACTGTAATCAGTTTTCAAGCACTAAACCCCTCAATTTGCTGAGACACATGATAGTATTTTCAGGTTCAGAGGGCTGTGTCAGGAAATAGTGTGCATAAGGGTAGAATTATATCGAGGAGCAAGGGGAAGATCCGCAGGTGTTATGCATTCAGCTTAGCAATCTGTTTTCAATTACAGTCTTTTGCAATGGCAAATTCATTCAGAAAACATTTAGCTTTCATTTCCGATTTTATGGCATTGAAAGAAAGCTAAGAGAGGATATAGCCTTGTACTTTGTCGTAATTTTGTTCAGACCTGTTTATCATCTCTGACAGCTCAGCGCAATATCACAGTCACAGTCATTTGTGACAGTGCAAAACTATGGGTTCGGCAGCCTTAAAATCTTGAGCAGATTTTAAGTTGGCTAAATCAGCTATGGCATGGCAGAAAAGGTCTCAAAATGAGGTGAGACTTATTGCCTACATCAATCCCAATGCTTAGTCTGGTACCAATTTTAACAGGGCTCACCGATGAACAGCTAATGTGTCTGCCTCTTTCAGTTGGCAGGCTTGTTTAAGTGCAAATTAGGAACCCATGACCTGCATAAGTCCCATGATCCCATACTGGAACAGAAATAGGCAGAATGTGTGCACGGCACATTCCAGTCAGCTTCACCTCCCTGTGCATTTTAAATTACTGTACATCTGTCAGGACAGAAGAAACAGGTGCCCTGGGATCCCATGAACACACTTCAAGTCGTGCATTAAAGGCCATCCAAATGTAACATTTAAATTCAGAAAGGGCACCCATCTGAGGAAAACAGTTCATGCTTGTTTTAAATGAGGACTGTGCAGAGGAATAACTTTGGGGCTCTCCTTCAGCAAGATGACTGGGTCAGCTGCTGCAGAGCATTGTTCAACTATCCTAATAAAAAATACATTCCAAGAACAGAAAAACCTACAGAAAGTGCTAGATACAGCCCAGTACATCACAGGTAAAACCCTCGCCACCATTGAGCACAGCTAGAGAGAGCACTGCCACAAATAAAGCTGCATCTATCACCAAGGGCCCAACCATCCAGGCCGTGCTCTCTTCTCACTGCTGCCATCAGAAGAGAGATACAGGAGCCTTGGGTCCCACACCACCAGGTTCAGGAGCAGTTAGTACCTCTTAACCATCAGGAGCCTGAACAAGCATGGATAACTTCATTCACCTCAACTCTGAACTGATTCCACAACCCACGGACTAACTTTCAAGGACTCCACAACTCACATTCTCAGTATTATTTATTTATTAATTATTATTATTATTATTTTATTTGTACAATTTGTTTTCATTTGCAGAGTGGTTGTTTATCAGTCTTTGCGTGTAGTTCTTCACTGAATTTTTCAATTGAATTTTTTGTTCTACTGTGAATCACCGCAAGAAAATGAATCTCAGGATAGTATATGGTGACATATATGTACTTTGATAATAAATTTACTGAACTTTGAAGCTCTTCATATCTGGAACCTGCCTGTGAATAATAGAATGATAGAAGATATTGTCAATCATCTGATTGTAAGGAAGCAATGCTGGATTGATATTTGAACAATTCTAATCACAATTGATTCTAATCACATTTAACCAGCGATATCCTAAAGAGCACCTGTAATGTTGTAGATATGTGTGTACTATGGCACATAATTGAACAATATAATTCTGCATGTTATACTTGATCTTCCTGGCAATGGGTGCTTTGCAATGGGATTGCTTGAATAACATGAAAAGCATTCTGCTTCCTCTGCAGATGGAATGCCAGCTTTTTGCAAGGGGGTCAGACACTTCTGAAATATTGCAAATAGCTTGATTCCCATAATTCTGGAAGTATGTACATCATCAGTTTATGGTCAAAACAGCAAGTTCACTAGACTGATTCCTAGGATGAGAAGGATGTCTTGTGAGGAAAGATTGAGAAGGATATGGTTTTATTTTCTGGGGTTCAGAAGAATGAGAGAAGTTCTGACAAGTTCTTTCCCATTGCTGGAGCGTCCAAGGCTAGGTAACGTTATCTCAGAATAAGGGGTTGGACATTTATTACAGTGGTAGAGGAATTCCTTTCTCAGTTAGCTGTGCATCTTTGTAATTCTCAACCACAAGGAGCTGTGGATGCTTAGTCTCTGAGTACGTTCTAAACTAAGACTGATGAATTTTTGGAAACCAGAGGTACCAAAGAATTTGGAACTAGTTGGGAAACTGAGGTTAAGATGCAAAATTAGCTACAATTTTATTGATTGATGGGGTCGTTTTGAATTATATATACTGTGTCATGATGTAATCAGCAAACATGTCCAAGCAGCTTGCAGTGTGGTTATAGGAGCAGAGGGTAGACAGATAAGGAGTAGAGGCCATTGCAAGCTTGCCATGTACAAATTGAAGCTACAGTCAGGGGTTAAGATGAAACTTGGTTAAGGAGTTTTAGCCATGTTTAGAGTCGGATGATCAAGTCAAAGATTAGATGAGGAAGTCTGGGGACAATAGGGTTTGGAGGATGAATGCCCCTATAGGGGCAAGCATGATTGCCCCTATAGTTCTCTCAAACTCTCTGGCTACAATCTCCCACAAACTCCCCATTGTAGTAGCAAATCTCCAAAACATATGAGAAATGTTCATTTCTACTCTGAGCTCAAAGAATGTGCTTAAAGCTTCCTTGGGAAAATGCTGCATCCACTGACTCCTGGAATCTCTGGCCTATAACTTCATAAAGTGGAGAAAGTGTGTTTGAGGTGAGACTGAGATCATTGAGGCCTTGCACTGGAAGGACATAGAAGCCCTATATATGCGATTGAAGAAGCATACCACCTCAAAAACTGCCTACACCTATTAGGCTCCCATCTTTGCCCAATTGCCACTTAAGAACACACAAAACTGTAGTGGAAACAGGTAATCTTGTGTCCAGAAGGACTGCCTACGGAACCTTGACAGTGTATAAGTACTTATCATGCTTCCCATTGCATGTCAAGAAGACATGCAGAATCCTTGCAGAGCCTTGATTAGCCAAGAAACTACTATACAAACTGCATCAATCATTCAAGTTTTTGAATACTTCATTTTAACTTTCTTTATGTCCAACCTTAAATATACTTAAGAATGTGTTTTGCATAATATCATGGAACTTAGGAACGTTTCTGGGCAAAGTTGGTTCACATCATACCTTAGCTTTTGATTCTAGCGAAAAGAACTTTGTGCATGTAGGGACAGAAGCAATCCTATTGTACAATCTGGTGAAATGGGACCCTAACATTGCGGATATTATGGTAATGTAAACCTAGGTTGTTGAATACTAGTTGATCATCTAATTTGCTCACTTGTTGAACTAGTTTAAAGATTTACCCCTACGATGGACTGACATAATTTGCCTTTGCGCTTATGTTTGCTAAATGACTCAGTGCTGAGTAAAGTAACTCCAAGGCAAATGACTAACAGGGCGGTGTAATATTTGGGACAAGCATCTCTCTGTCTGCAGCTACACCCATTCAAACGCTTGGCTCCTTTTCTTTCATCTTCAATCATAAAAGTCCCTTAGATTTTTAAGGTCTTTTAACAGCTATGTTATCTTATACCTTTTATAAATTAGTCATTGAATTGGCACTGCTATCCATTAAAGAATGCAACAGCTTTTACTGATTTTTCTTTCAAGATCACAATCAAGAGGTGCAGTCAAGGAGTTTTACTTGACAAACACATTTTCTTTTAAAATGCTCCTGATTAGAAGCAGGAGCATTACATGAACTCACATGAAACCATTTGTCTTTCTTTATTGTTGATCAATAACAAATAGATCATCAGCTATTTCTAAAACAACATTTAAGGTATTATTTTTAGAAGTTGTAATACTGATACAGATTTTTCAGTGCTTGGAGATGGATCAATTCTATTTGATTCAGTTCCAGTCTTTTTCTGCCTTGAAGTATTGGATTTTGGCTGCAGTTTGTAAAAAACAGATTTATTTTAGGTTATAAAAGCCAAATACCATTAACAAATACTCTCAGTGACTTCTTAACTTTATCTCCCCTCCCTCCCCACCCACCTTCCCGACACTCCATCCCTCGCCTCACCTGATTTCATCTATCACCTGCCAACTTTACTCCTTTCCCCCCCTCCACCTTCTTAGTCTGGTTTCCTCACCCTTCTTTTTCAGTCCTGAGAAAGGGTCTTGGCCCAAAGCATAGGAATTTAATTCCTCTCCATAGATGCTGCCTGATTTGCTGAGCTCCTCCAGCGCTTTTTGTGTGTGCTCTAGATTTCCAGCATCTGCAAAATCTCTTGTGTTTATTCTCAGTAAGTACAGGTAAAGAGTTATTTCAGGAGATTTACTACAATTCAAATATAGCAAAATTAATGTTCGCATTTAAAGTACCTAGGTCAAACAATAAAGTACTGTGAAAATGCATGGAATATTTAAGGAGCTCATAATTAAATGAAGAAGGATGAAGAAAAGCATCATAGGTAGCATTAAAACAATGAATAGACTTTATAATAAATATAGAAAAAGCAAGCACTAAACTGAATATGTTTCAAATGTACAATGTGGATTTTACAATGTCGGATTAATCCTTGCCAGTTCTCAGAATTTTTTTTTCACCCAGAGCGTTGCTAGGATCTGAAATGCCCAAGTAGGGAGTTGAAAGTGAAACTCTCACAACATTTCTGACATATCTAGATGAGCGCTTAAATTGCCATGATACAGAAGACTACAGACCAAGTGATGGCCATGGAATTAGTACAGAAAGAAAGTTGATCAGCTCGGACATAGTAGACCAATAATGGGCAGATTTCTAAGCTGTACCACTCTGTGACTGCTGCAAGGAGCATAAATGCTGTGCTGCCCATTCCTTTAAATGAATGGTGCAAGCAGTACATAGCAACAATGCTATTCATTAGCTTAACACCACAGTTAAAAGCTCAAACTTACTAATTGCAAGAAAGGTTTAAAATTATCTTGTGCTTCTTAAAAGAGAGGTGCTTTGAGGCTGGAAGAGGTTGTTGGCAGGCATTCCTGAAATCAAGATGTGAGGAGGACATATTCTGACCTAGAAGGCGTTTCAGAATTGCAGTATGTAAGACAGGTTTAGATCCAACTTCTTTGGATGGAAGCCTTGGTAAAGAGGTAGGACAGATATCCTGTTCATGCGGGCATTGGAAGAGATATGGAAGAAAAGTTCAAAGTTTAAAGTAAATTTATTGTCAAAATACATATATGTCACCATCTACAACCCTGAGATTAATTTTTTTGCTGGCATTCACAGTAAGTACAAGAAACACAATAGAATAAATGAAACACTGCACCCAACAGGACAGACAAACACAGAAGTGCAAAAGGCAACAAACTCATACCACCAGGTTCAAGAACAGTTACTATCCCTCAACCATCAGGCGCTTGAACAAAAAGGGATAACTAGACTCACTTAAGTACTCTTTCATATTTGTTATCTATTGCTATTTATTTATATCTGCATTTGCACAGTTTGTTGTCCTGTTTACAGTTACTATTCTATAGATTGGTTGAGTATGCCCGCAGAAAAAGTATCTCATGGTTCTGTGCGGTGAAGTGTATGTACTCTGATAATAAATTTTACTTTGAACTTTGAAATTTGAATACAAAAGGAAAAAAAGAACATAATAATAATAATAATAAATAAACAAGCAATAAATGTCAAGAAAATGAGATGCAGTGTCCTTGAGAGTGAGCCCATAAGGTTTTGGAACAGTTCAGTGATGGGGTGAGTGAAGTTCAGTGAATATTCCCCCTTTGCTTCACAAGCCTGGTTGTTGAGGGATAATAACAGTTCCTGAACCTGGTGGTGTGGGTTCTGAGGCTCCTGTGCCTCTTTCCTGATGGCAGCAGCGAGAAGAGATGTTGGGGATCATTGATGATGGATGCTGCTTACCTGCAACAGCGTTCATTGTGTATGCGTTCAGTGGTGGGGACTGCTTTACCCGTGATGGACTGGGCTTTATCCACTATCTTTTGGAGGCATTTCCATGCAAGAGTGTTGGTTGTTTCCATACCAGGCTATGATGCAACCAGTCAATATGTTCCACCACACATCTACAGAAGTTTGTCACAGTTTTAGATGACATGGCAAATCTTCACAAACTTCTAAGAAAGTGGAGGCAGTGCTGTGCTTTCTTCGTAATGGCACTTGCACGCTGGACACAGGACAGATCATTTGAAATGACAACACTGAGGAATTTGAAATTGCTGACCCTCTCCACCTCTGATCCCCTGATCAGAACTGGCTCATGGGCCTCCAGTTTCCTCCGCTGGGTTTTTTTCTGACATTGAGTGACCAGCTGCTGTTTTACTGGCACCATCCAACCAGTGTCCCTCCCATATGCTGATTCGAAACCACCTTTGGTTCAGCCAACAATAGTAGCTTCATCAGCAAAATTAATTTGGCATTGGAGCTATGCTACAATCATATGAGTAGAGCAGGGGTCTAAGCACACAGCCTTGTGGTGCACAGGTGCTGATGAAGAAGGTGGACAAGATGTTGTTGCCAATCTGAACTGCCTGGTGTCTGCAAGTAAGGAAATCATGGATCCAGTCGCACAAGGAGGTATTGCGGCCTAGGTCTTGAAGCTTATTAATTAGTTTTGAGGGGCTGATAGTATTGAATGCAAAGGTGAAGTCAATGAAGAGCATTCTGATGTATGTATCTTCACTGCCCAGATGTTCCAGGATTGAGTGAAGAACCAATGAAGTGGCGTCTGCTGTTGACGTATTGTGATGGCAGGCAAGTTGGAGTGGATCCAAATCCCTTCTGAGGTAAAAGTTGATATATTTCATCACCAACCTCTCAAAACACTTCACCACATTGGATGAGAGTGCTAATGGATGATAGTGATTGAGGTAGGTTAGCACGTTTTCCTTAAGCACTGGTATAATTGAAGTGGGTAGGTAGCTCCGACTGCCAAAGCAAGTGATTAAAGACATCAGTGAACATGCCAACCATTTGATCACCACAGGTCTTTAGTATTAGGCCAGGTACCCCGCTGGGCCAGGTGCTTTCTGTGGGTTCACCCTCCTGAAGGATGCTCTCATGTTGACCTCAGAGGCTAAAATTACAGAGTCATTGGGGGCTGTGAAAGTCCATGTTTTGACAGTCAAAGTGAGAATAAAAGGCGCAAAACCTGGTTGTCCCTTACATTGCTTGCTTTTACTTTATAGGAGATGATAGCATTCAAGCCCTGCCATAGTTGTCGACATTCCTCCAGGGATTCAAGTTTGGTCTGAAATTGCTACTTCACACGTGAGACGGCTTTCAGGAGATCTTACTTGAATCTCTTGTATTTTACTTGGTCTTCAGACACGAAAACTTCTCATCTGGGCCTCATCAGATTGTGGACCTCATGATTCATCCGGGGGTTCTGGTTTGGGAAGACTCTGAATGATTTTGTGGGCACACACTCATCTACAACTGCTTTTGGTGTATTCATTCAGATCCTCTGATGAATCTTTGAATGCCTGGCCAGTCCACCAACTCAAAGCAATCCCGTATCTGCTCCTCTGCCTCCTGCGACCAACTCTTCATTGTCCTTACTTCTGGAGCCCTGCTCTTTAGCCTCTGCCTGTATGCAGGTGGGAGAAGAACAACTAAATAATGACCTTTCCCAAAATGCTCTGGTGCTGCAGGTGATACTTGGGCAGAGATTTCTTCAGACAAGCTTGACTTAAGTCTCCAACATTGATTTGAAAGGTGTCATGGTAGGCTGTTTTTCGTTTGCTGATGGCAGCACACAGAACCTCGAGTGCCTGCTTAACATCGGCCTTTGGCATCATGTAAATTGCGGACAGGATCACAGAGGAGGACTCTCTTGGTCAGTAGAACGGTTGGTCAGTAGATGCTCCAAGTCAGGGGAACAAGAGTGTGAGAAGACCTCTGCATCTGAGCAACACAAAGAGTTTATAGTGAATGCTAGAAACCAAATACAAGGGACCAGGAGACACTGCTGCCAAAACTTAAAAGACTTTACATGCATGGTCAAGGTCACTGAGTGCATCAGCGAATGAATTATTCACAAGTATATAATAAAGCAGAGTGCAACTAAGATGAATGTTGGACTCTTACAAAGTTAGACAAGACTATTAATAAGTGGAAATAAGGAAGTCATACTGCAGAAGAAAAAAAATTCTATCTGTCTTCATGGTAAAACAGAGTTAAAATATCTCAATAACTCAATAGTATCTTAATAGGTCAAATACAATGACAGAATATAGTATTAATGGTAAGACTCTTGGCAGTGTGGAGGATCAGAGAGATCTTGGGGTCCGAGTCCATAGGACACTCAAAGCTGCTGCACAGGTTGATTCTGTGGTTAAGAAAGCATACAGTGCATTGGCCTTCATCAATCATGGGATTGAGTTTAAGAGCTGAGAGGTAATGTTGCAGCTATAGAGGACCCTAGTCAGACCCCACTTAGAGTACTGTGCTCAGTTCTGGTCACCTCACTACAGGAAGGATGTGGAAACCATAGAAAGGGTGCAGAGGAGGTTTACAAGGATGTTGTCTGGATTGGGGAGCATGCCTTATGAGAATAGGTTGAGTGAACCCGGCCTTTTTTCCTTGAAGCGACGGAGGATGAGAGGTGACCTGATAGAGGTGTATAAAATGATGAGAGGCATTGATCGTGTGGATTGTCAGAGGTTTTTCCCATGGCTGAAATGGCTATCACAAGAGGGCATAGTTTTAAGGTGCTTGGGAGTAGGTACAGAGGAGATGTCAGGGGTAAGTTTTTTATGCAGAGTGGTGAGTGTGTGGAATGGGCTGCCAGCAATGGTGGTGGAGGCAGAAACGATAGGGTCTTTTAAGAGACTCCTGGACAGGTGCATGGAGCTCAGAAAAATAGAGGGCTATGGGTAAGCCTAGGTAATTTCTAAGGTAAGAACATGTTCAGCACAGATTTCTGGGCCAAAGGACCTGTATTGTGCTGTAGGTTTTCTATGTTTCTATGATTCTCTGCTTCTAACATTAGAACATCTGCTGGTAAAAGGGAGGAAATAGTTCCGGCAAGGTGGTGCCAGCAACCAGCAGTGACATCTTACCGACAGCTTACGAAGCTACTAGATACTCTTCTTCTTCTAAATATACTTCTTCTTCTGAACTGCAACCGATTGCAGTCTGTACCTTCTTTTTTCAGAATGGATCTTTGAGCTGACTAATCGGTCTAGAGCTTGTGCGATCACCTCGGGGATTTGCTGCGTATGAGAGCAAAAAGTGCAGCTACAGCTGTTGCTGGGGGTGTGTGTTGCATCGATCCAAAATGGTGGAACATGAAACGGTGGTCAGCTCCATTACTGTGCGTCAAGCAAGATTAAACTCGTCAAGGACAAGAGCAGAAAACAAAAAAACGTGTTCAGCGCCATCCGTCTGCCTGTGTTCACTTCTTCTTTACTATTTGCATGATTTGATCAAGGCGTTTTAGCACTGAACAGACTCTGCAGCTGTGGCCTACAACCATCGGCACAGCACTGAGGACTCACTTTCAGGGACTCCATGGTTAATGTTGTTTGCTTATTTTTTATTGTTTGCACAATATGATCTTTTTATCATTCATTGGGTGTCGGATGGTCTTGTTGACTTTTTTTTTAAGCGGGTTCTATTATGTTTCTTTGTTTTCTGGCTGCCTGCAAGAAGATGAATCACAAGGCTGTATACTTTGATGATAAGTGTACTTAGAATGTAATTTGAACTTTGAATATCTTAAAGTGGATTACAATTAGTAACGACAAGGCAGATTAGTTGCTGAAGGTAGACAGTCCCCTGGAACTTATGGCTCATGTCCTATGATCATAAAAGAAATGGAAACAGGGATAAAGATGCATTGGCTGTGATCTTCCAGCATGAAAGATCCTGGAAAATAAAAAGTGTAGTTCCCTTTTTAAGAAAGGAGGGAGAAAGAAAACAGGAAACAATGGGTCTGATAGACCTATTTGACTATGGCTATCTGTCATTGGGAAATTGCTAGAATCTATATTTATGGCAGTCATAACAAATCATTTAGAAAATCATAACATAATCAAGCTGAATAACACATATATCATGAAAGGAAAAATCCTTTTTAATACATTTATTTGATATTTTTTCACGTTTATTCCACTTTGGTAGAAAGAATGGAACAACAGAATGTTGTTTAAATGGAGAGAGGCCGTAGGACAGTGCAGTGTAGAGGGATTAGAGTCTTATCCATGAAACACAAGGCCAGCCAGTGGTGCAATGGCTTTTTTTTAAGACCATGAGAACACTCAGTCCTTATTTATTGTCATTTAGAAATGCATGCATGCATTAAGAAATGATACAATGCTCCTCCAGAGTGATATCACAAAAACAACAAGACAAACCAAAGATTAACACTGACAAGACCACATAATTATAACATATAGTTACAGCAGTGCAAAGCAATACCATAATTTGATAAAGAACAGACCATGGGCACGGTAAAAAAAGTCTCAAAGTCCTGGGTCAACTGACTCCACCGACTCCCGAGTCCCCGGTAGCAGGCGGCAAAGGGAGAAACTCCCTACCATAAACCTCCAGGCACTGTCAACTTGCCGATGCCTTGGAAGCAGCCGACCACAGTTGACACTGAGTCCGTCCATCCGAAAACTTCGAGCTTCCGACCGGCCTCTCCGATACAGCCTCCCGAGCGCCATCCTCTGCCGAGCGCCTTCGACCTCGCCCTGGCCTCTGAAAAAGCAAAGCTGAGGATTCGGGGCCTTATGCTCCGGAGATTCTGGTTACCACACAGTAGCAGTGGCAGTGAAGCGGGCATTTCAGAAGTTTCTCCAGATGTTCCTCCATACTCTCACGTCCGACTCCATCAAATCAGAATTGTGCACAGTCCCCTACTTGACAAATAACAGACATCACCATCGAAGTGGCTGCACGCGCTGCGTGGCGCCACCATCTTCTCCCCTTTTCTCCTCTTCTATCACTTCCGCTTCCGCACTGGACTTTGGGGCGAGTGGTCCCAGGTTCGACTCCAGCCGGCTTCTTGCACGCTTTCCGTCCGCGTTGAGTTGTGCGTCAAGCTAGCAACCTGGCCTCGTAAAACAGGCAAACGCTAAAGAAGTGGCAAGATTGCTGACTGATGCAGCAGTGAGGTGCAGGAGGGTATACGTATATGAAATACAGATATCAGATGCAGGTATAGCAAGTAATTAGAAACATGAATGGCAGGTTATGCTTTACTGAAGAGGGGATGAATTACAAAATTAGCAAGCTCCAGCTACAGCTGTGTAGGCCTATGATTGGAATGAGAATTAGGTTTAATATCATTGGCACATGTTGTGAAATTTGTTGTTTTGCGACAGCAGTACATTGCAATAAGTTATATAAAACCCATAAATTACAATAAGCACAGCACTGTGCAAAAGTCTTCAGTTAGGGTTCCAAACACCTCGGCACAGTACTGTAGTAATTTTGTGTATTGCGCTGTACTGCAATACACAAAAAAACAAATTTCATGACTTCTATGAGTGATAATAAACCTGATTCTGATATGGGTCTTTATTGTGGACTGAGAATGGGAAGAGGGCAGGGAGAGGGGAATCACAGTTGGGAAAAGCGAAAGGGAGAGGGGAGAGAGCGGGGAAGCACCAGAGAATCATCTTGTAATGATCAATAAACCAGTCGTTTAGAATCAAAGGACCTTGCCTGTTGTCTCAAGACTGGGTGTACCTGCACCCCGGCCATCCCCTGAGACTGGCACTCCTTGGCTGCCATTTGTCCCACACCCGTCCCGCAGTGCTCCATTCCTGCCATTCTCAGCATCCTCTGCTCCCCCCAGATTTACAAACTCGCTCTCTGCTCTATGTTGACTAATACAGTACTGTACAAAAGTCTTAGGCACATTAACTAAGCCTCTGTGTAAGTCTAAGACATTTGCACAAGTGCTGTAAATATAGAAAAAGAAAATTAAATTAAGTAAGTAGCGCAAAAAGAGGGGAAAATAAACTGAGGTAGTATTCATGGGTTCTTTGTCCATTCATAAATCTGATGGCTGAGGGGAAAAAGCTGTTCCTGAAATGTTGGGTGTGTGCCTTCAGGCACCTGTACCTTGATGGTAGCAATGAGAAGAGGGCATGTCAATAGACAATAGACAATAGGTGCAGGAGTAGGCCATTCGGCCCTTCGAGCCAGCACCACCATTCACTGTGATCATGGCTCATCATCCACAATCAGTACCCTGTTCCTGCCCCATATCTGCCACATTCACTGAGGACGACATCAGCAGTATACCGGACACTCGAGGGTGGCAGGGAAGAGAAGCGTGCGCAGTCACAATTACGGCAGAGAAAGTACTCAGGAAGCTGAGTAGTCTAAAGGTAGATAAATCACCCGGACCAGTTGGAATGCACCCGCGTGTTATGAAGGAAGTAGCTGTGGAGATTGCGGAGGCTTTAGCAATGATCTTTCAAAAGTCGATAGATTCTGACATGGTTCCAGAGGACTGGAAGGTTGCAAATGTCACTCCGCTATTTAAGAAGGGGGTAAGGAACCAAAAGGAAATTATAGACCTGTTAGCTTGACATCGGTGGTTGGGAAGATGTTGGAGTCGATTGTCAAGGATGAGGTTACAGAGTACCTGGAGGCATATGACAAGATAGGCAGAACTCAGCATGGATTCCTTAAAGGAAAATCCTGCCTGACAAACCTATTACAATTTTTTGAGGAAATTACCAGTAGTCTAGACAAGGGAGATGCAGTGGATGTTGTATATTTGGATTTTCAGAAGGCCTTTGACAAGGTGCCACGCATGAGGCTACTTAACAAGATAAGAGCCCATGGAATTGCAGGAAAGTTACATACGTGGAAAGAGCGTTGGCTGATTGGCAGGAAACAGAGAGTGGGAATAAAGGGATCCTATTCTGGTTGGCTGCCGGTTACCAGTGGTGTTCCACAGGGGTCCGTGTTGGGGCCGCTCCTTTTTACACTGTACATCAACGATTTGGATTATGGAATAGATGGCTTTGTGACTAAGTTTGCTGACGATACGAAGATAGGTGGAGGGGCCGGTAGTGCTGAGGAAATGGAGAGTTGCAGACAGACTTGGATAGATTGGAAGAATAGGCAAAGAAGTGGCAAATGAAGTACAATGTTGGAAAGTGTATCATTATGCACTTTGGTAGAAGTAATAAACGGGCAGACTATTATTAAAATGGGGAAAGAATTCAAAGTTCTGAGATGCAACGGGACTTGGAAGTCCTCGTACAGGATTCCCTTAAGGTTAACCTCCAGGTTGAGTCAGCAGTGAAGAAGGCAAATGCAATGTTGGCATTCATTTCTAGAGGAATAGAGTATAGGAGCAGGGATGTGATGTTGAGGCTCTATAAGGTGCTGGTGAGACCTCACTTGGAGTACTGTGGGCAGTTTTGGTCTCCTTATTTAAGAAAGGATGTGCTGACGTTGGAGAGGGTACAGAGAAGATTCACTAGAATGATTCACTAGAATGTTGAAAGGCATGGACAGAGTGGATGTGGCAAAGTTGTTTCCCATGATGGGGGAGTCTAGTACGAGAGGGCATGACTTAAAGAATGAAGGGCGCCCATTCAGAACAGAAAGGCGAAGACATATTTTTAGCCAGAGGGTGGTGAATCTATGGAATTTGTTGCCATGGGCAGCAGTGGAGGCCAAGTCATTGTGTGTATTTAAGGCAGAGATTGATAGGTATCTGAGTAGCCAGGACATCAAAGGTTATGGTGAAAAGGCGGGGGAGTGGGACTAAATGGGAGAATGGATCAGCTCATGATAAAATGGCGGAGCAGACTCGATGGGCTGAAGGGCCGACTTCTGCTCCTTTGTCTTATGGTCTTATGGTCTTATCCCTTGACTCCACTATCATTAAGAGCTCATTCTAACTCTTTCTTGAAAGCATCCAGAGAAATGTCCTGAGTGATGGGGACCCCTAGTGATGGATTCTGCCTTTTAGAGGCATAATGTTTTGAAAGCGTCCTGATACTGGGGGGGCTAGTACCCAGGATGGAGCTGGCAGAATTGACAACTTTCTGTAGCTTTTATCAATCCTGTGCAGAAGCCCCTCCATGCCAGACAGTGATGCCACCAGTTAGAATACTCTCCACAGTACATCTGTAGAAATTTGCGAGTGTCTTTGATGACATACCAATTCTCCGAATAAAATATAGCTGCTGTCATGCCTTCTTTGTAATTGTATCAATATGTTGGGCCCAAGATAGTTCCTCAGAGATGTTGACACCCAGGGGCTTGAAACTGTTCGTCCTTTCCTCTTCTGATCCGTCAATGAGGACTGGTGTATGACTGGTGTACGATCCCTCAACTTGTTCCTCCTGAAGTCCACAACCAATTCCTTGGTTTTACTGACTTTCATTGCAAGGTTGCTGCTATGACACCATTCAACCAGTTAATCTATTCACTTCCTCATTTGAAGTTGTGCCAACAATAGTTGTGTCATCAGCAAATTTATGGATGGTATTTGAACTGTGCCTAGCCACACAATTGTGGGTGTAGAGAGGTTATTAGGAAACACCTTGAGGTACTATACACTGTTTGATCATATATTTACATAGAGACGTCTTAGAGAAGATTGATTTCTGTGAAGAAGTGACCTTATGAGGGAAAAATGATCAGATTAAGCAGGAGTTTGGAAGAATAAAATATACTCTTATATATAAGTTTCTGAGATGATTTGGCATAATGATTATTGAGAGAATGTTCTCATAGTAGGAAACCTAGAACCTAGGTTTCCAAAAAAAGGGGACACCATTTATGATGAAGATTAGGAAAAATATCTTCTCACTGAGGTTGTGGGCATTTGGAATTCTCAGACACAGAGAGTGTGAGGGTCGACCCATTGAATGTATTAAAAGCTGAAATAGATTTTTGGTCTGTCGGGATTCAAAGGTTATATGGAACAGGCATAAAAGTGGACCTGAGACCAAGATCAAATCATGCATGATCTTACTGAATGGTAGAGCAAGCCTGGGGAACCATATTGTGTATTTCTGTTTCTATTTTTGCACTATCGCCCGTCAGCTACACTTCCAGTTGCAGTCATTACTCAAAACACCATAACCCACCATAACTCACTGTTCAAAGTTGCTGGTGAACGCAGCAGGCCAAGCAACATCTATAGGAAGAGGCGCAGTCGACGTTTCAGGCCGAGACCCTTTGTCAGGACTAACTGAAGGAAGAGTGAGTAAGGGATTTGAAAGCTGGAGGGGGAGGGGGAGATGGAAAATGATAGGAGAAGACAGGAGGGGGAGGGATGGAGCCGAGAGCTGGAAAGGTGATAGGCAGAAGGGGATACGAGAGGATCATGGGACAGGAGGTCCGGGAAGAAAGACGGGGGGGCGGGGGTGACCCAGAGGATGGGCAAGAGGTATATTCAGAGGGACGGAGGGAGAAAAAGGAGAGTGAGAGAAAGAATGTGTGCATAAAAAAGAGTAACAGATGGGGTACGAGGGGGAGGTGGGGCCTAGCGGAAGTTAGAGAAGTCAATGTTCATGCCATCAGGTTGGAGGCTACCCATACGGAATATAAGGTGTTGTTCCTCCAACCTGAGTGTGGCTTCATCTTTACAGTAGAGGAGGCCGTGGATAGACATGTCAGAATGGGAATGGGATGTGGAATTAAAATGTGTGGCCACTGGGAGATCCTGCTATAATTTAATATAATATAATATAGATTCTACTATAAGCCTACTGACTCTCACAGCTATCTGGACTATTCCTCTTCTCACCCTGTCTCTTGCAAAAACGCCATCCCCTTCTCGCAATTCCTCCGTCACCGCCGCATCTGCTCTCAGGATGAGGCTTTTCATTCTAGGACGAGGGAGATGTCTTCATTTTTTAAAGAAAGGGGCTTCCCTTCCTCCACTATCAACTCTGCTCTTAAACGCATCTCCCCCATTTCACGTACATCTGCTCTCACTCCATCCTCCCACCACCCCACTAGGAATAGGGTTCCCCTGGTCCTCACCTACCACCCCACCAGCCTCCGGGTCCAACATATTATTCTCCGTAACTTCCGCCACCTCCAACGGGATCCCACCACTAAGCATATCTTTCCCTCCCCCCCTCTCTCTGCATTCCGCAGGGATCGCTCCCTACACAACTCCCTTGTCCATTCGTCCCCCCCATCCCTCCCCACTGATCTCCCTCCTGGCACTTATCCGTGTAAGCGGAACAAGTGCTACACATGCCCTTACACTTCCTCCCTTACCACCATTCAGGGCCCCAAACAGTCCTTCCAGGTGAGGCATCACTTCACCTGTGAGTCGACTGAGGTGATATACTGCGTCCGGTGCTCCCGATGTGGCCTTTTATATATTGGTGAGACCCGACGCAGACTGGGAGACCGCTTTGCTGAACATCTACGCTCTGTCCGCCAGAGAAAGCAGGATCTCCCAGTGGCCACACATTTTAATTCCACATCCCATTCCCATTCTGACATGTCTATCCACGGCCTCCTCTACTGTAAAGATGAAGCCACACTCAGGTTGGAGGAACAACACCTTATATTCCGTATGGGTAGCCTCCAACCTGATGGCATGAACATTGACTTCTCTAACTTCCGCTAGGCCCCACCTCCCCCTCGTACCCCATCTGTTACTCTTTTTTATGCACACATTCTTTCTCTCACTCTCCTTTTTCTCCCTCCGTCCCTCTGAATATACCTCTTGCCCATCCTCTGGGTCACCCCCGCCCCCCCGTCTTTCTTCCCGGACCTCCTGTCCCATGATCCTCTCGTATCCCCTTCTGCCTATCACCTGTCCAGCTCTCGGCTCCATCCCTCCCCCTCCTGTCTTCTCCTATCATTTTGCATCTCCCCCTCCCCCTCCAGCTTTCAAATCCCTTACTCACTCTTCCTTCAGTTAGTCCTGACGAAGGGTCTCGGCCTGAAACGTCGACTGCGCCTCTTCCTATAGATGCTGCTTGGCCTGCTGCGTTCACCAGCAACTTTGATGTGTGTTGCTTGAATTTCCAGCATCTGCAGAATTCCTGTTGTTTGCGTTATAACTTACTGTTCACCATCTTTCAGCCAGGGCTTATACAGAGCATTCACAAGCTCCTCCACCTCCTCAAACTTGTGCCCCTGATGTAGAGCCTCTCTCACTCAGTTCATCACTGGCATTGATCAGCTATTTGACAATGAAAGCAACATCATAGAAAAACACTGTGTGATACTCACTCTTTGTTCCAGAAGGGACATGATTGCAGGCAGTGGCGGCTAACTACCAGTTAACAGGCTCTAAGGAAGAGGGATACCTGACCATAATTAATGCAGCTGTAACCAAGACTGGACTGCAGTGGGGCTGGAAACACAGTGGGGCTGGAAACACAGTGGGTAATAGCGTTTTTTATTTCTACTCTTTTTTCTCAAACCACAATTTTCCTCGTCCCTCAATATCTTCTAATTTAAAAAAATAGAACTAGTCAAAAAAATAGAACTATCCCTTTTGCCAATAAGACAATCAATGCACTTCATATTACACACCAGACACAATGGTTAACATTGCAAACAGGAGAAAATCTGCAGATGCTGGAGATCAAAATAAAACACACAAAATACTGGAGGAACACAGCAAACTCAGCAGCTTCTGTGGAAAAGAGTATACAGTCGGGCCGAAACCCTTCATTGGTACTGGAAAAAGAGATGAGAAGTCAGAGTAATTGACTCATCCCTTCGCAGTAATCTCCCTCCTGGCACTTATCTTTACAAGCAGAACAAGTGCCACATGTGCCCCTACACCTCCCCCCTCACTACCATTCAGGGTCCTAAACAAGTCCTTCCAGGTGAGGTGACATCACCTGTGAGTCTGTTGGGGTCATTTACTGTATCCAGTGCTTCTGGTGTGGCCTCCAGGATATCAATGAGACGCAATGTAGTTTGGGAGACCGCTTCGCCGAACACCGACCACCAGAAAAAGCAGGATCTCCCGGTTTCACCAATTTCAATTCTACGTCCCGGTCCCATTCTGATATGTCAGTCCACAGCCTCCTCTACTGCCGTGATGAGGCCACACTCAGGTTGGAGGAGTAACACCTCATATCTCATTTGGATAGCCTCCAACCTGATGGCATAAACATCGGTTTTCCGAACTTCCGGTAATTCCCAACCCCCCCCTTCACCATTCCCCATTCCCATCTCCCCCATTCACCTTATCTCCCTACCTGCCCATCACCTTCGTCTGGTGCTCCTCCCCCTTCCCTTTCTTCCACGGTCTTCTATCCTCTCCTATCAGATTCCCCCTTCTCTGGCCCTTTATCTCTTTCACCAATTGGCTTCCCAGCTCTTTACTTCACCCCTCCCCCTCTCCAGTTTCACCTGTCACCTACGACCTTGTACTTCTTCCTCCCCCAGCCCACCTCCATCTTCTTACTCTGACTTCTCATCTCTTTTTTCCAGACTTGATGAAGGGTTTTGGCCCAAAATATCAACAGTTTACTCTTTTCCATAGATGCTGCGAAGTCTGTTGAGTCTCTCCAACAGTTAGTGTGTGTTACAATTATTAACATAACGCTATTCCGGCCATTGTCAGTAAGGTGTTTGTGTATTCTTCCTGTGACCATATGGGTTTCATCCAGTTGCTCCTCCCACATTCCAAAGACCTACCAGTTAGGGTTAGTGAGCTGTGGGCATGCTATGCTAGTTCCTGAAGCATGGCGACACTTGTGGACTCTGTTTGGCAGCCACAGTGCCCAAGAAGAGTTTCAAAAGCTAGGAGTCCTAGGTATAAAAAATAATTAAACTCATGGAGTTCAGTAAGACATTCTTCACTCAGTGAGAGGTTAGAATGTGGAATGATGGCTAAGGTAAGCACCTTGGACTTTCAGAAGAAAATGAGAGTTTAGTAAGGCATTTATAAAGTCCTGCAAGGTAGGCTGGTCCAGTGGATTAAAGGTCTTGGGCGAGAAAGCTAATTTGATCCAAAATTGACCTGGTGGTAGGAGGCAGAAACAGGTGGTAGAAGGTTGTTTTTTTCTGATTGCATGTTTGTTGCCAGTGGTATAAAACAGAGATTGTTGTTTGTAATATATATTAACAACTTGGAGGTGAATGTAGGAATAATGCCTAGTAAGTGTATGATATGAACCTTGTCAGTGATGGTAAAACAGATATTTGTCTACAACTGGTAACAGATCAAATGGAAAGTTGGGGTGGGGTGGCAAATGGAATTTAATCCTAACAAACATGACTGATAGTTGGAACTAATTGCCAAATTGTGTGGGATCAGACACAACCACTATAAGGCATTTTGACTTAAAAAGACAATACGTGAAAGGATATGCACTCTTAATACACCGAATGGGGTTAGTGAAGATGGGGAAAAAGATCAGCAATGACACAGTGAGCTAAAGATCCCATTTCTAAATTGTAGGACTCTAGATTCAATGATTTTATGACTCTAGACATACAGGGTATACATTGAAAAAAACTGAATAGAGAGATATCTTTATAGACCAAGTCAGGATAAACAGACTATGAGAAATGTGTCAAAAATAAACTCCAGTATAGAACACCGAGAGCAGCTCACCAGTGTCCTCTGTCTTGAGCCAGTCTTTCAATGTGGACCCAGGTGTAGCCCATCTTCATGGTTTTTGTAGCATGTGTCCTATCCATTCCCTTCTTCTTTTCCTTCCGATAGTGGTGGTCCTGAACGACAGAAGGATGACCAGCTTCCACGGACTGGTGGCTTTCACCACGTGACTTCGTAAGTTTTATAGGTGCAGTTCCTTCCTCTCACAGAGATGAGGTCTTTGCAACTTCTATTGGCATTTCTGAAGCTCTTGGTTTTTATGGGATGGTGTTTCTAACCTTGTGCTCAGACCCCCTTTTATCGTCGCTGGGCTTGAGACCTTTCATGTCAGAATTTCAATTTAACATGCATGGAAGACAAAAAAGCATGTGTGGGGGCTTTATTTAAATCTATACACAACAATCATTTTGTTTCAACTGGTTCTGGCATTTTTTGGACGCATTCGTAGGGATGTAAAAATAGTTTGTAATGCAACTACCCTATCAATGTTCAAAACCCGCCTTCTCTGCTGAATCACCAGATACCAGGCAATCGTTAATGCTGCAGAAGCCTAGAGACAGTAAGCACACTTCCAGTTCAATAACATTATCTCCCAAAGACTGAACCTCCTTAGTCATACACAAGTGTTAAAATTCCACTGTGATAAACTGAATTGAAATATTGTAAATCAGCCAGTTAGTGGTGTGCAAAGAAAATGGCCAGGAAACCTTCAGTTACTTCTCTGTTGGTTCCCTCTTCCATCTCTACCCAGTCCAGTAAAGCACAGAAATGTCACAGAAGGATATAGACGTTACAACACAGAACTTGTCTTTGTTGGAGTTGATCTACCATGAAAGCAAATCAACTGCATCACTGTATCGCCCCATGGTCTCAAAGACATATCTATTCACTCAGTTGTCAAGGCAACTAAAGATGGACAACACATGCAGCAATGCCACCTTTGCAATGCTGGAAAAAAAAACGTAAGAAAGCCCACCTTGTAGGTCTGTTGATGAAAATATCAACAGTACTATAATAGAATAAAAAGAAAAAAAATATTTAAGGCAGAAGTGAGCCATCCAAGGTTGAGTAAGGTTATTGCACAAGCTTCCTCATCAGCAGCTGAATAGTGGCAAGGCAATAAAATCAGCAGGAAAAGGAAACACAAAAAGATATTTAGGTCTTTATCAAGAACGCAGCTTTGTTTTAATTTTTGAATCAGATTCAGAATTATTTTTATTATCACTGACATACGACATAAAGTTTGTTTTTCTGGCAGCAGTAGAGTGCAATACATAAAACATACCATAAATTACAATGAGAAATATATATATATATACACACAAACCCCATTTCCAGAAAAGTTGGGATATTTTCCAAAATGCAATAGAAACAAAAATCTGTGATATGTTAATTCACGTGAACCTTTATTTAACTGACAGAAGTACAAAGAAAAGATTTTCAATAGATTTACGGACCAACTTAATTGTATTTTGTAAACATACACAAATTTAGAATTTGATGGCTGCATATATATATTATTTTTAAATAAGTAATGCAAATAGACAGCAAAAATAGTGAGCAAGAGTTCATGGGTTCATTGACCATTCAGAGATTTGATGGCAGAGGGGAAAAATCTCCTCCTAAAATGTTGAATGTGTGTCTTTGGGCTCCTGTACCCCCTCCCTGATTTTTGTAATGGAAAGGAGACATGTCCTGGGTGGTGCGGATCCTTAATGATGGATGACACCTTTATGAGACATTGTCTTTTGAAGATGTCCTCAGTGGTGGGGAGACAACCAACTTTAGCATCTTGTGTTGGTTTCAGGTCCTCCCAGATCTGATTTAGTATGTGGTTTAATGCTCCTTGCAATGCATTACCAAATTGTCTGGATGTGCAATATTTGTGTGATATTGAAGTGGGGATTTTAGGTAAGTCTGGCAAGTAGATACCAACATAAGTCAAATCGTGAAATGTCGCCTACTGGCAAACTTATTACAGAGACTTAGATCCCATCAACATAAGCATACTTGCAGCTTTGAACTTTGGTGAAACATGTCGTGTAACCTTTGATACACTGTTGTAGGGTGGACTGCGATTAGCCAAGAGATAACTGCCTTGAATAAAGAATGTTTTGTCAGTAATTCTGTCAATGTCTTACACACCGTAAAAATCAAAAAATATTGCAGACATTGAAAACTTGTGACAAAAACAGTGGATGCTGACAACACTCAAGAGGTTAGGGACCATCTGTGGAAAGAGAAAGAGTTAACATTTCAGATTAAATATGTTCTGTCAGAACACATTTGCCAGAAGGGATGTTGGGATTAAGATTGGAACAGTTATGACTTTACTGAATGACAGAGAAGGTGGCTGATGCCAATTGGCCTTCACCCAGTACATTTATTTTCTTAAATTCTTATGTTTTACCTGCACCCAATGACGCAATTATGCTCTACTGACAGATTAGTTACAGCTTTGAGTAGTGAGTACAATTCTGGTCACCACCGTGCAGTAAAAGTGCAGTTGTCCATGGGTATAGAGAAGATTTATGAAGACAATGTCAAGACTACAAAACATGGTTTTAAGGAAAGGTTAAAGCAGTGTTGCCTTCTTTGGAAAAGAGCATGAGAGAAGACTAAAATGAGATGTATAAAATTATCAGATGCAACCAGGTGACCGCTGAATATAATTTTTTTATTGTTAAAGTGCACTTATGTATTCATCCTTTTAATGCTAAAATTGCTGCCTGTGCCTTTAGGAGAAAACAGCAATGTCATTTTGCATGGGTGGAGTAGAAAGAAGAGATAGCATGTTCTAAAGAGAACGAGGTTCGAATGCTTTTCCCAGGTTTGGTGAGGAAAGGTGAGCAATATCTGATAACTTCCATGTAAATTTGTTTTCACTTGTTTGTAAATTTAGAATATCGGTAGTTTGACATATTTTACTTGTGGATCCTTTAGATTTTCATGTGTAAGGTATTGGCGCTGGAGAGTGTGGTTGTGTGAACTTCCATGTTGGCCTAGTAGGTTAGTCTTTTTAGTAATTTAAGCTCCAGGGCAATATATTGTAAACATTTTTGTAAAAGTTTATCTTTGTCTTTCTTTATTGTTTCATGACTGAATGTGAATGTAGCGGAGTAATATGAATTGTGTTAATCTCCGTTTACGTAGCGTGAATGAGGAGAACTCATTTCAGGGTCTAACCTATACATGTTTGGAAGTTAGGCGCATGTGTGCCAAAGTGAGTATATCTCTTAGTTAAGAAGAGAGGTATTTAGTCATACTTTTGATGTTGTGTATAAGGTGCATGGTATGCGGCATTCTAATGTTGTTTGTATTTTTCTTAGAATTGCTACTACCACATTGATTTTGTATATTTTAGACCATAAGACCATAAGATATAGGAGCAGCATTAGGCCGTTTGGCCCATTGAGTCTGCTCTGCCATTCAATCATGGGCTGATCCAATTCTTCCAGTCATCCCCACTCTCTGCCTTCTCCTTTGATGCCCTGATTATTTTGGTTTTTCTGTTTTAGTTATCTTATGAATTTTATTTATAAAACTTTGTTTTATTTATTTTCATCCTGCATATGTAACAAGGGTGTGGATTGAAATTAAACTGAGATTATAACAGGAGGAACTGTGTTTTTTTTTAATTCATTTTTGTTGTTTTTATTTTGATACACTCTTTCTGCATTAAAACATCTAAAACAGATAAAGGAATTAAAGACTCAAAAAAATATTTGTTGTCCTGCATGCATATTTTTCCCCAGGCTACATTTTTGAATGCAGTACAATATACAATACATAATACGGTAGTGGTGAAGGACAGGTCAGCCATTCCTGTGGGACGGATGGAGGGAGCCTGTTATTGCGTGGAGACCATGGTAGAGCCTTGAGACTGGGCTGGGACATCCAGGACTGACGCCAAGACATAGAACTGTGATGGTGATCCAGAGCAACTGCAGCGGTGAAGTTCTGAAGTCATCGTGTTTTCTGCAAGAGGCGTCAGCGACCCCTTTCCTAGTCTGATTGTAGAGACTTTAAAGACTTGAATTTTCATGATATTCCATCCAGAGGATGGGCAAACTAAACCTGATTTGAATGAACAAATTAGAGAGTTGCATAGTAGGCTTGAGGAAACTATGGCAACTATAGATACATTGCTCCATTTACAGGGGATGTTGAGAAAGGTGGGAGGTCTATTGATGACTTTATTGAAGAAGTCGAACGGGTGCTTTGTGCTAGAAATCAGCCTAACCAGGATCAGTATGACTTTGTTATGTCCCTGCTCAGGGGTGCAGCTCTAGAAGAAGCACGTATACGCAGTGATGCTGAGGAAGACCAGGCTGATGACTCGTTCACCTATCTCGGAGAAGCTTATAGTGTCAATTGTAGCTTCTATAGTCGCAAACAGCATGAGGGTGAAGACATAAGAGAGGTTTCACTTGCCCTAGCCCAAGTTCTTAACTTGCTTCTAAAGTGTTCCCCTGATGCTGTGGCCAATAAGAGGGTGGCACTCAGAGATCAATTTATAGAGGGCATCAGAGATCCTTCCCTTAGAAGGGAGCTCCACCGATTCGTGTGGAATAACCTCGAGTCCTCAATGATAGAAGTGCGGGAGGAGACTTGTCTGCGGTTTTCAGAAGAGTCCTCAGTAGCCAGGCACAATGCTCCACTCACAATGCTCAGGAATCTAAGTCTGTCACTCTAGATGATGTCCTTAAAGTAGTTGCAGAGCAGGGCAAAGACATTAGTGAGTTGCCTCAAACTGTGGAGCATCCTGCTGTAAAGAGAGGTGTTGCTAGCAGTAGACCTAAGTTACAGCCTAGCTTCACAAAGGATGGGCAAGCAAAATGTTTCAAGTGTCGGGTAGGAGGGCATGTGGCCAAGAATTGCCCACCGAAGCGAAGTACAAGGGATATAGAGCCTGAATCTCCAGCCCCCAGGTTGTTGGGAGTCGGGCAATTCGGGGGAACCTCACAGACTCAGATAACGTACAGCCAACCCGTAACCATGTGCTACAATGTGCCGTAGGAACAAGTCCTGTTGTTGAGCTTAAGATATCAGGGGTCGCTGTCCGTTGTCTGTTTGGCACTGGTAGTCAAGTGAGCACCAACACTGAGCAGTTCTTTTGAGAACACTTGAAGGGAGAGGAAGAGGATATGTTGTCCACTGCTGACTGGCTTAGGTTAACAGCCGCTAACAGTCTTGATATTCCTTATCTTGGGTAACTAGAGCTGGAGGTTCAAGCAATGAGCATGAAGATACCAAATTGTGGCTTTCTAGTAGTCAGAGATCCTGTTAGCACTGAAGAATCCGTCCCGTGCATTGCAGGCATGGATATTATAAGCCAATGCAGACATCTTGTCTACGCCGAATTTGATACGACCCTAGAAGGGAAGTTGTATTCTGATTGAAGAGAAGTTTTCCGTAAAGTGCAGATGCGCACTACCAAAAAGAAAGCCGGAGTCCAAGTATCAGGAAAAGATATTGAGCACATACCTGCTGGATCTGTAGTTACCACTCTGGCTAGGAAGGCCACGGGAGATGCTGGTACTGACTATAAGATATTATTTGAGCCACTCAACACCCCTCAATTGGATGGTCCTGTAGTTATTCCCATGCTTGTTGACTCTCGTAGTCGTACACTGCCAGTACAGGTTTTAAACCTCTCTCGAAAGGATGTATGGCTCTCACCTAGGACCTGGCTGGGTATACTGTCAAAGGTAGAATATGTAGATAATATTCAGCAATGTGATGTAAGATTTCAGCAGATCTCATCTGGCATTGAACAAGTGGCAGTTGGTGTAAAGGAGGAGGATAGTAACCCCAAGTTAAATTCAATTCTAGACAAACTCAACATTGGGGGAGTGAAGAACAAGAAGCTCAGCTAAGAGCTCCATTGGCTAAGTATGTGGATATTTTTGCAGTCAAAGATGAAGATTTTGGGTACACTGACAAGGTCAAGCATGAAATTCAGTTAATGGATGATGAGTCTGTTTCACAACCGTACCGTCACGTTCCCCCCAATCAGAACAGTGAGGTGAAAGAGCACATCTCAAAGTTGTTGAAGAAGGGCGTATTTTCCCTGGGCTACACAGAGTAAACGGGAAGAACATTTCTCTTGATACTGATTATGGACTTAAAAATAAATTACTAGAAGAATTAGAAGGGAAATCAGGACAGATATCTTTTACTGACAGAGTGGAAGGAACTCATTGCCTAATAGGTTTGTATAGTGCGACCCCTCATAATTTTTAAATAGTACTTGGATATGTATTTGAAAGGCCATGACCAGCAGGACTATGCGTATAGTGCTGGAAAGTGGGACTAAAGTGGGTAGCTCTGTTTTGACAGGCTTAGTATAATGGGCCAAATAGCCTCCCTTTATGTCAAAAAATTTCTATGTTATAACACTTGGGCCTCAACATTGCAGTTCGTGTGAGCACAAACATGACCTTTCGAATGTTGAAAGGCCTAGACAGAGTAGATGTGGAAAGGATATTTCCCATGGTGGAGGAGTCTAGGACAAGAGGGCACGGCCTCAGGATAGAGGGGTGCCCTTTCAAAACAGAGATGCAGAGAAATGTCTTTAGCCAAGGGATGGTGAATTTGTGGAATTTGCTGCCACGTGCAGCCGTGGAGGCCAGGTCGATGGGTGTACTTAAGGCAGAGATTGATAGGTTCTTGATTGGATATGGCATCAAAGGTTACAAGGAGGGGATCGTCGACTCAGGCCTAAGAGGCCAGCGACGGGCATTTTCATACCTTACAAGGCGCGGAACGAAAGACTGTGTGTCACGTCACTCCTCGCACAGACATAGAGCAATGTGTGGTTAAGTGCCTTGCTCAAAGACACAACACGCTGCCTCAGCTGAGGCTCGAACTGGCAACCTTCAGATCACTAGACGAATGCGTTAACCACTTGGCCACGTGCCCACACCTTACAGGGAGAAGGCCGGGAACTGGGGTTGAGGAGGAGAAGAGGAAAAGATCAGCCATGAATGAATGGCGGAGAAGATTCGTTGGGCCAAATGACCTAATTCTGCTCCTATGTCTTATGGTCAAGCATCATACACATATTATACACATTTCCAACAATTTTGCTTCTCGTGTATTTCTGCCACTTTTGCTCTGATCTGTCATGCTTGGGAATCATAATTGTATCAATTCATGTGTGAAACAAAAGCTAAAAATCAATGGTACTGCGCGCACAAACACACCCATCCTTTCAAGGCCTATTTCCCCTAATAATTATCCCAATTTTGTTGGAAGATGAATGATTTTCCTACATTTGCTGTATATGCACATCCATCTCTAAACTCTAAACACTAGAATTGAACACATTATATTTTCAACTCTATAGCAAGTGTGTTAAGGTGATTCTGATGAAGATTCTAGATCAGGAAGATTCAATCTCTGAACAGTACTGAGAAAGCTTTAAATGTGCATGCAAAGTTTGCAGTACAGTGAAACTGGTTATTTCAAGTTTTTTAAAGCTGTCTACTTCAACAAATGTGTAAAGATGAAAGCAATCGCCAGCAGCATGTCAATGTGGGAGAGTTTTACTATAGATGTGATGATATAAAGAAAAGCTCAAGGAATGTCAACTGTCCGGAAAAAATGTATTGCACCTCATACATCACTTAACGTGAGAGTACTCAGTTAAAATGTAATGGATTGCTAAACATTATAATGTGCCGATTTAGAATAATGCTAACATTTGTATATCTTTTATTCACCGATTCTAATGATTTCTTTAAAAATTTATTGAGACGCAGCATGGAGTAGGCCCTTCCAGCCTTTGAACTGCGCCACCCAGCGATCCCCCGATTTAATCACCGGACAATTTACAATGACCAATTAACCTACCACCCACTGGGTCTTTGGACTGTGGGAGGAAACCAGAGCACTTGGAGGAAACTCATGTGGTCACGGGGACAACATACAATTTCCTTACAGGCAGTGGAGGGAATTGAACCCAGTTCATCTACTGTAAAGCGTTGTGCTAACCTCTACGCTATCATGCCACCCCAAATGACAAATTCCAAATTAGAGAATCATAAGATATCCTTGATTTTCTTTCATAGGTTTCTCAAATTTTCTTATCCACCATTCTCCTACGACTTGTAAAAACAAATCCTAAAAGGTGGTGAGAAAATATTTATTGCTTCATTCATAAAATATTTTAAGATAGTCACCTCAGGTTACGACAAAGCAAAGCATTTCATTTAGACACAGAACCAATTGTTTGCAGGTAAGCACATCCTGGAACAGCATTGAAAGATAAATTTATCTCTCCACTCTGTGTGGAGCCTAGCGATTGAGTTTGATAGTACTGAGATTCCTGGGCATTGCCCAATTGCTCTGTGAACCTGCATCCACTACATCTGATAAAAAAATTTGCTACTCCCATTCATTTGAATAGGCATACACAGCTAGAGATTAGGCAGAGCCAGCCTGGAGATTCGAATGTAAAAGACAAATTCAATTTAATTTTACTATGGCATTTTGTCATTTAAGCTAAATTTTAATATTTTTAACTCATCTCCTTAATTCTTGCAAAGCCTTTGGTAGTTAACAAAGCTTTGTTTTATAGGCTGGCCACACCGTGGAGATGGTCATTTTCATGGGTTATGGCTCTTTTGTATTGCTACTTGCAAGGGAAAATAACAGAGATGGAAAATTCAAGAAAACATCCTTTACTGAAGATCAGAACGCTCAACTAACAGTACAAATGAGCACAACAATGTATCAAAGTCATACATATGGTACACTCAGCTCTTAAAAATAACTAAATATGCCACACACACACACGCACAAATTTATGCAATCAGTTAATTATTTACATTAATATAGAGTTGTAAATTAAAGTATCTGTGAATTCTTGCAATCAATTGGTTTTGTTATTCATTAAACATTGCAAATTTCACTTGAAATCTCCAAAATGTTCAGTAAATACTTTCCGAGAAAACCTCATACATGTTTGACTGTATATCCTGTTCAAAAATTTTTGTCTCAACATAATTGCCTTCATACATCCGAAAACATTGTCATGTCCTGTATATTGATGCAAATACAAAAGAGACACATCAACAGGTATATTTCATTAGGAGCTTGAGAAGATGTGGTACGTGACCAAAGATTCGAACAAATTTCTACAGCTGTACCTTGGGGAGCAGTCTAACTGGTTGCATCACTGTCTGGTACTGAGGGGTCACTGAACAAGTTCGGAAAAAGCTACAGAGGGTTGCCAACTCAGCCAGCTCCGTCACGGGCGCTAGCCTCCCCAGCATCGAGGACATCTTCAAAAGGCGATGCCTCTAAAAGGCAGCATCCATCATTACGGACTTCCACCACCCAGGACATGCTCTCTTCTTATTACTACCATCAGAGTGGAGGTACAGGAGTCTGAAGACACACGCTCAACATTTTAGGAACAGCTTCTTCCCCTCTGCCATCAGATTTCTGAATAGACAATGGACCAACACTACCCCACCATTTTGCCTTCTTTTTGCACTACTTGTTTAATTTATCTGTATGCTGTACTGCCTCCACTAAACAACAAATTACGCAACATATGTCAATGATATTAAACCTGATTCTACAGTGAACTTAACACAAGATTACTAATGCTTTTTCAACATCAGCAGTGTTATAATTATAGATTATATTTGGTACATTATTGAATCTCATGAACGCTGTTGTAACAATTCCTTCTTAGCTCTTCCATTTTGCTGCCTCCGCTTTCAGTTGTCTGGCACTTAACTTCTCACTTAGATTCTTGTAGACACAGGACCTTCCTTCAATCCCACTGTTGCTTTTGAAGTCACTTCTTCTGACTCTCCCTCTCTGGATTGTCTCCAAGAATTTCTACACTGCCATGTCTGTCATTTCTAAAAATTTCAGTCTTTTTTTTTCCCCACACAGACTCTATTTTACAGGGTTTGACAAAGTAATTCCAAACCTACTGTGCCATCCTTTATAGGGTGGTTGAAGCTTTACACCCTCAAAACATTTATATAAGAAATTCAGAACTTTAAGTGATTGAAGAATTACAATATATTTCAAAGTCAGTGTGATTTGATAGGAACTTTGCAGATGGTGGGATTGACATGAATCTGATTACCCTTGTAATTCTTAGTCAAAGAAACCCCACTGTAGCATTTAGATGATGCCCACCACAGCTGCAAGACCTCTTTGTTGAAGTAGATGTTTCTTTTAGGATTAGGTTGTGTGCCATCGATGGCAATTGCTTTGTTCTAAATGGTCCTGCTTAGCTCCAATCCTGTTGAAACTACACTCATCCAGACAAGTTGAGTATTTCCTATCATATTGCAGAGTTTATATTGAGGATGGCAGAGAAGTTTTGCAGTCATGAATCACTCACCACTGGGGAAATAACTAAATTTTCTGGCAACAGAATTTTCAGCACATAATAAAACAAACAAACCCAAACTATCAGCAGAGTTTATGCACCATTTGAGGCCCCAGCTGATCAATTTTACCTCATATTCTGCCTCCCACATGTACTATTTTTGCTTCTCCTTAAAATTTTCTTTGCTATTTCCTCAACTTCTCCAGCATAGCGAGTTCCACGTCTTCATTTACTCAATTCAAAGGTCATCCCTCGCACTGCCTTACCCCAGAAAACAGATCACAAACCCAATCACTCCTTCCTAAATTGAGTTTTACATCATGCTGGCCAAAGTAAAGCAATGTTGTATTTGGTGCATGATTTGATAATAATAAAATAACCTTATGAACCTTAAGTAGGTGTGGTAAAATGAATTCTGTTGTTTTCCACATGCAGTCAACTCTTAACATTTAGCAGAGAGACAATAAACTTTCCAGTCAATTTACCACATACCAGTGCATTTACTCAACATCCATACTCAGCAGAATAAAAGGCTAGCAAATGAACTGAGCTACATAGACAGGATAAAACTTTAGCATGCCCTGTAAATCCACACCTTTAGCTTTATAAATGGTGTTACATTTCTGAGATCATTTAGTACGTAACTGCCAAGTTTAGAGTGCAGCTCATTCATAGTTTCACTTTCATAGCACGCGGCATGGAATATTAGATCAATCTTCGCCAAAAATGGAGGTAATTGAGTTACTGTCACTTGTCAGGTCTTGGCCCCATTACAGGCTACAATTTCTCCATGTATTTAAATGAAATGAAAGACAGGCAACTATAGACCAATTAGCTTAACATCTGTAGTCGGGAAAATGCTTGAAGCTGTCATTAAGGAAGAAATAGCGAAACATATAGAAAGGAGTGGTTCCATTAGACAGATGCAGCATGGATTCAGAAAGGGCAGGTCCTGTTTGACAAACTTACTGGAGTTCTTTGAGGACATAATGAGTGCAGTGGATAGAGGGGAACAGGTGGATGTCGTATACTTGGATTTCCAGAAGGCGTTCGATAAGATGCCACACAAGAGACTTATAAATAAGATATGGATGCATGGAGTCCGAGGAAGTGTATTGGCATGGATAGTGGATTGGTTAACCAATAGAAGGCAGAGGGTTGGTATAAATGGGTGTTTCTCCGGTTGGCAGTCAGTGGTGAGTTGGATGCCGCGGGGGTCGGTGCTGGGCCCGCAGCTGTTTACCATTTACATTGATGATTTGGAAGAGGGGACTGAGTGTAGCATAGCAAAATTTGCTTATGACACTAGTGGAAAAGCAAATTGTACAGAGGATGTGGACAGTCTGCAGAGGGATATAGATAGGTTAAATGAGTGGGCCAAGGTCCGGCAGATGGAATACACCATTGGTAAATGCGAGATCGTCCACTTTGGAAAGAATAATAAAAGAGCAAATTATTATATTTAAATGGTGCAAGATTGCAGCATGCTGTTGTGCAGAGGGACTTGGGAGTGCTTGTGCATGAATCGCAAAATTTGGCTTGCAGGTACGACAGGTTGTGCAGGAGAGAAGGAGGGTGAAGAGAAATGCGGTAGTCGTGGGGGATTCCATAGTCAGGGGAACAGACAGGAGATTCTGTGAGCCTGACAGAGATACCCACATGGTGTGTTGCCTCCCAGGTGCCAGGGTACGGGATGTCTCGGATCGGGTCCTGAATATTCTAAAGGGGGAGGGTGAGCAGCCAGTTGTCTTGGTACATGTTGGTACCAATGACATAGATAGGACAAAGGAGGAGGTCCTGAAGAGAGATTTCCAGGAGTTATGAAGGAAGCTGAGAAGCAGGACCTCCAGGGTAGTAATCTCGGGATTGCTACCTGTGCCACGTGCTAACAAGGGCAAGAGTAGTCGGATCAGGCAGATGAATGCCTGGCTGAGTGACTGGTGTAGGGGGCAGGGCTTCAGATTCTTGGATAATTGGGATCTCTTCTGGGGGAAGTATGACCTGTTCAAAAAGGACAGGTTACACCTGAACCCGAAGGGGACCAATATCCTGGTGGGAAAGTTTAATAGAGCTGTTAGGGAGGGTTTAAACTAATTTGGCAGGGGGATGGGAACCGGAATGATAGAGCGGAGGAAGGGGAAAACAGAAATAAATCTAAGATAGTGAGCAGTAAAGATGTCAGGAAAGACAGGCAGGTGATGGGGCAAATGTGTAGCCATTGGGATGAGTTGCAGTGCAATAAAGTTGCAGTGAAATCAAAGCAAGAAGTATCAAATACTGGTCTTAAGGTGTTGTACTTAAATGCATGCAGCATAAGAAATAAGGTGGATGATCTTGTTGTACAGCTACAGATTGGCAGGTATGATATCATGGCCATCACTGAGACCTGACTAAAGGATGCATGTCTCTGGGAGCTGAACATCCAAGGATACACGGTGTATTGGAAGGATAGGAAGGTAGGCAGAGGGGGAGGCATGGCTTTATTGGTAAGAAATGATATTAAATCATTAGAAAGAGGTGATATAGGATCGGAAGGTGCAGAATCTTTATGGGTTGAGCTAAGGAATAGCAGGGGTAAAAGGACCCTGATGGCAGTTATTTATTGGCCTCCAAACAGCTGCAGGGATGTGGACTACAAATTACAACTGGAAATAGAAAAGGCTTGTCAGAAGGGCAGTGTTATGATAATTGTGGGGGATTTTATCATGTGAGTAGATTGGAAAAATCAGGTCGGCACTGGATCTCAAGAGAGAGAATTTGTAGAATGTCTGCGAGATGGCTTTTTAGAACAGCTTGTTGTTGAGCCCACTAGGGGATCGGCTGTACTGAATTGAGTATTGTGTAATGAACCGGAGGTGATTGAAGAGATTGAGGTGAAAGAACCCGTAGGAGGCAGTGATCATAACATGATTGAGTTCACTGTGAAATTAGAAAAAGAGAAGCCGAAATCTGATGTGTCGGTGTTTCAGTGGAGTAAAGGAAACTACAGTGGCATGAGAGAGGAACTGGCCAAAGTTGACTGGAAAGAGATACTGGTGGGAAAGATGGCAGAGCAGCAGTGGCTGGAGTTTAGGCGAGAAATGAGGAATGTGCAAGACAGGTATATTCCAAAAAAGAAGAAATTTTCGAGTGGAAAAAGGATACAACTGTGGTTGACAAGAGAAGTCAAAGCCAAAGTTAAAGCTAAGGAGAGGGCATACAAGGAAGCAAAAATTAGTGGGAAGACAGAGGATTGGGAAGTCTTTAAAACCTTACAAAAGGAAACCAAGAAGGTCATTAAGAGAGAAAAGATTAACTATGAAAGGAAACTAGCAAATAATATCAAAAAGGATACTGAAAGCTTTTTCAAGTATATAAAGAGTAAAAGACAGGTGAGAGTAGATATAGGACCGATAGAAAATGATACTGGAGAAATTGTAATGGAAGATGAGGAGATGGCAGAGGAACTGAACAAGTATTTTGCATCAGTCTTCACTGAGGAAGATAGCAGGATACCGGACACTCAAGGGCGGCAGGGAAGAGAAGTGTGCGCAGTCACAATTACGACAGAGAAAGTACTCAGGAAGCTGAATAGGCTAAAGGTCGATAAATCTCCTGGACCAGATGGAATGCACCCTCGTGTTCTGGAGGAAGTAGCTGTGGAGATTGCAGAGGCATTAGCGATGATCTTTCAAAAGTCGATAGATTCTGGCATGGTTCCGGAAGACTGGAAGATTGCAAATGTCACTCCGCTATTTAAGAAGGGGGTAAGGAAGCAAAAAGGAAATTATAGACCTGTTAGCTTGACGTTGGTGGTTGGGAAGTTGTTGGAGTCGATTGTCAAGGATGAGGTTACAGAGTACCTGGAGGCATATGACAAGATAGGCAGAACTCAGTGTGGATTCCTTAAAGGAAAATCCTGCCTGACAAACCTATTACAATTTTTTGAGGAAATTACCAGCAGGCTAGACAAGGGAGATGCAGTGGATGTTGTATATTTGGATTTTCAGAAGGCCTTTGACAAGGAGCCACACATGAGGCTGCTTAACAAGATAAAAGCCCATGGAATTACAGGAAAGTTACATACGTGGATAGAGCGTTGGCTGATTGGCAGGAAACAGAGAGTGGGAATAAAGGGATCCTATTCTGGTTGGCTGCCGGTTGCCAGTGGTGTTCCACAGGGATCAGTGTTGGGGCCGCTTCTTTTTACATTGTACATCAACGATTTGGATTATGGAATAGATGGCTTTGTGGCTAAGTTTGCTGACGATACGAAGATAGGTGGAGGGGCCGGTAGTGCTGAGGAAACGAAGAGTCTGCAGAGAGACTTGGATAGATTGGAAGAATAGGCAGAGAAGTGGCAAATGAAGTACAATGTTGGAAAGTGTATGGTTATGCACTTTGGCAGAAAAAATAAACGGGCAGACTATTATTTAAATGGGGAAAGAATTCAAAGTTCTGAGATGCAACGGGACTTGGGAGTCCTCGTACAGGATACCCTTAAAGTTAACCTCCAGGTTGAGTCGGTAGTGAAGAAGGTAAATGCAATGTTGGCATTCATTTCTAGAGGAATAGAGTATAGGAGCAGGGATGTGATGTTGAGGCTCTATAAGGCGCTGGTGAGACCTCACTTGGAGTACTGTGGGCAGTTTTGGTCTCCTTATTTAAGAAAGGATGTGCTGACGTTGGAGAGGGTACAGAGAAGATTCACTAGAATGATTCCGGGAATGAGAGGGTTAACATATGAGGAACGTTTGTCCGCTCTTGGACTGTATTCCTTGGAGTTTAGAAGAATGAGGAGAGACCTCATAGAAACATTTCGAATGTTAAAAGGCATGGACAGAGTGGATGTGGCAAAGTTGTTTCCCATGATGGAGGAGTCTAGTACGAGAGGGCATGACTTCAGGATTGAAGGGCGCCCTTTCAGAACAGAAATGCGAAAAAATTTTTTTAGTCAGAGGGTGGTGAATCTATGGAATTTGTTGCCACGGGCGGCAGTGGAGGCAAAGTCATTGGGTGTATTTAAGGCAGAGATTGATAGGTATCTGAGTAGCCAGGGCATCAAAGGTTATGGTGAGAAGGCGGGGCAGTGGGACTAAATAGGATAAAATGGATCAACTCATGATAAAATGGCGGAGCAGACTCGATGGGCCGAATGGCCGACTTCTGCTCCTTTGTCTTGTGGTCTTATGGTCTTATGGTTATTAAGAAGGCAAACTGAATGTTGGCCTTCATTGCTAGAGGTATTGAATTCAAGAGCAGGGAGGTCACGCTGCAACTATACAGGGTACTGGTGAGGCCGCACCTGGAGTACTGTGTGCAGTTCTGGTCTCCATACTTGAGGAAGGATATACTGGCTTTGGAAGCAGTGCAGAGGAGGTTCACCAGGTTGATTCCAGAGATGAAGGGGTTAACTTATTAGAAGTGATTGAGTCACCTGGGACTATACTGTCTGGAATTCAGAAGAATGAGAGGGGATCTTATAGAAACATAAAAAATTTTGAAAGGGATAGATAAGATAGAAGTAGGAAAGTTGTTTCCATTGGTAGGTGAGACTAGAACTAGGGGGACATTGTCTCAAGATTCAGGGGAGAAGATTTAGGACGGAGATGAGGAGAAACTGTTTTTCCCAGAGAGTGGTGAATCTGTGGAATTCTCTGCCCAGGGAAGCAGTTGAGGCTTCTTCACTAAATATACTTAAGACGCAGTTAGATAGGTTTTTACATAGTAGGGGAATTAAGGGTTATGGGGAAAAGGCAGGTAGATGAGAAGCATTTGATGGCTCTTGGCCGGTACTTTCTGAAGCTTAGAACAGTGAGGGGGGATCTCATTGAAACTTATCGAATATTGAAAAGTCTAGATAGAGTGGATATGGAGAGAATGTTTCTTATAATGGATGAGTCTTAGACCAGAGGGTACAGCCTAAAAATAGAAAGACATCTTTAGAACAGAGATAATAAGGAGTTTCTTCGGCCAGAGGGTGGTGAACCAATGGAATTCATTGCAACATACGCTGTGGAGGCCGAGTCATTGAGTATATTTAAAGTGGAAGTTGATAGGTTGTTGGATAGTCAGGGTGTCAAAGGTTACAGGGAGAAGGCACGAGAATGGGGTTAGAGGGATAATAAATCAGCCGTGATAGAATAGCAGAGCAGACTCAATGAGCTGAGTGACCTAATTCTGTTCTTATGGCTTATGGTCCAAACTCCATGCAAACACTTAGTGCAGATAATGGACTGCCTTCATAAAATGTTTTCCACAGTTGCATCCACCAAAACTTCATTTTAATTGTAACATTCAACGTGATTGTCAATACCTTTAAATGCTTTGTAGTTCCTAACTTTCTGAAGTAGTGAAATCCTTCCCTTTCACTCACAGCCATATCCGGCATTTCCAAGCTTGAATGCTTGAAACCGCAGTTCAGAATTTTCCGACTGTTTAAGTCTCAACAACTATCAGTTTCAGAGTGCACTGCTCTTTGAAGGCAAACACACACACAAATGACACTATTTAAAAACTGCTTGCTTGAAGCATGGTGTAGTGTCTAATGGCCACACACGTGCACGCAGCTGACACTAGTTAGAAACTGGTCAGCAACAGTTCCCTGTCCCAATTTGGCAGCATAGTGTACCCCACCCCCCAAAAAAACAGAAAGGGAATCCTGGCTATTTTCTCAATTAGCTTTTGTTCTTTAAGAGTTGTCCCAAATGAGCGGCCTCCCCTATTAACTAATGACCAAATTACCAAGAGTGGACTGTATTTCCAATTATTTTGCTTTATTGTTTCCTAGATGCTCCACAAACAATCACAAGGGCCAAAATTTAGGAGATCCCCCTTTTTCTTCACTAGAAACTTACCTGCGCTGAATCTTTTCTAGGTCTGGAATGTCAGCTTGCTGATTTACCTTCAACAAAGAAAATCATACTTCAGTTTGCTAAAAATGGTTTTACCCCAATTTAAAACTTTTATTTTTGGTTTATCTTTGTCCTTTCCCATAATTGTGCCTAATCCAATGAAATTATGATACCTTATTATCACACCTTTATGACCCATAATTATAACTCTTTTATGACACCTTTGGGCTTGCAGCATACCAATGGAAGTCCTGCCCCACATTTACCATCCATTCTGCAATTATTCCATTTAACTTACACTGCTTAAGAGTACCAATGCTCAGAGTTGTTCAAACAAAATCAAATGTTTCATTCCATCCAAGAGCGTGGCCACTCAAAGGTGTAGTGCATTGATACATAGGTGTGTGTTTTATTGCCTTTATCCAATATGGACTGTACATATTCTCTAGAACTTGCAGTATTTTGCTACTGGATGAATCCCAATTCTGTGTGCTAAAGCAATGAAGTCTATTATGTTTGAAATGATCACAGAATTATTTTAGAAGTTCTTTCCACTTCCCTTTACTCTTAAGCAGTGACTCACCCAATGTTATAGGCCTGCGGATATTTCAAGGCCACAAATTACAGTTGATTTCTCTGCATACTGTTCAGATTCCGGACGCCAGATTCTGAGACTGCCCTTAAATAGCAAGTCATCTCATCACTTCCCAGCATCGTGTACTTGATTACCACTTGCTCTACTGTTTTGTTAGCCAGCAAAGGAAAGTCTTAGTTGTATTCATAGTTGTTGATTTTGACAGATGCTGCAGAGTGTGATGATTGAGTTGCCTCCCTCAAATGTCTATAAAGTGCTTCTGGCATAAAATTTTTAAAAATTATCTGAACATGCAGTCAGTTGAAAACTTTGAGGTCCAAGTTCCTGAGTTCATAGCAGTCTCCAGGAAATGATACTTCGCTTACTTCAGTACATCAGCAGGTAACAATAGTGAAGCTATCAATATTCACTGTGTTAACACATGGAACTGACACCATTATTTCTGTTATTTCTCTTCTCTTCGCACAGATGCAGTCTGACGTGTTGAGTATTTTCAGCATTTTCTGTTTTAATTTCATATTTCCAGCAACTATAGGTTTTTTATTTGAACTGGCAGCAACAGCCAGATACGTTGACTTGGATTAGAGCTGCCAGGATTTTCGCGAGTGTTTTTTTTATGCCACAAAAATTCTGAAACTGCTGACAGTGAAGGCGCACTTCATCAATTTAATTTTTCTGTCTTTTGCTTACACTCCCTGCATAACTTCCCCTGTTAGGGACCCACGTCAAATTTTGTTAATTGACTCCTTTTGCAATCTGCTACTCTTACATTCAACTTTCATTTTCTTCCCTGTTCAGTCTCTGAACACACCCAGTGCATTATACACCCAGAACACTTCAGAAATTCACCTCCATTGACTTCAACTTTGAAGGCAGAACACAATGTGCTGGTACTACAATGAGACTGCTGATCAGAATGGATTGTTAGGGACAGAGAATTTCATGACTTGACCAAAAAGCGTAAGTGTTGGAAAAGGAGGAAGTTCTTGCCATAGAAATTGTTGGATCTTAGTGAGTCACTTCCTTCAACATAGCAATCAGGTTCTGACTTGACTTGCCAAGCACAAATTTAGAACTATGAATGTGGAACAAGCTGTCAGTAGAAGTGTTAAATGCAAGTTAATTTGGAATATTTAAGAGAAGTTTTGATAAGTACATGATGGGAGGGGTATGGAGAGCTGTGGTCCAGATGCAGGTAGATGGGATGACAGAGAAAGTCAGGTCATCATGGACTAGATGGGCTGAAGGGCCTCTTTCTGTGCTCTAGTGCCCCATGACTCTGTCACTTGAAGAGGATTTTTAAAACACATTGTAAGATTATATGGAACAATTGGTCAAGGCGTCACCAACACTGGGGAGACTTCTTGTGTGACAATTCTTTGACAATGTCCTCTCAAAATAGATGTGATGCCTCTGCACAAAAAGAAACATGTGTTTGGCCATGGGCATTTTGCTTATGGTCCCACTTAGCTGAGGAAAAGAAACCAAGCAATTTCTACTACAAATAAGAACAGGGGAGTGGAGATGACTGGAAGAATTGGATCAGCCCATGATTGAATGGCGGAGCAGACCAAATGGCCTACTTCTGCTCCTATATCTTATTGTCTTTATCCAAAATGCAGAAACATGGGTAACGTTTTCCAGGCACAGAGGCAGGCCTTTCCCTCTGGCTGCAGAGCAATCCCCCCGTGATCAAAAGGCAGTCAGCCAGCTCTCATTTTTCCCATTTGCCTCAATGTTTTAGTCTCTCTCATCGCTTTAATCAGTTAACAATAACAGCTTTATTCAGCAAAATGCCAAATTATCATACAGAATCAAAACACGTAGCAATACTCAAAACAGTAAAGAGCAATATATAAAGAGTATGACAAAAATGATAAAATATTAACCAAATAATTAACTGATAATACTGTAACATACTGTCACATTGTTGGTAAAGATATTGTCCCTTTCAAAGTTTTCATACAAAGCCTTTGCAGAACCATCACTAGGGAGATTTATTGTCACACTGCTCTAGTAAGTCGTCAAGTTTTTTTGTCATTTAACTAAAGTGCCTGTAAAAAGTACTCACCCCCTTGGAAGTTATCATGTTTTTTTTTGTTTTACAGCATTGAATCACAGTGGATTTAATTTCGCTTTTTTTTGACGCTGATTAACGAAAAAGACTCTTTCTTGTCAAAGTGAAAATAGATCTCCACAAATTGATCTAGTCTTGCTGGAAAACAAATCTTTCCCAAGCCACAGTTCTCTTGCAGTCTGCATCAGGTTTTCCTCCAGGATTTCCCTGTATTTTACTGAATGTTTTCCATAATGAGGACGTCTAGAAGTTCACTGATGGAGTCACGTGCTTCATCCAGAAGTACATCAATGATGTTGACCCCCAGAAGTCGGTCAGGGTCTTCCCAAACCACAAACCCTGGATCAGTAGTTCCGTGCAAGCAGCACTTACAGAGCGACATCAAGCATACATCGCTGGAGATCAACTAGAGCTCAAGAAAAGCAGCTATGATCTGCACAAAGCTATCAAGGCTGCAAAACAACAATATAGGGAGAAGATTGAGTCAAGATTCATAATGAATAGCACACGTGATCTGTGGTGAGAGAGCTACATACCATCGCAGACTTCAAAGCCAAACACTGAGGTGCCACCAACATCGCGACCTCTCTCCCAGATGAGTTCAATTGCTTTCACACTCGGTTCGATGTCGCTAACTCTGAGCTTCCAAGGAAAGCCAATGCTACAACCTACAACCTGGTCGTCTCTGAGGCTGTGGTACACAATGTTTCCAATGAGTGGACAGTCGCAAGGCTGCAGGACCGTTCAGCATCCCAGGGCAAGTACTCAGGATGTGCGCAGCACAACTGGCAGGTGTGTTTACTGACATTTTTAATCTCTCCCTCTCCCAGTGTAGAGTGCCCTCCTGCTTCAAAACATCCACTATTGTCCCTGTACCTAAAAAGACCAAGGTAACATGTCTGAATGACTGGCATCCTGTCACACTCACCTCAATAATAAGCAAATGCTTTGAGAGGCTGGTCAAGGACTACATCTGCAGCTTGCTACCACCCACACTGGCCCCCTACAATTCACCTACACACACGTGATCAACAGACGACGCAATAGCCGCTGCTCTACATACTGTCCTTACACATCTGGAGAAGAAGGATGCTTATGTGAGAATGCTGTTCTTGGACTACAGTTCAGCATTCAACACCATAGTTCCATCCAGGCTCGACAGGAAGCTCAGAGACCTCGGCCTTCACCCTGCCTTGTGCAGCTGGATCCTGGACGTCCTGTCAGATCGCCAGCAGGTTGTAAGAGTGGGCTCCCTCACCTCCAACCCTCTGACTCTCAATACAGGAGCCCCTCAGGGCTGCGTACTGAGCCCCCTCCTTTACTCTCTGTATACTCATGATTGTATCGACACCCACGGCTCCAATCTGCTAATTAAATTTGCCAATGACACTACATTGATTGGCCTTATCTCAAACAATAACGAGATGGCCTACAGGAAAGAAGTCATCTCTCTGATACAGTGGTGTCAAGAAAACAACCTCTCCCTCAATGTCGCAAAAACAAAGAAGCTGGTTGTGGATTACAGGAGGAATGGAGATGGGCTAAGCCCTATTGACATCAATGGATTTGAGGTTGAGAAGGTGAACAGCTTCAAGTTCCTTGGTATCCATATCACCGAGGACCTCACGTGGTCTGTACACACCAACTATGTGGTGAAAAAGGCACAACTGTGTCTCTTTCACCTCAGACAGTTGAGGAGATTTGGTATAGGCCCCCAAATCCTAAGAACCTTCTACAGGGGCACAATTGAGAGCATCCTGACTGGCTGCATCACTGCCTGGTATGGGAACTGTACCTCCCTTAATCACAGGACTCTGCAGAGAGTGGTGCGGACAGCCCAACGCATCTGTAATTGTGAATTTCCCATGATTCAGGACATTTACAAGTACAGGTGTGTAAAAAGGGCATGTAGGATCATTGGGGTCCCAAGCCATCCCAACCACAATCTATTCCAGCTGCTACCATCCAGGAAGCAGTACCGCAGCATAAAAGCCAGGACCAACAGGATCCGGGACAGCTTCTTCCACCAGGCCATCGGACTGATAAACTCCCACCGATCTGAGTGTACTCTATATTACATTGACTGTTCAATTTATTATAAATTATTATAAATTACTATGATTGCACATTGCACATTTTGATGGAGATGTAACGTAAAGACTTTTACTCCTCATGTATGTGAAGGATGTAAGAAATAAAGTCAATTAAATTCAATTCATTTGTTTTACCCTCTACCTTGATAAGCCTTCCAGGACCTGCTGCAGTGAAGAATCCCACAGCATAACGCAGCCACCATGCTTCATGGTAGGAATGGTGTGTATTTGATGACGTGCGGGTGTTTGGCTTACGCCAAACATAGCATTTAGTTTGATGGCCAGAAAGCTCTATTTTGGTTTTATCAGACCATAAAACCTTCTTCCAGCTGACTTCAGAGTCTCCCATATGCCTTCTGGCAATCTCTAACTGAGATTTCATGTGAGTTTTTTTTTCCCAACAGTGGCATTCTCCTTGCTACACTCCCATAAAAACTGCAACTGGTGAAGCACCCAGGTGACAGTGTTGTATCCCAGTCTCTCCCATCTCACCCACCAAAGCTTGTAACCCCTCCACAGTAGCCATAGGTCTCTTGGTGGCCTCCCTCACTAGTCCCCATCTTGCACGGTCACTCCGTTTTTCAGGGCAGCCTGGTTTAGGCAGATTTATAGCGGTTGCCATATTATTTCTATTTCTTGCTTGGTGATTGACTTAATCAGAATCAGAAACAGAATCCTTTATTATCGCCAAGTATGTGGACACATACAGGGAATTTGATGCCTCCAAGGGATATTCAGTGATTTGGAAATGTTCTTGTATCCATCTCCTGACTTGTGTTTTTCAATAACCTTTTTGCAGAGTTGCTTGGAGTGTTCTTTTGTCTTCATGGTGTACTTTTTGCCAGGACACTGACTCACCAGCAGTTGGACCTTCCAGATACAGGTCTATTTTTTGCTACAATCAACTGAAACATCTTGACTGCACATAGATTATCTCAATTTAACTAATTATGTGACTTCTAAAACCAATTAACTACACTAGTGATTATTTGGTGTGTCATATGATAGGGGGTGACTACTTTTGCAATCAATTATTTTGTGTTTTATATTTGTAATTAATTTATATCACTTTGTAGAGATCTGTTTTCACTTTGACAAGAAACAGTCTTTTTCTGTTGATCAGTGTCAAAAAAAGCCAAACTAAATCCACTATGACTCAGTTTTGCAAAACAATAAAACATGAAAACTTCCAGGTAGGGTGAACACTTTTTATAGGCACTGTGTACCATCATTCTCCAGACCAGGGTGTAAAACACAGTAGTACTCAAAACACATTTATAACACACAGTAACTTAGAAAAGTAAGAATTAAATCTACAAATGGATTATGCATAGATGATCAAAGCCAAGTGCATAAATTAAATATTGTAGGGTACAATACAAATTATCTGGTGACATTTCAAATGAAGATGTTCTGTTTTCCTGTACAACACATACACAACCTGTAGCGGCAAAAGAAGTTGTTAATGGATGATTGCAAGTTAATAATCCTTACAAGACCAACAATGATTTTACATTTAGATATTTATATATTATTAATGTCAAATACTTGACTGGCAAATACAGACGTATTATTCTACACACATCATCTTGGATGTGACACTTGCTTGAAAACTACAGTAAATTGTTTGTTGCTTATTTCTTGGAAATGCACTGATGCAATCTTATTTTCTTCAATGTGAATCTAAGTGACGTCCATTCATCATTAATGAAATATAAACACATCTGGGTTTTATGGTATGCAACATACACATATAATTTTTCAAACTCACTAGGGGTATATTCCAAGTAACCTAAGTATTCTAAGCTTCCAGTAACCATTTCAAACACATGATCTCTGTTGAGCTTGGTGGGTCTGAACAAGCAAAGTGATAGTTTGTCCATATTCCTTTAGTTCATCTCCAACCATGGGCTTAGTGCAGACGTGCCAGTTAATAAGGTATCCCCATCAGTCAACATTTATTTTCCACAGGAGTATTACATCACATTGCCTTACCACAATTTTCAAATTCATTTAATGGATAAAATGATTGAATAAACAGAAATGATTCAGATTATTTGGTAGTTTCAATTACCATCCATTTTCATGATGATCATCCTGCCCCTATGTGTAAATTGGCTATTAATTTGCTTTTTTCCAATCTTTGAGTGATATTATTTCCAAAGAATCTTGAAATGTGCTGAATGAGGTGTAAGTTATTTCATCAACTTCTTCCTAAAACATCCAAATACAATACAGTATTCTAATAAACCAGGTGCCTTGGACCTTTCCTAGGCTCCTAGCGTGCCAATTACGTCACTATATGTAATTTCCACCACTTCATGCAATTTCTTCTCTGGAAATTCCATCTCTGTATTGGGAACATGGCAATGAATTCGGTATAAAGAGCTGTTTTAAAATACACGCCATCAGTTGGGTCATTTGATGTTACATCAGTCTTGGCACTCTTGTCAAGTTATGAACTTCTGAATTTTAAAACTAGGTAAAGGGTTTGCCCAATGCTTCAGTTAAAGTTGAATAATTCAAATTATTCTATTTTTATTTTTTACTTAAAGTTACAGCATGGAACAGGTCCTTCGAGCCCAAGAAGCCTCTCAGCAGAGCTAGTATGTAACACTAGCCTAATCACAGGACAATTTAGAATGATCAATTAACCTACTCTCCGGTGTGCCTTTGGACTGTGGAGGAGACCAGAGCACCCTGAGGAAAACCACGTGGTTCACAGGGAGAACGTAAAAACTCCTTACAGATGGTGCTGGAATTAACTTCTAACTCTGGAATGTCCTGAGGTATAACAGCATTGCGCTGCCCACTACATTACCGTGATACCTAGGGTTTTTCTTCTGGGACAACAAAATACAGGGAGTTCATTTTATTAAAAGCTTGAGTATGAAATCTGATTATTCGTCTCCAACACATCAAAATAGATTACAATGATAGAAAACATTAAAGAAAATCGAATTAGAATATGCTCACAGTAAAATCTTTATTTTTATATTTATACAAAATGTAGACCATGCAAGGTAAGAACTTAATTGGAGAATGAGCTGATCATTTGTCCTTCCAAGCCAGCTCTGACCTTCAGCTGAAGTGATAACACTGAGGATTGTAAAGTTGCTGACCCTCTCCAACACTCCAGTCCTGATGGTTATGGACCTCTGGTTTCCTCCTCCTTGAAATCAATAATCAGTTCCTTGGTCTTGGTGACATTGAGTGAGAGGTTGTTGTTGAGAGACCACTCAGCCAGGATCAACCTTTGATTTGGCCATCAGCAAATTTAAATATGGTATTGAAGCTGTGCTTAGCCACACGGTCACAAATGTAAAGGAAGTAGTGGTAGGCAGCCGTCGATCCCAGGGGACATTGGGTTTGCGCCTCTAGTGGACCGTGTCCTCTCCAGGGCGCAAGCCTGGGCAGGAAGATTTGAAGAACTGGCTGTTGCCCATGCAGTGGGATCCCCCTCTCCATGTCACCGATGTAGTCCAAGGGAAGTGCAAGCGTCGATACAGCTTGGCATCAGCGTCATTGCAGAGGTTGCCAGAGTGAAGCCGTAAACAACATCAAACTGCCTTAGGGACCCCAGCTCCAGATTTCTTCCTTGTGGTTTACTCCCGAAGCCTTTCCGATGGGTGAGTATGGCTGCAAGGCAGCAGAGGTTTCAAATCTGTGTTTTCCTTCTCCTGGGCGGGCTGCCATCCAAGGCTGACGAGCCTCACCTGCCGGAAAAGCAGGTAGAGAAGTACACCTGTGCTGATGAGATTGTGGAGGAGATGTTGTTGCCAATCCAAACTGAATGGGGTCTGCAAGTGAGGAAATCAAAGATTGAATTGCACAATGAGGCATTGAGGAATATGTCCTGAAGCTTATTGATTAGTTTTGAGATGATATTGAATACTGGGCTATAGTTGATAAAGAGCATCCTGATGTATGCATCTTTGCTGAACAGATTTTCCAGGGTTGAGTGAAGAGCTAATGAGATAACATTTTCTCTGGACCTGTTGTGCCAGAAGGCAAATTGGAACAGATCCAAGTCACTTCTCAGGCAGGAATTGATATGTTTCATTCACCAACATCTCAAAACACGTAATTACTATGGATGATTACCACTTTTTTCTCAGGCACTGGTCGAACTGAAGCCTGCTAGAAGCAGATGGGTACCTCAGACTGCCAAAGCGAGTGGTTAAAGATCTCAATGAGCACTCCAGCCAATTGGTCAGCACAGGTCTTTAATATTCGGCCAGGTACCCCGGAGACTGAAATCACAATATTATTGGGGACCGTGGGAGTTCGTGATGGTTCCTCCATGTTTTCACGGTCAAAGAAGGCATTGAGCTCATTTCGATTGATGCCCTGTTGTCAGCTATGTTACTTGATTTCATTCTGTAAGAGGTGATAGTATTCAAGCCTGGCTACAGGTGTCAAGAATTCTTCAGTGATTCAAATTTAGTCTGGTCTTGCCACTTCACCCATGAGATGGCATTGCAGAGATCGTACCTGGCTTATAACCTTCTTGGTTTTCAGACTTGAAGGCCTCTGATCTCAGCAGATTGAGGATCTCATGGTTCATCCAAGGCTTCTGTTTGGGGCCTCTGAATGATTTTGTGAGGACATCCTCATCTACAACTGTTTTTATGAAGTCGATGATGACCGTGGTGCATTCATTCAGATCCTCTGATGAGTCCTTGAACAGCACCCAGTCCACCAACTTGAATCAATTCCATAGCCACTCCTCTGCCTGTCACGATCACTTCTTTGTTTTCCTAATCTCTGGAGCTTCGCTCTTTAGCCTCTGCCTGTAAGAAGGTAGAAGGGCAGCCAAGTGATCAGATTTCCCCAAGTGCAGTCTGGGCATGGAACAGTAAGTGTCCCTTTTCTTAATATAGCAGTGGTCTAGTGTGTTGGGACCTCTGGTGCTAAAGCTTATATGCTGATTGTGATTGGGCAGGGATTTCTGATTGCAATTCCCGACTATGATATGAAATGAGACAGGGTGGACTGTTTCCTCTTTGATGACAGCATCATTCAGTACCTCAAACACATGATTATAGTCGGCCACTAGTGGTTTGTAAACTGTGGTCGGGATCACAGAAGTGAACTCTGTCAGTAAATCGTGAGGTGTTCAAGGTTGAAGGAACATGAGTATGTCAAAACTGCCACATCAGAACACCACGGAGATTTTATCATGAAACAGACAACACCATCTTTTGATTTTTCTGAATCAGCAGTTCGGTCCATCCCGTATATCGAGAAACCTCTAGGTCTGATTGCTGTATCTGGTGTACTCTGAGTAAGACTTGTCTCAGTAAAACATGGAGTACAATAGTAACTCATTTCCCTTTGATACTGCAATCTTCCTCTTTGGCCCACAATTTTGTTCTCCAGTGACTGCATATTTGTTAATTAGATGCTGGGAGGAGGGGGTCTTACTCCTGTGCATTTTAGGCTGGTTTGGAGTCCTCCCCTCCTGCCTCACTTCCAGCAAAGGCGATGAACTTTCATCCGCTTAAAGACACTGTCCCTGCTTGCTTGAGAGTTAAGTTTAGTGAGTCCTTCAGAAGATTGCGAAATCTGTAGTTCATTAAGTTGATTCAAAATGCATAGCTTAAAGTGAAATTACATGCCACAGATTACAGTGAGAGTAATTCAGAAGAGGTATATTTGGAAGTAGCAGACCATCGCTGTGGTTCACCAAGACCATCTTGAAGGCTTAGAGAGGTAGGCAAATTGAAAATAATTAATTGCAGCTAAAAGATAAGTCAAGTGCAGTGATAAATATCTGAAGTTGGAAAATTAAAATGTTTAAACAGAATGGAGGCAGCTAAGAAGAAACAAAGGGCAGAACGCCTCTGTTGGGAGTAATTTAGCACTGAGATAGTGGTTTCCAAGAAGTAGCAGAACAGGTAAAGATGTCAAGCTAACAGGTCCATAATTTCCTTTTTGCTTCCTTGCCCCCTTCTTAAATAGCGGAGTGACATTTGCAATCTTCCAGTCCTCCGGAACCATGCCAGAATCTATCAACTTTTGAAAGATCATCACTAATGCCTCCGCAATCTCCACAGCTACTTCCTTCAGAACACAAGAGTGCATTCCATCTGGTCCGGGAGATTTATCGACCTTTAGACAATTCAACTTCCTGAGTACTTTCTCTGTTGTAATTGTGACTGCGCACACTTCTCTTCCCTGCCACCCTTGAGTGTCCGGTATACTGCTGATGTCTTCCTTAGTGAAGACTGATGCAAAATACTCGTTCAGTTCCTCTGCCATCTCCTTATCTCCCATTACAATTTCTCCAGCATCATTTTCTATCAGTCCTATATCTACTCTCACCTGTCTTTTACTCTTTATATACTTGAAAAAGCTTTTAGTATCCTCTTTGATATTATTTGCTAACTTCCTTTCATAGTTAATCTTTTCCCTCTTAATGACCTCCTTAGTTTCCTTTTGTAAGGTTTTAAAAACTTCCCAATCCTCTGTCTTCCCACTAATTTTTGCTTCCTTGTATGCCCTCTCCTTTGCTTTAACTTTGGCTTTGACTTCTCTTGTCAACCACGGTTGCATCCTTTTTCCATTCGAAAATTTCTTCTTTTTTGGAATATACCTGTCTTGCTCCTTCCTCACTTCTCGCATAAACTCCAGCCACTGCTGCTCTGCCGTCTTTCCCGCCAGTGTCCCTTTCCAGTCAACTTTGGCCAGTTCCTCTCTCATGCCACTGTAATTTCCTTTACTCCACTGAAGTACAAATCATCAGACTTCGGCTTCTCTTTCTCAAATTTCACAGTGAACTCATTCATGTTATGATCACTGTCTCCTAAGGGTTCCTTCACCTCAATCTCTCTAATCACCTCCGGTTCATCACACAATACCCAATCCAGTACAGCCGATCCCCTAGTGGGCTCAACAACAAGCTGTTCTAAAAAGCCATCTCGCAGACATTCTACAAATTCTGTCTCTTGAGAATTTCTCAATCCACACAGATACAAGGCTGTAATTGCTGTCAAAGTGCATCTACTAAATATTGACTCAAAGGGAGTGAGTAGTTGTGCAATTATTGTTTTATGTTTCTAATTAATTTAGATCACTTTGTAGAGATCTGGTTTCACTTTGACATGAAAGAGTCTTTTTCTGTTGATCACTTCAAAAAAAAACAAATTAAATCCACTGTGATTCAAAGTTGCAAAACAATAAAACATGAACTTCTAAGGAGGTGTAAACTATGTTCCCTCTAAGCTGTGCGCGTGTGTGCGCACACACATTTTTCAACTGGCGCACAAAGGAAATTAATCTGTGCACAAAAGGTTAGTTACCTAAATTAATGTAGTAATTAAAAATTATACTTATTGAAAATAATCTTTTAGCTATATGTTTCTGTTAACTCAAACAACAGGAATTCTGCAGATGCTGGAAATTCAAGCAACACACATCAAAGTTGCTGGTGAACGCAGCAGGCCAGGCAGCATCTCTAGGAAGCGGTACAGTCGACGTTTCAGGCCGAGACCCTTCGTCAGGATTAACTGAAGGAAAAGTTAGTAAGAGATTTGAGAGTGGGAGGGGGAGGGGGAGATCCAAAATGATAGGAAATCCAAAATTTTGGATCTCCCCCTCCCCCTCCCACTTTCAAATCTCTTACTAACTCTTCCTTCTGTTAGTCCTGACAAAGGGTCTCAGCCTGAAACGTCAACTGTACCTCTTCCTAGAGATGCTGCCTGGCCTGCTGCGTTCACCAGCAACTTTGATGTGTGTTTCTGTTAACTAGTTAGTCGGTTTTTCAAATACCACAATGCACGTCACTAATTTACGTCACCTCACCTTTCCTGTTCTGGGATCTGGGAGACGATATTTCGTGGAGTGACAAAGTTAAAGTTTTGCTAAGCCAACAACGTGAAGAAAACTTCACAGTAGGTACAAGGTCGCTGTTGACTTTTATATATAGTCGTTGTGTTCATTTAGAAGAAAGGTTTCCTGAAGATGAGATACAAGAATGGTCAGCTTTGGATTTCTCCTCAATTGCACATTGTGATTTCAAATTTGGCAATGAAAAAGTTTAATGCCTTATGTCTAAAATATCATGATTTTCTAGCTGAAAATGCTGTAGTAGTTAGACAGTTTAATGATTTCAAATTTTCTGTGCAAGAAAAAATTAAATCCAAACTGATTTCAAACTTTGCTCAAATGGTGGCATTTCTACTTCAAAATGAACAGTTTTGCGACCTTGCACAGTTGATGGACATTGGGGGAACCTTCCTTGCATCTAGTGCGGACTGTGAGTGAGGTTTTAGCCTAATGCATCAACTCAAAAACAAGCTGAGAAACCGTTTAGGTGAATGTCATTTGGATATGTTAATGAGAATCAAAAGCTATCAATGGGATGGAAGTTCTATTAGTCGGGATAGAGTTTACAAAGAATGGGTAAATGCCAAAGACAGGAGAGAGAGAAAATAACCGAGTGACTTAAATATGTATGTTATTTTGTTGTTATTCTGTGCAGTTTTACGTCAAATGTTTTGTAAACCTATATAAACTGTGCCACGTGTGCATTCAGTACTTTTGTCACAGGAAAAAAATTTGCACAATATAAGATTTTTGCGCACACTGACTACTAAAAATTAGAGGGAACATTGGGAGTGAATACTACTTATAGGCATAGACAAGCTCTCTACAAAGCATTTGCAGTTCTCTTTGTTACCACGCCCAAGTATGCTCAGAAACTTTAAAAAAAGAAATACACACACAGCATTTTTAAGCAGGTAATATGCAAACGTAACAAAATTACAGCATGCTGTGGCAAGGCAATGTGGGAGGTGTCTGGCACAGTGACTGCAACTGAAAAAGACTCAAGAAAGTTTAGTGTTTAGACTGAATTTTAGAAGAGCTGAAGCTGAAAGGTTTTTTTGGATCCCAAGGTTTCCTAGGCATGGAGGACATTTTTGAACACATTGACTGGTCATATTTGGTCAGGGAGGCATCAGCCCTGACTGAGGTGCATCTCTTAAACGACATACACAAAATGCTGGAGGAAGTCTGCAGGTCAGGCAACATCTTTGTCATCAAGATGAAGGATCACAGCCCAAAGTGCTGACTGCTTATTTCCCTCTAAAGATGCTGCCTGACCTACTGAGTTCCTCCAGCATTTTCAAGATTTCCAGCACCTGCAAAATCTTTGGAATCTTGGAGGTGCTTATTTAGTAACTTGTGTGTGTGAAGGAAGCTGAGGTTAAACCATTAGCCTGCACGAGTTTTCTCCACATCTTGGTGCTCATCAAGTATATCACATTCCCAGTCTCCCGGTCAGAGAATGCTGCCTGACACTGTCATGGAGCAGGAATTGACTAAATAATGGATAGCTGTGGAGACAACATCACTGGGTACATTTAAAGTAGAGGTGGATAGGTTCTTTATTAGTAAGGACACCGAAGGTTGCAGGGAGAAGGCAGCAGAATGAGGTTGAGAGGGAAAATAAATCTGACATGATTGAATTATGGAGCAGTATTGATGGGCCGAATGGCCTAATTCTGCTCTTCTGTCTTATAACCTTATGGAAGTATAATTACAGAGGATATTCACATGAAGCGAAATCAGAATTTGAATTTGCTATGATTTAGAAGGCATGTTCTTGTTTCCTTAATATCATGTGCTTTATGGATGTATGCATTAAAATACTTCCTCTTGACTGATTACTAAAGTTATCCTGACTGTTACCGCTACATTTGTCAGCAATTCCACTTCCCGCCCCCCCCAACCCTCATCCCTGATGTCCTTGCCAAGAACACTAATGCTGCTAGCTACAGTCACGAAAGGGTTTTTCGCCGATCTTCAGTCTAAATCTCCAATTTTATCTCTGGAAAAAGTCATGTTTATACAGTACATTTCAAATTACTTTTAGTATTCCACAAAATGACTTGAGGCATATTTTAAGTGTACTCCATTGTGAAATGTAATGTCATTCTGTGCTCAGAAAACTCTCAACTACCGGTGACCAGTGGTGTGCCTCAGGGATCTGTTCTGGGACCCCCTACTCTTTGTGATTTTTATAACTGACCTGAATGAGGAAGTGGAGGGATGGGTTAGTAAGTTTGCTGATGACACAAAGGTTTGGTGTGTTGTGGATAGTGTGAAAGGCTGTCAGAGGTTACAATGGGACATTGATAGGATGCAAAACTGGGCTGAGAAGTTGCAGATGGAGTTCAACCCAGATAAGTGTGAGGTGGTTCATTTTGGTAGGTCAAATATGATGGCAGAATATAGTATTAAAGGTAAGACTCTTGGCAGTGTGGAGGATCAGAGGGATCTTGGGGTCCAAGTCCATAAGATACTCAAAGCTACTGCGCAGGTTGACTCTGGTTAAGAAGGCATATGATACATTGACCTTCATCAATCGTGGGATTGAGTTTAAGAGCTGAGAGGTAATGTTGCAGCTGTATAGGATCCTGGTCAGACCACACTTGGCGTACTGTGCTCGGTTCTGGTCGCCTCACGACAGGAAGGATGTGGAAGCCATAGAAAGGGTGCAGAGGAGATTTACAAGGATGTTGCCTGGATTGGGGAGCATGCCTTGTGAGAATAGGTTGAGTGAGCTCAGCCTTTTCTCCTTGGAATGACGGAGGATGAAAGGTGACTTGAGAGAAGTGTACAAGATAATAAGAGGCCTTGATCCTGTGGATAGTCAGAGGCTTTTCCCCAGGGCTGAACTGGCTAGCATGAAAGGGCATAGTTTTAAAGTGCTTGGAAATAGGTACAGAGGAGATGTCTGGGTTAAGTTTTTTACGCAGAGAGTGGTGAGTGCGTTGAATGGGCTGCCGGCGGTGGTAGTGGAGGCGGAAACGATAGAGTCTTTTAAGAGACTCCTGGATGGGTACATGGAGCTTAGAAAAATAGAGCGCTATGGGTAAAGTCTAGCTAGTTCTAAGGTAGGGACATGTTTGGCACAGCTTTGTGGGCCAAAAGGCCTGTGTTGTGCTGTAGGTTTTCTGTGTTTCTATGTACAGCAGCATGATAGTAACAGGACAATCCATTTTGATTATGGGATAAATAATGTCTATGAGCCAAGGGAGATCTCACCTTTTCAATATTATATACAGCTCTCCTAATTCCATTGGACAGAGGCACCTCAAACCAGGAATGTCATCTTAAATTTGCCTTTGTTCATCCTCTCTGAGCCCTGTGGCACGTTGGGTGGTAACCTTGCCGGTTCTTTAGCACTTGTCTGTTTTTTACGCGGCCGAGTTGGAAAGTCTGCCAGGAGTCAGTCGGATTTGATCCCCTGACTACTCGCCTCAAAGTCTAGTGCGGATGCGACTACACCACAGGCTGGCACACCTTAAACTTACATATTCATTTTTCTGCCGGGGCTTGAACTCACAACCCACCCACTCAGACATTAAAGTCCTTTCAAGTGAGCAACAAGTTATTAATATAACACTACTATTCAAACACCACTCTTAACATAGTTCAACATTTTGCAATACATAGCATTACAAATCCAGGGCAGGCAGCCGACACAACATTGTTTTGTGCTGCACAAAGGAAGTTGGCCTAGAATTCAATTGCTAACTACAACTGGATCCTTTATGTCCATTAGTGCTGGGGAAGCACAGTAGAACAGCGGTTAGTGTACTAGTTTTACAGTACTAGCGATCAGGGTTTAATTCCCACTGCAGTCTATAAGGAGTTTGTACGTTCTTCCCATGACTGCATGGGTTTCCTCCAGGTGCTCTGGTTTCCTCCCACATGGCAACGATATGCGGTTAGGGTTAGTGAGTTGTGCAGACGCTATGTTGCCAGCACTTGCAGCCTGTCCCCAGCACAATCCTGGTCATTGGTGCAAAATGACACATTTCGCTGTATGTTTTGATGTTTCAATGTCACATGTGACAAATACAGTAAAGCTAATCTTTAGTTTCCAAAACTTGTCCTGAGTATTATAAATTCATGCCGAGAGACTGACAGGCATATGTAGTGAGATCAAGTAATTATTTTCCAACAAAGGGTCTCCAATTTAAAATACAGAGTGATCCTCATTCCTCTCCTCATAGCACCAATTTGCCTCTTGAACACATTGGCATTTTCTGATTTTATCTCTTGTCGTCAGCATCCGCAACATTTTTCTCTTCAATTACTGAATCTTATCTCCAGTTATTATTCCCCTGGTCCCTGATCTCTGGGAACAACTTCCCCTCACTCACCCTTCCTACACTAGATGGCATCTTCCGCACTTCCATCAAATCTCCGTCAACCTCTTTTGCTTCAGTTTCCTCAGTTTAGCAACTCTGGAAGTAGTTCAGTAAATCTTTTCTAGAACCTTCTTGCCCTCCTAAAGTTAGGGGCCCAGAGTTTCAGTTAGGCTTGGCCTCACCTGGTCCATGAGCAGACTGCTGAAGGTACTTATCTCCTCATGAGTAGTGCTCAATATGGCAGATGGTTAACATGTGGCTGGGAGTGTGACCAGGTCCCCAGCCTGGGATTCTGAGGCATGAAGCTCTAGAAATAGGAGAAGTGCAATGCCACCAGTCGGCTCTATTACTCAAGGTTGTTGTAAGTTCTAAGCTGGAGAACAGGACTGAAGCTGAGAATAAAGCAGATTGACAGCTTAATGCAGTGGCCAGTGAATTAGCATGCACGGTCTTCAGAGGAAAGCAAACCGCACAGAAGTACATAAAGAACAAACAATGACGGATGCCGGTCAATCATTTGCTCATTTTCTTTTTGTGTCACACCAAATTCTGGAGGAACTCAGCAGATCAGGGTCCTCAGAAGGGCCAGTCCTGAAGAAGGGTTTCAGCCTCAAACATCAACCGTTTATTCCTCTCCAAAGATGCTGCCTGAACTGCTGAATTCCTCTGGTATTTTAGTGTGTGTTGCTGTGGATTTCTAGCATCTTCAAAATCTCCTGTGTTTATGATTTCAGTTTAAATATTTTTGCCCTAATTTCTTAAGTTAGCAGCATAGATCTGAATACCTCTAATATTTCCTGTAAGTGCAAAATTATGAGGCATGCCAATGTTCAATCTACTTTCATCTCGAATATTTCTTCCAACAGATTGAAACCTGTGCATGTTGGGGACTGTCTAACTTGCATTCTTTTCCCCATACAAAGTATGGATAGAGGCATGTTTGCAATTGTACGGTTACAAATTAACACCAGCTTCTAAGAAAAAAATTACAGTTTAGGCTCACGTAGCTGAATAGACAATAAAATGATTGAGAACTGGAGAGCCTTTGAAAATAAATACCTTCATGTGAGGTGACAAGGCCACGTTATGAATGATGAGCTGAAAGAAGAATGCAAGTGGCTGCAATTGTTGCACTGTAACTGAGAAGAAGTAATAGTAGAAGAATAAAAGGTACAGCCAAATTAGTTAGAAGTGATATACCTTTTAATTTGGATATTAAGTGACTAAAGAGAGAACTGACCGAGCCTTGAAACTAAATGTGGACCTTATCTAATGCTTTGGTCTGTGCCTCCTGATATTAGAGTTTCCGACAAGCCATGCCTGGTCATGCCTTTCCAGATAGCACAAGTTCAGGGGTTGGAAGTGGCTTTCAAGTTACCTTGTTTATTTGCTGGTTTGTCCCTGCATAGTGTGACGCCAAGCTAAATTTCTCTGATAGCTCTGCCCAACATGGATGAGCTGCCATTTCCTCCATTTCCTCTCCCCTGTCACAATCTCCACTCTCTCATTCCCAATTCTTCTCAAGTTCAAGTTTACTGTCATTCAGCCAAATGAAACATCGTTCCTCTGGGGCCAACGTACAAAGCACAGTACATACAGTCGCACAGCACCAACCTTATATTTACGACCCGGCACATACAGTCACCAAAAAAAATATTATCACGCACCTCTAAGTGGCATGGCCTGAAGGTTGACAGGTTTACATAAAGTGTGATGTGTATGGTTATGTAAGACAGCATAATGTTACTGACACTATTGTATCACATCAGGCTGAATCAGTCTTTTAGATCTATTTTGATCAAAATGAATTGCCAATATCTCTATATCATAAATATTGCCTATTTCTAATGCTGTAGAATTAACCCTTTCTCAGGCATCATTCTGAAAATCTCATCCATGTTTTTACCATCTCCCCATCCAATTATTCTCACCTTTTGCTGGCCGGGTTCAGTTCATCAGTCACCTCTCAGAAGAGTCTCGATGATCAGACAGCATTTCCTTGACTTAAAATTCCTTTTCCCTTGTTTGGCTCTCCTCACAGCTTCTCTCTTTGCAACCTCTCTAATCCTGAAGCAACTCCACCCCTCCAAAGCCCCTCTTCTCATATTCCCAATGAATGTGTGCAGCCCACTCCTTTGCTCCACCCCAAAGGGGTCTGCTTCCAACAGTGGAATTATCTCTTCTTTCACACTATTTCTACCACTTACTCTAAAAATATTCTTAAACTTTCTTGACTCAAGCAACAAAAAATATAGCCACTCATTCAATTATCTCTTTCTGATTTAATGTTAATTGTGTCTTAACATGCTTCTATAGTTGTACGGTGGACAGCATTCTGACAGGCTGCATCACCATCTGGTATGGAGGGGCTACTGCACAGGACCAAAAGAAGCTACAGAGGGTTATAAATTTAGTCACCTCCATCTTGGGTGCTAGCCTACAAAGTATCCAGGACATTTTTAGGGAGCGGTGTCTCAGAAAGGCAGCGTCCATTATTAAGGAGCCCCAGCACCCAGTGCATGCCCTTTCCTCACTGTTACCATCAGGTAGGAGATACAGAAGCCTGAAGGCACACACTCAACGATTCAGGAACAGCTTCTTCCCCTCTGCCATCCGATTCCTAAATAGACATTGAAGCTTTGGACACTACCTCACTTTATTTTTTAATTATACAGTATTTCTGTCTTTGCACATTTTTAATCTATTCAATATACGTATTGATTTACTTGTTTATTTATTACGTTTTATTTTATTTTTTTTCTCTGCTAGATTATGTATTGCATTGAACTGCTGCTGCTAACAAATTTCACATCACATGCCGGTGATAATAAAACTGATTCTGATTCTGATTCTGAATTAACTTTGGACATGTTCCCAAGTTCAAAACGAAGTGTATGTATTGCTATCATTCAGGATTTGCCAGATATAACATGTTCATTCGGGGCTATCAGAGGCATACAATTCGGTAAACAAAATTAAGAAGGTATTTGTTATCTCTGCAAAGTGCTTTGCCTTCTTTATTGCTCCATATCAGTTTAACATTGGACTGCATTAAGTATCTTGGCAACTGTGAATCACATAGCTATTTGGTTGAGATGAGATGCCAGACAGTGGGTGTTAATTCAGATCAAATAAAGGACAACGCCCCGTAAGTTCCTGTGGGCCTGCTGCACCTAGGGGTGTGTCAGAGCTGAACACCACCTTCTAACACCCAAGGACTTGGACTCCATCAGAAACTGGGCGGAGCTAATTTTGGCTCTTTGTTACTTTGAGAGATTTTTAGAAGCAGCCACCTTCCTCATCCCAATCCAACTAGTTGTGACAGTGTGACTCTATTGAAAACCAAAAATCTGCAAATGTTGGGAACCTGAAATAGAGCCAGAAAACGTCAGACAGCATCTGTGGAAAGGATGGCAGAGTGAACTGTCAGTTTAAAAACTATGACAAGAGTCTTTGACCTGAAAAATTAACAGTTTCTCTTTTTTATAGATGCTGCCTGACCTTCTGAATGTTTGAGCACTTTCTAAATTATTCCCATTTTTTTGAGAGCAAGTTTGAATTTGCTCTGCTCTCTCTCTCTCTCTCTCTCTGCACCCATGACTGTGTGGCTAGCCACAGCACAAAATCATTTATACATTTGTGGATGGCACAACATAGAACTTCAGATGGTGACGAGGAGGAGTACAGGAGTGAGATGGATCAGCCAGCTGTGTGGTGTCGCAGCAACAGCCTTGTACTCAAAGTCGGAATTGATTTGAGAGTTTAAAGTAAAAGAACCCTCAGGGGAAGTGATCATAATGTGATCGAATTCTCCCTGAAATCTGAGAAGGAGAAGATAAAGTCAGATTACAATGAAGATGAGGGTAGTGCAGTGGATGTGATCTATATCGATTTTAGTAAGGCATTTGACAAGGTTCCACACGGTAGGTTTATTCAGAAAGTCAGAAGGCATGGGATCCAGGGAGGTTTGGCCAGGTGGATTCAGAATTGGCTTGCCTGCAGAAGGCAGAGGGTGGTGGTGGAGGGAGTACATTCAGATTGGAGGATTGTGACTAGTGGTGTCCCACAAGGATCTGTTCTGGGACGTCTACTTTTCGTGATTTTTATTAACGACCTGAATGTGGGGGTAGAAGAGTGGGTTGGCAAGTTTGCAGATGACACAAAGGTTGGTGGTGTTGTAGATAGTATAGAGGATTGTCGAAGATTGCAGAGAGACAGTGATAGGATGCAGAAGTGGGCTGAGAAGTGGCAGATAGCGTTCAACCTGGAGAAGTGTGAGGTGGTACACTTTGGAAGGACAAACTCCAAGGCAGAGTACAAAGTAAATGGCAGGATACTTGGTTGTGTGGAGGAGCAGACGGATCTGGGGGTACATGTCCACAGATCCCTGAAAGTTGCCTCACAGATGGATAGGGTAGTTAAGAAAGCTTATGGGGTGTTAGCTTTCATAAGTCGAGGGATAGAGTTTAAGAGTCGCGATGTAATGATGCAGCTCTATAAAACTCTGGTTAGGCCACACTTGGAGTACTGTGTCCAGTTCTGGTCACCTCACTATAGGAAGGATGTGGAAGCATTGGAAATTGGAAAGGGTACAGAGGAGATTTACCAGGATGCTGCCTGGTTTAGAGAGTATGCATTATGATCAGAGATTAAGGGAGCTAGGGCTTTACTCTTTGGAGAGAAGGAGGATGAGAGGAGACATGATAGAGGTGTACAAGTTAATAAGAGGAATAGATAGAGTGGATAGCCTGCGCCTCTTCCCCAGGGCACCACTGCTCAATACAAGAGGACATGGCTTTAAGGTAAGGGGTGGGAAGTTCAAGGGGGATATTAGAGGAAGGTTTTTTACTCAGAGAGTGGTTGGTGCGTGGAATGCACTGCCTGAGTCAGTGGTGGAGGCAGATACACTAGTGAAGTTTAAGAGACTATTAGACAGGTATATGGAGGAATTTAAGGTGGGAGGGTTATATGGGAGGCAGGGTTTGAGAGTCGGCACAACATTATGGGCCGAAGGGCCTGTATTGTGCTGTACTATTCTATGTTCTATGTTCTATGAATTACAGAGGCATGAGAGAGAGGAGTTAGCCTGGATTGATTGGGAAAGAACACTGGCAGGGATGATGGCAGAGCAGCAATGGCTGGAATTTCTGGAAGCAATTCGGAAGGCACAGGATAGATACATCCCAAAGAGAAGAAGTATTCTAAAGGAGAGATGACACAATGATGGCTAACAAGAGAAGTCAAAGCCCACATAAAAGCCAAAGAGAGTACATCGAATAGAGCAAAGATTAGTGGGAAGTTAGAGGATTAGGACGCTTTTAAGAACCAACAGAAGGCAACCAAAAAAGTCATTAAGGAGGAAGAAATGGAATACAAAAGCTAACCACTAATAATGAAGAAGATACCAAAAGTTTCTTCAGATTCATAAAGTGTAAAAGAGAGGTGAGAGTGGATATCAGACCATGGGAAAACAATGCTGGTGAAATAGTAATGGAGGACAACAAAATAGCGGATGAACTGAGTAAGTATTTTGCATCTGCCTTCACTGTGGGAAGTACTAGGAGAGTGGTGGAAATTCATGGTTTTCTGGGTCATAAAGTGTGTGAAGTTACCATCACCAGAGGGAAGGTTCTTGGGATACTGACAGATCTGAAGGTAGGTGAAGTCGCCTGGACCAGATGGTGTACACAACAGCATTCTGAAAGAGGTGGCTAAAGAGATTGTGGAAGCATTAGTAATGATCTTTCAAGAATCACTAGATTCTGGGATAGTTCTGGAACACTGGAAAATTGCAAATGTCACTCCACTCTTCAAGAAGGGAGAGAGGCAGAAGAAAGGAAACTGTAGGCCAGTTAGTCTGACCTCAGTAGTTGGAGTTGATTATTAAAGATGAGTTCTCAGGGTACTTGGAGGCACATGATAAAATAGGACATAGTCAGCATGGTTTTCTCAAGGAAAATTCTTGCCTGACATATCTGTTGGAATTCTTCGAAGAAGTAACAAGCAGGATAGAGATAGGCGAATCAGTTGATGTTATGTACTTGGACTTTGACAAGGTGCTACACATGAGACTGCTTAGCAAACTACAAACCCATGGTATTACAGGAAAGATTCTAGCATGAATAAAGCAGTGACTGATTGGAAGGAGGCAATGAGTGGAAACAAAAGGAGCCTTTTCTGATGGCTGCCAGAGACAAGTGGTGTTCCACAGGGGTCTGTGTTTGGGCCGATTCTTTTTACGTTATATGTCAATGATGTGGATGATGGAATTGATGGCTTGGTTGCAAAGTTTGCAGACAATATGAAGATAGGTGGAGGGACAAGTAGTTCTGAGGAAGTAAAGAGGCTACAGAAGGAATTAATCAGATTAGGAGACTGGGCAAAGAGATGACAGACAGAAAACAGTATTGGGAAGTTATGGTCATGCACTTTGGTAGAAGAAATAAAAGGGTTGACTATTTTCTAAATGGAGTGAAAATGCAAACCTGAGGTGCAAATGGACCTGCCCCTCAACCTGAAAATTAACCTTTTGGGAATCCTGCATAATGACTCCTTGTGCAGGATTCCCTGAAGGTTAATTTGCAGGTTGAGTCTGTGACAAAGAAGGCAAATGCAATGTTAGCATTTACTTCAAGAGGACTCGAATATAAAAGCAAGAATGTGATGTTGAAACTTCATAAGGCACTGGTGAGGCCTCACTTGGAGTATTGTGAACAGTTTTGGGCCTCTTATCTCAGACAGGTATGCTGAAACTGCCAAGGGTTCAAAGGTAATTCACGAAAATGATTCCAGGATTGAATGGCTTGTCATATGCAGAGTGTCTGATGGTTCTGGGCCTGTGTTCACTAGAATTCAGAAAAATGAGGGGAGACCTCATTGAAACCTATCAAATGGTGAAAGGCCTTGATAAAGTGGTTGTGGCGATGATGTTTCCTGTGATGGGCAAGTCTAAGACCAGAGAATACAACCTCAGAATAGAGGTGCGTTCTTTTAGAATTGAGATGAAGAGAAATTTCTTTAGCTAGAGAGTAGTGAATCTGTGGAATTCTTTGTTACAGGTAATGTTTATGTATATTTAAGGCAGAGGTTGATAGATTCTTGATTGGTCAAGGCATGAAGGGATTCAAGGAGAAGGCAGGAGATTGGGGCTGAGAAGAAAATTGGATCAGCCCTGATGAAATGGCAGAGCAGACTCCATGAGTCAAGTGGCCCAGTTCTGCTCCTATATCTTATGGTTTTATGGTCTTATGGTCTTAAGAAGGGAAATTATAGGCCAGTTAGTCTGATCTCAGTGGTTGGAAAGATATTGGAGTCGATTGTTAAGAATGTGGTTTTGGGGTACTTGGAGACACATGGCCATAATATAAAATAGGCCATGGTCAGCATGGTTTCCTCAAGAGAAAATCTTGTGTGACAAATCTGTTGGCACTCTTTGAAGAACTAACAAGCAAGATAGACAAAGGAAAATTGGTTGATGTTGTGTACTTGGATTTTCAGAAGGCCTTTGACAAGGTGCCACACATGAGGCTGCTTAACAAACTAAGAGTCCGTGGTATTTCAGGAATGATTCTAGCATGAATAAATCAGTGGCTGATTGGCAGAAGGCAAAGAGTGGGAATAAATATTTGAGGTAGCAGTTGATAGATTCTTGATTGGCCAGGGCACGAAGGAATGCAAGAGATTGGGGCTGAGAGGAAAAATAGATTGGCCATAATGAAATGGCGGAGTAGACTCGATGGGCCAAATGGCCTGTTTCTGCTCCTATATCTTGTGGTCTTATGGTCAGTAAGACTAAGGAATTGATTGTGGGCTTCAGGAAGGACAACTCAAGGAAACACACAGCAGTCCTCACTGAGGGATCAGCAGTGGAAGGGGTGAGCAGTTTCAGTTTCTTGGCTATCAACATGTCTGAAGATCTATCCTCAGCCCAACTTACTGAAGCAATTACAAGGAAGGCATAACAGTGGCAAAATTTAATTAGGATTTTGAGGAGACTTGGTATGTCACCAAAGACACTAGCAAAACTTTGCAGATGTTCCGTGGAGAACATTCTAACTGGTTGCATCACTGCACGGTATGGAGGGGCCACTGCACAGAACCAGAAAAAGCTGCATAATAATGCACTAGCCTCCCCAGGATAGAGGACATCAGCCCCTTTTCACTTCCACCTATCACCTCCCAGCTTCTTATTTTCATTCCTATTCACCCTCTCCTGCTTACCATCCTTCTCCACGAGCTCTTACTCCAGCCCTTCCCCACCTTCTCATACTGGTTAACTCCCCTCTTTTCGTCCAGTCTTGATGAAGTGTCTCAGCCTGAAATGTTGACAGTCTAATTCCTTCTGTAGATACTGCCTGACCTATTGAGTTCTTCCAGCATTCTGTGTGTTACTCCAGATTTCCAGCATCTGCAATCTTGTTCGTCTTGCCCATGATCATATTGACTGACAGGGCATGCTTGATAGGTCAGGTGATAAGCTTTTGCTCTGATTTTCTTGTGCATTCTTTTTATACACCACTGATCAGGCCTGATATTTGCACTTTAGCCCCAGGAATACCAGATTAAATGAGGAGAGGTGGCATTGTGGTATGAAGGGTAGTATTTTAAACACCCCAAGAGCCATAGGACAGATCGTAGGGCTGCAAATGTTGATTTCCCTGTCTGGATAATTTAACCACATTCTGGTTGAACCACAGCAGGTTAGGGGTCAATCAAGTAAACCACTCTAGACAAAGGGTCCACAATGTTCTAATTTTTATATCAGGCTCCATGCCACAGGCTCAAATTAAGACTTCAACTGTGTTTCTCTGGTGTAGGGAAAGCTCAATATTGAAGTAGAGTTGAGTTCATGTAAAACTTCCTGTGTTGGGTTTACAGTCTGGAGGAGTCAAGTTAATAAAGACTAAGTGCTAACAGTGATCTTCTCAGTTCCCCATGGGCAAGTCTGTTTGCTGTGTGGGGGGGGGGTAAATACTTTGATAATTTGGAGGAGTTATTTGATGTTATCTCTACTTTTGACTGGACTTTAGAATGAGTAGACAATCTGTACTCACAACAAAAAGGCCATTTGGTGGAGGAATCCGCAGGGAGATGGGAAGGGCATGAGGGGCCAAGTGGCCTCTTCTACATCATAAATGAGGTTTTACCCAGGTGCCACCCTCCAATCACCTGCGCTGAAGGAATAGCACCGGCACCGTGGATAAGGTCAGGTCAGTCAGGTCGGCCTGCTGGCCCAGGCAGAGGGTGTGGCCCTGACCAGCCGGCGGGAGGATGTGCAGACATCATGGTGGGGCCACCCGGCCTGCACCGGAAAGCTAGTTTCTCGGTCAGCGGTCAGTAACCGGTGGGGAAGGGCGTGATCAGGGTAGGGGAAGGTAATGGGAAGACTGGTTCAGCTTTTGGGGGAGAAGAGAGGAGGCACTGTAGCTGAAGGAGTTACCTGGGGGAGAGGAGTATTTGGGGTCAGTACCAGGCAGAGTGGCCAGTAATAGGAGGAGGGCTCAGTCCTGGGATTGGGAGAAAGATCAGTACTGTAGTGGGGAGGGAGGGAAGAGTACTGGGATGTGGGGAAGATATCGATCAGCAGGTCAGTCCTGAGGGGAAAATGGTCTCTGCTGAGCAAAGAATGGCGAAGAGCCCGGTAGATGTGGAGCTGGTAATGAGAGGAGAACCAGTAACTGCAGAGGGGTCGGTAAAGATGGAGAGGGGATTTATTTCTCCGGGGACTAGTTACGGGAGGCAGCTCAACTCAGCATGCACCCACGAGATGGGTTCGTCAGCCCGGGTCGGGTGCGGGTCAGTTGGGGGGGCTTGGCGGTCCAGGTCCTGACCGGCCAGCGGGAGGACGTGGAGACTTGGGGCTCGGCTGCAGGGTGGTACCAGTACACGGCAGCTGTGCCTCCGACAGCATTATCCCTCCAGTGGTTGATGATTTCTGGGCTAAATCTCAATGAGACTCGTATCGTTTCAGAAGATGATGGAGGAACAGCCGAGGGAATCATTGCCAGCCACACCACCAGAGCTAAGGGCAAATAGCTGTACTGCCTTGGGAAGGGCAAAGGCTGAGGTCGTGAAGCCCTTCAGAAAATCTGGAGTGGAGTCCTAAGGCGGATGGATGGCTTACTACATCATCTCCTGACAACTCCTGCAGCTGCTTTCCATTGGACTCCTGACATTAGGGAGCCCAAGACTTCCATATCCCCTCATCCAGGCCCATGGCACAGTGGAGAGGACACTCCATCAATATCGACACAACACAGGAAGTGAGAGTTACTGGTTATAAGCTCATTCGACTGGCGCAGGGGCCACTTCCGACGGTGGGAGAGATCACCACATCTCACTGGACAGCTACCGCCCACCTCAGCCCCCAGCCAGTAAGGTGCTGTCCCGCCACTGCTTGCCTGCCTCACTGGGTACGTGGGGCTCAGAGTTCACCTCGACAAGCAAGCTGTGAGTCCGCACCGGGCAGAAGGATTAAAACTAGGAAGCCGCCAGTTCTTCACCTTGCAAGCTGGAAAATCTGGACCATGCGTCCCGGACTGACTGACGACCTCCAACAGATCAACAATCCCGGCAAAACAGCAGTCATTGACAGGAAGCTCACTCGGCTGAACAGCGACATCGCCTGCCTCCAGGAGATTCGTTTGATGGATCCATTCCATCAGAGAGTCCAATTACACCTTCTTTTGGCAGGGTCTCCTTCATGAAGACCCAAGGCAGTACGGGGACGGTTTTGCAGTGAAGAACTCTATTACCGCCACCATGGAACCACCAGCAGGCAGAACAAGAAGGACCCTTGCTCTCCGCTGGTTGTCACTTTCTGGCCCTGTAAATTTTCTGAGCACTTATGCTCCAACATTTCGCTCTTCATCAGAGGCCAAAGGGTCCTATGAGGCTCTGCATGAGGCAATATCCAGAATCCCAAGCACTGTTGGATTGTAACTGCTGGGAGATTTCAATGCCAGAGTCAGAGTTCACCACAAAGCATGGCCTTCTTCCTCTGGCCATCACGGCATCGCAAGATGAACAGGAACGGGCAGAGACTGCCAGAGCTGTGCTACCATCATGGACTGTGCATCACTGGTGGGAAGGATTTAAAAAGAAGACAGCTTTATAGAGTGGGTAAAGAGTAGAAGGAGTCAGAGTAAGAGGGCTTTGGCTCAACGGGGCTTCAGCGATAACAGGTCAAGGCGAGGTAAGTTACTTGTGAGGAATAGGAATAGGAAGTATGTCTGCGAGGCCGGTGTTCTGTATTGGGTGTCGGATGTGGGAAGTCCAGGACTGCCACATCTGCGCCAGGTGCGTCGAGCTGCAGCTCCTTAGGGACCGGGATAGGGAACTGGAGATGCAGCTCGATAACCTTCGCCTGGTCAGGGAAAACGAGGAGGTGACAGAGAGGGACTATAGGCAAGTAGTCACACTGAGGCCTCGGTAGACAGATAAGTGGATAACAGTCAGGAGAGGAAAGGGCAAGAGTCAAATACTAGAGAGTATCCCAATGGCTGTCCCCTTTAGCAATAAGTACTCCTGTTTGAGTACTATTGGGGGGTGACTACCTGGGGGAAGCAACAGTGGTCGCACCTCTGGCACAGAGTCTGGTCCTGTGGCTCAGAAGGGCTGGGAAGGGAAGAGGATGGCAGCAGTAATAGGGGACTCTACAGTTAGGGGGTCAGATTGGCGATTCTGTGGATGCAGGAACAAAGCACGGATGGTAGTTTGCCTCCCAGGTGCCAGGATCCGGGATGTTTCTGATCACGTCCACGATATCCTGAAGTAGAAGGTGAACAGCCAGAGGTCGTGGTACATATTGGTACCAAAGACATAGGTAGGAAAAGGTGTATTGGCCTTCTTCAACCGTGGGATTGAGTACAAGAGCCAAGAGGTAATGTTACAGCTATATAGGACCCTGGTCAGACCCCAGTCGGAGTACTGTGCTTAGTTCTGGTCACTTCACTAAAAGAAGGATGTGAAAACTATAGAAAGAGTTCAGAGGAGATTTACAAGGATGTTGCCTGGACTGGGGAGCATGCCTTATGAGAGTAGGTTGAGTGAACTTGGCCTTCTCTCCTTGCAGCGACGGAGGATGAGTGGTGACCTGATAGAGGTGTATAAGATAATAAGAGGCATTGATTGTGTGGATAGTCAGAGGCTTTTTCCCAGGGCTGAAATGTCTAGCACGAGAGGGCACAGTTTTAAGGTGCTTAGAAGTAGGTACAGAGGAGATGTCATGGGGAAGATTTTATGCAGAGAGTGGTGAGTGCGTGGAATGGCTGCTGGTGACGGTGGTGGAGGCGGATACAATAGGGTTTTTTAAGAGACTCCTGGATAAGTACATGGAACTTAGAAAAATAGAGGGCTATGGGTAATCCTAGGTAATTTCTAAAGTAAGTACATGTTCGGCACAGCATTGTGGACCGAAGGGCCTGTACTGTGTTGTAGGTTTTCTACGTTTCTATCACCAACATGTATTTTCAGTGTAAGGAATGGCGCAAAGTCTCCTGGAAACATCTACGGTCCCACCAGTGCCATCAGTTCAACCCTATCATCACGAGGCCCAGGGACCTGAACAGTATCCATGGCACTCACGGTTACCACAATGCAGACTGTGACTTGTATTGCAAAGCCTCGAGGTTTTGCAATACATTCTACTCAACAGCAAAGTGGCCAACAGATTTTGTGGTGTCAGACTTTGTCATGATCCCAAAGAAAAGTAAGAGCACGAAATGCTCAGACTTTTGAACTATAAGTCTTATAAGTCATGCCTCCAAGATCTTGTTATTAATACTTCTGAGCAGAATAAAAAGGACAGTTCTTAATGAGTGCCAGAGTGGATTTATATTGGGTAAGGGTACCCGTGAAGGGATTTTCAATTTGCAAATGATTGTGGAATGAGGTCTAGAAAAAAAAATACATTTACATGTGCTTCCTGGATTACGAAAAAGCTTTTGACTGAGTCAAGCATGAACAGCTGGTCAATTGCCTGAACTCATTCAGGCTGGACGGGAAAGTTGTTTGACTGATTGCGAGCCTGTACTGGCATTAGAAGGCAGTAATAAGAACTAGTGGTGGGAATTCACCGGAAGTTGAGATCCAAAAAGAGGTTCGCCAGGGCTGCATTATCTCCCCTTTATTATTTAACATTTACTCAGAGGTAATCTTCAGGGTGTTGAACGATGAAGCTGGTGTCCAAATTGGTGGAGTGACGGTGAACAGCTTGAGGTATGCACATGATTCAGTGTTGTGAGCCGAGACTGAGGACGAGTTACTCAGAATAGTAGATAAGATAAATGCTGAAGGTGAACGATTTGGAATGAAAATAAATACTGCAAAGATGAAGGTGATGGTAGTATTGCGGAAGAAAGAAGTTCTCAAAATCAGTATCAAAATTAACAGCGTAGGCATAGAGCAAGTCAAGAGGTTTGTGTACTTGGGACAGATGGTCACAGAGGATGGGAAATGTGATACAGAAATTAGACGAAGAATTGAGATTGCAAGATCAACGTTCTGGAGCCTGAGTGACGTGCTGTGTGGCAAGAGGTTGGACTTTGGGCTGCATTGTAGAATTTGGAAATGCTACGTCTGGAGCAGTCTGTTGTATGGACTCGAATTGTGGACCTTATGCAAGGAAGCGCAACGACGACTGGAGGCATTTGAAATGTGGTGTTTAAGGAGAATGCAGAACATTAGATGGGTGATGAAGGTCAGTAATATGGAAGTGTTGAAGAGAGTGAGGAGAGAAAAGGAGTTGCTGAAGAATGTGCAGAAAAGGAAGCTGGAATGTGCCGGGCGCTTGTTAAGAGGTGGTGGACTGCAGAAATTGTTATTGGAAGGGATGACAGAAGGAAAGAGGGAAAGGGGAAGGCAGCGAACCACTTGGTACGATAGTGTGAGGCAATGGACTGGGTTGAGTTATTCTGAGGCCAGAAAAAGAGCACAAGATCGAAGAAGATGGAGGTGCATAGCCGCCAAGCCCGGATTCGGGGCGGCACCCACTGACTGACTGACTGACTGAGACTGTGACACAGGCTACTCCCCTGTTGTCAGTAGAGTGGAGCTAATGGCAAAGAGACTCCATCATTCCAAGCCTAAGGACTGATCTCGCATCAACACCTGCTGTACAACAAACTCTGACAGAGCGCAGCAGTTCACAGACCCCTTTGACACTGCGATGAAGAACAGTTCTGGTGACAGTACCTCTATCAACTCCATGGGGTCGCAACTTTGTGATGCCGCCTACAGCTCAGCCATAACATTCATTCATTCAGGTGCCTTGCCGTTCGGTGTGGCTGATCATGTCTCTCCATCTATCATGGTCCCTGACCCTCTGAATTGTAGTTGTTGCCTCTCCTGTTTCTAACCATGATGGTTCATGAACTCAAATCAACTACAGCTCAGCCATAGCAGCATTTGATGAAAAGGAGCACAACAATGCAGACTAGGAAGAAATGGAGCAAGTGACTGAGGCCAAGAGAAAAGCCCAGATGGCCTACAAGCAAAATCCCTGCACCAGCACACATGAAGCCCTCAGGGCTGCTTGAAACAAGGTGCAGCAAACTGCCCAATGCTATGGAAACAACCGCTGGCTGAATTTGTGCAGCAAAATCCAATCAGCTGCTGATAGCAGGAATACAAGAGGGATGTTTGATGGCATCAAGTCAGCAACCCGTCCTTCAGCCACCAAGACAGCCCGACTGAGGTGGAAAAATGGGGTAGTGATCACAGCCCAGAGCAAGCACCTTGAACGTTGGGTAGAGCACTACCTGGAGCTGTTTGCAACCTGGAACGAGGTGACCAATACTGCCCTGGAGGCACCGCCTGACTAGTCAGTCATGGAAGACCTTGAAACATTGCCATCTATGGAGGAGCTATCAACTGTCTCGCCAATGGGAAAGCCCCAGGGAAAGATGGAGTCCCCCCTGAAGTCTTGAACAGTGGGAAGCCTGCCTTGCTGCATCATCTATATGAGCTTCTGTGCCTCTGCTGGGAAAAAGACCACGTCCCCCAAGACAGATGATATGCCAAAATTGTCACACTGCACAAAAACAAGAACAACTGTAGTGATTGTAACAAATACCGAGGCATCTCTCTCCTTGATATTGTGGGGAAAGTGTTCGCCCACGTCGTCTTGGCACGACTTCAGAGCCTTGCATCCAGACTCTACCCAGAGCCCCAGTGCGGTTTCAGAACAGGCAGGTCTACAGTGCACATGATCTTTTCGCTGCACCAGCTGCAGGAGAGGTGATGAAGGCAGCAGAAGCCTCTGTGCACTGCCTTCATTGATCTGACCAAGGTGTTCAACCTCGTCAGCAGAAGCAGACTCTTCAAACTCCTGCTAAAGATTGTCTGCCCCCCAAGACTGCACAGCATCATATCATCCTTCTAAACGACGCCCACAGCACTGTCTGCTTCACTGGAGCAACTTCTGATGTCTCTCCAGAGAGCAGCGGAGTGAAACAAGGTTGTGTCCTGGCACTGACCCTCTTTGGAATCTCCTTCCTCATACTCCTTCCGATCACTTTCACAGTCTGTACCGAAGGCATTTACCTTCACACAAGAGCTGATGGCAAGCTATTCAACATGGCTTGCTTGTGCTCCAAGACCAAAGTTAGAACAGCATTCATCGGCGAGTTGCTGTTTGCAGACGATGCAGCGTTGATGTCAAGCACTGAAGGCGGACTCCAACAACCAACTAACTGCTTCGCCCATGCCTGCAAGGAGTATGTGTTAACCATCAGTCTGAAGAAGACAAACGTCATGGCCCAGGGTTCAGAATCGTCCCCAAACATCACCATTGATGGTTGCTGCCTTGATGCCGTCAACTCCTTCAGCTATCCTGAGTCGACCATCACCAGCTCCCCGTCCCTCGAAGCGGAGGTGAACAGCAGGATGACCCAAGCTGCGGCTGTCATGGCCAGACTGAACGACAGAGTGTGGAACAGCAGGCAGCTGATGAAGAAGACCAAGCTGTGAGTCTACCAGGCCCAGCAGGCTCAGCACACTCCTCTTTGCCAGCAAGGCTGCTCTGGGCGCATCTTGCACATCTCCTGCCAGGGCAGAATCACCAGCACAGAGGTTCCGCAGCAGGCCGACACCGCCAGCACCCACGCATTACTCAGCCACAGATGCCTGAGATGGTTGGGCCGTGTCAAACGGACGGACCAGGGACACTTTCCCAAGGACATGCTGCAGGATGAGCTGAGTGAAGGTTACCGCCCACGAGGAAGACCATGCCTCCGCTACAGGGATGTCTGCAAGTGCGACGTGAAGCTGACGGGCATCGGCCTGAACACATGGGAGGAAACAGTCGAAGACCAGACAGCACGGAGGGTCGCAGTCAAAAGCACGGTACACTGTGCTGAGATAGCAGGGACCTACATGCTCATCAACTAGAGAGGCAGAGGAAAAGCCAGAGCTGCATCACCCAGAGCACCTTCCTCCGTCACCTGCAGCCACTGTGAACGAGACTGTCACTCTAGAGTGGGGCTCTACAGCCACTGCAGAGAGTGCAAATAGCCCCAAGTCTACAAGACCAAGAACCATCAGAGAAGTGTCACACCATCAACCCTCGAGACGTACAGATGCCGACAGTGATGGACTTCAGAGGCAGAGTTTCAGAGAACAGCGTGGTAGCAAAATGGGAAAGTAACATCAGACAACGGCAGATGTCCAGAAAAGAACCTGGTGCACCAGGTGGCAGTGAAGTTTACCACCACCCCAAATGCTTATCTCTATTTGGGACCTATTGCCAATAAATGTGTAACATGGGAGATGGATACTTGGCAGAGCTGGGATAATACAACTTCCCATGATATTGGCAGGGGCAAGAGTAAGTTGGAAATAGCATTGCACAGGTTTGTCATTAGTGTGTCTAGGCACATACAACTACCATCACCAGGTCACCACAGAGTGTTTGTTAAGTGCAGGGGAATTTCATTACATCGTAGACCACCTGAAGCTGTGGTTCATGCAGCCCTACATCAGAAGACAACTCCAACACTGTTCACAGTTGCACCTTGCTTGTAAGCAGATTCAAGCTATGATTCACCTGGTGAGATCCCAGCCAAATGCTCAGCTGAAACAACTAAAAGATCTACGATCTGCCCTGGGCTTTTTCAGCTCTTCCTGTGATGATGTAATCACATTAGCTCCTTGAGGAACAATCATCCAAAATATGCATGGATTTAATTTCATTGACTTCAGGAGGAGGAAACCAGAGGTACATGAGTCAGTCCCCACCAAGGAATCAGAAGTGGAGGGGGTCAGCAACTTTAAATTCCTCAGTGTTATCATTTCATTACAAAGAAAGCACGGCAGCACCTCTACTTCTCTAGAAGTTTGCAAATGTCTAAAACTTTGACAAACTTCTACAGATGCATGGTGGAGAGAATAAAGACTGATTGCATCATGGCCTCATATGGAAACACCAATGCCCTTGAATGGAAAGTCCTACAAAATGACGAAGGGTCTTGGCCCAAAACGTCGACTGTACCTCTTCCTAGAGATGCTGCCTGGCCTGCTGCGTTCACCAGCAACTTTGATGTGTGTTGCCCTACAAAACGTAGTGGGTACGGCCCAGACCATCGTGAGTAAAGCACCCCCTACCACTGAGCACAACTACATGGAGAGCTGTCGCAGGGAAGCAGCGTCCATCATCAAGGACCCCCACCATCCAGGTCATGCTTTCCTCTTGCCGCTGCCATCAGGAAGAAGGAAGAAAACCCTCAGGACCTACGCCACCGGGTTCAGGAACAATTAATACCCCTCAACCATCAGGCTCTTGAACTAGAGGGGATCAATTCACTCAACTTCACTCACCTCTTCACCGAACTGTTCCCACAGCCTATAGACTCACTTTCAAGGACTCTTCATCTCACATTCTCAATATTTATTGCTTATTTATTCATTCTTGTTTTTTTCTTTTGTATTTACACAGTTTGTTGTCTTGTGCACATTGGTTGTTTGTCCGAACTGTTGGGTGTGACCTTTCATGGATTTATTGAGTATGCCCACAAGGAAACATATCTCAGGGTTGTGCATGATGACATATGTTCTTTGATAATAAATCTACTTGGAACCTTGAACGTCGAGCTGAATAGTTAAAGGGAATTAGCTGTTCCTGAAACAGGTGGTGTGGGACTTCAGGCTTCTGTACCTCCTTCCCATTGGTATTTGTGAGAAGATAGCATGGTCATAAGACCACAAGACCATAAGACATAGGAGCAGAATTAGGCCATTCAGCCTATCTAGTCTGCTCTGCCATTTCATCATGGTTGATCCATTTCCCTCTTAACCCCTTTCTCCTGCGTTCTTCCTCTTATGCCCTAATTAATCAAGAACCTATCAACCTCCACCTAATGATCTGGCCTCCACTGCCAGATATGGCAACAAATGCCACCTGACTAAAGAAATTCCTTCTCATCTTCATTCTAAATGGACGTCTCTGTATTCAGAAGCTGTGCCATCTGCTCCTAGACACCCCACCATGGGAAACATCCTCTCCTGGCCTGGAAAGAAGAGGGGCATCTTTAACCTCCTCTCAATTCTCCCATCAGCCACTTGCATAGGGTAATTTATGATAGCCAGCGGAGCTATGTACCAAGATGATTTGGTTTCTGGTTGGAAGCTGATGGTTCCTAGAGCGACTAGGAAAGCCAACGGATTCACAGGGAGAGCATGCAAACTCCATGCAGACAGCACCTGAAAGTCAGAACTGAAGTGTGAGGGACCAGCACTACCTGTGGCACCATCATGCTGTCCCTGTCACTAACCTTAGCTTGCCTGTTTCCCGCAACGCTAGAAGTCACCATTTTATTGTTTTTCTTAGATAATTCATTTAGAAATATAGCACAGTAACCCGGGCCCTTGTGGTCCAACAACCCAGCACCGCCCAAGTGCACACTAGCAACCTATTAACCCATAAGTCTTTGGAATATGAGTGGAAACCAGAGTACCTGGAGGAAACCCGTGCGGTCATGAGAGAACATGCAAACTCCTGACAGACAGCTATGGGGATTGAACCCAGGTCTCTGGTGCTGTAGAGCATTACGTTAATTGTTATGTTATTTGGCAGCTCCAGGGTTGTGAAATGAACATCTACAGTATCTTAATCTTAAATATTTTCAACAAATGTTCTTTAGAGTAGAGCTTTAATCCCCACCACCATCAGATTTCTGAACAGTCCATAAATGCTACGTCACTATTTTGTTCCCTTTTTACACTATATATTTATGTATTTTTATATTTCTTATTGTAACCTACAACAATTTCTAATGTTTTGCACTGTACTACTGCTGTAAAACAATGAATTTCATGAGATACATCAGAGATAATAAATCTGACTCCATCTAATAAAACATTCCTAAATTGCAATCCATTTATTTATAACAGAGACCATTTCTAAAACACAGGTACAACTCATATAAACTAAAAAGACATACAGATGCAGATGAACAAATCATCCATTACAGAAACTGAAACCTGAGGAATGGACTCTCATTCACCACGTGTTTCTTTCATGCTTCTAGATGTTCTGTACCCCATTCCTAGTAAGCCCGAATTGCTCTCTACATTTATGAAGTTTCTCTTTGCCAATTGGGTGACTTCACATGTATATGATATTTCCTTAGGAATCCTTTTTACACAAATGCTCTGAGAATTTTTGGACACACAGATGCCAGCTACCTACAATTAATGCTAACTTCTCTTGAGTACGTAAACCTTCTGACTATAAGCACAACAGTAATTTGATATGCCAAATAGTTGTTTCCATCTGGTCTGCAAGCTTACTTATCTAAGCAACTTAGTCAACTTGTCTTTTTTGAAACAAGTCAAATTAAATAACCTATTGTCATTGAGTCATAGAACACCACAGCACAGAAGGCGGCCATTTGTCCTATCTAGTCTATGCCAAAGTATTAATCTCTTGAGTCCAATTGACCTGCACCCAGACCATAGCCCTCCATATCCCTCCCTTTCATGTACCTATCTAAATATCTCTTAAATGTTGAAATCGAACCCGCATTCACCATTTGTGCTGGCTGCTTGTTCCACACTCTCACCACCCTCTGAGTGAAGAAGTTTCCCTCATTTTCCCCTTAAACATTCATCTTTCACCAGTAACCCATATCCACTAGTTCTAGTCTCACCCAACCCCAGTGGAAAAGGACTGCTTGCATTTACCTTATCTATACCCCTTATAATTTTGTATACCTCTATCAAATCTCCTCTCAATATTCTATGTTCTAGAGAATAAAGTACTAATCTATTCAACCTTTCCCTATAACTCAGATCCTCAAGTTTCAGCAACATTTTTGTAAATTTTCTCTGTTCTCTTCAATCTTATTTACATCTTTCCTGTAGATAGGTGACGAAAAGTGCGCACAATATTCCAAATTAGGCTTCACAAAATGTCTTATACAATTTCAACGTAACATCCCAATTCTTGTACTCAATACATTGATTTATGAAGGACAATGTGACAAAAGCTTTCTTAATGACCCTATCTTCCTGTGGTGTCACTTTCAATGGATTGTAAATCTGTATTCGCAGATCCATAATTCTACCACACTCCTCAGTGTCCTACCACTCACCACGTACCCTGGCTGGTCCTCCTAAAGTGCAACACTTCACACTTGTCTGCATTAAATTCCATCTGCCATTTTTTAGTCCATTTTTCCAGCTGTTCCAGATCCCGCTGCAAACTTTGATAGTCTTCCTCACTGTGCACTATACCCCCGACCTTGCTGTCATCCACATACTTGCGATCCAGTTTACCACATTATCTTTCATATAGATGACAAACAACAACATTGTCTTATTCCTCAACTCTTGAGCAGCAAGACAAGATGCTCTGAGCAAGCAAATCCCTGCTATAAAGAGCTTGTTTGCAAAGCCGTTTTTAACTTCAAACTAATTACTGCCTCACATTTACATTTTAAGTACTGAAGACCAACTCCCCTTTATGACCAGATAATAAACAAAGAAATATTAATTGCAAGTTTACTTTCGTCTGTTTATCTTACAAGTGCTGTGGCAGCTGCCGTGTTTAGAAAGCAAGTTTAGCGAAACATGAGGCCTCTTGGTCCAAAAAAGTGAATATCCATCACACTTCATACTATGTCCAGTGTTCCACCCTCTGTTTCTGCAATGGGAATCTTTGAAAACGTGTATATTTAATAAATGCAGTGCATTTGGTGAAAGTGATAATCAGACAGAGGTGTCTCTGGTTTGTATTTGAATATGACTGCTGAAAATCCTGTGGGTGAAGATAGGTAGCAATACATTGTCTATAGATGGAACTGGGTTGAACCGAACAAACATGATTATGAGTTGTGATAGGTGTATGAAAAGGAAATATGATGCTGTTGAATCTAAAATCAGCTTGAGGAGTGATGTGATAGAAAAGCATTCCAGGATAAATTGTGCTGCAGAACATGGGTGAATTTGCCCACCTTTGCTGAACTGGTAAGGTTATTAATCTGTTTTGCTACATTGGATCTGGTTTCCTGATGTTCTATCTCCATCACAGATCCCTGTCTTTTCCTAGCTGCAGCACCTGGCTCTCTTTTGCTCTTAACTTAGTTTGACCAGCACATAAGTGCCAGCACAAAGACAGCACAACTACTTTCTTTGAAGTTTGTGTTGATTCAGCACGTCACCAAGAACTTTGAGAGACTTCTACAGATGCACAGTGGAGAGTATCCTAGCTGGTTGCATCGCAGCCTGGTGCAGACCCAATGCCCAAGAATGGAAAGCATTACAATAAGTGGTAGATACAGTGCAGTCCATCACAGGCAAAGCCCACCCCACCTTTGAGCACATGAAGTGCTGTCAGAAGAAAGCAGCATTCATCATCAAAGGCCCCCATCATCCAGGCCATAATCTCTTCTCACTGTTGCCATCAGGATGGAGGTACAGGAGCCTTAAGTCACGTACCACCAGGTTCAGGAACAATTATTACCCTTCAACCAAAGGGCTCCTGAAGCAGCAGGTCAAACCTTACTCACCTCAACTCTGAAATGATTCTGCGCCTTTTACATGAACCAACATGTTTAATGTTCCATTATGTCTTTGTTTTTTATGACCAAATGTTGATTGTCCCTTTTCAGACAACTCAATTCGGATTAATGGGCAAAGTACATTGGAATAAATTTGGTGTTTTGAAATGTAAGGAATACCAGTTGTTCTTAGTTGTGAGTGAGTTTCCAATAAGTATTCAGATTCAAGAGCAGCATATCTGTGCTTTAAATGAAATAGACGAGAAGAATTACAATGGAACAGCAATTTTAATAACCGTTTTAAACTGAACAAAGATGGACAAGTGAAAAACTACAACCTGATTTCAGACTTTCTTCACACATTTATGGTTCCATAGCCCAAAATCTCTCTTGTAAATTACTTATAATTACTTTAAATATTTTTCTTGACTGATCTGGTTTAAATTGAATATTTGCTGCATCTAGTGCACAGCAGAGATGCTGCGAAATCCTCTCCCAATATAATTTAACTCAAACAAGATCAATTATATTTTAAAAAATCGGTAGAATGCAAGAAGACAGAAGTTTCACCCACATTATAATTGCAAAAAGTACTTAGTAACAGACCAAGGAGCAGAATTTTTGTGAAGCCCAAATTTTAATGACAGGAAATAATGAATTTAAGATTCTCTGCTGCCTGGGTTGCATAACATCATATAAATCAGAACAAGAAATGCTTTCAGTCAATGACCAACTAACAGTCATTGATAACTTCCTGGAAAACCCTAGCAAATCTTTCGAAATATTTTCACATGGAAAATTTACATTCATTTCATAGGCTGCTCGGCAGTTCTGTCCTTGTGCTTCTGTAGCTAGTTGGTGGAAATAGTTGCCTACCCAAATTCAGAACAGTGCAAACTGCTGGTATTAATAGAACTCATCCGGTATCATTCACTGCAGTTTAAATGTCACATTGTGTTTTTCTCCACCCTGCTCCTCGGCTTTTGGGTGTTTTATGGCTTAGCATTTTTGTTCTTCTCCCTGACCTTTAGCAAAGAGGTGGGGGAGATGTTTAGAGGAGTAAAGGTGATAGTTAATTGCCTTTCACTACACAAGCATTGGCATCCCTTGGCTGCGTGTGTATACATAGTGAAGGCCACATACACACTTCCAAATCATCGAACTAGAGTACTCTCTGATTTTTCTGCCACTGAAAAGTTTCTGAGCAAGAACAGGAATGCACGCTGAGGTTCTAGTCTGGGTTTTGGCTTCACTGTGTTGTGGCGGGCTGCTTTTGGAAGACAAATTCTCTGTCTTCCATAGTATCGGTCATCACTGCTTTCCACCTATCCAGCATCTGAGGTGTCCATTTGATACATTTCGTCCACACATTACATTTTATTTCATTGGAAAGAAAAGCAGATGACCTCTCATTATGCATCACATAGGCAACCAGCTATGGAATTCATTTATAGAACCTAGTAAAGCTGATAATATAGTCATCAGTAACCTGGTTATTATTTTATACTTGGATAATTCACAAATTCACACAATTGAGTTCTTGTTGAGTGAAAAGCATTTCCCCATAACCTTAACTATTATAAAGGAAAGACTAGTGTCTGATCAGTACATCTCAGTATGGTTCTTAGGTTTCGGTTCAAATATTGTGGGCAGCTAATGTCTTGTGTTGAACGTCTCACTAGAACAACACTTCTTCTTTATTTGTGAGTCCTGTTCATTGCCTTTTGCATTTCTTTTTACAAAGTCAGGATATCAGCACAGCCAGCAGCCACGGAAAGTAACCACTCCTGCAATTCTATTCACTAGCTGTTTGAAAGCACAGAACACATGAACAAGAGTGCATTGTGTGGAGCACACATCTCTTCCTTTGTAGTATGCAGTTATTTGTAGCAATCAAAGAGAACACTCACCCATTAAATCCAATCATAAAAGACAAAAAAAACATGTAATAGGTTACTTTTGTTTACTGGAAAGAATTTTGTTAAATTGACTCATTTATGACAGGAAGCTGGAGCATTTCTAATAATGCCTGGGAATTTTATGGGCAGCAGCTGGAAGGTGGACTTTTGGGAATATTTTGTCTCCTCTATGTCACAGCACTTCATTGAAAGTACTAGTAACCATTTCTGCATTTGTAGAGTTAGTGTTGCTTTCCAGTCTAATTGAAAATAAAGTTCCCAATTTGTACTGATCAGACAGAACTGATGGCAGAGTATATACCAAGAAATTCAGCCAATTCAGTCAGTTGGCTGATGGTGTAGTGGCATCAGCACCGGACCTCAAGGTGAGAGGTCCCAGGTTCGAATCCAGTGGGTTCCTTGCATGCTTTCCATCTTTGCTGAGTGATGAAGCTAGCAACTCAGCCTTGTAAAAAAAAACAAGATTTGCCACAATGCTCAATGCCACATGGCATGAGAAGGAATAACAACAAACTTAGTTGTGTGCATTTTCAAGTACCAGTAACGGAAGAAGGGTCTAAAGCAAATTTACTTTCTAAAGCAACTGAAGGAAAACGTTAATTGTTGAAATCATTGCCAACATGTTTGCTAAATATTTTATGCCTTATTTAAGCATATCACAATAACATTAAACAAAGGACATTCTATTGCTAGTGACTGTCAACAGGATTTTCAAAGTGCCAAGATCAGCATTCACAGTATAAAGGACATATTTCCATTCAATTCTAAAAATAAATGATTTTGCCAATAATGAGTGCTGCTGTAAAAGATAATGATCCAAAAATGTGATTACCTTAAAATGCCAACCAAATGTGTAGACTGATTTAAGTAGACTTTCTAATATCCTGACAGGAAGGAAGCTGTATGTGTGACTCCAGACCATAGCAATGTAGTTGGCTTTTAGTCATCCTCTGAAATTTCCCAGCCACTGACAACAAGAGGACCGCAACCTTGTTGTGGTTTGGAGGCTTGTGTGCCTAAGTGACCCAGAGAGCTGTGTTGGTTGGAGTCAGGGCTTTATGCTTTGGCTTTTGGTAGAATGACCCATGCCAAACAGGTCAAAGGTAGAGGCCAGACTAAGAGAGGTCCATTGGTCAGCCAGGTATAGGGGTTCAGCTCAGAGCTAACAACCCTGACTGGTAAAACAAAATTGTTACAGAGAGAGCAATGAAGAATCCTTCTGCAACTGAGTGTGACAATATTCCTGGGTCTCCACCCGGGACTTACATGACAGGCAGTAGTGAAAACCGAGAGGAAGCTACTGACACAATGAAGGGAGCCTTGAACACCGCCAGAAATGGAGAATCTTCATTGCTGCCCTAAATGCCAGGGGCTTAATGGGCAGTAGGTAAGTTTCAACTTCAAATAATAATAGGCATTAAATGCTGGTTTCACCAACAACACCCACATCGTGTGCATGAAGCAAGGACTCAGACCTTTGATAATGTCTCATCAAGTGAGTGAACTCAGCTTCTTTTCATACGTGAACCAGAATTCCTCGCAGGTCTTCCATGGGATGATAACTCAATGTTTTTATTTAAGCATTTTTTGTCAAAATATTCTCAAAATTAAGTGAAAGCAATTGCAAAACCTATAGTTCCAAATACAGCACTGAAGGATAGAGATTTTGTAATGAAAACATTGGCATTCCTTGTCCTTTTTGGCCTTGACTATGTAGTTAGATTTCATCCTCATTGTGAATGTCAATATTCCAGTTTTTGCATCACAGCCTATCCACCAAATATTTTAATTCTGATCAACACACACAGAATGCTGGAAGAACTCAGCAAGCCAGGCAGCATCTATGGGAAAAAAAATACACGTCCAGTCCTTCCGAAGGGTCTCAGCCCGAAACGTCAACTGTACTTTTTTCCATAGATGCTGCCTAGCCTGCTGAATTTCTCCAGCGTTTTGTGTGTGTTGCTTGGATTTCCAGCATCTGCAGATTTTCTCTTGTTTGTAATTTTAATTCTGTTTCCCATTCCTGTTCCAACATGTTGGTTCATGGCTTCCTCCTCTTGTGCCATGGTGACACCACCCTCAGTGTGAAGGAGCAACACCTCATATTCCATGTAGGTAGCCTCCAAGCTGATGGCATGTATATTGATTTCTCCTTCTGGTAAAAAAAAAAGTCCCTGCCCCTCCCTGCTTCTTCTATCCCCATTCTATCCTCTTACTTCTTCTCACCTTGCTATCACTTTCCTGTGGGTTCCTTCTTCCTTCCCTTTCCTCCTATGGTCTACACTCTTCTCTTCTCAGATTCCTTTCTCTCCAGCCCTTTACCTTTCCTACTCACCTGGTTTCACCTATCACCTCTTCCCCTCCCCGCACCTTTTTTATTCTGGCATCTTCCCCATTCCTTTCCAGTCCTGATGAAGGGTCTCCAACTGAAATGTCAACTGGTTATTCATTTCCATGATGCTGCCTGTCCTGCTGTTCCTCCAGCATTTTGAGTGGATTGCTTTGGAATTTCAGTATCTGCAGAATTTCTCTTGTTTATAATGTGCTATAATCTACAATTTCCTGATTTATGTTCCTTGTCTTGTCTCTATAAAAGATGAATTATTGGCTTTAGAACAACCTCGGGAAAATTGTTATCAATGTTTTAGATAAAGGTGTAAAAATATCTTGCTTACTCTTCTGCAATTGTTTTGGTTTTTGCTATGAAGGGAAGCTACTGTGCAATCTATTCAGTTTGTTGAAAAGTCTCCGTAAAGATTTTTGATTGTCTTTAGAGTTAAACTTTCTGTTACTTTTTCTTCTTTAAGGCCAAGTAATAGTAGGGTTTTTCAGCAGTTGGATTCCAGCATCTGCTTGTGTCTGAAACAGGAAACATAAAGTTAAAAATATAAATTTGATTTATAGAAACTGAAAACAGATTGAGTATGAAAAAAAAAGAAATATACATTAAAAGATATTCTTTTTAAATCAGAAACACTAACTTTCTTTGGAAAGAATGAAGTTACAAAGACAAAATTATTTTTTCAGGGCCAAAGAAGTTATTCATCTGTAAATATCTTATATTATACTAGTAAAAGTAGATTTACATTGGTAAAGTGGGAAATTGTTTTACTATTGTCACATGTACCAGGTTGTAGTGAAAAACTTTGTTCTTTATGTCATCTGTACAGATAATGTCATTACATCAGGAGCCTGAAGACATACACTCAACTTTTTAGGAATAGCTTCTTCCCCTCTGCCATCAGTTTTCTGAACAGTTAATGAACCAACTCTTTCTGTCTATTTTCTCTCTTATTTGCACTATTTATTTAATTTAATTCATATATATTTCTTATTGTAATTTATAGTTTGTTTACCTCGGAGAGGCAGCTGGTTCACATTGCTTCCTTCAGAGAGGCCGTTGGGTCCTAATGCTCCCAGAAGTTGAATGAAATTCTGTGATTTATGGATTGGGCTGTAGTTCACGTTAACTGTAGTTCATATTGGGGGTCTTTCATTTCTATGGGTTTTTTTTTCATGTTTTCGCCCTTCGTTCTTGTTGCTGATTGGCAGGCTGGAGGTCTGGGGTCTGATATTCTGATTTATCAGTTTTTATGTGAGGCAGGAGTTGAGGGGGGTTGTGGTTTGCGAGTTTTTTGTTTCTTTTTCTTTTCATACGGGGGGTTACAACAAGAGGGCGGGGGGGGGGACTGATGTCTTTCTTTCCACTACTTCTCTGGTTTTCTGGCTATCTGGAGAAGGCAAATCCCAGAGTTGTATTCTGCATACATACTTTGATAATAAAGTGGACCTTTGAACCTTTGAGCCTTCAGTATTTTCTGTGTACTGCTGCCACAAAACAACAAATTTCAAGACATATGCAGTGATATTGCTTCTGGTTCTGGTTCATTGAGGTAGTACAAGGAAAAACAATTACAGAGTGCAGAATCATCTATTATAGTTACAGAGGACATGCTGTGCAAGCAGACAATAAGGTGGAAGACTGTGAGGTCAAGAGACCACCTTATCGTACTAGAGAACCATTCAATAGTCTGAGAGCAGTGAGACAAAAGCTGCCCTTGAGCCTTGCAGTACATGATGTTAGGCACTTGGAGGATGAAGGGAAATTTAATAAAGGTGTGCAACTTGAACAACAGAAGAAATGTTTCCAATAGCCACCAGCACAAGAGCTAAGGAACACAGATTTAAGGCTTTAAGGGTAATAGGTAAAGGAGAGAACATGAGGAAGAACTTTCTTACAGAGCAAGTGATAAAGCCCTGGACCTTGCTGCCCATGACCATGGTAGAGGACAAGACAACCAATTATTTTAAAGGGAAATTCAATTAACACTTGAAAAAGATAGCCCTGCAGGGCCACAGGGAAAGATCAGGAGAAGGTAACGAACTGGGTGGTTCTACAAGCCAGCATGGGGTCACTGAGCTGAATGATCTCTTTCAATGCCATAACAATTCTAGCATTCTGTGGCCATGTACACTAGCTGGACTTTGGAAAGCAGTCAGGTCCATGCCATGCAGTGTTGTTATAGATTCTGAAAGGTGCAATTTAGATTTAACCTCATCGAGCAAACAAAACAGTTTTGAAAAAATACTGAATGTTAAAACATTACAAGAGTATATGGATAATAGTGGAGTATTTAGAACAGAAAATTAATTTCCAAATCACTTCAGTTGCTGTGATTATAGAATGTTAACATGTGAAGGTACTATAGTGACAGGTTAGACACATTTTAAACAAAGGTAGCAATTAAGGTTGGCAGAATTTAAAAATATGCCACAGTAAAAAGTAAAACTTACCAACACAACAGTAAAAAAATCTTTTTCTGTCATAACTTTCCATGAAGCCAGTATATCACTCTTTGGTGTGTACCATTCTGATATATCAAAATCAATTAAATACTTGCAGTAAACTTATGAATCTCTGATCTTTAATAATCTTGTATCTTTAATTTATAGAGTAAAAATTCTTCTGTAATTAGATTGTAAGCTTTATTTTGTAGACCTCAATGCAGGATAACAAGATGTGACTTTAATTTTTAAAGCTATCCCAAGAATATTGGTTTTCTATTTCTATTATGTCATCCTTTATTTTATTTCCAGGTTTAGCTTTAGAAGATTCAACCTATTGCCAAAAACAATTATCAAGTGGATGGCCTACAGCATCAGAAGGCAACCCCACTCATGTATCTAATAAAGTGTTTACTGAGTGTATACGTGACAAGTTTGAAATCTGTTCAATTTAGTTATACAAACGTAGATAATTGCTCAAATAATTTTTAAAGAGTTAAAATAATTTATTTAATGTAAATATCATTTCATGTTCAGAAAAAAAGGGATATTACTTCTGTGTGTCAGATTGGAGGACTGTGTGTAGCAGTGTGCCTCAGGGATCTGTACTGGGTCCAATGTTGTTTGTCACATATATTAATGATCTGGATGATGGGGTGGTAAATTGGATGAGTAAGTATGCAGATGATACTAAGATGGGTGGCGTTGTGGATAATGAAGTAGGTTTTCAAACCTTGCAGAGAGATTTGGGCCAGTTAGAAGAGTGGGCTGAAAGATGGCAGATGGAGTTTAATGCTGAAAAATGTGAGGTGCTACATTTTGGTAGGACTAATCAAAATAGGACATACATGGTAAATGGTATGGCATTGAAGAATGCTGTAGAACAGAGGGATCTAGGAATAATGGTGCATAGTTCCCTGAAGGTGGAATCTCATGTGGATAGGGTGGTGAAGAAAGCTTTTGGTGTGCTGGCCTTTATTAATCAGTGCATTGAGTATAGGAGTTGGGATGTAATGTTGAAATTGTACAAGGCATTGGTAGGGCCAAATTTGGAGTTCTGAATTTGGTGTACAGTTTTGGTCTCCGAATTATAGGAAAGATGTCAATAAAATTGAGAGAGTACAGAGGAGATTTACTAAAATTTTGCCTGGGTTTCATCTCCTAAGTTACAGAGAAAGGTTGAACAAGTTAGGTCTTTATTCTTTGGAGCGTAGAAGGTTGAGGGGGGACTTGATAGAGGTGTTTAAAATTATGAGGGGGATTGATAGAGTTGACGTGGATAGGCTTTTTCCATTGAGAGTGGGGGAGATTCAAACAAGAGGACATGAGTTGCGAGTTAAAGGGCAAAAGTTTAGGGGTAACATGAGGGGGAACTACTTTACTCGGAGAGTGGTAGCTGTGTGGAACGAGCTTCCAGCAGAAGTGGTTGAGGCAGGTTCGATGTTGTCGTTTAAAGTTAAATTGGATAGATATATGGACAGGAAAGGAATGGAGGGTTATGGGCTGAGTGCAGGTCGGTGGGGCTAGGTGAGAGTAAGAGTTCGGCACGGACTAGAAGGGCCGAGATGGCCTGTTTCCGTGCTGTAATTGTTATATGGTTATACTTAAGAGACATGCAAATGCATTTGTTGAAAATTCTGAGGATCTGTGTGCAAGGTATTCTGTTATAATATTGAGCACTGAATCTGCAATTGATTGTAAGGGCTTGCATTCCATCATCAGCGTGCGAGTGATTGCTCATGCTTGCCAGTATGCCTGGAGAGAGAAGTACATGCAGACATCCCACCCTGCAAAAACCACCACCATCACCTCCCACAACCCCATATCTCCACCACCCCCCCCATTGACCTTCTTTGTTAGACATGGTTTTCTGCTGAAAAGAACTGTGAAATACTTGAGCAGCCTTCCCTGTGCTTAGCCTCCCTAATATTTTGTGGTCCCTAAAAGCATAAGATGTATCCTTATTATAGTGTCTTATGCTGAAAATGTGACATTAAAATATGTACTTGTATTATATTATCATGGAGTCTTTTTTTATTCTATTACAACTTTAAGCAAGTTTACAGGGAGTTTGGCCTCATCACATAGGACATCAATAGAGTAGCTCCTTAGCAGCTAGCCAGCTAGTTTAAATAACGTTAGCTATGCTGTAATGACACCTGTTAAACTCACCTCAACATGTCTTTTACAGTCCTAACCCACCACGGGCAATAGAAAAGTCACTGTTGCAAACAGTGCAGCGAGCAACACTGTCATTATTTTTCACCCCTATTAGGCAGGGGTACACTTTAGTGTAGTCGGGGGTGAAGTACGTTTTATATTTTCTTTTTTTGGAACACTCTGCCATGGCGCTGCAGGATACTAAACTAAACTGATGGACAATGAGAGAGAGAAAGAGAGAGAGAGAGAGAGGTCGACTGTAAAGCCCGCCCACAGAGAAAACTGATAGGTCCACTTAGCACAAAGAGAGACAAATCAGGATGCTCTCTCTGTCACTCTCTTGCTACCTCTCTGTCTCCCCCCTCTCCCTCTCTCCCCCTCCCCTTCTCGCTCTCAAAAAAATCAATTTCCAGGATATTGTATATAATTTGCAGGTGTCAGGGAGCGGCTATCAATATGCGGGAGACTCCTGGAACTTCCGGGAGAGATGGGATGTCTGCTATAGGCATAGGCTTGCTGCATCTGATGTTCACCCTTTATAATTAAAGAGCTCATTTACCAATGATGGGGGTTAAAATCTATAAATACTATGTACATATCAACACTTACTCAATCTATTTTCACACTGGTTCTATGAGAACATCTCTGGGCCGACGATGTAAAATCAATATACAATTTGTGGTCTTTCTGCCACTTCTGCTGCACAGACAGTAAACATCCTATTCAGCATAAACCATCCTCCAGTACTGGTCAGTAGTACCCAAGTCACAATTCTTCAAATGCACATCTAGGTGCTAAGCATGTCTGCTTCTAGCATCTCTAATCCATCTACAAATGACATCTACGAGGAGTGCTGCCACAAGAAAGCATCACCCATCATCAAGAAACCCTGCCACCCAGACTGTGCTATCTTCTCATTCTTGCTGTTGGGAAGGAGGTACAGGGGCCTTAGGTCCCACACCACCAGGTTCAGAAGCAGTTATTACTCTTCAACCAACAGGCTCCTGAACCAGTGTAGATAACTTCACTCATCTCAACACTGAAGTGATCCAACAACCTATGAACCCACGTTCAAGGACTCCACAACTCATGTTCTCAATATTATTTATTTACTTACTTTTTTTTGTATTTTCACAGTTCGTCTTCTTTTCCACCTTGTCCATTTTTGTGTGAATGTGACTTTACATTGATTCTATTGTATTTCTTTGTACATACTGCAAATGTCCACAAGGAAATTAAACTCAGGGTGACATATACTGTACATACTTCGATGATAAATTTACTCCGTACTTTGAACCTTCTCCAGACCACCACCAATGAAGAAAGGGTTTCCTCATCTCTCCTCTAATCCTTCAACAAATGATTTTAAATCCATTTCCCCAATATTCACACCCTCTGCTAAGTGATATAGGAGAACTTTTATGACCTATCTAGACTCCTTTTTCATCTCAGTTAAATCTTCCTTCATCCTCCTCTATCCCAGAGAAAAAACACTCTATTTATCTTCCCTCAGAGCTAACCACTTCCAGTTCTGGCAATGCTTTTGTAAATTTCCTCAGTAGTCCTACAAATGTAATCACATCTTTCTGTTAATAGGGTGATCAGACTTGTATAGTATATCGTGTTGCTTACGTTTCCAGGAAAACCTCTCTACTCATACGTTCTTGTCCAATAATGAAATACATGGGTAATATCCCATGTGCATTTATAACCATCTTATAAAGTTGTCCTGCTAACTTAAAGATCATGTGTATATACATTCCAAGGTCACTCTGTTTCATTCATACAATTCAACATCCCTTCATTTATTGTTTCCTCATCTCTCCTCTAATCTTCCACAAATAACTTAAAGTCCATGTCGCCAATTTATTCTTCTATTTCATTCTACTTCCCACTCTTCGCACTGTCAAATTTCACCCAGCTGTCAAATTCACTTTGCCCATCTCCAACAGTTCTCTTCACTTTCTTGATCTCCCTGTCTCCATCTGAGAAGATGGATTATCTATTGACATCTACTACAAACCTACTGACTCTTTACATGTGACCATTTATTTGACCTGGTGGATATTCCGGTTGTTATGGCAGACAATTTAATTCCACTTCCTATTCCCACCTCGACATGTCTGTCCACAGTCACCTCAACAGCTAAGTTAAGTTAGATGTAGATTAGAGGAACAACACTTCATATTCCGTCCTGAAGGTATCCAGCCTCATGGCATGAACATCAGCTCCTTTCCATTCCTGGAAGGTGATCCCCTCTGTCTCCTCCTTATTTTTCTTTATTCCTTCGGCCCCAATACACTTTCTCTTTCCCCTCACCACCCTCTCGATCTGCCCATCCTTCTGGATCTCTCCTCACTTTATTCCATGGTCCACTGTCCTCTCCTTTCAGATTCCATCTTCTTCAGCCTTTGTTACTTCCACCTAAAACCTCCCAGCTTGTTTCATCATTCTCACTCTTCCCCTCCCTCATCTGCCTATCATCCCCCTTCACTTGGATTCACCCACCATGCCTTACTCCACTCCTTTCCCTCACTATTTTATGCTAATTCTCCTCTTTCTTTCCAGTCCTGATGAAGGGAATTGACCCGAAATGTCGACTGTCTATTTCCCTCCAATATTTGCCTCATTGAATTCCTCCAGCATTTTGTGCATTGCTCCAGCTTTCCCACATCTTCAGTCTTTCTTCTGTCTTTATATATTGTTTATCCTTTTGTTTTGTTCCACCTCTTCAAATGCATTACTTCATACTTTGCTAGGTAAAAATTCCTTTTGCAATTTTCATCCCAAACAACCAGAATATTTATATCCTCCCTCATTCTGAAGCTTCATCAGCATTGAGAATCTGGCTGAATAGTGCCAACTTGCAGTCAATGACAGCAAAACCAACGAGCTGATTATTGAGTCCATGTGGAGGCAACTCGAGGTCCATAAGCCAGTCCTCATCAGGGGATCAGAGGTGGCAAGAGTCAGTAACATTAAATTCCTCAGCGTTAACATTTTGGGGGAACTGTGCTGGATTCAACATGCAACTGCCATTACAAAGAAGGCACGGCAGCACCTCAGCTTCCTTAGAAGTCTGCACAAATTCAGCATGTCATCCAAAACTTGGACAAACTTCTATAGATGTGTAGTGGGAAGTATATTGTCTGGCTGCATCTTAGCCTGGTATGGAAACACCAATGCCCTTCAATGGAAAGAACTACCAAAAGTGCTGGATATGGCCCAGTCGATCATGAGTAAAGCTCTCCCCACCAAGGAGTGGTGTCACAGGAAAGTAGCAACCATCGTTATGGACCCCCGCCATCCAGGCCATGCTCTCTTTTCGCTGCTGCCATCAGGAAGGAGGTACAGGAACCTCAGTTCCTACGCCACCAGGTTCAGGAACAGTATTACCCCTCAACCATCAGGCTCTTGAACCAGAGAGGATAACTTCAATCACCCCCAACACTGAACAGATTCTGCAAACTACAGACTCACTTTTAAGGACTCTACAACTCATATTCTCGGTAGTTATTTCTCGGTTAGGGCGGTGGGGTGGAGATACATCTCTACCAAAGGAGGCGTAAGGCACTCCTTCCCTTCGCTAGCCTGCTGATCATCATTAGGCAAGGTGTGGCACCTGCTTAGCACCCCCCCCCATCCCCACCCCCCGAGCAGGGTCACGTGATGCCATGAGAGCAGGTGGTGGATGGTCGTATGAGCAGCTGGTACATATCACAAGTTCCGGTTATGCAACAACTGATGCCAGGAAGCCAATCTCTGAAGAGTATTGATAATGGTTGGGGTCACCCGTCCTATAAAACCAGTGCTCAGAAGAAGTAATGGCAAACCACTTCTGTAGAAAATGGAATATAACATATTTCTTTTCTTTTTTTATTTGCAGTTTGCTGTTTTTTATACATTGATCGTCTCTCTCTGTTGCGTGCAGTTTGTCAATGATTCCATTGTGTTTCTTTCTATTTACTGTGAATTCCCACAAGAAAACAAATATGTATTTTGATAACATATTTACTTTGAACTTTTAACTTCATTAATTGTGCTGTCAAAGTATGTATCAGTCGCTCACTTCTTTACAGTGTGCCATATATTTACATCTATACTATTAACAATTATTACAGAAAACAAAACAATGAGTTCTGAGCCCTGTGAGACCTCAGAGTTAACCTTCCAGACTCTCAAAATTATCCATTGAACCTATTTCTGCCCTTGAACCAATTTAAGATCCTATCTGCCACTCTTGTTTGATCCTGTGAGTTTCTATTATTTTAACCAGCCTTCAATATGAAGCAATGTCACAAACCTTAGTTAGGTCCTTGTAGACTATTGAAACACACTGCCTCCACCCTCACCAATGACCTCCCTTGATACTTTCCTAAAGAATCAGATAGACTTCTCCCAATTGGTCTCAATTCAATTTCCATTCCAACATACGTTTGGAAAAAAGTCAAATACTACACAGGATATTAAGAACAGATAGTTTGTATTTTGATGTGGCAATTCAAGAGATGGCAAATGAAAACAATTATTGACAACCTGTCTAATTGTCTCAAATGTTAGTCTATATGGTAATGTGGGCCTGCATGTGGAGCCTTCATTGATGTTATACAAATTAGAGTCTGATTACATCAGCATTATCCAAAAAGCATTTTACCCTGGTTCCTGCGGAAATTTATTAACTTTTTCCCAAATGTCTGTTGGAATGGAAACCCCCATAGCTCTCCTGCTAGGTTGGAGGAAATTGGCTATCGTAATTTTCTACAAGCGAAGCCATAATCTCTCCTACCCTGATTCACATCTCCCAAATCCCTTTTAATTTGCCTTAAATTGGCAAGATGTCAAAATGTACTAATCTACCCTGGATCTGCTGTTGTGCACCTTCCACTTACCTCGGGCACTCAACCAGTGAGTCTCCATGCCCAGTGCTTTACAGGAGGGGAGAAATCTGTGACTGCATGGGTTTCCTCTCGGTAGTGTAGCTTTCTCCCATTTCCCAAAGACATGCAGGTTAATCAGCCAGCATAGTTTGCTTCTTGCGTGTATAATACTCGTAGAATCTGGAGGGAACTGATGGGGTGAAAACAGCAAGAGATTCTACAGATGCTGAATATCCAGAGTAACACTCTACAAAATGTTGGAGGAACTCAGTAGGTCAGGTAGCACCAATGGAGAGGAATAAACAGGCCAAGATCCTCCATCAGGACTGGAAAGGAAAGGGGATGAAACCAGAATAAGAAGGGGGGGAGGAGACAAGGAAGAAATATATGCTGGCAGAGGATACGTGAAGGGGAAGTTGGGTTTGTGGAGGAGGAGGGTCATGTGAGAAGCAAGGAGGTGATGGGTGGAAAAAGTAAAGGGCTGAAAATGAAGAAAACTGATAGAGGAGGAGAGAGGACCAAGGGAGGAAGGGGAGCAGAAGGGTTGGTGAGGAGAAGAGAAGGTATGAGAGGGGAGCCAGAATAGGAAATGGAAAAAGGGAGAAGGGGCAGGGGGAAAAATTACCGGAAGTTGCAGAATTCAAGTCAGGCACTACCCTGATGGAATATGAGATGCTGCTTCTCGAACCCGAGAATGACCTCACCATAGTAGTAGAGGAGGCCATGGACCAACATGTCAGAATGGGAATGGGAAGTAGAAAGTTCTTCTGTGATGATGATGCTTTCAGAACACAATATTTCTTTTGATGTAAAGAACGATAAACTTTTTTTGCTGGAAAAAGTTAAAAAAGCAAAGTATTTGGGAGTCGTGTATTTGTAACTTCCCAGTTGCTTAGTTACGTTTAAGAGTTCATGGGTCATAACTTCCTAGCTTGAGGCACAGAATGGGGGACGGGTGTGTATGTTCAAAGAAAAATGGTTTCTTGTACATAGTAAACGTATGTATGGAAAAGTGAGAATAATTCTTGAAAGGGTTTCAGTACTATAAGGGCGTGTTTATATGAATCACTTTTTTTGCCTGGAGTCTTGTGGCTTCAGTAGTAAAAGGACTTTTATGTGCTTACATTTTAAGAGGGAAGATGGGGCACGTATAACACAGGTAAGGTATTTGACAAGGTTCCACACGGTAGGCTTATTCAGAAAGTCAGAAGGCATGGGATCCAAGGAAGTTTGGCCAGGTGGATTCAGAATTGGCTTGCCTGCAGAAAGCAGAGGGTTGTGGTAGAGAGAGTACATTCAGATTGGAGGGTTGTGACTAGTGGTGTCCCACAAGGATCTGTTCTGGGACCTCTACTTTTCGTGATTTTTATTAACAACCTGGATGTGGGGGTAGAAGGGTGGGTTGGCAAGTTTGCAGATGACACAAAGGTTGGTGGTGTTGTGGATAGTGTAGAGGATTGTCGAAGATTGCAGAGAGACATTGATAAGATGCAGAAGTGGGCTGAGAAGTGGCAGATGGAGTTCAACCCGGAGAAGTGTGAGGTGGTACACTTTGGAAGGACAAACTCCAAGGCAGAGTACAAAGTAAATGGCAGGATACTTGGAAGTGTGGAGGAGCAGAGGGATCTGGGGGTACATGTCCACAGATCCCTGAAAGTTGCCTCACAGGTAGATAGGGTAGTTAAGAAAGCTTATGGAGTGTTAGCTTTCATAAGTCAAGAGATAGAGTTTAAGCATTGCGATGTAATGATGCAGCTCTATAAAACTCTGGTTAGGCCACACTTGGAGTATTGTGTCCAGTTCTGGTCACCTCACTATAGGAAGGATGTGGAAGCATTGGAAAGGGTACAGAGGAGATTTACCAGGATCCTGCCTGGTTTAGAAAGTATGCATTATGATCAGAGATTAAGGGAGCTAGGGCTTTACTCTTCGGAGAGAAGGAAGATGAGAGGAGACATGATAGAGGTATACAAGATAGTAAGAGGAATAGATAGAGTAGACAGCCAGCACCTCTTCCTCAGAGCACCACTGCTCAATACAAGAGGACATGGCTTTGAGGTAAGGGGTGGGAAGTTCAAGGGAGATATTAGAGGAAGGTTTTTTTACTTAGAGAGTGGTTGGTGCGAGGAATGCACTGCCTGAGTCAGTGGTGGAGGCAGATACACTAGTGAAATTTAAGAGACTGCTGGACAAGTATATAGAGGAATTTAAGGTGGGGGGTTATATGGGAGGCAGGGTTTAAGGGTCAGCACAACATTGTGGGCTGAAGGGCCTGTACTGTGCTGTACTGTTCTATGTTCTATGTTCTATGTTCTATAATTAAAGTTGGTTGCCGCCAGGAGATCCTGCCTGTCGTGGCAGACAGAGTGAAGGTGCTGATGTGGAGAATAAATTGGAATTGAAGTAGGATAAATGAAATTAGGTACTTGACATTTAACATGGACTTGTTAGCCAGAAGAGACTTTTTATTTTTTGTTTTAGATGGCTCTATGACTCTAAAACTAACATTCTGGAAAAGTTCTCTGAGAAATCTGTTCCAAATTAAATCCGCCCCAGTACTTCCCGTCAAAAATCTTTAAATCCTGTAACTCATTCCAAACAATTATTGATTTTAATGCAACCAAGTAGGGGAGAGCAAAAATTGTCCCAAATTTCTCCTATTATAGTATCAAGCTGAAGGCTTTTGGCATTTTCCAATGTTCTATAAGTCTGTCAAAATCAGTGAGCTGCACAACTACAGTAATTTGTTACAGCTCCCTCTGCTGCTACTGTTATTTCCCGGAGGACTATTGGATATGTTCCATCTGGTTTTCTTCTGCTGTGATCATTTAAATATTTCAGCTTCAATGATCATTTGTGGCTCACATCTATTTTCTGTGAAGACATTGATTGACCATCACTTCAGCAAACATTAGAAGATGGTAACACAGCAGGCCAGGCAGCATCTATAGGAAGAAGTACAGTCAACGTTTTGGGCTGAGACCCTTCGTCAGGACTAACTGAAAGAAGAGATAGTAAGAGATTTGAAAGGGGGAGAGGGAGATCTGAAATGATAGGAGAAGGCAGGAGGGGAGGGGTGGATCTAAGAGCTGGAAAGTTGACTGGCAAAAGGGATACCAGACTGGAGAAGGGAGAGGATCATGGGACGGGAAGCCTTGGGAGAAAGAGAAGGGGGGAGGGGAGCCCGGAGGGTGGAGAGCAGGCAAGGAGTTATAGTGAGAGGGACAGAGGGAGAAAAAAGAGAAGAAAAAAAGGGGAAAAAATAAAATATATATAAAAATATATTAAATAAATAAATAAGGGATGGGGTGTGAAGGGGAGGTGGGGCATTAACGGAAGTTAGAGAAGTTCATGTTCATGCCATCAGGTTGGAGGCTACCCAGACTGAATATAAGCTGTTGTTCCTCCAACCTGAGTGTGGCTTCATCTTGACAGTAGAGGAGGCTGTGGATAGACATATCAGAATGGGAACGGGACGTGGAATTAAAATGTGTAGCCACTGGGAGACCCTGCTTTCTCTGGCGGACAGAGCGTAGGTGTTCAGCGAAACAGTCTCCCAGCCTGCATCGGGTCTCGCCAATATATAAAAGGCCGCACTGGGAGCACCGGACGCAGTATATCACCCCAGCCGACTCACAGGTGAAGTGCCGCCTTACCTGGAAGGATTGTCTGGGGCGCTGAATGGTGGTAAGGGAGGAAGTGTAAGGACCTGAATGGTGGTGAGAGAGGAAGTGTAAGGACCTGAAGATAGTTACCACTGAATTTACATAAGTTGAGCTGAAGACAGGACTTCACCAAGTGCAACCAGGATACTTAGAAGTTTTCTATTCAGTTATCAAGCGATTAGGAAAGTTGACTTTGTACTCACTTCAGGTTTAACAGTGACTTTTTCTCAAAGGGAAATGACAAGGAAAAGTCAGTATTTTGAGCAAATCTCGGCTCCAAAACAATTGATCATGCTGAAAAGATAAATAAGCCAGAAGGTAGATATTGCTCAACAAATAAGTTCTCAATCTCAAAATCATCATTTGTTTTTTTGTAATAAGAGGCATCCCAACAAAAAATTCTGCTTTTATATGAAGAAATCCAAGTAGATAAATGTTGACAAAGATTTTCTTTCTGTTTCTGTCAATTTGTTTCCAGGCTGATAAGGAGTAAGAAGCACAATATTGAAGTTGGGAGAGTGGGGTGGGTGGATAGGGAGGTGGTTTGGATGAGAGCAGAAGGATTCAAGTTCAAGTTCAGCTCAAGGTTTATTGTTATTCAATCATATATTCATTCACCATGTATATCGCCAAATGGAAGTTGATCTCCAGACCAAGGTGCACATCACAGAACATACCACGCACTGACAACACATGAAGTAATATCACCGCAAATAAATTAACAAATAATCAGGTGCATTTGTGACACAAGTTAAAAAGTAAACAGTATAACACAACTGTGCCAGGGAATTCGGTAGTCTCACGGCCTAGGGAGGAAGTATTTCCCATGCTAACAGTTTTTGTCATAATGCTACGGTACCTCCTGCCTCATCGTAGGAGGCCAAAGAGATTGTTGGATGCATGGGAGGGATCATTGGCAACGCTAAGGTCTCCTGGTAAATATCACAAGTGGGTAGAAGAGAGTCTCTGATGATCCTCTCAGCAGTCCTCACAATCCTTATCGGGTCCTGTGGTCAAATGCCTTGAATAACTATTTTGGTTCTGTCTTCACTAAGGGGGACATAAATAATCTTCCGGAAATAGTAGGGGACAGAGGGTCCAGTGAGATGGAGGAACTGAGGGAAATACATGTTAGTAGGGAAGTGGTGTTAGGTAAATTGAAGGGATTAAAGGCGGATAAATCCCCAGGGCCAGATGGTCTGCATCCCAGAGTGCTTAAGGAAGTAGCCCAAGAAATAGTGGATGCATTAGTGATAATTTTTCAAAACTCTTTAGATTCTGGACTAGTTCCTGAGGATTGGAGGGTGGCTAATGTAACCTCACTTTTTAAAAAAGGAGGGATAGAGAAACCAGGGAATTATAGACCGGTTAGCCTAACATCGGTGGTGGGGAAACTGCTAGAGTCAGTTATCAAAGATGTGATAACAGCACATTTGGAAAGCGGTGAAATCATCGGACAAAGTCAGCATGGATTTGTGAAAGGAAAATCATGTCTGACGAATCTCATAGAATTTTTTGAGGATGTAACTAGTAGAGTGGATAGGGGAGAACCAGTGGATGTGGTATATTTGAATTTTCAAAAGGCTTTTGACAAAGTCCCACACAGGAGATTAGTGTGCAAACTTAAAGCACACTGTATTGCGGGTATGGTATTGATGTGGATAGAGAATTGGTTGGCAGACAGGAAGCAAAGAGTGGGAATAAATGGGACCTTTTCAGAATGGCAGGCGGTGACTAGTGGGGTACCGCAAGGCTCAGTGCTGGGACCCCAGTTGTTTACAATATATATTAATGACTTGGATGAGGGAATTAAATGCAGCATCTCCAAGTTTGCAGATGACACGAAGCTGGGCGGTAGTGTTAGCTGTGAGGAGGATGCTAAGAGGATGCAGGGTGACTTGGATGGGTTGGGTGAGAGGGCAAATTCATGGCAGATGCAATTTAATGTGGATAAATATGAAGTTATCCACTTTGGTGGCAAAAACAGGAAAACAGATTATTATCTGAATGGTGGCCGATTAGGAAAAGGGGAGGTGCAACGAGGCCTGGGTGTCATTATACACCAGTCATTGAAAGTGGGCATGCAGGTACAGCAGGCGGTGAAAAAGGCGAATGGTATGCTGGCATTTATAGCAAGAGGATTCGAGTACAGGAGCAGGGAGGTACTAATGCAGTTGTACAAGGCCTTGGTGAGACCACACCTGGAGTATTGTGTGCAGTTTTGGTCCCCTAATCTGAGGAAAGACATCCTTGCCATAGAGGGAGTACAAAGAAGGTTCACCAGATTGATTCCTGGGATGGCAGGACTTTCATATGATGAAAGACTGGATGAACTAGGCTTATACTCGTTGGAATTTAGAAGATTGAGGGGGGATCTGATTGAAACGTATAAAATCCTAAAGGGATTGAACAGGCTAGATGCAGGAAGATTGTTCCCGATGTTGGGGAAGTCCAGAATGAGGGGTCACAGTTTGAGGATAAATGGGAAGCCTTTTAGAACCGAGATTAGGAAAAACTTCTTCACACAGAGAGTGGTGACAGTTGAGGCCAGTTCATTGGCTATATTTAAGAGGGAGTTAGATATGGCCCTTGTGGCTAAAGGGATCAGGGGGTATGGAGGGAAGGCTGGTACAGGGTTCTGAGTTGGATGATCAGCCATGATCATACTGAATGGCGGTGCAGGCTCGAAGGGCTGAATGGCCTACTCCTGCACCTATTTTCTATGTTTCTATGTTTCTAATTTCCGTACCAGATGGTGACATGCTAGCATGCTTCCAGTTCCCTGATTGACTTCCATGGATCAACCAAACATGAATGTGAACAAGCCATCTTCTGTTTTATTAGTTCATAATGCAAATCCTTTTTCAAATGTATTTGCTATCACATTAACATGATGTTAATAACAAACAGGAATTATCTTGGATTCTTCGTGTTCTTTACTATTGTGTTTACTTCAACTCACCCAAACAATCCTCTTCTTTCAAAAAGCTTATTTAAAATAAAATTCATTAGAGTAATTGCCAAGAACAAGGCAAAGCTCATATTGTACTCAGATCATTTGTCTCTCAAAATGCTTAAATTTCTAGAATTGCCATTATAGTTATCTACTTACAAAATTTCCAATTTTGTTATTATAGCTGCTTGCAAAAATCAGAAATGGGTTCAGCTTTCACATATACACAGATCAGTTTCAGAGTATTACTCGGTGTCTCTGCTCATAGTTTTCCTAACAGGACTCTCACCAGTTTGCTGGCTGTATCTCCGCCTCCTTGGCAGCGTTCAGCACAAAGAACTGACAAAGCACCTTTGACGATGAGCTTGTTAGAAATCACCTGCTTCCCAGCCATTCTCCGAATGAAAGATGAGAAAACGTCAACTGCAGAAGAAGCAACTCTTTTTTAAAAGCAAAACTAGTTATCAAAAGTAGGTTTGCAGATTTAGTAATTCTAGCACACATGAGTCATGGTAAAAGAATATTGCTTCTTTAAAGTTAGTAATTAAAATTCCTCACCCAAATACTGTGTGATACATAATCTATTCCTTAGTATTTTAATACTTTTTAGTGACAAGCTTAGCTATTCATACAACAAATTAAACTGAAATTGAACTGTGCTTACTCTCATTCATGAGAGTAGCTGATTGATTGCACTCTGTTCTATTGTAAACATGGTTGCCTAGAAATTCATTATTAGCTGCTATATAATAATGGTAGAGAATTATTCGTCCACCTCAGAGTACAAGATGTCATTGCTATTTTAGTGTTACTGATCAGGGATGAATTTCTAAGTAATAATTCTTAAACAGCACCTTCTTAACTTTAAGGGCATCATATTAGCATAAATGGAAAACATCCACTTACCCACCTTGTTCACATTGGATATTTTATTTAGATACATGATTTGTGAGAGAAGCCGAAGAGTGGTAGCAGACAGTTGCCTCTCTGTCTGGAGGCCTGTGACTAGTGGTGTGCCGCAGGGATCGGTGCTGGGCTCTTAGTTTTTTGTCATCTGCACCAACGGTCGAGATGATAACGTGGATAACTGGATCAGCAAATTTTTGGATGACACCAAGAATCAGGGCACAGTGGACAGTGGGAAAGCTATCGTGACTTGCAGAGAGATCTGCATCAGCTGGAAAAATGGGCTGAAAAATGGCAGATGGAATTTAAAGCAGACAAGTGCGAGGTTTTGCACTTTGGTAGGACACTCAAGAGAGTTCTTACACAGTGAACGGTAGGGCACTGAGGAGTGTGGTAGAACAAAGGGATGTGGGAATACAGGTCCATAATTCTCAGGTAGATAGGGTCATAAAGAAAGCTTTTGGCACATTGGCCTTCATAAATCAATGTATTGAGTACAGAAGATGGGATGTTATATTGAAGTTGTATAAGATGATGATGAGGCCTAATTTGGAGTATTGAGTGCGGTTTTGGTCACGTACCTACAGGAAAGATTTAGATAAGCTTGAAAGAGTACAGAGAAAATTTACAAGGATATTGCTGGGTCTAGAGGATCTGAATTATAAGGAAAGATTGAATAGGATAGGACTTTATTCCTTGGAATGCAGAAGACTGAGAAGAAATTTGATAGAAGTATACAAAATTATGAGGGGTATAGATAGAGCTTTTACCACTGAGGTTGGGAGGGACGACAACCAGAGGTCATGGGTTAAGGGTGAAGGGTGAAAAGCTTAAGGGGAACATGAAGAAAACCTTCTTCCCTCAGAGGGTCCTGAAAGTGTGGAATAAGCTGCCAGCACAAGTGGTGCATACGAGTTCAATTTCAATGTTTAAGAGAAGTTTGGATAGGTACAAGGATAGTAGGGATATGGAGGGCTCTAGTCCTGGTGCAGGTTGTTGGGAGGAGGCAGTTCAAATAGTTTCGGCATGGACTAGATGGGCCAAAAGGCATGCTTCTGTGCTGTACTTCCATCGCTCTATGATTTTAAAGTCTCACGATATCTTGTACTACCTCGATACGCCATGTAATGATGTGATATGCGTGAATAAAATACGAAGGCAAGTATTCATTTTACCTCAGCAAAAATAAACCAATATAATGAACAATAATAATTCAAATTTGATTAAGAATTTCTGGCGACTCAACCAGACCTGAATATATGTGTCATGTTGAAAATAAAATTCTACTTATTTCAGACCTGCTAGGGTGTTTTGACTTAATTTGATACCAATGTTTCTCACTGAGGAGAATATTAGGGAAGAGGTAGTAGCAAAATGACTTCTAGAATTGATGTTGTTTATCTTTACATTTTGACATGTAAGAGTAAGAAGCTAACAAAATTCAACATTGATGTAAGGTTTTTAAAATGAACATCAAATCCATGAAAGTTAACAAAGATACTGAATATTTGAGAGGATAAGTTTTTGGCAGGTGGTAGTGCAATCGTCATTTCTAAACAATTATCTGTTATTACAATACAAATTATTTAAACATTACAAATTCAGCAAAAGTAACTTGGGAGCTTGGTAATTGAATTATTTTCTTTGTTCCTAATTTATTTTCTTATTTTTAAATTATTTCCAGATAGTAATCTAATGATACAAATCCGAAAAGAACTGACCATCAACAGGAAGAGTTTCATTAACAGCACATTAAACTCAAAACGGGCTGCAACTGGTAAGATTTTGAGATTTGTGCGAATTGAATATGCCTAGTGTCAAGTGATCAGCCAACTCCATCTGGAAAAATGATCCATTCTGGCTTCCACAATATAAAGAGCTACAGTATTTATTTGCCAATGTAAGCAGTGCACAGTGCGTTGGTGTAAATTACAGGAGCACTAAGTGGGCAGGCCTTAATAGTCAATGCAACCTCATCATGCCTCCCACCAAAAGGACCAACTGCATTCAAATCACCCTCAAACTTTACTGACTTCTATCTTTTATGGAGACCTTTTCCACAACACACACATCCAAGAAGTAGAGGAACGTTGCTAATGATTTAAAGTTACAGCTAATTTGATGGAATCTGGTTGAGTAAGACATTGAATATGGTCAGTACAATGGGTTCTCTCTATAATTATGGTTAGACTGCATCGAACTGGGGTGGATTGACTTCCCCCTAAAATGTACTGTAGTTAATTCATGGATTCAAGTGGTTAACAATGTGCTAATTATTCAAAAATTTGAAAGGCTCTAAGAATAAATTAGGAGGCCTCACCTTGAGTACTGTGAACAGTTTTGGGCCCCTCATCTTAGAAAAGATGTGCTGGCATTGGAGAGGGTCCAGAGCAGGTTCACAAAGATGATTCCAGGAATGAAAGGGTTATCATACGAGGAACGTTTGATGGTTCTGGATCTGTACTCACTGGAATTCAGAAGGATGAGGGGGGGATCTCATTGAAATCTTTCAAATGTTGAAAGGCCTAGACAGAGTAGATGTGGAAAGGATGTTTCCTAGGACAAGAGGGCACAGCCTCAGGATAGAGGGGCGCCCTTTTAAAACAGAGATGCAGAGAAATTTCTTCAGCCAAAGGGTGATGAATTTGTGGAATTTGTTGCCAAGTGCAGCTGTGGAGCCTAGGTCGTTGGGTGTATTTAAGGCAGAGATTGATAGGTTCTTGATTGGACATGGCATAAAAGGTTACAGGGAGAAGACCAGGAACTGGGATTGAGGAGGAGAGAAAAAGAAAGGATCAGCCATGATTGAATGTCAGTGCAGACTTGATGGGCCAGACGGCCTAATTCCGATCCTATGTCTTATAGTCTTATGGAAATTATGGGCCAGTGAGTTAGATTTCAGTAATGGGTAAATTATTGGAAGGTATTCTAAGAGGCAGGATATATAAGTACGAGGAAGTCTGAGGACACTGGAAATCCAAAGCAACACCCAGAAAATGCTGGAGGAACTCAGCATGTCAGACAGCATCTATGGAAAAGAATAAACAGTCGATGTTTCAAGCCGAGACCCTTCTTCAGGAACGGAATGGAAGGGGGAAGGTGCATTCAGATAGACAGGGCCTGATTTGGGTTAGTCAAGATGGCTTTGTGCATGGTCAGTGGTGTCTTGCCAATCCTATAGAGTTTTTCGAGGAGACTACCAGGAAAATTGATGAAGGAGAAGTAATTGATGTTGTCTGCATGAACCTTAGCAAAGCCTTGGACAAAGTCCTACATGGGAGGCTGGTCAAGAATATTCAGTTGCTTGGCATTCAAGATGAAGTAATAAATTGAATTCAACATTGGCTTAACAAGGAGAAGCCAGAGAGTGGTAGTAGATGGTCGCGTCTCTGACTGGAGGCCTATGACCAGTGGTGTGCCACAGGAATTGGTGCTGGGTCCATTGTTGTTTGTCATCTATATGATAATCAATGATCTGGATGATAATGTGCGAAGAGGATCAGCAAATTTGTGGATGACACCCAGATAGGGGGCATAGTGAAAGGCTATCAAAGGTTGCAGCATAATCCGGACCAGCTGGAAAAATAGGGTGAAAACGGCAGATGGAATTTAATGCAGACAAGCGTGAGATGTTGCACTTTGGGAGGACAAACCAGTGTGGCACTGAGGAGTGTAATAAAAGAAGGAGTTCTGGGAATACAGATCTATAATTTCTTGAAGGTTGCATCACAGGTAAATAGGATAGTAAAGAGAGCTTTTGGCACACTGGTCTTCATAAATTGGAATATTGAGTACAGGAGTTGGGATGTTATCAAAGTATGTTGAAGTTATTTAAGACATTGCTGAGGACAAATCAAGAGTATTGTATGTAGCTCTGGTCATCTACCTATGGGAAAGATATTAATAAAATTGAAAGGGTACAGAGAAAAGTTACAAAGATGTTGATGGGACTTGAGAACCTGAGTTACAGGGAAAAGTTGAATAGGTTAGAACTTTATTCCCTGGAGTGTAGGAGAATGAGGGGAGATTTGATAGAGGTATTCAAAATGATGAGGGGTATAGATAAGGTAAATGTGTGCAGGCTTTTTCCACTGAGATTGGGTGAGACTAGAACTAGATGTCATAGGAGAAGAATGAAAGGTGAAATATTTAAGGGAAAATCTTTTCTCTCAGAGGTGGTGCAAGTTTAGAACAAACTACCAGGTGGTGGTAGATGTGGCGGATGCAGGTTGGATTGTAACATTTAAGAGAAACTTGGATAGGTACATGCGGGGGAGGGGTATGGAGGGCTGTAGTCCATTGCGGGTCATTCAAAAACAATTCCAATGGCTACAAATCTATATCACAAAGGTATTAACCCAGCCACATGGATACAAATTTGGCTCATGGATGCAAAACAGAATTGGGACTAACAGTTTCTTTTTCAACAGAAGAAGGTATAGCATGGGTTTGCATAAGGATAACTGCTGATTTTGTTAAGCGTTAATATGTTAGGCTTGAGACCAGTACATTCTCAAAATTTACACATGACACAATATTTGTCAACAGTGGGTAAGATTGTAACAAATGAGAATTTTGGGTTAGACAGACACAAAATGAAATTCAAAGCATAAAAGGGTATTATGTGCTTTAGTTTGAAACAAGGCAATGCAAACTAAATGGAATAGTTTTTTAAAAGATGCTGGTGCTGACAAATAAGGCTTGAAATAAACCATGTGAGATTTTATAAATAGATAAAGTTCATTCCCAGTAGCATGTGCTTACCTTGTGATATAGTAGAATATGTGGAATGAATTCCATGTCTGTAATTTGGTTCCATTGAAGTCAAAGAGATTAAACTTCAGAAGCTTACACAGTGAATGTCACAACTGGTGGAGCTGCTGACTCACAACTTCAGCAACCCCAGTTCAATCCTGACCCCTGGTGCTGACTATTTGGAGTCTGCATGTTCTCCCTGTGACTGCATGGGATTCCACTGGATCTTCTGGTTTCCAAAGTTTCAAAATACATTTATTATCAAACTATGTACACAACATACAACCCTGAGGTTCATCTTCCCACAGTCAGCCATGCAACAATACAGCTCCATGGAAAGCACCAAACACCCAAAGCTCGAGAACAGAACAAACAATGCAAACAGCAAACGCAAGCAAATAACACAGAGTATTAAACATCAAACTGCGGAGTGCCTGAAACAGTGACAGCCACCAAGTCAGTTCAGTTTAGCACTGTGTCGATGACAACAGGTCACAGCCATAGAGAAAGTTCTACACCGAAGTGCCTCGATCAAATCATGCAAACAGCAAAAAAGAGTGACCAGAAACACATAGAACATGAACTGCAGAGTCCTCCAAAAAACAAGTCCACAGCGGTAGAGTACACTCAGCACTGAGGATATTAGATATCAAACTGAAGATTCTCCCAAGGAAGAGTCCCACAGCCACGAGCTGCGATCGAACCTTGCAGTTTGGGGCCCAAGACTCCTGCACCTTGCTCGGGAGCAGCGAGAGGGAGATGGGACATACGCCGGTACACAGTGCTGAACACCCTCTCGCTGTCTGCTCTTGCCCTCATTGATTTCAATCTTGCTCAAAGCTTTAATCAGCAAGGAGTAATGGAGTTCACGTTCCACCATTAGGGAACATCTGACCACACACTTCACTCTCAACTTCGCCCAGTTCCCCAGGAAACAGCAAAAGCACCAGATCGCACAGTCGGCCTAAAGTTGCCTCATCGGAAGAGAAACTACAGTCTGCAGTCAATCACAGCTCTGGAGAAGAAGCATAAAAGAAGAAGAAGAAGTAAATGTAATTTTGTGAGCCGTCTGCAGGATGTCACTACTGGTCTTGTCGGGCTCTCGAGCCACTTTGAGCTTCTCCCCTCACATTCTAAGGATGTCTAAACTGGTAGGTTAATTGGCTGCTAAAAATTACTTCTAACATGTTAGTAAGCAGTAGTAGTTAATGAAAATGTGGAGTGAATAAAAAGGGATCAGTGTAGAATTAATGTAAGTAAGTGTTTGATAGCTGTCATGGACTCAACGGGCTAAAAGTCTTGTTTCTGTGCTGTGCAACTTTATAGCTTACCACACATTCATGTCTTGTGGGAAAAGTTGAATTTTTGCCCAATGGAATAAAAAATAATTGGTTGTATTAAACTAAATAAGATACTGGCTTAGCTCCACCCAGACAGTCGTATCCATTCTAAAAATAATATTTTAGGGAATAGCTTGAAAGTTTTAATAACAATAGAGTTTTACAGGATTAAAACTTTGAGAAGAAACTAGAAAAGCTTTTGTTGTTTTCCTTAAAAGAAGCAAAGCTAAAAAGAGGTTATAATCTTGTAGGTCCAGACAAAATAAAAGAAGGGAAATTATTAATTACCAAAATATCAATAGTAGACTGCGTTGAATTACTGACTACTAATGCAATGTGTTTAAAAGTCACCTTTCTTTTTAGTGCTGTCTCTACATTGTAGTGATCTGTGTTTTTTTTCTCTATCATCTGAGGATAAATAGGAGCCAGTTTTTCATTCAGTATGTTGTTGCTCTTCCACAATACCATCAGTCCATCACAATAATTTACCAACAAACTCCTCATGTGCAGATGTACCTTTGATCAGACTTGCATCTTAGAGCACAGCTAGAAGATGAAAGAGAAAAACTGAGTGATTGTAACTTAAATAAAAATGTAGCATATCAAATTGTATGACCAATAAAACAACTTTGCCAACTTTTCTGCTTATCTTCTCAAATTGTTTTTTCAAGGTGACTAACTTCATTAACATATTTTCTAGTCTTATCTCAGGTTGGAATTTATTGGTATTTTATCATATTGTGTTAACATTGTAAAAGCCTGGCTTGCTTGAGTTAGAAAAGAAAAGGATGTTGCAATAATATAACCACATTACTGAGCATATGTCAGAGAACACTTTGCCTTGGCAATCAAATGACCAAACAACATAAGCAATCTATTGGAGGGAAGTGACTTTCAATGCGTCTGTGAAGCAATGTCAATAGGTCTCAAAGTTATATGTCTATACACATTAAAAATTGCACTGCAGAAAAAAATTGGTTAAAACCATAAGACATAGGAGCAGAATTAGGCCATTCAGCCCATCGAGTCTGCTCCGCCATTCCATCATGGCTGATCCCAGATCCCACTCAACCCCGGACACCTGCCTTCTCGCCATGTCCTTTGATGCTTTGACTGATCAGGAATCGATCAACGGATTTAGGTATAGTTAAGACATTTAAATATTATTCCATAAGATAAAACCCTTGTTAAAGAGCAGGAATGACTTAGTAAAAGTACAGTATTTTAACAATAAAGAAAGCTAGGGATTCACCTGAAAGACAGAATGATGGATCTACTTTAGCAATCTACAGCAAAAGTAGGGCAGGGAAGAGTAAACGAAAACTCATTCTTTACAGTAGGGATGTGATGACAGAAATGGAAAGAGAAATTACACGTGCAAATCTCTGAAATTATAACCGTTTAGGTAAACAGACTGTTAGTAAAGAAAGGCACTAGCTTTTTATAGTGCTTTTAACAGCATCATGGTGCTTAAAAACCAATTAAATACTTGTGAGGTGCTGCTACTATTGTAATGTAGCAACCTTGGCAGCAAATACAACTGCAGCAGATGTTCCACAAATGACAGTAACATAAAACAGATAATGATGCTGGTTGAGCAGTTAATATTAGCCAGGGCATCAGGAAAACGCTATTTTCTCTTCTTCAAACTTGTGCCAAAGGAACTTCCATGTCTACCCACGTTGGATGCAGCAGCCTCAGTTCCATGTCCCAAAAAAAGACCTCCTGCTGTAGACTGCCCCCTCACTATTGCACTAACTGTCGGCCAAGATCTGTGCTTAATTCGGCAAAGTAAGATTTGAATGCTGAACTTCTCTTCCTGGATGGTGGAGGTCCTGCCGTCAAACCCTAACTGACCCTTAATTCTTCTTCTTATTTGCTTAATTTTTTAAAATTTCTTACTGAGAAAAATTACTATTTTTCTTGGCTTCTTTAACTTCCATGCTCTAATCATCAACAGAAAGACAGAAAATTAAAGTATAAACCTATTTTGCTGTATTTCTTTTGATTTTGGTGATATTCTTGCTTATCAATGCTAATGATAATATTATGAGAGCTGCTTCAAAGGGCCGATGAAGGCAGCGTGAAATAAATAGAAAATGTTATGTGAATTTGGGCTCCTCCTCTGTAATTTCAACTGCATTTGTGTTCAGTTCTGACATCTCTGTGGGCTATCAATGTGAGAGAAATATAAGTATTATGTAAAGCATAAGACACAATGAGTCCAATGAAGCTACTATTAAGATATTGTTTTTCATCTCCAGAAACCCTAAAGGCAGCAGTTGCCACCTGGAGTGCTTAATGTCTTCATCTCATGCCCATTAAGCATTTTATATCTTACTGCTCTTGCAATCATATTAAAACTACCTCAAGCAATACAATACAGAGGTTAACTGCTTTTTTTTCTCTAGAAATTACTGTGAGGCCTGGAGGAGAAATTGAAATTATCTACAATTGGAAATCTATCTAATTATGATCGACAATGAAAGGAGAAGGTTCAGAGCGTCAGCTGTTGTTGCTTTTCTCCCACTGCTCCAATAACTCGAGTTCAATCCAAACCTCCAGCATCTATGTGGAGTTTGCAGGTTCTCCCTGTGAATCAATGGATTTTCCACAGCTCTGCTTTCCTCCCAAGCTCCAAAGGCGTGATGATCCGTATGTTAATTCACCACTGTAAACCACCCCTGTTCCAGTGGTAGAATCACAGACCATCGATGGGATTCTGGGAAGAACTGGTTACAGAAAAATATTAGAGAAGAATGGCTTGCTCTATAAGTTTGCCCATGGTATCACAGGAAAGATACTAGCATGGACAGAAGATTGGCTGACTGGCAGGAGGCAATAAGTGGGAATATAGGCGGCCTTTTCCGGTTGGCTGCCGGAGACTAGTGGTGTTCTGCAGGGGTGGTGTTGGGACTGCATCTTTTCACGTTATATATCAGTGATTTGGATAACAGAATTGATGGTTTTGTGAAAATAGAGGAGTAGGTAGTGTTGAAGAAATAAGGAGTCTGCAAAAAGATTAGGAGAATGGGCAAAGAAGTGTCAAATAGAATGCAGTGAAGAGAAGTATATGGCCATGCCCTTTAGAAGAAGGAACGAAAGCATAGACTATTGGCTAAACTAAGAGCAAATTCAGAAGTTGGAGGTGCAAAGGGACTTTGGAGTCCTAGTGCAGGATGCCCTAAAGGTTAACTTGCAAGTTGAGTCAGTAGTAAAGAAGGCAATAGTAACGTTAGCATTCATTTCAAGAGGACTAGAATATAAAAAGCAAAGATGTAGCACTGGGGCTTAATAAAGCATTAATAAAAAATGCACCTGGAGCATTGTAAGCAGTTTTGGGTCCTTATCTAAAGAAAGGATATGCTGGCATTGGAGAGTACAAAGAGGTTCAGGCGAATGATTCTGGGAATGAAAGGGTTAACCTATGAGAAGCTTTTAATGGCGTTGGGCCCGTATTCACAGGAGTTTAGAAGAATGAGGGAGGATCTCATTAAGGCTTATCAAGTATTGAAAGGCCGAGATGACGTGGACATGGAGAAGATGTTTCCAATTGTGAGGGAGTTTAGCACCAAAGCGCACAGTCTCAGAATACGAGGACATCCTTTTAGAACAGAGGTAAGGAGGAATTTCTTTAGCCACAGAGTGGTGAATCTGTGGAAGGCATTGCCATAGATGGCTGTGGAAGCCAAGTCATTGAGTATATTTAAAGCAGAGATTGTTCAGTTCTTGATGAGTAAGGGTTCAAAGATGAAGGCAGGAGGATGAGGTTAAGATGGACAATGGATCCAGAGCTGGAGTCCCTAAATCAGTCCTATGTTGAGTTCAATGTTGACTGGCAACTTCTGCAACACTGCTGGTAGAAACTGTATCGGTCTCTTTGAGTTCATCAGATGAGTGGAGAGGAGGAGCTTGCTCTGCATATCGAACTGGCCAGGCTTGCATATCTAAACAGTTAGGACATAATATCCATGATCAGCTCTGACCCATGGAGGCCGTCAAATCAGCCATGAGTAAATGGCAGAGCAAACTCGATGGGCTGAATAGCCTAATTCTGCTCCTATATCTTATGGTCTGGCAGAAAAGCAATGGGTCAGAAATACCTTTTTCCATATTGTAAACTCGGAGTATAACAGGGTTAACTTCCTCTCCTTTCTGAACAAATTCAGTTGCAAAATAAATTTTTCATTCACGCTGCCTCTTTCCTCTTCTGTATTGGACAGAATTCAAGACACATTTGTTGTATGAACAGTAGTGCTTTATTTAAGCACATTGCAAGCATGTTATTCACTTGGATGAAATGCATGCTTACAATAAATGAAGGAAACAATATGGAGACCTTTTAACATTCTCAAATATGCTTCTCTTCAGATCTTTGGGACACATAAAAATGCAAGCTGGTAAAAGTGCTTCATGTTGCTGGTATTTTATGAAGACCCAATGTAGAGAATGCCGAATGAAAGCATTTACTACAACTCAAAACTATTAAAAAGAAACTAAGGAGATTCAGATGACATTTAGTTTCTATTGTCTATGGTTGTTTGTCATGCAGACGACCAGAGTATGTACTTGAAGCATTTAAACATACACAGATAATTGTCTGAAATTACATTGGTGGATGAATTGCCAGATCGGTTCTAACCAGAACCAATCAGTGACTTCTAACTGGCCAAAGAGCCTGCCAGCATAGGTTCCTGAAACAGGATGATTAAGAGCTTGAGTATCATTTTAAGTCCCTGATGGTAATGTGCCTTCCACCCTTTAAGCAGCTCCTAGAGCCTAAACTGAAAACAAAGTATACTGGAAGCACTCTGCCAGTTGGGCAACATCTATAAAAAGGGGAACAGAATTAACATTTAATGTCCGAGACTCCACATCAGAACACTCTTTGAAATGAAAAGTTAGTGACGTTTCCCTTTGCACAGATTATGCTTGACCACATACTGCATCTTCTTTTACTTCAGATGTCCAGCATCTAGTTTCTGATTTTGATTTTGATTTTTGTACTACAGGCTAACCAGGACCTCTTCAAGAGCCATCTGGAGACCATTAACAAAAGACAAAAAAAAAATGTTTTTTCTTAATAATGCTGTAACTTGTTAACCTTTTCCACTTTACCTCAACCACTCAGGACTTGCCTGAAGACTATCTTGGCTAAAATCCACTGGAATGTTCTGTAGAACAATGTGATTTGCTTATGAATTCAAAGACAGTGCAGAGGGTTGTTGACAGGTCAGTGAGCAGGTAAGCAGATGTTGTATAATGTGGGAAATTTGGGGGAATGCAAATTTTGAAACACTGATGGGAAAATTAGTTTACATTAAGTGTCTATTGTTAGTCATTTATTCAAAACAAGCCTTTGACCTTCTACTACATCCATCAACCCACCGTTCTCAATCCTAATTACCTCAGCCATGACTTCAGAATGTTTAATTCTGTATTATCTCAGCACTTCCCAAAATCCCTATCTCCTAATTGTCTGGGCCAATAGATGTCCTAATTACCTAATCTAATCTAATCCCATCCCCCAAATCTCCTGACCCTCCAATAGTCTAATTCTGAAGTCTTGATTTCGCAAGGCTTGAATCTCTATTATACTAGCCATGTCCAGCCAGAACCAACACACTTCTCTAGAGGCCCTAACTCTTTGATTCTTCCTAAATACCACCTACTGTGCAAGGTCCTAGTTCAATTTATGTCCCATGGTGATCTACAATTTCCCATAGTGTTTAAGTACCAAGAGGCTAGTAAATATTGAGGGATTTGGGAATGCTGGTGCAAGAAAGTTTAACATTGAAGTACAAAATAATCTGGAAAGCAAATGATTATGTTACTGTCCTGTTACGGTATCAAAGCAAGTAGGTCCTGTCACAACTATCTATGGCTTTGGCAAGAGCACATTTTGGCTAATGTATAGAGTTTTGGTATCCTTGCCCACAAAAGGATATACTTGTCTCTGAGAGGATGAAAAAAAAGCTTTAAATTAATTTATGGAATATTAAGAGAAAGATAGAATGGTTTTATTTTCTCTGGTGTCTTGAAAGATGAAAGGTTGGAACCTGTCACATTCTTACTAACTTTCACTGGTCAGATGCAGAGGGGTGGTTTCTCAAACTGTGTTCTCAAGATAATGAGTATGTCAATTGGGATTGAGATGGAGAGAAAGCTCTTGAGTCAGAGAGTTGTAAAATTTTGGAAATGTGTGACTCCACTCCATGGGAAATGTACAATGGGCATTAATATGTGAAACCTTCATCATATATCACGTGCCCACTCACCTTTAACAATGTCCTTGTCGACGCTCACCGAATGTTATCAATGCAACGTGGAAAGCATCCTACTTGGATGCATGTCAGCTTGGTATGATGACTACTCTGCACGCAACCACAAGAAATGGCAGAGAGTTGTGGACATGGCTCAGCACATCACAGAAACTAGCCTCCTCTCTCTCCACACATTATGGAAATCAGCTTCCTCTCTGTGGATTTTGCCTATACTTCTCGTTGCTTCAGTAAAGCAGCCAGCATAATCAAAGACCCCACCCATCCCAGGCATTCTCGCTTCCCTCTTCCATTAGGGAGACGATATAAAAACGAGGAAGTCTGCAGATGTTGGAATTCCACAAAGTGCTGGAGGAACTCAGCAGGCTCCAGCAAGTCAGGCAGCGTCTATGGAGATGAATAAACAGCTGACTTTTCTGGCCAAGATCGTTCCAAAGGGTCAACTACCTATTCATTTCCATAGATGCTGCCTGAGCTGCTGAGTTCCTCTAGCATTTTGTGTGTCTGTTACAGAAGGTATAAGAGCCCAACATCTTGTACCACCAGGCTCAAGCAGTTTTTACCCAGCTATTAGAAGATTAGTAAATAGTTCCCTACTGAGATAAGGTGGACTCTTGACTTCACAGCCTACTTTATTATGAGCTTGCACTTACTGTTTACTTGCTCTGTACTTACTCCACAGCTGTAAACTTTCTGTGTAATGATCTGACCTGTGCAAACAGTATACAAGCCAAGCGTTTCACTGTACCTCTGTACATGTGACAATAATAAACCAATTCCAGTTATGTCGATGGGCCTTTTGAGTGTTTCAACTCCACAATAGCCTGAACTAAGACTTGGAATTAGCAACAATTATTCCATTCTGATGGGACCCCCACAGTGCCTAGTGGCTCCTCTGGTGCTATATAAGAATCTCCACTGTTTAACACAGTTTTGCTGATAAATTGCGATGCCAAAGCAATTGCTACCATGTCTCCTAGGCAATGAAGAGCTGAAAAGGAGGTAAAAAACCTCACAAGAAAATTGAAAAAACAAATGCAACACTAAATGTTTAACTGTACTTCCACTTGCAACACAGCATCTAACAATCCTAGATAGTCTGCTCCTTGCTAGCACTGCTGGCATCCAATTAACATTACAAGGACCTCATTTAAATGCCAAAACTGGCAGCCTGACATCTACTTCAAATTCAAACAGAAGGTGAAGCCCCATAGAAAGATATGGTCCAAATGTGGGAAAAAAGGATAAAAAATTCAGTATGGATGCGATGAACTCAAAGGCCTGTTTCAGTGCTGTACAACAGGTGACAGAGAAGGGATGCGCTCAGACCGATGGTTTGAGATGTGCCTATTTTAATCCAAGAAGCATCATGAACAAAGCGGATGAGTTTAGAGCGTGGATCAGTACTTGGAGCAATGATGTTCCGGCCATTACAGAGACCTGGATGGCTCAGGGGCAGGAATGATTACTTAGAGTGCCAGGCTTTAGATGTTTCAGAAAGGACAGGGAGGGAGGCAAAAGAGGTGGGGCGTGACACTGCTGATCAGAGATAGTGTCACGGCTGCAGAAAAGGAGTAAGTCATAGAGGGATTGTCTACTGAGTCTCTGTGGGTGGAAGTTAGAAACAGGAAGGGGTCAATAACTACTGGGTGTTTTTTATAGACCACCCAATAGTAACAGGGACATCAAGGAGCAGATAGGGAGACAGATTCTGGAAAGGTGTAATAATAACAGGGTTATCATAGTGGAAGATTTTAATTTCCCAAATATTGATTGCATCCCCCTAGAGCAAGGGGTTTAGATGGGGTGGAGATTATTAGGTGTGTTCAGGAAGGTTTCCTGACACAGTATGTAGATAAGCCAACAAGAGGAGAGGCTGTACTTGATCTGGTATTGGGAAATGAACCTGGTCAGATGTCAGTGAGAGAGCATTTTGGAGATAGTGATTACAATTCTATCTCCTTTACCATCGCACTGGAGAGCGATAGGGACAGACAAGATAGGAAAGTGTTTAATTGTAGTAAGGGGAAATATGAAGCTATCAGGCAGGAACTTGGAAGCATAAATTGGGAACAGATGTTCTCAGGGAAATGTACAGCAGAAATGTGGCAAATGTGCAGGGGATATTTGAGTGGTGTTCTGCATAGGTACGTTCCAATGAGACACGGAAAGGATAGTAGGGTGCAGGAACCATGGAGTACAAAGGCTGTTGAAAACCTAGTCAAGAAGAAAAGCAAAGCTTACAAAAGGTTCAAAAAACTAGGTAATGATAGAGATCTAGAAAATTATAAGGCTAGCAGGAAGGAGCTTAAGAATGAAATTAGGAGAGCCAGAAGGGGCCATGAGAAGGCCTTGGCGAGCAGGATTAAAGAAAACCCCAAGGCATTCTACACGTATGTGAAGAGCAAAAGGATAAGACATGAGAGAATAGGACCAATCAAGTATGACAGTGGAAAAGTGTCTATGGAACCAGAGGAGATAGCAGAGGTACTTAATGAATACCTTGCTTCAGCATTCACTACGGAAAAAGATCTTGGCAATTGTAGGGATGACTTACAGTGGACTGAAAAGTTTGAGCATATAGACATTAAGAAAGAGGAGGCGCTTGAGCTTTTGAAAAGCATCAAGTTGGATAAGTACCTGGGATCGGACAAGATGTACCCCAGGCTACTGTGGGAGGCGAGGGAGGAGATTGCTGGGCCTCTGGCGATGATCTTTGCATCATCAATGGGGACAGGAGAGGATCCGGAGGATTGGAAGGTTGCAGATGTTGTTCCCTTATTCAAAAAAGGGATTAGAGATAGCCCAGGAAATTATAGACCAGTGAGTCTTACTTCAGTGGTTGGTAAGTTGATGGAAAAGATCCTGAGAGGCAGGATTTATGAACATTTGGAGAGGCATAATATGATTAGGAATAATCAGCATGGCTTTGTCAAAGGCAGGTCGTGCCTTACGAGCTTGATTGAATTTTTTGCGGATATGACTAAACATCTGATGAAGGCAGAGCAATAGATGTAGTGTATATGGATTTCGGCAAGGCATTTGATAAGCTACCCCATGCAAGGCTTATTGAGAAAATAAGGAGGCATGGGATCCAAGGGGACTTTGCTTTGTGGATCCAGAGCTGGCTTGCCCACAGAAGGCAAAGAGTGGTTGTAGACAGGTCATATTCTGCATGGAGGTCGGTCACCAGTAGTGTCCCTCAGGGATCTGTTCTGGGACCCCTTCTCTTCATTATTTTTATAAATGACCTGGATAAGGAAGTGGAGGGATGGGTTAGTAAATTTGCTGATGACACAAAGGTTGGGGGTGTTGTGGATAGTGTGGAGGGCTATCAGAGGTTACAGCAGGACATCGATAGGATGCAAAACTGAGCTGAGAAGTGGCAGATGGAGTTTAAACCAGATAAGTGTGAAGTGGTTCATTTTGGTAGGTCAAATATGATGGCAGAATATAGTATTAGAGGTAAGATGCTTGGCTGTGTGGAGGATCAGAGGGATCTTGGGGTCCAAGTCCATAGGATGCTCAAAGCTGCTGCGCAGTTAACTCTGTGGTTAAGAAGGCATACGGTGTATTGGCCTTCATCAATTGTGAGATTGTGTTTAAGAGCCGAGAGGTAATGTTGCAAATATATAGGACCCTGGTCAGACCCCACTTGTAGTACTGTGCTTAGTTCAGGTCGCCTCTCTACAGGAAGGATGTGGAAGCCATAGAAAGGGTGCAGAGGAGATTTACAAGGATGTTGCCTGGATTGGGGAGCATGCCTTATGAGAATAGGTTGAGAGAACTCGGCCTTTTCTCCTTGGAGCGGCGGAGGATGAGAGGTGACCTGATAGAGGTGTATAAGATGATGAGAGGCATTGATTGTGTGTATAGTCAGAGGCTTTTTCCCAGGGCTGAAATGGCTAATAGGAGCGGGCACAGTTTTAAGGTGCTTGGAAGTAGGTACAGAGGAGATGTCAGGGGTAAGTTTTTTACGCAGGGAGTGGTAAGTGCGTGGAATGGGCTGCTTGTGACGGTGGTGGAGGTGGATATGATAGGGTCTTTTAAGAGACTCCTGGTTAGGTACATGGAGCTTAGAAAAATAGAGGGTTATGAGTAACCCTAGGTCATTTCTGAAGTACGTACACGTTTGGCACAGCTTTGTGGGCTGAAGGGCCTGTATTGTGCTGTAGGTTTTTCTATGTTTCTAACCATATACAAGAGGAAATCAGGCACATCCATCATTTTACTAATGAGCTGCTGCACACGTTGATAGTGCTGTTCGGATGGTGTACGGTGCGTTGGCCTTTATCAGTCAGGGACCTAAGTTCAAGAACTGAGAAGTAATGTTGCAGCTTTGTAACACTCTGGTTAGACCACTCTTGGAATATTCAGTTCTGGTCACCTCATTATAGGAAGGACGTGGAAGCATTGGAGAGGGTGCAAAAGAGATTTACCAGGATGCTGCCTGGACTAGAGAGCATGTCTAATGAGGATAGGTTGGGTGAGCTGGGACTTCTCTCCATGGAGCGAAGGATAAATAAGAGGTGACTTGATAGAGAGGTACAAGATAACAAGAAGCATAGATCTAGTGGACAGCCAGAGACTTTTTCCCAAGGTGGAAATAGTTAACACGAGAGGACATAATTTTAAGGTAATTGGAGGGAATTCTCAGGGGAATCCTTTTACATACAGATTAGTGGGTGTATGAAACACCCTGCCAGGGGTGGTGGTAGAGGCAGATATATTTATGGGGGACTCATGAAACTCTTAGACAGGAACATGGATGATAGAAAAATGGAGGGTTATGCAGGAAGGAAGGGTTAGATTGAATTTAGAGTAAGTTAAGAGATTGGCACAACACCGTAAGCTGAAAGGCCTGTACTGTGCAGTAATGTTCTGTGTTCTATAGATGTAATTAGTTAGAAACTCCACTCTATGTAAACAGCAGATGTCCACACCCAAGTGGCAATAGTGCTAGATGTTTAAAACTGTGTCATTGAACACTAAACGGAGGAGGAGAAGATGGCGGTGCAATGCAGCGCACGCGGCCACTCTGGTGAATGATATCTGTAATCTGTCAAGTAGGGTACCGTGCACAATTCTGATTTGATGGAGACAGATGTGAGAGCACGGAAGAACATCTGGAGAAACTTCTGAAATGCCTTTTTCGCTGCCGCTGCTACTGTGTGATCCAGAATCTCCGGAGGGGAAGGCCCTGAATCCTCGGCTTTGCTTGTTTTGGCGGCCGGGGTGAGGTCGAATGCGCTTGGCAGAGGATGGTGCTCGGGAGGCTTTATCGGAGGGGCTGGTCGGAGGCTCGAAGTTTTCGGCTGTTGTCGGGTGCTTCCAATGCGTCGGCAGTTGTCGGTGCCTGGAGGTTTATGGCAGGAAGTTTCTCCCTTTTGCCGCCTGCTATCAGGGACACGAGAGTTGATCAGGACTTTGAGACTTTTTTTAACAGTGCCCATGGTCTGCTCTTCATCAAATTATGGTATTGTTTTGCACTGCTGTAACTATATGTTATAATTATGTGATTTTGCCAGTGTTAGTCTTTGGTTTGTCCTGTTTTTCTGTGATATCACTCTGGAGGAACATTGTATCATTTCTTAATGCATGCATGCATTTCTAAATGACAATAAACGAGGACTGAGTGTTCTCATAATCTAATCTAAATGTGTGATCCACAAATGTAAGAATGAAAAGCTGCTGCATGGTTTGTTCTATTAAGTATTTTTTTAAAATGAATAAAGTTTATTTTGGTTAAAAAAAACAGCAGATATTCACAAAAGCAGACAGTGAGTGGTGATTTGCATTGCTTATTCAGAAGGAAAAAAATCAACCTGCAAATTCAAACACTTGAGGTACAAAACCCTGAAAATCAGAGAGATGTTGTTTTATGATGCAGAAGAAAGAAAAGGTTACATTTCTCACCTTTCATGGTCTCAGGTTACTTATGCTGTTGAAGAGCAGTTACAGATTTAATGTGAGAAACACAGCTGCTAATATTCACACAGCAGGATCCCACAGGTATTGTAATAACGGCAAAATAATTTATTTTCAGGTCTGCGATGTAAAAGTATTGATCAAGGAGAAATCTGCATTTGTTTAAATAGTGCTGTGAAGTTTTTACATCCAGTTGACGCCTCTAAGATTTTGACTCTCCCTCAGTATTACAGTGGAGGGGAGAAAAAGCTTGTCTACACGTTTGGACTGAGATTGAACATAAAGCATTCTGTCTCTGGCATCTGTAGGTAGTGAAAGGGAAAACTGAACAGCCTCACAAAAATTACCACACAAAGCATCTTGGCACTCTCCAGAGTGATCCCTAGAGTATGCTAATTGGAATACCATTTTTCAAACAACGCAGCACAAACCCTGAGCATTCCACTGTGAATTATTAATTATATTTATGGACATGGAATCCGAAAACACGTGTGAGATCCCATTTAGAAAATGTAAGCACTCAACCACCTGTTTCAGCAATGTACACATTCCAGAACTGCACTGCCAGAAACAGGACTTTTCAACCCATAGTATCCATACCCACCATGGTGCTAATTTCTACTAATCTTATTTACCTGCATTAGGCTCATATCCCTCTGCATCTTTCACAGATTCATGGAACGTTACAGCACAGAAACAGGCCCTTCAGCCCATCTAGTTCATGTTGAACTTTTCCGTGTACCTGTTCAAGTAAACTTTGCACCGTATCTGCTTCAACCATCTCATCTGGCACCCTGTTACAGATAAAACCCACCATCCTCTGTGTGAAAAGGACATCCCTCAGATCTTTAAATTTCTCCCCTCTCACTTATGTATGAGCTCTCCAGTAGTAGACTACCCTGTTCTAGAAAAGACACTGCTGATCATTGAATCATAGAGCGAAGCAGGACAGATACAAATCCTTAGGTCTAATGCAGGGTTTCTCAACCTGGGTTCCATGAGATATTGTGATCTAAAAAAAATAAACATTGTTTTTTTGAATTTCGTGCACTGCACAATGCTAAAACTTGTAGTGGTGGGCAGTGTCCAAAGAGTCCTGATGGAAACTCATTAGAGGTCTCTCAGCCCAGTATGACAGTGCAGAGTATGACCGTGTTTATTAGGTTAAATCCAATCTCAGTTGTTGATGTGAGATAGGGGAGGCCATTGATAATTGGTGAGTGCTGTATTGGACAGAGGGAAGGACCGTAGGTTGATGAGTGTGAAGTGTGTTTTCTGAACATTGAATGGACTTGCCCATCTTGGGCTGTGATCTCAGCCTCTCCCTCCTGAAGTACCTCCCCCAACTTCACCTTACATGCTGCTGATTGACTTATGGGAGGAACAAACTAGAAAATTGGAGGGAAATTTTCATTCTAGAGAAGGCATTTTTATGCGCCACAACTCAGCTGCTGGCCTGCCACTTCGTTATAAACATTGCAACAGTTGGATTGTGTAGATTAGAAGTGAATTGTATTGTGAAGTTTTCATATTTTTTGCTGTTTTCTCACCTATTATTCATTATGCCATTCTGTGTTGCATTTTATTCACCCCAGTTAACACAGTGTCCTCCCTTACAACACAAGTGTATGACTGAGTGAGGAACCCTTTATCTGAATCTAGTGTTCAGCCTGAGAACTTTACTTTGAGAGAAGAGGAAGAAGTTTGTAAGCTGGATTCTGATCATGCACCCAGGATGAGATTTACTGACCTGCCCCTGGACAAGTTCGGGATTTCTCCGAATGAGGAGTATCCTGCCATTCATAGGAAAGCAACGAACATTTTGCTGTAGTTTTCAACTTCTTACATGTGTGAGCAAGCTTTTTCTTGTTTAACAAGCATCAAGCACAAGGATAGAAGTAACTTCATTTCAGTTGAAGGTGAAATCCGTGTGTCCTTATCTCAGGTTCAACCCAGAATTGAGTATTTGTGCAGCAAAAAACAAGCACAGGTTTCACATACTAGTCCTATATTTGAGCCTGATCATGTCACACAGTAAGAAAATGTTTTTTCAAAGTCTTGTATAAAATTGTGTCTTAGGCTACATTGCTTTAGCACAATTGAAGTTCCGTCACCATGGCCAGAAGAGAGGAAGGAGGGGAGGACTCCAAGTCGGACTAAAATGGTAAGGAGTAAAACTTCCTCTACCCAGCATCTTGTTAGCAAATGTAAAGTCACTGGAGAACAAGATTGAGGATCTAAGGGTAAGATTTCTGGATTAGAGGGAAATGAAAATTTGCTGTGTTCTTTGTTTCACGGAGATGTGGCTCACTCCGGACAAGCAATATATGGCAATCTGACCCAATGGCTTCTGGATCCACTGGATGGACCAAAATGCTGAATCAAAGAGGGCAAAAGGTGGGGGTGGGGTGTTGGTCTGTGTTTCATGATAATCTCTTCGTGGTGCTTGGATGTAGTGGTCTTGTCGAACCTGCTCTCCCAACCTGGAACATCTAATGATTAAGTGCCATTCATTCTGCTGATCAAGAATTCTCCTCCGTGACCCTGTTTATATACTACCGTAAGCAAATGTCAAGCAAGCACTCAATGTATTGAGTGCTGCAGTTAGCAATTAAGAAATAACGTTCATCAACGCCTTTCAAATCATTGCTGGGAACCAATCAAGTTTGCTAGAAGAAATCTCTGCCCAACTATCATCAACATATCATCGGCAGCACCAGCGGTCCCAGTCCTCCCACCTGCATACAGGCAGAGGTTGAAGAGCGAGCCTCCAGAAGAAAGGACAACATGGAGGTGGTTGTGAGAGGTTCAGGAGCAGCTGTGGGATTATTTCAATTCTGTGGACTGGGCCACGTTCAAGAACTCATCAGAGGACCTGAGTGAATAATCACGGTTGTCACTCACTTTATAAAGTCAATCGTGGGGAAGTGTGCCTCCACAAAATTATTCAGTCTTCCCCAACCAGGATCCCTGGATGAATACAGTGATCCACAGTCTGCTAAGTAGCAGTTCAGTGGTGTTCAAATCTGGCAACCAAGTAAAATACAAGAGGTCCAAGTATGACCTCCAGAAAGCTGTATCACATGTGAAGTGGCAACTCCAGACCAAATCTGAATCACAGAAGGATGCTCAGCAGCTGTGGCAAGGTTTGAATGCCGTCACTTCCTATAAAGCTAAACCAAGTGACATATGCGACAACAGGGTTTCACTCCCCCAGATGAGCTCAATGCCTTTTCTGCTCACTTTAACCATCAAAACATGGAGGAACTTTCATAAACTCCGACAGCCGACTGTGACCCTGTGATTCCAGTCTCTGAGGCCAATGTGAAAGTGTGAACCCATGGGAAGCATCTTGCCCAGATGGGATACCCGGCTGAGTACTACTGACCTGTACTGACCAACTGGCAGGAGTGTTAACCAGCAACTTTAACCTCTTGCTTCAGCAGTCTGCGGTACCCAGCTGCTCAAGCACACTTCATTTATACCGGTGCCTCAGAAGAACATGGTAATCTGCCTCAATGACTATTGTCCAGTAGCACTTACATCCGCAGTGATGAAATGCTTTGAGAGGTTGGTGATAAAACATACCAACTCCTGCCTGAGAAGTGATAAGATGCTGAAATGTGATGTCAGTGAAAACAAAGAAAGGCAAATTCATTCATTGTCTTCTAATAGTAACTAGTTAAGTGCTTAGAAGAAAAAGCAACTGCAGGAATGTGGAGTGAGTGTGCTGGTGTAACTGTGTTGCACTTACTTGGAGCCTGTAGGGACCAGAGTAGCCGAATGGCTCCTTCCATGCTGTGAGAATTTCCTGTGATTTTACGTAAAATTCCTCCTGAATTCTAAATATCTATTTTTCTCTATTCTTCCTACAAAATATATTTACGCTTCCCTTTATTTTGCACTTTCTACCTGCAACCTTTCGGTTCACTTGCTTAACCTTGTCATCTCAGGAGCTACTCTACATACAATCAACAGATCTTTAATCTCCAGGTGATACTAATTCATTCAGTTCACTCCAAAAAGGCAATACTTTTCTTAGTTTATCATCTGCTGATGATATTTGCTCGTGCTTGCTCTCTCGCTCTCTAGTTTAATATTTGAAGGTATTTTCTTCGACGGGTAGTTTCTCTGAGTTCAGCCTGAACTCCACTAGGTAGGGAAAAACAGTTAAGATTTACATTGAAGTACAGTGTCTCAACTTGCAAGATGACCTATCTCTTCCTCTGAGCCCTCTTTACTTATAGTCCAAAAATCGCACCACTGCCAGTTTGATTGACACAATCCTTCCTTTTGTCTGTACCCTCTCTTTTCTGTTTGCTGGATAAAGTAAAGTTTGATGTTCTTTGACAGAGAAAAGTTTTGAGTGTCTCAGCAGTCTAAAACATATTAACGATAATTTCCCCTGATATTCACACCCGTGAATGCCTGTTAGGGACAAAGCGAGACAGAGCTGAAGTTATCTTGATGCATTGGCTTCTTACTTTGTTGACATTATCATATACTGTAGCAGGGGTCCATGGGGTGTGTGGGGTGTCAGGGAGGAGTAGCACCCCTGGTGGGGGAACATGTCGCGTCCTTTTCAGGGCGGTTAGTCCACCTTTGGTCCCCACCTGGCACTCAGCTCTCACCTGTGTCTCCCCGTAGCTGTTTGCATGTGACAGCGGCCACACTCCGGGCAACGGTTTCGACAAGCCGGCTAAAGCAGGTGAGGGTAGCCGACGGGTCTCAAACCCTCGGTGTGATAGGGAGTTGTCTATCCCAGCACGTGAAGACAGACTCCGGCGGATTGAGCGGACGAGACCAATGGAAGGTCCAATGGTCAAGGCGGCGGTCTCTGCAAGTGTCATGGAACATGTAGAGCAGGACAAGACACAGAAGACGTCTCGGTCATCCACCGCACCCAGCCCCATCTCCAGCCATCTCGACTCTGTCTTGCCACTGGATCCAGATGGGAACTGGGAAGAGAGAGTGAGGCTGATGCTGTGCAACTCTCCCTCACTTAAATCCAAATCAAGCACTAGTCTCGACACCATCATAATGGTGTGGAGGTCCTCATCGACGTCAACGATGAATGAACAGCAGCGGGGGTCCAGAAGAGAAGCTTGTGGTTGCATGAACAAAATATTTCAGGATTCCATCTCCAGTTTACAGTCTGTTTGAAAAGTATTACCACTGATGTAAGATTCCACCACAATATCTTAGACCAGAAATTGCAGTCAATTTTCTAAAGGCTAATATTTGGTTCACCATGAGTTCGTCAGCATTCACCACTAAAGTGTCTGGCTACATTTCCTTTAGCCACATTAATGTTCTTTGAATTTAATTAGTATTAAATGTGCTGTATTCTTGGTATTTATAAGACCTTAAGACACTGGAGCAGAATTAGGTCATTTGGCCAAACAAGTCTGCTCTGCCATTCCATCATGGTTGAATTATTATCCCTCTCAACCCCATTGTCCTGCCTTCTCCTCCTAACCTTTGACACCCTGACTAATGGAGAAGCGATCACCCTCTGCTGTAAATATATTCAATGACTTGGCCTCCACAGCTGTCTGTGGCAATGAAGTACACAGATTCACTACCGACTGGCTAAAATAATTCCTTCTCATCTCTGTTCTAAAGGGACACCTTTCTATTCTGTTGGTCTTTCTTGCTGCTGTAAATGTTTAAAATGCACTCAGGGGTCACTTTATTAGGTACAGGAAATGTAAATAAATCAGGTACGTAGTGGTAGACGTGGAGCTACCATTTGTTTTCCATTATTGATTCAATTCAAAATTACTCAAAACCAGTGGTCTCACTGGATAAGAATAGTGGATCACCTAATATAAAAGATGCCTGCTATGGTCTTGCAATGAAAGCTTCATGGCCACCATTTTACTCATGACTACTTCAAATTCTGAAGCCTACTTTCTCAGGATTAATAGCCCATACTTCTGGATTACATGGTCGACACTCCATTGTTGAATTATCATTTCTGTGAAGAACACATAATATGATACTCTAGTCAGCTATTATTAAGTGAATATTCTAGCCCCTTTACAGTACAGTACAGCTTTCTTTTTGCACTGCATGTTTATTTCTTATTGTAATACATTTCTTATTCTATTTTAGGTATTGAACTGTATTGTTGTCACAAAACTACAAATTTCATGATATACATAGTGGCCTCTTTATTAGGTACACCAGTACACCTGCTCACTAATGCATAAATCTAATCATGCGGCAGAAACTCATTGCATAAAAGCATGCAGACATGGTCAAGAAGTCCAGTTGCGGTTCAGACCAAACATCAGAATGGGGAAGAAGTGTGATCTAAGTGACTTTGAATGTGGGATGATTATTGGCGCCAGTCAGGGTGGTTTGAGTATCTTAGAAACTGCTGATCTTCTGGGATTTTCACATACAGTCTCTAGAGTTCACAGAAAATTCTGGGGAAAACTAAAAATAAACATCCTGTGACCAGCACTTACGTAGGAAAAAACAAATTGTTCATGAGACAGGTCGGCAGAGAATAGCCAGAATGGTTCAAGCTGACAGGAAGGTGACAGTGACTCAGATAACAATGTGATACAGCAGTGTTGTGTAGAAGAACATCTCTAAATGCACAACACGTTGAAGCTTGAAAGGGATGGGCTACAGCAGCAGAAGACCACCAACATACTGAAATACACTCAGTAGCCACTTTATTAGGTACCTCTAAGTGATAACAAACCTGATTCTGATTCATCCACACCACAACCACAAAGCATCTTGATCATTACCTCTCCCATTGTGGGAGGGCGTTCAGATACTATCCTGCCAGTGATCTACACAAACCTGCCCTCTCAATAGACATCTTAGAATTCAGTTCATCCAGATCATTTCCTGAAAACGAAAGCCAAAAAGCAAGCAAAGCATGAAGGACAATAAAGTAAGTGCTCACTTTGAACCCTAAGCCATAGAAAGGCAGGAGTAGGCCTCCATTCAAAAACCTCCCTATGAGAGTGTGGAAACGTTATGAACATGTACCTCCTCTTCTAACAACCTGCTTACAAAAGTAGATGTTTCTAGTATGCAAACACAAGAACACCGTCATTACTAAGCCCTAGAATATATGTTTACAGCGGCAAATCTGCTGCAATTAGTGACCAGTATGAGTGTGTAGCAAGCCAACAGTCGGCACAGAATCTGCTGTTGCAGATGTGGTTAAGTATCATTCAAATCTGATGAGACAACAAGCCCTCTGAGTGGAAACAGGTTTTTACTCGCTGATCTGTTTACGTTATTTTAAACAACAGCAAAAGTCAAAATTCCATTATGATGTAGCTAATGTAATCTTGCAGGGCTTTATCATGAGGACTGGAATTAGGTTTCCATAAACATATGAACTCTACAGCCACTATTGAACAGACTTCATGAAAACTGCCGTTCAGCTGTTGCTGTAAGGTAGCATAGTGAGGAAAGTGTGTACCTTGATACACGTGGGCCTTTAGCTTCTGGACGGGTAATGACAATTAAGTTTAAAGTTCAAAGTAAATTTATTATCAAAGTACATATATGTCACCTTATAAAACCCTGATGTTTGTTTCCTTGAGGGCATACTCAATTTGGTCACCTACCTACAGAAAAGATGTAAATAAGGTTGAAAGAGTACAGGGAAAATTTACAGGGACATTGTCAGGTGTGCAGGACCTGGAGGACCTGGGTTACATGGAAAGACTGAATAAGTTCCGACTTTATTCCTTGAAACATGGACGATCGAAATGAGGCTTGAGAGGGGTGTACAAAATTATGAGGGTCTTTTAGGCATCCGTTAGTCTCATGAGACCATGGATTTGCGCCTTGGAAGGCTTCCAGGGCGCAGCGCTGGACAAGGTTGTATGGAAGACTGGCAGTTTCCCATGCTGCAAGTCTGTCCTCTCCACGCCACCGATGTTGTCCAAGGGAAGGGCACTAGGGCTGATACAGCTTGGCACGGGAGCAATGTGTGGTTAAGTGCCTTGCTCAAGGACACAACACACTGTCTCAGCTGAGGCTCAAAGTAGTGACCTTCAGATCACTAGACTGATGCCTTAACCACTTGGCCACGCGCCAACATGACAAAATTATGAGGGTATAGACAGGGTAAATGTAAGCAGGAGGGGAAATGTGTTCACTCGGGCGGGTGGTGGGAGTGTGGAACAAGTTGCCAGTGCAAGAGGAGCACGCGAGCTCGATTTCAACATCTAATGGAAGTTTGGATCGACACATGGGTTGTAGGGGAATGCAGGGCGGTGCTCCCTCTGCAGGTCGATGGGAGTAGGCGCATTAAATGGTTCAGCACAGACTGCATGGGCCGAAGGGCCTGTTTTGCGCTGTAGTTTTCTCTCTCTCTCTCTCTCTCTCTCTGACTCTAAATCCAATAACCACAATACTATCAATGAAAGACCACACCCAACAGGGCAGACAACCAGTGTGCAAAAGACAACAAACTGTGCAAATGCAAAAAAAAGAAGAATGATAACAAATAAATAAATAATTGATAAATACCTAGAACATCTTTGAAAGTGAGTTCATAGGTTGTGCAAACGGTTCAGTAATGGGTCAAGTGAAGTTAGCCCCACTGGTTCAAGAGCCTGATGATTGAGGGGTAATAACTGTTCCTGAACCTGGTGGTGTGAGTCCTGAGGCTCCTGTACCTGGGTGGTGGGGTCTCTGATGATAGATGCTGCTTTCCTTTGACAACACTCCCTGTAGATGTGTTCAATGGTGAGGAGGGCTTTACCCATGATGGACTGGGCCATATCCTGTGGATGAGTTTGTACATTCTCCCCGTGACCACATGAGTTTCCTCTGGGGCTTCATTTTCGTCCCACATTCCAAAGACGTATGGATTAGTAGGTTAATTGGTCACGTGGGTGTAATTGAGCAGCATGGAGTCATTAGTTTAGGAGGGCCTGTTACTATGCAGTCTCTCTAAACAGAGTCAAAGAGTCATAGAGAAGTACAGCACAGAAACAGGCCCTTCAGCCCATCTAGTTCATGTCAAAACCATTAAACTGCCTACTCCAGTCGACCTGCACCAGGATTCATACTATCCATGCACCTATCCAAGCTTTTCTTAGACGTTGAAATCAAGCTCATGTGCTGGCAGCTCATTCCACACCCTCATAACCCTCTGAGTGAAGAAGTTTTCCCTCATGTTCCCCCTTAAACTTCTCACCTTTCACCCTTAATCCATGACCTCTGGTTATAGTCCCACCCAACCTCAATGGAAAAACCCTGCTTGCATTTACCCCATCTAAACCCCTCATAATTTTGTATACCTCCAACAAATCTCCTCTCAATCTTCTACATTCTAAAGAATATAGTCCTAACCTATTCAATCTTTCCATATAACTTAGATCCTCCAGACCCAGCAGCATCTTTGTAAATTTTCCTTGCACCCTTTCAGCCTGTTTAAAATCTTTCTTATAGGTAGGTGACCAAAACTGCATGCAATACTCCAAATTATGTCTCACCATTATATTATACAACTTCAATATAACATCCCATCTTTGGTACAATACATTGATTTATGAAGGCCAATATGCCAAAATATTTCTTTGTGATCCAATCTACCTATGACGCCACTTTCAATGAATTATAGACCTGTATTCCAAGCTCCCTTTGTTCTATCACACTCCTCAGTGCCCTACCGTTCACTGTTTAAGACCTACCCTTGTTGGTCCTACTGAAGTGCAAACCTAGCACTTGTCTGTATTCAATTCCATTTGCCATTTTTAGCCTATTTTTCCAGCTGATGCAGATCCCTCTGCAAGCTATGATAGCCTTCCTCACTATCCACTGCACCCCCAATGTTGGTGTCATCTGCAAATTTGCTGATCTAGCTAACCACATCCAGATCATTGATACAGATGACAAACAACAAAGGAACCAGCACCGATTCCTGCAGCATACCACTAATCACAAGCCTCTAGCCAGAGAATCAAGCCTCAACTACTAAATGTTAATTAGCTATTGTAAATTGTCCAGTGACTGGGGCAAGATTAAATTGTGGGATTACTGGGCGGCGTGACCCAAAGGGCCGGAAATGGCTGCTCCACGCTGTATCTCAATAAATTAATAAATAAAATGCTGTAAGAGCTCAACAGATGCCAATGATAGAACAACATCATTTGACTCCCTCAACTTGTCGGATGATTGCTTTTGTTACATTAATGGCTAGAAGATCCATACTATTGAATTGGAAAAGATTAATCCTCCTACTACATTTCAATGGTTTTCGCAAACTATGTCTTGTTTAAATTTAGAAAAAATTAGAAGCGTCATTTATGACCTTTCTATTAAATTTGAAGAGATTTGGAGACCATTTATTCAATACTTTCATGTGATGTAATTTGACCCTTTCCAATTCTACTCTGTTATTCTATATATGGAGAGAGGAGCGGAGTTAATGACACTAATGGTCTTATCTGAGGTATCATAATAGCCCATACTTTTTCTTTTTGTTAGTTTAGTTTTTCTTTAGTTGGTTTAGATTTGTTTTTCTGTTTTGGGGGAAATTTTTTTTTCTTTTTTTTTCTCTTTTTTCATGATATTTTTT